>NC_084603.1:30671675-31871675 GCF_033807715.1 Cololabis saira | reverse complement strand
CGCCGCGTAACCCTACGCCGTAGGCTCTGCGTCGGTGTAACGCGGAACCATAAATCAGCCTTTATGGTGCGCTGGAGAGGAGAGGAGACAGGGAGCTGGGTGGAGGGGGCGGTGATTTAGCGGATCGTTACGTAACGATCCGCCACCAAACCACATGCGCCGTTTTTGCATAGTTATGCGGAAAATCCCAGAAAGCACACAATACACTGAATGTTAAAAGTTCCTTGTTTTTTGGGTGTAATTGATGTCAAGACACCCAACAAAACACAAAAAATCAAGAAAAATGTGTTTTTCATGTCACAATCCCTTTAAATTCATGAAATTATTGTGGCAAATCAAGCGTTTGATATATATCAACAAAAAAGTGGCTTTATAGAGTCATTCATTTATTTTTTTAACAGACTTGAACAGACCTAGCTATATACATCAACTTGGCAAGCACATTCGCCATCCTCTTGGTCACAGACGTGCGCATGTGCAGGGTGCTCTCCTCGAGTTTAGTTTGGGGAAGAGCGTTGCTATGGCTCATTAAATAGCTAACAATGTTGCTGCTAACGCTAGCTGCAGCTGCGCTCGCGACCGGGTGCTCTGCATTTAAACTTGAGCTGCTTCGGTGGTAAGTCCTTGGTAAGTCCTTTCTACAAATAACTCATATCAATCAACCTTTATCAATGGTGCCATTGGGGCGTTTTAGAAATGTAAATTCACCATTCACTGGACCAACAACTTTCAATTTTTTTTTTTTTTTTTTTTTTTTTTTTTGGCCCGGCCCAGCCCAAAATCACCATCGGCCCACCGGGCAAATGCCCGGTATGCCCAGTGGTATGGTATGGCCAGTCCACTCCTGCTCCCCGTTCCTCCCAATGCCTGTCCAGCTACAATGGGAACCCACCAGTGTATGCTAAACTAGCCCAACCTCAGTGACAGCCAATCAATCTCCACTTCAAGGTGTGACTGACCCTTCTTTTCCACCCACAACTCAAGCACAAGAAGCCCACTGCACAAACACAGATTTCATAATAAAGGCAACTCACAAACAGAAAAAGTAAAGATAGAGATTAAAAAATAGATTAAGCGATTAAAAAACAACGCGTTAAAAATGCCTGTAATTAATTAATCGCAATTAACGCGCTAATTTGACAAATGTAGTTGTAATGTAAATGTAGTCATTTGATTTGGACTGGCCCTGTAGATTTTTAAAAATAAAAATTTCCAGATTTAAAAATATGACTGAAACATAATAAAGCAAGTAAAACAAAAAAAAAAAACAAATTGAAATCCCAAGACCTTACCAGTATTTATCCATCTTAGAACTTTGTTCATTTACTTGTTCCTTGTTCCTTTTTTTTTTGGCTAAGACCACATGAAATGTTAGAGATAAGGGTTTTTGTGGCGGTCTTTCTTTGTGCCCTGTATGTCAAAGGTACCAAAAAAGAACGGAATGCCAATTGAGTGATCAGGATGGAGTAATAGAAAAAGAAAGAAAGAAGAACAAGGACAAAATATTAATGGCACAATGAAATGCTGGTGGATCGGAGAGATAGGGAAAAAAGACATGAAAGGTTTGTAAGAGAAAAAAACATTGACATTGTTATAGGAGGAGAAAAACAATCATTATAAGAAAAGCTGACTTTTTTAACCTTTTTTTTCCTTGTCCAACTTGCTAGCTGTAGAGATGTAAGCCCAACTATAATTGAGAAGGTGGATGTAGGATTGGTTGAAATAAAGACCAAAAATGTGTGAGATAGGAAAGGTAGAGATCAAGGGGCAAAGTGGATAAGAAAAAGAGATGAAGGAGCAAAGGAATAAGGTGATACCAGGATATCAGTGTTCACACTTTAAGTAGTACCCGGCCTCTCTCACTGCAGAGACATTAGGGAGAGCAGTGAAAAAGGAAAATGATGATGAAAAGGGAATGTAAGAGGAGTATTCACAGTAACCACCGCTCATCTTATTAGAGCGTGATATTCTGCTGGGAAAACCGACATCCTGCCTTTCACACGAATGCCATTTGAGAATATCCCATCTAACTAAACATTTATTTTTACAACCTGAATACAAGCTACAACATGACATCTTTCCCATAGTATTTGCCTCCCCAACAGGCAAGGACCCTCAAAAAGTTTTTTTTAGAAGTATTTAAAAAAAAAACGCATTGAGTTTAAGGTGTTCACCTGGTCTGCATCTTTTGGGACCTAATGCCATCTGTGGGAGGCAGTTGCAATGATGAGAATAAATCATCATCATCAGTTAAGTCTCAGGTAGCAATGAAATGTAAATGATTGTGCATAACAGACGGAGCAGAAATTGTCCCACTGATTTTGCCCTGATAAGTTTCCCTGAAAGAAGAAAAATGCGCAGGGGCAGCCTGTGTTGTGTTCTCTTTACTGAAGCAACATCTTAATTCACCTAAAGTAAATCATCTGTAATTCATTTAAGTGATAAATGGTTAATTTGAGTTAATTTAGCTGCACTGACAGAACTGACAGGCTCCCATTAAGCAGTATCACTTTAATTAGTATTTAGTGTCATTTTAATTGTGCTGTTTTGGGGTAAAATTGGGTATGCTCATTTAGACAGCCTTAGCGAGCACTAAGAGCGAGAAAACGCAATCGATTCAAGACACAGGGCAATAAAATGGCTTGCAATTGATCTGCTCCAGAGACTTTGATTAAATATGAATATCGGCACAAGCACTCCATAAGCATATTGGGACTTAAACTGTCATTCCACTGACTGTTGTACGAATGATACCAAAACACTGGTGATAATATGAAATGATCATGGAAATGCCTTTTCTCATTAATTCCATCACATTTAAATACTCAGTGACAGAGGGTTTAAAAAAAGTACATAGCTTGATTAATATGTGAGGTTAAGACAACCAAATTCTAAAAAGATGCTGCAGATTAAAACTGGGGAAAAATCTTCCACAGTTTCACAATAATACAAGTTGTATCATTTTACCTGATAACTCAAACTAACATGAATTGATGACATGTTTCAGTATAGTTTAAATTGATCCATCCATTTCCTATACCCTCTAAATCCTATACAGGGTCACGGGTTTATCTGTAATACACATGCAAAGTTTCACAAACACAAAAAAAGCCAAAGTGCATGATAACTTTCTAGGAATATATTTATGTGTAATTAGTTGTGAGGTCTTTTCATTGGTGTACGGCATGGCCAACGGTTCGCTCTCATCACGTTTTTATGCTGCTTATAGCTCAGTACTATCCTGATGTCTGAGCACAGCTTCTGAGCTGCGAATAAAGACCCCAACAGCGCACAGCCGTTCATATATTAAAGAGAATACTCTTATTGTGCTGTCAATTTTCCGTCTGCTGTGACCAGCTGTGGGTTGGCCTGGAAAGGTCTTCTGAGGACTAGGCTTAGCTGAGCAGCATGCAGCTGGTGCTAACCAACTGTATGCTAATGCAATGGTTTTTCTGATGTTTCTATCCAGACAAAATTCGAAACAAGAGTTCCCCCTGTAAACATTCCTTGGCAGCTCCACAACTCCTCTGGATTAAGGGTGTTACACTTGCATGCGCATATGTTCCACCAAAGATTAGTTATTCCCAAGATGTTTTTCAGATCTACTCAGTTAGCATGAATGACATTTTGATTCAAATGATAAATGTTGCTGAAAAGCAACTACTTTGCAGGAATGATCTCAGGACCCTTTCACATAGAAGTCTGCCAGGGCCTGCGATCAAGACTTAGGGCCAATCCCAATGTTCACCCTACTTTCTACCACTAGCCCTCACTCACTACCACTAGCCCTCACTCACTACCACTAGCCCTCACTCACTACCACTAGCCCTAAAAATTAAGCCACAGGCGTAGGGCCCTTGTAATCTTCCCTAGGGATTGGGACACCACTTGCTACGTCACTGCGTGGTTTACGTTCAGGTACGTAAGCGACTGCGTAGTTACGTTTGCACATACGTCACACCATATCAGGAAGCCGAGAGCTAAAAGCAAGCTAAAAGCTGTTTTAATTTCCGCTGTAGCGCTGTTAATATGCCACTTTATTAAGTTTTAATATTTTTTCAGGCGTAAAAGTAACCGTTAAGATCCCCAACCTGGGCTCAGTTTATCCAAATAAAGCCTGTTAAGAAATTTGCTCCGTTGTTTTCAGGGATGAGAAGAGCCGCCGGCTCGGGAGCTGATTTATGGTTCCGCGTTAAATAGACGCAGAGCCTACTGCGTAGGGTACGGCGTAGGGTACGGCGTAGGGTACGGCGTAGCCTACGGCATAGGCTACGTGGTGATGTGCACCGTACGGCGCGTGTGTCGCCGCGTAACCTACGCCGTAGCCTCTGCGTTGGTGTAACGCGGAACCATAAATCAGGCTTTATTCTGGCGAGATCTGAAGGTACAACGCAACAACGACCAAGCGAGTGATTATGTACATTCAATGAGTGAATATTATGAAAGTCAAATATATATTCCTCGCTAGAAATGTAATCAAAACGCATTTTTATGCAGAAACTAACTCAAAATATTGATTTTATTCACAAAAAATTAGAAATGTCCGCCATGTTTTTTTGTTTGATTCAGTCTGCAAATGATGACGTAAAGCATTCTGGGAAATTTTATCTAGCCCTCCGTCACAAAGTCAGCATCTGAAATCCCTAGCTGTGAAGGGCTACATTCATACACCCTACCCCTTGTTATGCCCACTACCCTACATGCAAAGAGGAATTGGGACACCACTACCTTCACGGGAACGCGAAAAATTTAGGGGTTGGGCTGAAAAGTAGGGCTAGGGGGTGTATTGGGACTGGACCTTAAGGTTGGCTGAGGTGTAACAGGTCCAACATTGTGAGCAGCAGCTATAGGGGTCCCAGTGCAACCCTGCTAGTACTTGTTTCAGCTCTGGAAGAGCTTGTTTCAAATGTTATTGCTATAGCAACACTTGAAATGAAAATATAAGAAAAAAGAAAAACCTGTGGGTGACATCACAGGGGAGTTGTCCTCTTCTTTCTTTACAACCTGTGAGCAGATCAGATTTTTCTTTCAATTTAAGCGCAAAACAAATAAATGGTTTGAAAAGGTGTATAGTAAAATTATAGTATTGCAAACACCTTAATGGGACTGAGTGAGTTCTAAGTGAGGTAACACTAAATACTTTTGTTTAGAGAGGGTTTTTGTTCTTAAGATTGAGTTATTTCACTTTCTGTACAGAGAATACAGAAGTACTTGCAATGGGTTGGGGGTGAGCTTGATCCAATGACTCCTACTGCAATGTCCGAGAGCCACTATTCAAAGCTACCAAGATTGCTAACATGTTGGATCAACAAGTTTTAACTGCAAAAATCATTCGATGGCATTCCTTGTCCACTCCACACCATTTTGGAAGATGCCTGTGGATACTAGTCTGGCTGTCGTTTCACTGACTGGTTTGATTCCTATCCAATAGTTTCTTCTGCATGCATTGGTGCTGTCCTTGAAAATCACAGTAAAATCTGTACGAACCAGACCACGCTGTACTGGCTGGCTAGTGTAGGGCACCGGATTGTTTTATTTGTAGCCTACTTGCCACTTTTAGAATCTCTAATGTTGTACTTGTAAAACACCTTTGAATAATTAATGCAGTGGTAATTTGGATACACTGCTATACATAACAACTATTGATGATTGTGGCTCCAAATAAAGTAGTTTTGATTACTACACCCTGTTCAAAACCTCTTCATCCATCCATCCATCAATTTTCTTCCACTTATCCGTTCCCGGGTCGCGAGGGCAGCAGCCTCAACAAGGATGCCCAGACTTCCTTCACCCCAGACACTTCCTCCAGCTCTTCCGAGGAGAGTCCGAAGCGTTCCCAGGCCAGCCGAGAGACATAGTCTTTCCAGCGTGTCCTGGGTCTTCCCCAGGTCTCCTCCCGGTGGAACATGCCTGGAAGATCTCCCTAGGGAGGCGTCCAGGAGGCATCCGATACAGATGCCCAAGCCACCTCAGCTGACTCCTCTCAATGTGAAGGAGCAGCGGCTCGACTCCGAGCTCCTCCCGGGTGACCGAACTCCTCACCCTATCTCTAAGGGAGCGTCCAGCCACCCTGCGGAGGAAACTCATCTCGGCCGCTTGTATCCACGATCTTATCCTTTCGGTCACTACCCAAAGTTCATGACCATAGGTGAGGGTAGGTGCGTAGATTGACCGGTAAATCGAGAGCTTCGCCTTTTGACTCAGCTCCTTCTTCACCACGACGGACCGGTACATCGACCGCATAATTGCGGATGCTGCACCGATCCGTCTGTCAATCTCACACTCCATCATTCCCCCACTCGTGAACAAGACCCCGAGATACTTGAACTCCTCCACCTGAGGCAGGACTTCTCCACCCACCTGGAGAAGGCACGCCACACTTTCCCGGTGGATAACCATGGCCTCGGTCTTGGAGGTGCTGATCCTTATCCCTGCCACGTCGCACTCAGCCTCCAACAGGACAACATCATCCGCAAAAAGCAGAGATGAAATCCTGAGGTTCCCAAACCAGATCCCCTCCGGCCCCTGGCTACGCCTAGAAATCCTGTCCATAAAAATTATGAACAGGACCGGTGATAAAGGGCAGCCCTGCCGAAGTCCAACACACACCGGGAACAAGTCTGACCTACTGCCGGCAATGCGAACCAGACTCCTGCTCCGATCATACAGAGACCGGACAGCCCTTAATAGAGGGCCCCGGACTCCATACTCACTGAGCACCCCCCACAGAATGGCACAAGGGACACAGTCAAATGCCTTCTCCAGATCCACAAAGCACATGTAGACTGGTTGGGCAAATTCCCATGAAGCCTCAAGCACCCTGCGGAGGGTGTAGAGCTGGTCCAGTGTTCCACGGCCGGGACGAAAACCGCATTGTTCCTCCTGAATCCAAGGTTCAACTATCGGCCAGTACCCTGGCCTAGACTTTCCCGGGGAGGCTGAGAAGTGTGATCCCCCTATAGTTGAAACACACTCTCCGGTCCCCCTTTTTAAAAAGAAGGACCACCACCCCGGTTTGCCACTCCAGTGGCAATGTCCCCTTCCTCCATGCGATGTTGCAAAGGCGTGTCAACCAAGACAGCCCTACGACATCCAGAGACTTGAGGTACTCAGGGCGAATCTCATCCACCCCCAGTGCCCTGCCACTGAGGAGCTGAGGGCCACCTCAGTGACCTCGGCTCGGATGATGGATGAGCACGTCCCCGAGTTCACACTGTCTCCTCAATGGAAATCATATCAGTCGGGTTGAGGAGATCCTCGAAGTATTCCTTCCACCGTCCGACGATGTCCCCAGTCGAGGTCAACAGCTCCCCACCCACTTCATAATCGGTGCCGGCAGAGTACTGCTTCCCCCTTCTGAGGCGCCGAACGGTCCTCCAGAATTTCCTCGAGGCCGACCGAAAGTCTTCTTGCATGGGCTCACCGAACTCCTCCCAGACCAGAGTTTTTGCCTCCAGGACTGCCCGAGCTGCGGCTTGCTTGGCCTGCCGGTACCTATCTACTGCATCAGAAGTCCCACAGGCTAACATAGCCAGGTAGGACTCCTTCTTCAGTCTGACGGCATCCTGTACTTCCGATGTCCACCACCGGGTTCTAGGATTGCCGCCACGACAGGCACCAGAGACCTTGCGTCCACAACTTTGAGCCGCCGCGTCGACAATGGAGGCAGAGAACATGGTCCACTCGGACTCCCCCGGGATCCGAGAGAAGTTCTCTCGGAGGTGAGAGTTGAAGACATCCCTGACAGAGGGCTCAGACAGACGTTCCCAACAGACCCTCACAATCCGTTTGGGTCTGCCCGATCTGTCCAACTTCCTCCTCTGCCAGCGCATCCAACTCACTACCAGGTGGTGATCAGTTGACAGCTCAGCCCCTCTCTTCACCAGAGTGTCAAGACATGCGGCCGAAGGTCAGATGAAATGACAACAAAGTCCTCTCATTCACAGGGGTGAACTCCAACACATGGCGACTGAGCTGAGGGGCTATAAACAAGCCCACACCCGCCCACCGCCTCTCACCCTGGGCAACTGCAGAGTAGTGGACGGTCCAGCCCCTTTCAAGGAGCTGGGTTCTAGAGCCCAAGCTATGTGTGGAGGTGAGCCCGACTATCTCTAGCCGGTATCTGCTCTTCATTTGCCCGAATAAAGACTAACAAACAAACACAACACACACATACATTAACTCAGAAAAAAAGAGTTTTAAAAATAATGTTGTCATTGATTTTTATCTTTAGATGTAGGTTCAGTCCAAACTTCTTTTTGCATATATGTAGAAAAACTGACAGAAAACGAGGGAAACTTTGTTATTAAGACCCTTTTCAGCTGACTCTTCTTTCCAGTCACTTTTACCTCTCAGTTCCTCCTTTCTTTCTCGTCACTTTACTTTAAGGATGTTTGCATCCTTGAGTGGGTTGAAATATGAGAAAAAGTTTTGAGTCCAGTAACAAAGTTTGCCTCTGTTTTTGTGTCCCAGCAGCACAGCCTAATGGATTATTTCAATTTGCTGATTTCTGCAGAAAGCCACCACTCACTGTATTTTAGTAAGTGTAGTGCAAAGTGTCCATTCCCCCGAGATTCCTTTTATTTCATGGGTTCATCACTTGTTGGATCCCTGGGCTTTTTATCTAGTGAGTATGAATGTGTGTTTGTGTGTTTGCGATGCAGCATTGTACTTTCAGGAGCTCTTCATGTGTGTGTGTCCGTTTACGTGACAGAGGACTAGATATAGCACCATCAAAGAGGCAACACTTTTTTACTTTGTGTGTTCTTGCCATAATGGAACATAGTCGTTTAATAATACATAACCGTTACAGCCACCTCCTTTATTCTTTCAGACAGAGCAAAATGACAAACAGCTGTAGGGAAAAATACTGCTGTGACACTCAGAGAAAACTGCTGACACTTCAGAATGGAGGATGAACCAAAAACTGTGCATTTTACAACCTTTTTGGTTTTTCTGATTTAGAGGAAGGCTTTTTTTGACTCCATAAAGTTTTAGTCCACATAAAACAATCAAATGGATAAAAGATGGTTAAGATGTCCACTGAGACATGTGAACTGGGTTACTTTGGCTGATTTATGCTGATAGCAGCAAATTGATCAATGCAGCCAGATAATGCTTTATCAAATTAAGCAAATAGTCCATTAATCCATCCATTTTCTGTTCCCACTAAATCCAGTTCTGGGTCATGAGGATCTGTTGCAGTCTATCGCAGCTGTCTTTGGGCGAAAGTCTGGGGTACATCCTGGAGAGGTCACTAATCCATTGCAGGGTCACATATAGACAATTAAACACAATCACTCACATTAACTCCTATGGGGAATTTAAAATCACCAATTAACTAAATGTTTTTGGACAGGCCGGGCTCAGCCCGAAACGGCGACGCGGGTCCGCCTTCCCGTAGGCCCACCACCCGCAGGAAGGACCATGGCAGGCCGGTGCATTGTGGACTGGGTAGCAGTCGTGGCGGGGTGCCTCGACGACCCAATCCCTGGACCAAAACCCTCACAGTGGGGACATGGAATGTCACCTCGCTGGGGGGGAAGGAGCCGGAGCTTGTGCGTGAGGTTGAGAGATACCGGCTAGAGATAGTCGGGCTCACCTCCACACATAGCTTGGGCTTTGGAACCCAGCTCCTTGAAGGGGGCTGGACCCTCCACTACTCTGGAGTTGCCCAGGGTGAGAGGCAGCGGGCTGGTGTGGGCTTGGTTATAGCCCCCCAGCTCAGCCGCCATGTGTTGGAGTTCACCCCGGTGAACGAGAGGGTCGCTTCCCTGCGCCTTCGGGTCGGGAAAAGGTCTCTCACTGTTGTTTGTGCCTACGGGCCGAACAGCAGTGCGGAGTACCCGGCCTTCTTGGAGTCCCTGGGAGGAGTACTTGATGGTGCTCCAACTGGGGACTCCATTGTTCTACTGGGGGACTTCAACGCTCACGTGGGTAATGACAGTGATACCTGGAGAGGCGTGATTGGGAGGAACGGCCTCCCCGATCTGAACCCGAGCGGTGTTTTGTTGTTGGACTTCTGTGCGAGTCACAGTTTGTCCATCACGAACACCATGTTCAGGCATAAGGGTGTCCATCAGTGCACGTGGCACCAGGACACCCTAGGCCGGAGGTCAATGATCGACTTTGTTGTCGTTTCATCTGACCTTCGGCCGCATGTCTTGGACACTCGGGTGAAGAGAGGGGCTGAGCTTTCAACTGATCACCACCTCGTGGTGAGTTGGATGCGCTGGCGGAGGGAGAGGTTGGACAGACCGGGCAGACCCAAACGGATTGTGAGGGTCTGTTGGGAACGTCTGGCCGAGCCCTCTGTCAGGGACATCTTCAACTCCCACCTCCGGGAGAGCTTCTCTCGGATCCCGGGGGAGGCGGGGGACATCGAGTCCGAGTGGACCATGTTCTCTGCCTCCATTGTCAATGCGGCGGCTCGAAGCTGTGGACGCAAGGTCTCCGGTGCCTGTCGTGGCGGCAATCCTAGAACCCGGTGGTGGACACCGGAAGTAAAGGATGCCGTCAGACTGAAGAAGGAGTCCTACCGGGCTATGTTGGCCGGTGGGACTCCCGACGCAGTAGATAGGTACCGGCAGGCCAAGCGGGCCGCGGCTCGGGCAGTCTTGGAGGCAAAAACTCGGGTCTGGGAGGAGTTCGGGGAGGCCATGGAGGAGGACTTTCGGTCGGCCTCGAGGAAATTCTGGAGGACCGTTCGGCGCCTCAGAAGGGGGAAGCAGTACTCTGCCGGCACCATTTATGGTGCTGGTGGGGAGCTGTTGACCTCGACTGGGGACATTGTCGGACGGTGGAAGGAATACTTCGAGGATCTCCTCAACCCGACTGACATGCCTTCCACTGAGGAAGCAGAGGGTTGGGGCTCGGAGGCGTGCTCATCCATCACCCAAGCCGAGGTCACCGAGGTGGTTCGTAAGCTCCTCGGTGGCCGGGCACCGGGGGTGGATGAGATTCGCCCTGAGTACCTCAAGTCTCTGGATGTCGTAGGGCTGTCTTGGCTGACACGCCTCTGCGACATTGCATGGAGGAAGGGGACAGTACCGCTGGGGTGGCAAACCGGGGTGGTGGTCCCTCTGTTTAAAAAGGGGGACCGGAGAGTGTGTTCCAACTACAGGGGGATCACACTTCTCAGCCTCCCGGGGAAAGTCTACGCCAGGGTACTGGAGAGGAGATTACGGCCGACAGTCGAACCTCGGATTCAGGAGGAAGAATGCGGTTTTCGTCCCGGTCGTGGCACACTGGACCAGCTCTACACCCTCCGCAGGGTGCTCGAGGGTTCATGGGAATTTTCCCAACCAGTCTACATGTGCTTTGTGGATCTGGAGAAGGCATTTGACCGTGTCCCTCGTGCCATTCTGTGGGGGGTGCTCAGTGAGTATGGAGTCCGGGGCCCTCTATTAAGGGCTGTCCGGTCTCTGTATGATCGGAGCAGGAGTTTGGTTCGCATTGCCGGCAGTAAGTCAGACTTGTTCCTGGTGCATGTTGGACTCCGGCAGGGCTGCCCTTTGTCACCGGTCCTGTTCATAATTTTTATGGACAGGATTTCTAGGCGCAGCCAGGGGCCGGAGGGGATCCGGTTTGGGAACCACAAGATTTCGTCTCTGCTTTTTGCGGATGACGTTGTCCTGTTGGCTTCATCGGACCGGGACCTTCAGCATGTGATGGGGCGGTTTGCGGCCGAGTGCGACGCGGCAGGGATGAGAATCGGCACCTCCAAGACCGAGGCCATGGTTCTCCACCGGGAAAGGGTGGCGTGCCTTCTCCGGGTGGGTGGAGAAGTCCTGCCTCAGGTGGAGGAGTTCAAGTATCTCGGGGTCTTGTTCACGAGTGAGGGAACGATGGAGTGGGAGATTGACAGACGGATCGGTGCAGCGTCCGCAGTTATGCAGTCGATGTACCGGACCGTCGTGGTGAAGAGTCGAAAGGCGAAGCTCTCGATTTACCGGTCAATCTACGCACCTACCCTCATCTACAGTGGGGAGAAGAAGTATTTGATACACTGCCGATTTTGCAGGTTTTCCCACTTGCAAAGCATGTAGAAGTCTGTAATTTTTATCATAGGTACTCTTCAACTGTGAGTGACGGAATCTAAAAAGAAAAGAAAATCACATTGTATGATTTTTAAGTAATTAATTTGCATTTTATTGCATGACATAAGTATTTGATCACCTGTCAACCAGTAAGACTTCCGGCTCTCACAGACCTGTTAGTTCTTCTTTAAGAAGCCCTCCTGTTCTCCACTCATTACCTGTATTAACTGCACCTGTTTGAACTCGTTACCTGTATAAAAGACACCTGTCCACACACTCAATCAAACAAACTCCAACCTCTCCACAATGGCCAAGACCAGAGAGCTGTGTAAAGACATCAGGGATAAAATTGTAGACCTGCACAAGGTTGGGATGGGCTACAGGACAATAGGCAAGCAGCTTGGTGAGAAGGCAACAACTGTTGGCACAATTATTAGAAAATGGAAGAAGTTCAAGATGACGGTCAATCTCCCTCGGTCTGGGGCTCCATGCAAAATCTCACCTCGTGGGGCATCAATGATCATGAGGAAGGTGAGGGATCAGCCCAGAACTACACGGCAGGACCTGGTCAATGACCTGAAGAGAGCTGGGACCACAGTCTCAAAGAAAACCATTAGTAACACACTACGCCGTCATGGATTAAAATCCTGCAGCACACGCAAGGTCCCCCTGCTCAAGCCAGTGCATGTCAAGGCCCGTCTGAAGTTTGCCAATGACCATCTGGATGATCCAGAGGAGGAATGGGAGAAGGTCATGTGGTCGGATGAGACTAAAATAGAGCTTTTTGGTCTAAACTCCATTCGCCGTGTTTGGAGGAAGAAGAAGGATGAGTACAACCCCAAGAACACCATCCCAACCGTGAAGCATGGAGGTGGAAACATCATTCTTTGGGGATGCTTATCTGCAAAGGGGACAGGACGACTGCACCGTATTGAGGGGAGGATGGATGGGGCCATGTATCGCGAGATCTTGGCCAACAACCTCCTTCCCTCAGTAAAGAGCATTGAAGATGGGTCGTGGCTGGGTCTTCCAGCATGACAACGACTCGAAACACACAGCCAGGGCAACTAAGGAGTGGCTCCGTAAGAAGCATTTCAAGGTCCTGGAGTGGCCTAGCCAGTCTCCAGACCTGAACCCAATAGAAAATCTTTGGAGGGAGCTGAAAGTCCTTATTGCCCAGCGACAGCCCCGAAACCTGAAGGATCTGGAGAAGATCTGTATGGAGGAGTGGGCCAAAATCCCTGCTGCAGTGTGTGCAAACCTGGTCAAGAACTACAGGAAAAATCTGATCTCTGTAATTGCAAACAAAGGTTTCTATACAGAATATTAAGTTCTGTTTTTCTGATGTATCAAATACTTATGTCATGCAATAAAATGCAAATGCAATGTGATTTTCTGGATTTTTTTTTTAGATTCTGTCACTCACAGTTGAAGAGTACCTATGATAAACATTACAGACTTCTACATGCTTTTCAAGTGGGAAAACCTGCAAAATCGGCAGTGTATCAAATACTTGTTCTCCCCACTGTATGGTCATGAACTTTGGGTAGTGACCGAAAGGACAAGATCGCAGATACAAGCGGCCGAGATGAGTTTCCTCCGCAGGGTGGCTGGACGCTGCCTTAGAGATAGGGTGAGGAGTTCGGTCACCCGGGAGGAGCTCGGAGTCGAGCCGCTACTCCTTCACATCGAGAGGAGTCAGCTGAGGTGGCTTGGGCATCTGTACCGGATGCCTCCTGGACGCCTCCCTAGGGAGGTGTTCCAGGCATGTCCCACCGGGAGGAGACCCCGGGGAAGACCCAGGGCACGCTGGAGAGACTATGTCTCTCGGCTGGCCTGGGAACGCCTCGGACTCCCCTCGGAGGAGCTGGAGGAAGTGTCTGGGGTGAGGGAAGTCTGGGCATCTCTGCTGAGGCTACTGCCCCCGGGAACGGATAAGCGGCGGACGTTGGATGGATGGATGGATGGTGTATTCACCAAAGCCCCTGCTCAAGAACATTCAAAGATTTCTGAATCACCTACTCTGATGATGCGCACCTGTAACTAAACTCTGTATGAGTCAAAACACCATATATAATACCAAGCACTTAGAAAGTACATAAGTAAGTTCCCCTGTAATGGGTGGATAGCAGTTTGCATTCACAGCGCTAAGAGGGGGCAAACATCTATATTTCATCCCACTGCGAAGCACAGCTGAGAAACTCTGCAATTGGTGGAAAGAAAGAGAGGGGACACACATCCATATTTCATCAGAGAGACACTTGGCTAAAACAACCGGTAAGTGGTGAAGAGAAAGGGACAGGACGAGAAAGGACATGCATTCATATTTCATCACACAGTAATATATATAGTTAAAGAAAAGGGAAAAGCCATAGAAGCTGATAACTCCAGAGAACAACAGTAAATAGAGATGAGGGACACTCAGAAAAAAAGTAAAATCGAGAAGCATACATCCATATTTCATCAGAAAGAGGTGAATGAAGTGCCTGCTAACAGGTGGGTATCAATATAAACACATCAGGGCCACTTACGGAGAGAAAAGCGGCGAGTGACTGAGGCACAAGCACACTCAAAAGCTGATAACTGTCTCTATGAATATAGACACATCCATCGTGCATTTTGTGGCAGTTTTCAAGTTCAGATTTTTATTTGCCTAGGGGTACTGCTTGCTCCTTACAGTATTGATAGAAAAAAAATACTATTAGATAATGTCCTTTTGTAAAGATATGCTATGTAACTTGTTGTGGCCCAATGTATTGATTAACTGGTCCTTTGATATCCATACGTATGATCAGGCCTTGTGTGACACATCTTGAACTCATGATTGCAGCTAGAGCTCATTTGCATAGCAATATGACTATAGGGGTGTCTCTGTCACCAACGTGATATAAAAACGGATATAAAAACAACTCAAACTTCTACCTTTCTTAAATTTTGAGCACTCCGAAGTGATTAAAAAGATATTTTTGGGTGTTTAAAGTGACCACCAACTCAAAATATTTAAGATAACACAACTTTTTAATTTTGTTTGGGTTAATATGCAATTTAGGGAGCTGTTCAGATTTCCAGGGTAATGTGAGATCACTGACCTAGATTACAGTAGAATCAAGGGGATTTCCGATGGTGTTGAACACGAGAAAGGGGTGGATACATGCAAATCATGTCCATGTAAGGAATAATAGTTGCTAGGCGACCAAATACCTTTCCGGAAAGTGGTTAATAGATAGTAACTGGATTTTTGAGTTGCACACTCAAACATACGCTGTATATTTCCAACTATCAGAAGAGAGGCTCTGGATTTATACAAACTGGCATAAGGGGGAGACAAACTGTAGCAAGAAAATTATGTTGTGGGCCATGATATCCTCAAACAGACCCAGGAATTTGGAGAATTTGAGCAGCGTTTCACTCAGTGCGGTTCAATGCAATTCTAAATTGAGCTATTGGCAACAATCTAGCTAAGGATTTAACCTGTTAACCCCAAGGGATTTTGGAGGCAAATTTCGCCTGAACAGGCCTATCCAATTTAAATCAACAATATATCTAGAATCTTAAAGAGAATATGCATAATCTTGGTCTCAATGGATAGCTAAGACCTCACAGCATACATTTCCAGTGTCAGAAAAATTGTAAATGTTCACATGCCTGACCAAATTATGATAAACCAAAGAAGAAAAAAGACATTTTTATCCTTGACAATTTTTTTTTTTAGTTTGCATAGCAATGCATATACTGTATGCATAACGATACCACTGCCTGGATTCAGCAACTCCTTGACTACAACTGTACCAAGTTACATGAGAATAGATTAAAGCACATAGATTTTATAAAGATTTTATTATATTGCCACATTGGGCGATCATTTGAAGGCAGATTTATTTTGGATAAATGTTACCCAAACCTGCTTATTGAGTTAAAGTTATATTACCAAGAAGGTTTAAACATGTACATTATTGTGATATTTATTTTATTCATTTGCCTAAGTTTTATATTTGCTATAATAATATTTTTTGTAATGTTATTATGAAAGCAGGACAGAGTTATGATACTTTGGTGTTATTTTAAAGGGGACCTATTATGAAAAACAAGTTTTTTCTTGCTTTAACATATATAAAGTGGTCTCCCCTCAGCCTGCCGACTCAGTGGAGGAGGAAAGCAACCAAATTCTGCAGTGTCTGTACAGCCGCCCGGATGATCCATCCAGTGTCATGTGACTTCTATAAACCGTTCAGATTCGGCACATTTTTGTTACGTAACCCAAATGCAAACCACGCCCACGACTATAAAACTGCGTAACTGTATGCGACTATCGCATCGCACTGCGTGACATCGGATGCTCTCTGTCCATCTCCCTCGAGCCAGCTGCCACTTTATTGAGGTTTTTGTAGTGAAATGAGGAGGTATCATAGAGTTAACTTCTCATTTCAACTAACTGGCTGCGACCAGTTAGGACAGTCCAATAGAAAATAAAGAAATGGAATTGATTTTGTCACTGACGCTCGCTTGCATCGCATGCATGACACGGTGTAAATGCTGATTCATGGTTCCGCTTTACACCAACGCAGAGCCTACGGCGTAGGGTCTGCGTCGATTTAACGCAGAACCATAATTCAGGCTTAACCCCGCCAGCCGGAGCTTCCACCATTTTTTCATAGCGGTGTATCGCGTCATTCAGGCAGCCAATCAGCACAGTGCCTCATTATCATAGCCTCCCCGCCCACTCAGAATCCTTCATAGAGAATGAGGTTGGAAACGGTAAAGATAAAGACATGGCCCAGAGGCTGAATTTCTAATTTATAAAGAGAAAAAAAATCAAAAGCTTGTTTTTAAGACATTCAAGGCCTGTTTAAAATAGACATTAAATGCCATAATAGGTCCCCTTTAAGAGTATTATTTAGTATGAATGTTTATTGCAGATAGCCTAACTGTTCTCTATGGATCTGCTATTTTATTCTGTAGACCACATACATTCCTTCAGCCTATTAAACTGGTGAAAAGGGAAGTCCTGCCTCCTTTTGTGTTTGGTCAAACACCCCCTGGGACGGCTTTCATACCTGAACCCTCAGTCTCACCTACATACATGTTTTGTCTAACAGTTTTGTAGGGCACCATCTCGCCTCATTGTTTAAATGTTGTTTTTATTAAGTTGTGTATAAGTGTACTGTATGTACTTCTGCTCAAGTTATTCGGTCTGTTTGTTTTTGTTTTAATTTCAATGTATTGGCGTGTGTGTGCTGTGTGCATCAAGGAGAAATGATGGCTCCATATTTGGTCTGACGGGGTAATGAACCGCAGAGATGAGACAACCTTTATCAGACTTCAGGCTGTGTGTGTATGTGTGTGTGTGCGTGCATGCCACTCACACTAAAATGATCATAGTGGTGCACTCGTGTCACTGTGTGTGCTGACAACATAATTGTTTGGTCTGGCATTTCCATTCACCACTGTTAAATTGCCGTGGGCTAAGCTATTCTGTGCTCTTTCGGCCAGTGCTACTAATAATCCAAGAGATGGAGGCCATGGCGGCATTATCACCATCCACTCTACACACACACTGACAGATATGAAATTTAAATCTCATATGCGAGATATATCTTGTAATATCTTTAAAATGATCTTTTACCAACCTTTTGAAATTCTAGGAACAAAGAAAAAGGAAAATTCATATGTCTGAGTGAGTATGTAGAGTTATGTGGAATCATGAGTGGAGGCATGACAAACAGCACCCATATAATAATACGCTCACATTTTCCAGCCATGTGATTATAAAAGCAAATAGGACTCTTTGATTATGATAAAGGTATGACTTCACTTTGACTAACAGTATGTACTGGAAGAAACTGGTTCTGACACCAGAACCAATCTTTTAAACAAAAAGTGAGAAATCTCACCGGTGAAACACATGTCCATTGTCTCCAACAATGCCACATCCAAAGTTGCAAACTAAGTTCTACTAAAGGGAGTTTCATGAAGCCTAATGTCCTGTATTTCATTTTATGCATTCCTATTATTTATTTATTTAATATCTTGTGGCTCAGGAGGTGTCAATACAAGTTCTATGATTCCTTTGAGACTGAGATTCAGGACTCCTGACTGCTCACAGATTTGCAGAAATGTGGACATCCCCAAGGACAAGAAAACTCAGTAATCTGGAAGGGTCTAAGAATAGAAATCCTACTCTTTTTCACTTAAAGAAGCAGTTGGAAGTGACTTGGGTGATTTGTCAATATGCTTTTTGTACACCTTCCTTGGGAGATGTTTTGGAAATGTTCAATCAGAAGGAGGAATGGAGGCAGAGCCAGGACTTGCTGGTGAGATCATGTCTTTGTGTTTGCCTGTCTCAATGCCCGTCAGCCATATACCCGGAGGAGGTTGCTAGAGAGAGGGAGGTAGTGAATCTCTGCTATCTCTGCTCAAGCTGTTTCCCCCGTGACCCAGTCTTAAGAAACAGCAGAAAAATGATGGATGGATGGATGGATGGATGGATGGATGGATGGATGGATGGATGGATGGTCCAGCTAGAAACAACTTGGTAAAGTTAGTAGCCATAGCCACTGGCCATCATGATGACACCTCTGACACACAGTGGAGGCTGTGCAAGGATCAGCTCTTGGTATGTGATAACTTGCCACAGTATGGAGACAAACTGGACTGACTGCACCCTTGATGAGCATATGGCTAATTTAGCTGCACTTAAGTGCATCATTAGGGCCCGAACACTTACAGTGTGCCCCTATTGTATCTGTAGGAATTTTTATCCTTGTTAGTCGCCGAGCACTTACAGTGCGAAGGCCCTATTGTATCTGTAGGAATTCTTTTCCTCGTTATTATTAGGGCCCGAGCACTTACAGTGCGAAGGCCCTATTGTATCTGTAGAAGTTGACGAAATGACGAAATGAGGGCCTTTTTGCCCCCCTAAATGTGCCCCAAAAGTCACCAAATTTTGCATGCAAGCCAGGCCTGGCAAAAAATTGGATATTTAAGGGTTTGCATTAATGGGCGTGGCCTAATGGCTCAACAGCACCCCCTAGAAAACTTCGTGCCACCTGTATCATGTCCATTTTGAATTAATCGTGTAATTTTGGTGCAATTTATGCCATTTCTTCGGCTGTTAATGCGGCCCGAACCGCAATTTGCACCCAGGTGTGTTATACATCAAAATGTGCGTCTCGATCCTACGATGATGCGCATTACTTTTCTCAGTCAAAAGCATTACCGTGGCGACGATAGATGCCAAAAAGCGTGCCCTCCCTTCATCTGATTGGTCCATATTTGATAGTTCCTACTTTCTGCCATAACTTTTGAATGGTATGACATACAGAGTCGTGGGTGGTGTCATCGGATTCGGTTTAGACTCCTTGACCATAATTGGTGCAAATTAGCCCCGCCCTTTCTTCTGATTGGTCGATATGTGATAGTTCCTATTTTCTGCAATAACTTTTGAATGGTTTGACATAAAGACTCATGGGTGGTGTCATCAGACATGGTTTTGAGTCCTTGACCATAATTGGTGCAAATTAGCCCCGCCCCTTCATCTGATTGGTCGATATCTGATATTTCCTACTTTCTGCCATAACTTTTGAATGGTTTGATATGGAAAGTCGTGGCTGAATGTCCAGGCCTGAAGACATCTACATGCAAGTCATACAAGCGCTTCCACTGCAGCACGCCTGAACGTGCACAAGGGTGCGAGGGCCCGTTCATCGTTCCTTGTTGCTTTAATTTCAGGTTTTATCTGCAGCTTTGAATGGGTTTAACCCTGATTTCAGTCTGATAGGTTCAGCTGAATTGGTCATTAAAATGTCTGGAACCCAGAAGTGTGCACGAAGCTGAAGCTGGCTATACCGATTCAACTGTTGCCTTGAATGATGCAGTTAAAAATATATTCATCCATTTTAGATACCCTGTTTGTCCTTTGCAGGGTCACAGGGGTCTGCTGGAGCCTATCCCAGCTCATTTTTCAGGCGAGAGGCAGGGGTACACCCGGGTCGCCAGTCCATTGCAGGGCCACATATATAAACAGACACACTCACACTCAAACCTATGGGCAATTTAGAATCATCAATTAACCTACTACGCATGTTTTTGAACTGTGGGAGGAAGCCGGAGTACCCAGAGGGAACCCCCGCAAGCACGGGGAGAACATGCAAACTCCACACAGAAAGACCCCCGCCGGGCCAGGGAGACAAACTGGGAACCTTCTCGCTGTGAGGCAACAGTGCTAACCACTAAGCCACCTTAAAATATATCATTTTGTAATGATAAAAAAAAATTTAAAAATCAAAAATCAAAAAGGGAGAATCTGACATGTTTAGCAGCTACTATTATTTATCAATCAATAAATGGCAATTGTTTCACTTTTAGAAATACAACTTTAAGCCCCATCCTTTGGTCTTTCAACTGCTGTATTTATTGATTTTGGCTTATGGAAGGATTTGTGTCCCCATTCGTAATCTGTTCGCTTTTTTGTTTATTTATCTGATGTTGCAGTGGTTTGTCTTTATCAAACTAAAATTAAACTTATATTTTAAATTATCTTGAAAAGTATTATACTTGGTTTACATACAATAATTTCCCGACTTGCTTGGGAATGAAGATGTACGGCAGAATTTTCAGCATTTTCCTTTGGAAATGTCACATACTTTTAAGTCCAAATCTGCAATTCCTGAAATAGACAGTCAGTGGAAAAGGACAAGGATGGAAAGACTGGACCAAAATAAAGATGGAGTGTTCAAGCACAGATAACACTGTTGCTGACCTGAAAGAAGGTGCTGTGCACTGATTTCAAACACATGCATGCACTTAATCTGTCGGCACTCTGATGACTACTCATAACAGCCAGGAACCATGGACAGGAGTCGTAAGTGTGGGTCTCATGATTGGTTTGTCGCTGTTCTTTGAATATATATATATATATATATATATATATATGTAGACATATCAACCGCATAAGGAGGAGTTAAAGAACCACATATTTACACCTACTTACACCACTTAAACCACTTACACCTACAGTAGTAAACAAGTGTTTAAAGTGTTCAATATCAGCACAGATATTGAAAAGCTTTGGGAACATTTTTCAGTAGATTTAAATTTGAAAGTGCTTTCACTATTAAGAATTGTATTTGTTTATCTCTGGCCTGTCCTGGTTTATTGCCAGCAGCACTTCTAGTTATCTTGGTGATTCATTAAGTGTCTGAACATTTTGACTCGGTCTGTGATTCTGTCAGATTAGAATATTTCTTCACTGCATACTTTTCAACACCTTCATCTGACACAAGCATTAAGTGGTCTGGACAGTTATCTGGAACGGAGAGTGTATCTTTATGTTCTAGCTTAGTGAGGCCATTCGTTCCGTTACAAGTGGTGTAAATTACCTCCAAGGCTTTGCATTGTTTAACACAAACATACAGTCATGGTCAAATGTTTTGGGAGTAAAATAAATGTTGGTTCTTTCTAGATTTGATGCATCAATATTCTTTAGATAGTGTATTTTCCATTCTGGCATCCTGAAGAATATTTAAAAGTATTTTAAAAGTTTCAAATGTTTTTATTGGCAAATAAATTAAATTCATTCAAAGAGATAATGCCAACAGTGTTGAACCTTGTTCTTTAACATCTGTTAATATGCTTTTTATACACCAGATATGAATATCTCAGCCAAATCCTGATTGATGGAGATCCAATCTTGCTCTATAAGTGCCTTTTTCAATTAAGATCTAAGGAATTTTGCACCTACAGATCAAACTTTGTTTGTGCATTAGCAGGTTCACTTAGAATTCACCCCAAAAACACTGCCATGTATGAAGAAAGTAGAAAATGTTTAAAACAGAAAATGTAAATCTACTGGTAACATGCAGGCAAAACAGTTCCTTTCTGTTTGGCCACCTTTATGATTGAATATTGAGTATTAAGTGGGCAGACTGCAACCTGAAACTGAAACCGCCAGAAGGGAGATTTAGAGTTAGTTAATATGTATTATTAGAAATATATATAAATGATGATATAACACCTGATGTCAGCCTTTTGCTGATACTGCTTTATTACAAAGTCTTCACTACCTGATGAGAATTTAACTATTTCCTTATGTTTTTGTTTTGTTTGCTTCTCAAGCTTCTGAAAAAAAAAAATGATTTTCATTTTTCTCTCTCTTTCAGAGCAGCATACCTTCAACCTTCAAACCTTCAAAATACTCTTATCTGTCATGGTTTTAGTTTGATTAGGGTTTTCTTTACTTTGAAAGTCTGTGTTATTGTGTCTAGTTATAATGCAGTTTGACTTCCCTTGGTCCCATCTGCCTTGATTGTTTGCACCTGTGTCTCGTCAGTTCTGTGAGTATATCTTCTTTCGTCTCTTTCATTCTATCATCCTACTGGGCTCTACTGTTTGTTTCCCTGGTTGGCTTTTGTTTCCCAACTGTGGTTCTTCCAAGTATGTGTGTCTGTGTACAGCACTTTTTGAGATTAAAGGTCATTTTTGTTTGGAAAGTCCTGCCACCTCACTCTCCTATGTTTGGGTCCTCTCCACTCTGCTTCCAACCCATTCACCGTGACAATTACTTACACATATATCCATGCATTTTTCAACAAGACAAACAATGTAAAGGCATTGCAAAGGATTAGGAGGATACTGGCCAGGCTGCAGTCATGTGGCTTCCCTGTATGTGTTAAAGACATGTTTGCCTGAACACTAGTTTAAAATAACTTAATACTACTTTTGGCAATGAGTGTACACTTTAGCACACTGCAGAATGATAAAAAGCTTTATTTACTGACCTTTTTCTTTAGAATGTGTTGAAGACAAATAAAAAAAATAGATCTGCGCTATGGGTTCATATAATTCATTTTAATTCATTTTCATTTTCACCCCTATCCCTACTGTATAAAGAAGCTGAGGATGTAATGATGTCATCAAGTGAACGAGAGTGGCAGAAGTGGCTCCAACAAACAGTCAGACAGACTGAAAGAGAGAAGAGTGAGAAAGAAAAGGCAGAGAAAGAGAAAAAAATAATCATGGGTAAGGTCATATATAGAGGTGTATTTCAACCAGAAAAGAGACAGCCAGGCCGAGATACAGTATCCCCATGCAGCCATACTTGTCAGTGTGTATGCTGTAAAACACAGCCAGGTGGTATGAATTGTTGTAAAATTCTTCAAGTTTGTGTTTGCAAACATTGCTGCTCTCTGATGTTAAGACACCTCTGAATTATGTAACTATATGCAGATGCCACAAAACATACGCACATTCAGCTGATCTGGTTCACAGTTGAACATGACAAATAGCAATATTCAGAGAAACACCCATCTATCCATCCATCATCATCCATTCATCCATTTTTCTTCCGCTTCTCTGTCACCAGGTCGTGGGGGCAGCAGTCTTAGCAGAGATGCCCAGACCTCCCTCAACTTCCTTCCAACGGGAGTTAGAGAAATTCCCAATCCAGCCAAAAGACATAATCTCTCCAGCATGTCCTGGTCTTCCTCCCAGTGGGACATGCCTGGGACATCCCTCTAAGGGAGGCTCCCAACAGGCCTCTGATACAGATCTCCTAGCCACCTCAGCCTCCTCTTAATGCAAAGGAGCAGCAGCTCGGCTCCGAGCTCCTCCCGAGTGACTGAGCTTCTCACCCTATCTCTAAGGAAGCGTCCAACCACCCTGCGGAGGAAACTCATCTCGGCCGCTTATATTCGCAATCTTGTCCTTTGGGTCATTACCCAAAGTTTATGACCATAAGTGAGGATAGATTGACTGGTACATCAAGAGCTTTGCCTTTCGACTCAGCTCCTTTTTCACCACGACAGTCCGGTACACTAACCGCATAACTGCGGACAATGCACCAATCCCTCTGTCAATCTCACGCTCCATCTTTTCTTCACTCGTGAACAAGATCTAAGAAATTTGAACTCCTCCACTTGAGGCAGGACCTCTCAATCCACCTGGAGAGGGCATGCCACCCTTTTCCGGTGGCGAACCATGGCTCTGGATTTGGAGGTGCTGGTTCTCATCCCCACTGCTTCACGCTTGGCATTCAAACCGCCCCAGCACATGCTGAAGGTCCCGGTCCGATGAAACCAACAGGAACACATCATCTGCAAGAAGCAGAGATTAAATTCTGTGGTTCCCAAACCAGATCCCCTCCGACCCCTGGTTACACCCAGAAATCCTGTCCTTAAAAATTATGAACAGAACCGGTGACAAAGGGCGCCCCTGCCAACATGCACTGGGAACAAGTCTGACTTACTGCTGGCAATGCGAACCAAACTCCTGCTCTGATCCTACAGAGACCGAACAGCCATTAGCAGAGGGCTCCGGACCCCATACTTGCAGAGCATCCCCCACAGAATACCACGAGGGACACAGTCAAATGCCTTTGGCAGATCCACAAAGCACATGTGGACTGGTTGGGCAAATTCCCATGAGCCCTCAAGCACCCCACAGAGGGTATAGAGCTGGTCTGTTGTTCCATGACCAGGATGAAAACCGGATTGTTCCTCTTGAATCCAAGGTTCAACTATCGGCCGTATTCTCCTCTCCAGGAACCTGACGTAGACTTTACCGGGGAGGCTGAAAAGTGTGATCCCTCTATAGTTGGAACACATTCTCCGGTCCCCCTTTCTAAAAAGAAGGACCACCACCCCGGTTTGCCACTGCAATGTTGCAGAGGCATGTCAACCAAGACAGCCCTACAACATCCAGAGACTTGATGTACTCAGGACGGATCTCATCCATCCCCTGTGCCCTGCCACTAAGGATCTTACAAACTACCTCAGTGACATTGGCTTGGGTGATGGAAGAGTACACCCCAGAGTCAACAGCCTCTGCTTCCTCAATGGAAGGCGTGTTGGTGGGATTGAGGAGATCTTGAAGTATTCCTTCCACCGTCCAACAATGTCCCCTGTCTAGGTCAACAGCTTCCCAACCGCATTTTAAACAGTGTTGGCAGAGTACTACTTATCCTTTCTGAGGCGCTGGATGGTTTGCCAGAATTTCTTCAGGGCTGACCGAAAGTCTTCCTTCATGGCCTCACCAATTGGAATGGCGGCGCATGCTCTGGCTGCGACAACACCGCTCGTACGTTTGTCTACCTCAAGTAATCTGTCGGCGTTTTGTTGGGTTGTTATACGTTTTTCTTTTTATGTGTCAAAGCTGTCACTATGTGGGTGAAAGTACACAATGCGACCGTGATCGTACTATACATCCTATGGATTATCACAAGGAATAGCCGAGCGTTACTCCCAGAGTCCTGGGACAATCATGGACTCACCTACACCAGGGAAGCTCTGCTTCAAATCCGCTCTTCTCTGCCCTGCGGGATTAAGCCATCCAGCGTCCTGCCGGCAGAAATTCGACCAAGGAAGAGAGGACAGCGAGGGGGGGTCCGGACTAGGCTGAGAAAGCGGCCGTTTAAACCCCCTCTCCCCTTGATCATCATGTCCAATGTTCGTTCTCTCCGGAACAAAATGGATGTACTCCATGCCAAATGCCGAGTGGAGAGAACCTACGAGGAAGCCTCTGTCATAGCCCTGACAGAGACATGGTTGGACGAGGCGACACCAGACGCTGAGGTGGACCTGGAAAACTTCACCATCATCAGGGCTGACCGCACGAAGAAATCCGGTAAAGGGAGAGGTGGAGGGGTCTGCATGTACGTCAATGACAGGTGGTGTAAGAACATCAAGACACACAGCAAGATCTGCACTCCTGACGTGGAGATGTTGACCCTGTCCTTGCGTCCCTTTCATCTGGCTCGGGAATTCCCCACTGTTGTCATCAGCTGTGTGTACATTCCACCTAGCGCTAATGCTAATAAAGCAGCTGAGATAGTTGCTGGTACGACTAGCGACATGCAGGGGAAGTACCCGAGCGCTCCGGTGTTCATAACTGGTGATTTTAATAGCTGCAGACTGGACAAAGTCTTGCCCTCATTCCACCAGTACGTGGACTTACCAACGAGAAGGAATAACATACTGGACTTGTGTTATGGGAATATCCCGGACGCATACATCTCCCGTTGCCAGGCACCGCTTGGCTACAGTGATCACAACGTCATCATCCTGCTTCCTGTTTACAGGACCGAACTGAAGAGGCTCAAGCCCAAGACATACAGCGCCCCCCAATGGTCGGAGGACAGCATCACACAGCTGCAGGGCTCCCTGGCCTGCACAGATTGGGACGTCTTTTCTGGTGGGAGCCTGGATGAAAGGCTCTCTGTCATCACGGACTACATTCAATTCTGCATTTCCACAACAATTCCAGTAAAGGTCTTCAAGAAATATCCAAATTCAAAACCCTGGATTACACCACATATCAAGCACCGGTTTAAGGAAAAGAAGAAGGCATTTCAACAACAGGACTGGGTTTCAGTTAAACTCATAACACGACAGATAAAGAATGAAATCTACAAAGCAAAACTCAGATACAAAGAAAAACTGGAACTAGAATTCAGCTCCATGAACACCCGGCAAGCTTTCCAGAAGGTGAGAACACTCACGGGCCTGGACCCACGACCCAAGTCAGCTGCAATAAATGACCCTACAACATTTGCTGAGTCATTGAACACTTTTTATTCCCGTTTCGACACCATGGACTGTTTAGAGGAGTGTGAAGCGCTGCTGGAGACCCTCCCCCTATCGGAGCCAGTGCATCAAGCTCCTTTTAGGGTGGAGGATGTACGTCGGCAGCTGGGCCGATGTAAACCTGGCAAGGCCCCAGGGCCAGACGGTATCCAGGGGCGGGTGTTGAAGGAGTGTGCCACGGAGCTCGCCCCCATCATGCACTCCCTCTTCTCGGAGTCCTACAGGACGGCCACAGTACCTACCCTGTGGAAAACATCCATCATCATCCCAGTGCCCAAGAAACCCCGCCCCTCAGAGCCCAACCACTACCGTCCAGTTGCACTAACCTCAATTCCGATGAAATGCCTGGAGAAACTGGTTCTTGACATCATCCTCCCATCTGTTGAACAACACTTGGATCCATGCCAGTTTGCATACAAAGTGAGGAGGGGAACAGAGGATGCTGTGGTATGCCTCCTTCATTCACTCCTCCAACACCTTGAAACCCCCGGTAATTTCGCCAGACTTCTCTTCATCGACTTCAGCTCCGCCTTCAACACCGTCCAGCGCCACCTGATGATCAGGAAACTCCATCACCTGAACATCCCATCACTCCTCATCCACTGGGTTCACAGTTTTCTCAGCAACAGACCACAATCCACCAGAGTGGGCAGCGTGACATCATCATACGCCATCACCAACACCGGTTCCCCACAGGGCTGTGTGCTGAGCCCGTTCCTGTTTACCCTCTACACTAATGACTGCATCAGCCCCTCACCCACAAACACATATCTCAAATACTCAGATGACACTGTCGTAGTTGGACTTTTAGACACTTCACTCACAGAATACCAGAACTCCATTTCTCACCTCACACAGTGGTGCTCTGACAACCATCTGCACCTCAATGTGTCCAAAACCAAAGAACTGGTCATCACCTCCCCAAGCACAAGCAAGTCAACCACCCTCCCCACCCACAACCCCATCAGCATCAACGGAGAAGCCGTAGAGGTGATAGATACTTTCAGATACCTGGGACTCATTATAGACAATAAACTCACCTTTGAATCACACATCCACGACATCCATAAACGCAGCCAACAAAGACTTTCTGCCATCAGAAAACTGAGAGCCCTCTCAGTGGCCCCCCACCTCCTACTGTTACTGTACAAGAGCATAATTCAGCCCATCCTCCTCTACTGCTCCTCCTGTTTCTTCAACATGTTGTCATCCCCCAACACAAAAAGACTGACACAAATCACTCACAGAGCTGCCAAAATCATTGGCCTCCCCACCCCCATCCTCTCTGACCTCAACACCATAGCCATAACACGCAGAGCACTCACCATCACCCAGGACCCCAGTCACCCCCTAAACCCGTACTTTGTGCTGCTTCCATCTGGCCGCCGGTACAGGTCCCTGACCTGGAAGAGGGTCAAGTTCAGCCGAAGCTTCGTCCCCTCTGCTATAACAGAACTAAATAGATTGCGTCGCTAAATGTGTGTTCCTGTTTAATGTGTATGGGGGGGTGATGTAATGTATGTATTTATGTATCTTGAGGTTGTGTGTGGCGTACGGGGGTGAAAACAAGTTTCCTTGCAAAGGACAAATAAAGCTGAATCTGAATCTGAAACTGCTCCCAGACCCGAGTTTTTGTCTCCAGGACTGCCCGAGCTGCGGCTTGCTCTGCTCTAGCGACTGCGTCAGGAGTTCCACAGGCCAACATAGCCCGGTAGGACTCCTGACGCAGTCTGACAGCATCCCTTATTTTCCGGTGTCCACCACCAGGTTCGAGGGTTGCCACCACAACAGACACCAGATACCTTGCATCCACAACTTCGAGCCCTCGCGTCGACAATGGAGGCAGAGAACATGGTCCACTTGGACTCAATGTCCCCAGCCTCCCTCAGAATCTGGGAGAAGTTCTCTTGGAGATTTGAAGACTTTCCTGAGAGAGGTTTCGGCCAGATGTTCCCAACAGACCCTGACAATATGTTTGGATCTGTCTGGTCTGTTCAACTTCCTCCTCCGCCAGCATATCCAACTCACCACCAGGTGGTGGTTAGTTGATAGATCAACCCCTCTCTTTACCCGAGTGTCCAAGACATAGCCGAAGCTCAGTTAAAACGACAGCAAAATCGATCATTGAGCTCCGGGCTAGGGTACATGGTGTTCGTTGTGGACAAACTGTGACTGGCACAGAAGTCCAATAACAGAGCAATGCTCAGTTTCAGATCAGGAAGGCTGTTTCTCCCAATCACACCCCTCCAGATATCACTGTCATTGCCCATGTGAGCGTTGAAGTCCTCCAGTAGAACAATGGAGTCCCCAGTTGGAGCACTATCAAGTAGCCCTCCCAGGGACTCCAAGAAGGCCGGATACTCTGTACTGCTGTTCGGCCCGCAGACACAAGCAACAGTAAGAGACCTTTCCCAACTCGAAGGCCAAGGAAGCGACCCTCTCGTTCACCGGAGTAAACTCCATTGCGGCTGAACTGGGGGGCTAAAAACAAGCCCACACCAGCTCACCGCCTCTCATCTTGGGCAACTCCAGAGTAGTAGAGGGTCCAGCCCCTTTCAAGGAGCTGGGTTCCAGAGCCCAAGCTATGTGTGGAGGTTATCACCTAGTATCTCTAGCCAGTGTCTCTCAACCTCCCGCACAAGCTCTGACTCCTTCCCCCCAGCGAGATGACATTCCATGTCCCTACTGCAAGGGTTTTGGTCCAGGGATCGGGTTGTTGAGGCACCCTGCAACAAGCTACCCAGACTACATTTTACCAGGCAGAGACACACCCATCCAGTAAAAAAGTAACAGAGTGATGGGAGTATCACAGTACAGTAGCTGTATGAATAATGCCTTCTGTGTAAGCCTGTTTGGGAAGTATTATGGTCTGGGAATGCTTACTGATGGTTAGGTCCAGGTCCAAAAACTATATGTACCCAGAAATTGAGCTGATTATCTGATTGACGGATCGTTTGTTTTGTTTTGTTCACCTCATGACAGAAGACAACAATTTCAGGGTTTGTTGGGCTTAAAACTTGAAAGAGGGGTTCACATATGGATGGACCAACACAGTCAAAATGGTCCAAGACAATATTAGTCTGTTTCCTTTATCCAGTATGCCATAGATCAGAAATTATTATTTTCTTTACATTACTATGACAATTATACAAATATATGCAGCAACTCAAAATTGTGCCTCACCACATGGTTCAATTTGTCCATCTAATTTTTATTGAAAACTGTTGACTACAATTATGAGCAACCTGGCAGAGGTGACATCATTGATTCGCTGTAAACAAACACAAAATAGATTTAATTATTGTTTCAATTCAGTTTTAACAGGAAGCAAAAACCCCACAACTATAAAACGAAGCAATAAAATCCAGAATAAATGAGCAAAATTAGATCTGGATGAAAAATTTGGATAAGCCACCAAATGGGTGCCTTCTTATCACCCTAATTCCTTTACGCTTAGCGTCTGCCCAGGTGTGTGTGTGTGTGTGTGTGTGTGTGTGTGTGTGTGTGTGTGTGTGTGTGTGTGTGTGTGTGTGTGTGTGTGTGTGTGAGAAAGAGTGTGTAAAATGGATAGCTGTTGTCTGCCCTGACTCATATCAACTCCCACTTGGACTGTTACTGCCAGGCAAGGACAGACTCAACACACATACAAAGCTGCAGACATCATCTCACACACGATACAAAGCGAGTCGATCATTAATCCACTTCTGTAGTCTATTTGGAGGCCGCCGAGAAAAGGAGAGCGAGTGAGAAAGGGGAGAGAGGAAGACAGAGATACATGGAAACAGAAGTGAGACAGAAAGAATGACGGACAGTTATAAAATACTAACTGAGGCTGCAAGATACATAACTGTTTTTACAGATACGTCACAACACTAACAGAGTAGAGAGTGGACAGCAACAGAATTGGAAAGAGAGATAGGAGTAATGGAAACTCATGGACATGGATGTAAGAAATGGCTCTTTTGTGTGTAAATCTGTACAAATAAAATACCAGTATCTTATTGTAGGCTTCAATGCCAACTGTATGCGTGAAAAGAAAATGCATTCCTGTGAGAGGTTCCTTTTGTCTCTGCAAGAGATTAATGGTCTTTGCAGATGTGATGGAACTTCCTGCTAAATCAGAATATGTAAAAGATGATATAACATCCCAAGGTCTTGCTTTGGTCAAAGTTCTACAGAGTTAGAGTACAACAGCTCCCTTTTCAGTCTTGTCTTTACAGCTCTCTTCATGGCAGCTGGTCTTTGGGGGTTGGGTTCAGCCACTTGACTTCAGTCCAGTACCCCTTTCCACAGGCTGGGTCCCTTCAAACCTTGTATTAATGCATTGAGCTACCAAACCCTGAGACACAGCATATGCAGCATGATTTGAAGCTCTATATTTTTCCCTTCTCCCTTCGCTGGCCCCATGAGTCCGTGCTCTGTAATATATAGTTTCCTACAACTTTGGTTTGATAGTGCTCATTAATGTCCAACACAGAGGCCTGGTGTTTTAATGAGCCTGGATCATCCAGTGAAATTAATTGTACTCAGCTTGTAGCTTAAATTGGTAAAAGTTTATGAGTCTTACCAAGGATATTGCAATAAAAATTTTAATAAATCTGGTGTCAGGCTGTGACACTAAATCCACTTTCCTGGAAAAGTTGAATAAGCCTTCCTGTGCTGGGTACATGTTAATACATGTTTTGAAGGTCTTTGGTTTTGCAAATGGCAGCTTTGTACGTACTCTGTGTGTGTGTGTGTGTTCAAGAGGATGCAGGCATGTTGAACAAAATGCGAATGTAAGCAAAGCTGGCTTGTAACCAAAAATGTTAGGAGGAAATATTCAAAATGGTTGTCCCCCAACGAAGGCAAACACACACCATGGAAGTTTACTTTCTGTAATGAATTCTTTCACTTGAGCTATGTTTTTGTGCACACTAACTGCAATATTTGCAGAGGAGCTCAATGTGTTTTTTTTTTCACAGCTTCACTTCCAGATGGCTGTTGGTTAACTGGCTTCAGCAGATCTTCAAAACTAGGAAATGAAGTCTATTCTCATGTCAGGCAGGCTGATCACTTGATGCCTGCAATTTGTTTTGCAATATGTTCAAGATGTTATGCCTAAACAGGTTCTGCATAAATTAAAGGCTTAACATATTTATTCATGTGACTTTTTTTTTTTTTGTCTTATGTCATTGTCTAAACGCTGTAAGGTGAAATAAAAAGGAACTTTGATCTGTGTTCATATTTTATATATATTCTCACCCCACGCTTACATTTTTGAGTGACAACATTTTAGAAAAGAATATTTATGACAAGTAGGACTAGTTTATATCAACAACAATTGTATTTGTGTGTGTGTATATGTATATATATATATATATATATATGTATATATATATATATATATGTATATATATATATATATATATATATATATATATATATATATATATATATATATATATATATATATATGTACATACTGACTATGTCCTACATACGAAAATAAGGTGTCTAATTTTGTTGAAACAAGATGTTTTTACTTCCTTTAAAACCGGACCGGACCGGTCCGTGAGCAGCTCCGGCAGCTCCGGAGCTGCTCACGGACCGGACCGGTGAGGAGCCCCGGTGTGTGGCCTCCGGTGATCCGGAGCTCAGCTAAATACTTAGCCCATGCAAAGATCATACTCATAGACTTAAATACTCATATACATTAAATATAAATAACATAAAAAATTAACGTAACTTACCACTGGCTCGTGTGCAGTTGCCGGGTCCGTACTGTGGGAACTGATCCTTTTATGAGGGTAAATGTCGATGCAAAACCTCATTTTAACTGTCCCTCGCTGTGGAAACCGGTGAAAACAGTCACCGCTTCTAAACAATGGTGGACGCTCCGGCCGGCGGAGAGAGTGGTGGGCGTGGTTTCAGCAGCGGTGGAGACCGAGGGCGTGGTTTGCATTTTGGTGACGTAACGAAAATGCACAAATCTGAACGGCCCGTAGAAACCACATGACACTGGGGGATTCAGTCGGGCGGGGGGGAACAGACCTTGCAGATTTTCATGGGATTTCATCTTCTCTGAGTTGGCAGGCTGAGGGGAGACCACTTTGTATATGTTAAAACAAGAAAAAACGTGTTTTTCATAATAGGTCCCCTTTAACTGATTCCCTTTTATCTTGTTCACTCTAAGCTTTGAGGGTTTCTGTAAGTAAATAATCTGAAAATGATAAAAGGTGACACTAGTGTGTCAAAAATTTATTTACTAATGAGGGATTACAGTTTTCACACTTGTTTGCAAGTTCTTTTCTCTCTGAAGGTGAAGGCATCTGACTGATGGAGAACATGGGAAGACTTGATTTCAGTTTTGAGGCCTAACTCTGACGACAGCCTTGATTTCTTACAGCTCACCGCATGGTTCCCCCAGCAGGCTTTGCATTTACAGTCCTTCAGTGATAAGGAATAGCCCTCCCATTGGGCATGGACCCCAAATTGCAGGAGGGGCCGTGGTCGATTTATGGCAGCCTGGACCCAGCTACAGTATAAAGAGCAGGCACCCCTCTTTCTCCCAAGCGCTCTTTCCTCCTCTCTTTCTCCCAAGGTCTCTTCTACCTTGGACTGGTCCAAGGTCCTATGGAGTTCTCTGTGAGCTATGAGGAAGTCCACAGCTCCTATTTTAGCATGAAGAGCTACTAGCTATGGGCCGGCTTTCTCCATTATCTTGCCTGAAGAAGCGTCTGGTTGCCTTGAAATGGCAACTGTAGTCTGCAGCGCTGCAACAAGTGACCCGCAAACGTTCCAAGACGGAATCTCGTCCGCCATTTTTAATCACGCGAGACTCAGTCACCATGTGACTTTGTCAGCCATCTTTTCTTTTGCCTCACCACATGTATGAACAGTCATCGTGACACACGCATTGACACACACACACACACACACACACACACACACACACACCCTCACACATGTATATAATCTGAAGTTTGTGTTAATGTTTAGTTAGTTATTTTTTTTGTGTAGTTTAGCCATCTGAATTTATTCCAAGTGTTGTTTCACTATCTTTTAACACTTGTGTAAATAGATTCTGATTAATTTGAATGACGAATGAATGAAGTTGTTTGTGTTTATTTTATACACATTTGTCACAGCTGTTGGTTGCAAAGGTCTGTGCTTGGACTCCTTCCTTCACTGTTGTTCCTTAACACAACCCCTAGCAACAGGCTGGCACGTAGGGAATAACAGTTACCTTGAGACTGATTTTGTTGTTCAGTTATTATTTTCCTGATAAGTCAGGTGGTGCCCAGTTTTGATTGATTCATTTTGATATTTAATTTCAATAAGTAATCTTCTTTATTAATTACTAATAATTAGTGTAGGCAATTATTTATAACTCTTTAATAACTAAACCAGCACCCCCTTTGTAACACAACAGCATTGACAAAAACAACAGACATAAAAAGAAAACAAGTTCATACCCGTTTTGTCCTATAATTGGCTCTAAATTTGTAGACATGTAAATTACAAATTTAAAAATAATGCATATCTAATTTCACAGTTTAGCTTTAAGCCATTAACAAAGCTGCAATAACTACATGAAGGCAAATAACACATGAAAACACACATGCTTTATACAAATAGAAATATTGAAAACACTTTTGTGAGGTTGTGTGAGGATTCTTCCTGACAAAACATGCAACATAAGGCTCCTTTATACAGTAACAACTTTGTTTTAATGCTTTGGCCCTCTCAAATGTAATACAAGATAAGAAACTAAACATGAACAACATAATATTAATTTACACCTGCTTTTACACCCACAGTCATTATTGCTTCTCCAAGGACTTTGTGACATTAACCTGCTAGAATCCAATTGATATCGGTGTAATTACACTTTAATGAGCACCCTCAAACCAACTGCATCACACTCCAACCCTGCAAACAAGTCACATGGCACTCACGAGTTTGAAGGTGTAATCTGGTACTGGTACAAATTGAGGTGTGATGTTGATCAGGTTGTAGGAACAAAAAAAAAGGCTGCTGAGGCCGCTTGCTGACGCGTCACTCAAAAAGGGAAAAAATTAAAGTCAATTGAATTAGTTCTTAAAGTGACCCAGGTTTATTGTAACAAAAAGATCAAAAGGCAGCAATCAATTATTATAATGCAAAAATAAAATAACAAACAATTAATATTTGTGTGGCTGAAACAAAAGCAAAACGGTGACGGTCAACAAAAAGTATATCAGCCTACTACATGAACACTTTCCTTTTGTCTTCCACCCGCCACCACACAATCAAACCAACCAACCAACAAATTAAAGCCACACCCATAAGCCCCAACGTAATGACGTAACATAAGTATAATTTCTATAATTTAAACTTATCCATAACTTAAACTTAAAATATCATTATAATTAAGCAAAGCAAAAATATGTTATTTTGGCTGCTACACAGGCGTTTGTTGTGTTCACCGTGAAAGGCACGAATCACTGCAACTGGACCTCCTTCAAGAAAACATATGTAACCCCTTTAGAGTTGAGTGGTTTTCTGCATTAATTTACCACAAGAAAGCAATCTGATCGCATCCTAAAAACACTCAATTATAAAAAAAACACAAAAGTGCTGAAGCGATTAAGCAAACAGTTGTAATTGTGACTGATTGACTCAAGCTAAATAAACACAAGTGCCTTTTTCACTCTCACTCTCACTGCACAACACTGCAGTCCAAATTCAAATGGACCAGTGGATCAGTTTGGGGGTCTTATTTGGTGCCAGTTCAGGCAGAGGTTTGGTTCAACACAGTGGTGGTAACTCTGGTGTGTGAACTCTTAGTTAGCAGCGGGACCAACATCATTTGGCAGCAATGACTTGAAGCAACTGCTTTTAATAGCTTTCAGACAGACCTGGACAATTGTAAGAAGGAACTTTAAACCATTTTTCATTAAAGAACTGCTTATTCTGTAAAGAGAGACTTCTTCATGCCAGAGCATCTCTGCAGAGTACCATCATAGTTTTGACTGGACCACTTCAAAAAGCAGATTAGCTTAAGAAAAAGAGAAAACAACAACAACCCCCCCCCCCCCACCTCAAAAGACAGTCATTCATGTTGTCGATTTACTTCCATGCTTGTGGTATTTTTCGTTGGTTCACCACCCAGCTCCTGCTTCAGCTTGAGGACAGCCTTACCTGACATTATCTTACTTTTAATCTTAATTATATGCCTTCAGACACCCCTTTTTTGCAAGGCACAGTTCACATCAACACATGCTTCTTATGAAAAAAGTTTGAGTCTTTTTACATCAAAGTAAATGTAATTCACTCCTCCAGACTAATTCGGTTAGATTTCAGTGAAGTAATTGGTCTGTCGTTTTGCCAACTTTTTCCACCAGCAGTGATTATGTGAAGAACTTTTGATGTTGGTGTTTGATAAAGACTTTATATATTATATTTGTGGGTTTTCCTCTTAAGCAAATTATATGTGTTTATCATTGTGACTTGCATGACAACCAGATCTCATTTTATGGAAATTTAAATAAGAAAAACCAGCTGACTCCCAAGGGTCCTCATACTTTTTATTCTACGCTGTATGATTCAAATATATTTCATATATGTGTATATGAGTGTTCTGATGGTTTCCATTTTGACAGTTGAGAAGCCTGTACTCTCCACTACTGAGTGCTTGTAGAAGTACCGATCTACCTTACACAAGTCGATGAAAACTTTCCAACTCCCCAGTGAGGCTTTGAAGTGATAATAGCCAAGTCTCTCTGCCTTCAACAGTCCCTGCCACAGATATATGGACTCCGTGGCAGGTCATTTGTTATCAAAATTGCTCTCACATCTCCCGCTTCTCTTTCCACTTTCTATCCTTTAGCCATTTCTCTCCTACTCTTACTCGCCTCCTCCTGCCTCACTGTACTGCCCTCTCTTCTGCCTCGTCTACCTGTCTTTGTTGTTAATCGCAAAGCTGCATGGCTTTGTGTCAGGTTGTGTTATCAACCGCACACAGACCCACACATACGTATAAAAATCTTATGCAGTGGCAATGTGAGTTTAGGCCTGTCTTCTCTGTTTCCATTCCTCTTCTTCTCTTTTCAAACTATAGTCATACTTGGTTAGTTGAAAATGTAAAACAACCCCTTTTCAGGTAAAATGCACTTTCCAGGTTTTTCGGTAAATACAACCTATCGTTTGTGATGATGAGCGACAACCCATGACATATTACACCCTTCAATACAAACTAAGATGAGATGCAACCGCAACGACTGAAAAACTAAGTACACCTCATGATTCCATAGTTTGTAGAACACCTGGTATAATACGCCTTGTTGTAAGTCATAAGTTTCACTCATTGTTGTGGAGGAATTTGGTTCAAATGGCCTTGGTTCGATGAGGGTTTTCAGAATTATATTTACACTCAACTCTCTCAAAATCGTATCACAACATTTAAAACGACACTAGGTAACTTTTCCACCTTAATATCATATTTCCAGAGTCATTGTGATGGTACATCAACTTCCAACAGGTTTAATGACACCTCTGTCATGGTCTGAGGGGTCTGTATCGCCTTCACTGGCACTATGTAACTTTGAGGAGCATGGTAGGAACCCTGCCACACTAAAAAACTACAAATCGTTACGACTTTGACTGCATTACGGCATATGTCACTTCCCCCTCCTTCCCGATTCGCAGTCGAGACGAAAATGGGCGGGGCGTGGAGCTCAGAGCTCCGCAGAAGCTGGTAACCCGTTGCTGCGTTATGGCTGCAGCAGCTCCACACAACAGACGTGAGGAAAAGATCGCTAATGGTTTAACTTTTCAACGGTTTCCTGCTTGGAGGCAGAACCACGCAGGCCAAGTATCTGATATAACAAAGTAAAAGAGTGAAAGAGTCGTCCGCTCGCTTTGGATCGCGGCTGTAACGATCAAACACCGGCTTCCACACAGTAAAGCCTGAATTATGGTTCTGCGTTAAATCGACGCAGACCTACGGCGTAGGGTACGTGGCGACGCGCAACGTACGGTGCGTGTCGCCGCGTACCCTACGCCGTAGGCAGAGAATACATTTCCCCATTGTGGGATTATTAAGGGAAAAGATTTTTTATTTATTTGTAAGCCATTCTGTTGAAGGTTTTGGGACGACTATCCCATTTGACTCTAGAAAACTCTGGAATATAAATGATTTCATGGTCAGGTTGTGTTCCCGTTTGTTGCCGCTGTGCTTGGTATATTACAGTAAGACATGGTGCTGTGCATTGACTCAACATCTTGTCAGCCCATAGGACATTGTTCCAGGGGTGTTGAGGTCTGTTCAGATACATGTTTGCAAGCTTAAGTCATTTCTTCATTGCATGTTCTTTTTAGAACATTTTTGTTATCATTCTTGAGCAGTTGGCTCCTTTCTGACTTATTTATGGTAGACTTGTGAATGACTCATGACTATTTGACCGTTCCAGGTATGTTTCCGAGCTTTAGCTCTTACCTCAATGGGCATTCTCCATTGTACCTTTGGAGTCATATTCAAGTGTAACCACAATATTGAATTAAAAAATAATAATTAAAAGACAAAGAATCTCTAAATGTGGACGATAGTTTCCAAAATATTTTGAATTTTCCAGCCTTTTGCACATCAGCTACTTTTGATTGTGTGACTTCTCACATCAATTTGTTTTCTAATCTATCTTATTTTTTATTTCTTGTTAATTGGCTTTTTATGTTTAAACATTTTCATTTCTTTTATGTTTTGAATTATGATTTTTCTTTGATTGTAAAGCAATTTTGTCAACCAAACTGCTTGTTTTTAATAAATCTCCTTGAACAAATTTGATCTTTTACCTTCACCATGCTTTTATAAAAATAGCTCTAAACCTCACCTTAGATCTCATTTAATGTAGTGGTCATCCATCATAATCACAGTGCTCCTCATTTCAAAGAATTAGTAGGGTTCCTCTGGGGTATTGATTTTCAGGAGGCATTCATATATATATACTATATGTATAATGAGAGAGAGACAACCAGCCTTGTATCAACAACAGACATCCAAAATCATCAGTCAATCATTTGTCAGTTATGAACTAAACATATTGATCCACAGTGTCATTAGCAATCCTGCAATGATCTTGGATGTTTAGAATATTTTGAGTCTTGGACACTTCTGTATGAGTTATCCCATAAGGCCCGCCCCCAGCCCCGTGGAGATGGTTCCGTACATTCTATACCAGGGGAAATGGTGATGAATGGAAGGGCTATCAAATATGATTTATGAGAGACAATTTTCTCAAACAGGGAATGAGCATGGACTAGGATAAGCAATTGGACTAAAATACTGATTCCAAATAGCTTAACCTTTTCATTCATAATTATCCACTTGCGTTTGTTTATCATTAAGGACTTAGTGGAACATTGGGTCATATTTTATGGCAAATTAATGCAGAAAATCAGTAATAAAAAGTTTCATATGTTTTCTGGCCCCTGTACATCATGAAACATGTTTCTCCCATGAACTTCAATTTTTAAAAAAGTCTGCCCTTTATTGTGAAACTATGTTTTATATTCTCTTATATGAAGTTACTTTGCATTGTCAGCATCTTTTGCTGAAGCCGGGATAGCAACTTTTCAATCAAGACATCCTGCCATTGAATCAAATTCTGCAGCCAGCTGGAGAAATGTCAAGTCTTCCTGGATCCTTTAAAACTCTCTGGAGAAGCTGATGTGCAGACATTGCATTTGTAAGACATCCAAAGAGAACCTCTCCCATCAAGGGCCAAACTCTTTGATTTCTGAAAATAAAGCCAAGAGGTGGTGCAGAAATTTAGTGCAAATCTGAAGACAAATTACAATAGCTCAAATGAGCAGCACATGGTGGAAAAACCTTTGTTGATTCCCTGGTCGACATCAACACTGTTTATCAGTAAGATAGTGTTGACTATCAGATTTTCCAAGCCTCCATCTTTTACTCATCCCACTACTTCTACCCTGTCCTCTGCGGATCAATGCTTCAACACATCTCTTCTCAACACACACACACACAGACAGTGTGGGAAGTGGCAGGTTGAGCATCTTAGAAATCCCGCGAGTGTGTGTGTCTCCTGTGGTCTGAGCCATTAAAGTTTCCATTTATTGGTTCCTGTGTGACAGACTTCTTACCCTGACACAATGTCACCTCCTCTCTCTTTAACACACACACACACACACACACACTCACACACACACACACACACACACACACACACACACACACACACACACACACACACACACACACACACACACACACACACACACACACACACACACACACACACACACACACACACACACACACTTATCCATGTGAGTTACAGCATTACCGAGACGCTGAACCACTATGACCTTCAATACTTACAACCCCGGCTGCGCTTTGGGACAAAGATTACAGCTGAAGAATTTTTTAAATTATTTCCACAGTGAAGCTCTGTACTTGGCTTTTTCCTGTGGTACAAATGAGGACTTTTAATCTTACAAAATTGCATATGTTTGAAACAGGGCCGGAAACACTGCTGGGACAAAAATCCTACCAGTGACTGTGAACAATGAATTCAACATTTACTGTATATCAGCACAGCTTCGTATTGCCAAGGGAAGGATGGAAACCTCAAATTCTTTCGTGAGATGTTTTGTGGATGATGTTCAGATGTATTTTGTTAACCATGATGGGGCTTTTGCAATGCATTTGGAGCTTTACTAGCAGAGTGGTAAAATTCTGTGTGAGCACCACGGATATTGTACCTATGCGAAGTCAATTGGGATCCGTTGTCGTGATATATAGACAGATTATTACATTATCATTATTTATATATATATATAAATATATATATATTTATATTTATATTATTCTTTATTATAGTGGCTAAGTTGTGAGTTTTTGACGCGCAAGTTACTGTTTTTTACTGTCAGTTTTTAACGCTGTTTTAACAGTGTTTTAATGGTGTTTTGATGATGTTTTAAAAGTATTTTGACGTATTTAACCGTGTTTTCTAGTATTTAACCTAAATTTGAGTATTTAACCGTGTTGTTTGCTGTCGTCATGACGACGGAGTTTGCATAACTGATGTGAAATTATTATTTTTAGCCCAAACCACAACCGTTTCTTACTTCTAACCAATCATAAGTGGTGCCTTAACCTAACCAGACCTTAACCAGAGCGTCGTCAAAAACTCTTACTTTAATGGCTTTTGAACCAGGTGATATTTAAATTCATTATTTTAACCTTAATTCTCCCATTTCATCATCGACACAGGGAATTCCCTCCGGACGTCCCCTCTACGTCATAGAGTGACGAGCGGGGATCCTGATCATGTGACGAGTGCCCCGATCGGTTACAGCCGATTTGACTGCCCCATTGAATGAGGCGTTATCAGCACGCTTAATGGTTAAATATGTTGTGCTTTTGAACGGTAAATATTAAAATAAACCGTACACAGGTACATTTACAACTTATATTGAATCACTGTGAATACATCAATGTCAGTTACATGACGTAAAAATAAAGTATCCTAAATAAACAAACATATTTACAATTCCTTAACATACCGTATTGACCCGAATATAAGACGACCCTGATTGTAAGACGACCCCCTCTTTTTCAAGACTCAAATTTGAAAAAAGACTTTTTTAACACCAAATTAAATTTTTATACAGAAAATAATTACAGTACATCTGAAACAAATGATTATAACAATATATATGAGAGAAAAAGCATGTTATTTTGCTTCATTCAAATCATGATCTTGAAGTTTGCATCATAACTTCTTCGACCCACTTTTCTCCAGATTGTCGCTACGTTTCTCCATTTTCTGTTATCTCTTCTGTTATTTCCTTGTCTTTTCTTTCTTACCGCTATTTTTTATTTTTCTTCTTCATGCTACTGCTATTTTTATTTTTCTTCTTCGTGACAGGGGTTTGCTTTGGCATGGGAAGTTAAGTTCAGCATTTGCTTTAAAGATATCTGGCGCCATCTAGCGTTGTGAATGAGTATAACGTCTAGACCCCGAATGTAAGACGACGCCCACTTTTTGAGTCTTATTTCAATGCAAAAAACCCTGTCTTATATTCGGGCCAATACGGTACATCATCTCAATAAAATGTAGTTACTTATTCAGATGCTCTACATAATAGATATATTCAATTGATATGTTTTTTAATTAATTAAATTTAATTAAACTAATCTGACTACAAATATGGCGCTGATTAGCATAAAACATTTTTTTCACAGAAATGGAGGTTGTTAATACTAAAATAAGAGTGCACATAGTAGTTTCAAGTGGAAATGAAGCAGTCAGTCAAGTATACATTATTTGCTAAATGGATATCCACTCTATTCACCAATTATGTAATAAACATGAAAAACGTAATACAATAAAAAATAAAAAGAACTCCCGTTATAGCTTTCATAGCACGGACGCCGCCATCTTGGCCGTGACATCACGGGGTTGGTTAGCTTCACGGGAGTCCACAGACAGAGGTAGAGGTAGAGGTAGTGAGAGACAGAGACAGAGACAGAGGAAGATAGAGACAGAAAAAGATCCAGATAGAGAAAGATAGACATTTATAGATAGAGATAGTGACATATAAAGACGGTTATATATAAAGACAGTGATCTATATTAGTGATCAATAGAGTAAAAGAGGTAGCCTAGATAATTTGACAGACAGTCAAAGACGGAGACAGTTTTCACAGACAGACAAGATGGAGACTGAGGAAGAGCCACGACAGGACAGAAGAAGACAAGTCGGAGGTCATTATTGCATTGCTCCTGGGTGTAATAATGAATTTTACCGGGTTAAGGGCAGGGACAAAGCAGTCCATTTCCATAAACTGCCACTACCAATAAGTATTTCAAAAATCTTTTTTCCTCAAACAAAACTTGGCAGTGACAAATTGGATAACGTGCGCACGGCGCACTACAGATATGGTGACATTATTATGCGCACCTCCACACAGATGCAAACATAAACATTAAGGTGTCAACGCATCAGAAACAGATGAAAACACAGCTAAACAGGTGGCGGCGCAACAGAAACCCAGATGAAAATGCAGCTAAAAACATTAAGGTGACGGCGCACCTACAAAAAAGTAAAAAAAAAAAAAAAAGATCAAAGTCGTGCGCATATTACCAGTGCATTAAACTGTATATAATGCAGCGGCGCAGCCAGCCGGAATCCCGTACGCACTGTGCATTCCCTTTTTTTGAAGGATTTATTTTCGGTACGTGCTGGGTCCACCGTTTGATGACAGACCAGAGGCTGAGGGGCCGGGACTTTGACGAAACGGGAGGCGCAGACTCAAATAGGCAAGAACATCTTTATTTAATTTAATGACGCCAGATCTGGCTGGGGTTTATATTGTAGCATCGGCTATATCTGCTAGTTGAAACGTGTGGTCTGTTAGTCTATCTGAGTTTTATGGTGTTTTTATAGTTCATGCTTTATGGGGCTGTACTTTTTTTTTTTTTTTTTTTTTAACTTTTTTGTAGGTGCGCCGTCACCTTAATGTTTTTAGCTGCATTTTCATCTGGGTTTCTGTTGCGCCGCCACCTGTTTAGCTGTGTTTTCATCTGTTTCTGGGTGCGCACCTTTAATATTTAGTTGTGTTTTCATCTGTTTCTGATGCGTTGACATCATTGACAGCAGATACACTCCGGCAAGGTGGGCATCACCGTGCATAAACCACACCTACACCAGGTAGTGTTGCCGACCCGCTCCTCACCCAAAACACCCGGCTCCTCCACGACTTCTTCCTCCCTAACCATCACCACCGCTCGGTTCCCTCGTCTTATAGGCTCAAAAGCATAAGCCATAGGGTTGCTGACCTCCACAGTCCTCTCAATCTCGTCCTCATCCATGATCTTTCGCAAAAACCACTTGCTGTCCTGTCTTGCCAATAGAGCGTTCAAAGCACCAACCAACCCTGTGACGTAAGCACCGACGTCACTTCAAGATGGCGGCTCGCTAGCCAGAGAACTAGGTAGAAACTACGAAAATAAATGTGTTATTTCTATGGGTTTCACAATTTTAAAAAATCAGATTTTAGACAAAGTCGTTTTTTTAATATATTTGACCACTACCAGTGCCAAAACATGCACGTTTCATTTCCACTTTAAGGACATGATACACACATTTGTGTAAATATATTTTAAATATATAATTGTTAAATGTGTGAAAAATGAGTTTGACCCATTTACTTATTTAAAATAGTCTTCCTGACTAAATACCAATCCCTGTTGCACTGGATGTTTGTGGCCTTAATCATGCGACCGCAGTTGAATTTGTGAGAAACACAAGCAACAACACTGTTCAGCAACAGAAGAAGACTATGAAAAATAAATAATAATAACCCGGTGTTTTCTGAAGATTGTTTGTCTCTCTCTCCTTCTCTTTCCAACCACAGTGCTTCATGAATAGTTTTTCTCCCTTGAATAACGAACTACAGGGACCATACATTTGTTTTCCAAAGCCTCTGAGAAACAAAATGGCATGGGAAAAGAGCACTCCACGGCTTGGTCTGCATCGGTTAATTAGCGAGCCGCTGTCGCTCACAGTAATCCACATTCTTGGTCTCATTTCATAGTGTAGAACAAAAAAAATAAATAAAGCCTCATGAACATCTGGAACTCATGGAAAGCTAATTAGGGCCCGAGCACTGACAGTGCGAAGGCCCTATTGTATCTGTAGGAATTGTTCTCATTCTGTTTTTTTTTTTTTTTTTTTTTTTTTTCCAACCAGCCATGGCTGCAGCTTTCCTCCTCCGACGCAACTTTCTGCATATCCAGTGTGCTAAAAGTTTTCTACTTCGGATATTTTTCTTCCGACGAAATGAGGGCCTTTTTGCCCCCCTAAACGTGCCCCAAAAGTCACCAAATTTTGCACGCAAGCCAGGCCTGGCGAAAAATTTGATATTTAATGGCTTGCATTAATGGGCGTGGCCTAATGGCTCAACAGCGCCCCCTAGAAAACTTTGTGCCTCAAGCCCCACAATACGGTTTGACGTACATGCACGAAAATCGGTACACACCTGTATCATGGCGCAACTTAAAGAAAAGTCTCTTGGCGCCATGGCCGAAACCGAACAGGAAGTCGGCTATTTTGAATTAATCGTGTAATTTTGGCGCAATTTATGCCATTTCTTCGGCCGTTTCTTCAGCCGAACTGTAACGTGCACCCAGGTGTGTTATACATCAAAATGTGCGTCTTCATCCTGCGCCAACGGGCATTACTTTTCTCAGTCAAAAGCGTTACCGTAGCAACGATAGATGCCAAAAAGCGCGCCCCCACTTCATCTGATTGGTCCATATTTGATAGTTCCTACTTTCTGCTGTAACTTTTGATGGCGTGATATAAAGAGTTGTGGGTGGTGTCATCGGAGTCGGTTTTGAGTCCTTGAACATAATTGGTGCAAATTAGCCCCGCTGCTTCTTCTGATTGGTCAATATTTGATAGTTCCTATTCTCTGCTATAACTTTTGAATGGTTTGACATAAAGACTCGTGGGTGGTGTCATCGGACTCGGTATTGAGTACTTGACCTTCATTGTCCTTAATTAGCCCCACACCTTCTTCTGATTGGTCAATATTTTATAGTCCCTATTTTCTTCTATAACTTTTGAATGGTTTGACAGAGAGTCGTGGGTGATGTCATCAAACTCGGTTTTGAGTATTTGACCTTCATTGGCATGAATTAGCCCCGCCCCTTTTTCTGATTGGTCGATATTTCATAGATCCTATTTTCTGCCATAACTTTTGAATGGTATGACATATAGAGCCGTGGGTGGTGTCATTTGACTCGGTTTTGACTCCTTCACCATAATTGGTGCAAATTAGCCCTGCCCCTTCTTCTGATTGGTCGATATCTGATAGTTCCGATTTTCTGCAATAACTTTTGAATGCTTTGACATAAAGACTTGTAGGTGGTGTCATCGGACATGGTTTTGAGTCCTTGAACATAATTGCTGCAAATTAGCCCCACCCCTTCATCTGATTGGTCGATATCTGATAGTTCCTACTTTCTGCCATAACTTTTGAATGGTTTGATATAGAGAGTGGTGGATGGTGTCATCCGCTAAATGTCCAGGCCTGAAGAATCTGCAAGTCATACAAGCGCTTCCAATGCAGCACGCCTGAACGTGCACAAGGGTGCGAGGGCCCGTTCATAGCTGCTTGCAGCTTTAATTGTCTATTGCACTTGGTGGGCTTTTTCATCCTTTTGATTGTCTTTCACTTTGCTCCTTTTTACCGTGCTTTCTAATGTTCACCTTTCTTTCCTCCTTCTATTCCCTCCCTCCCTCCCAGTCTCTCTGGCTGCAATATCAGATAGTCAATCAGCATCACTGTCATTGTTTCTGTTTTGGGGGGATGGAGGGCTTTTTAATAGCTATTGATTTGACAGTATATGTAATGGTTTCTGCCTTATTTAATAGGTGTCGCTGTAATCTTTTTTTTTTTCATGCAAAAGACTTGCTGTAGATGTAATCAGAGATCAATGATACGTGACGTTGTCTGGCGACCGGCTGGTTCCTTTTTGGAACAATCAGGAGCTTTAATTAAAAGACTGAAACAAGAATCTGACTGAGCTCTAGTGCAAATCCTGTTGTCGCCATCTCTTTTTGTCTCTGCATCTTGTCTTAGCTTCTTTCTTTGCGTCCGATTATTTAATCTATTTTCATTTAGTATCTTGTTCTCCTCTTGGTTTTTCTCCAGATCTACCTCACCTCACCTCACCTCACCTCACTTGCCTCCTGTTTCTCATACCCTCCCTTCACATGTGTTTTCTCTATTTTTATTCCACTTGCTCTTTGACTTCTTTATGCATTTACTTTCATTATTCCCATCATGAACACATCATTAGCTCTGTCTGACAAATGACATCTCTTTCAACGTTCTGAATTGAAGGTAATATCTTTGTTGTTGAGATCTCGTCTGCTAGTCTGCCATACTTCTGTTATATTCTTTTTAGGGGCAGGAGCATATCTATTTAAGTCAGGCAAGAAGCACTTTAAATGTTTTTCTTGGTCACAAAAATGAATATGCAGTCATTGCTTTTAGTCGAACAAGAAACCTGTCTACGTTTCCTTTACATTCACACGTGGGAGGTGAACAAAGATCACAGTACTGTCCACAGAATCCACATAATCCTGTTAATCCTGTTTTTAACTGTGGATCCTAACAAATAAAACAGTGTGCATTTTATAAACTGTTATATTCTCCAAAATCTACTTTACAGATGGGGAGCAAGTGACCTTTTCCAAGATGCAAAGTTATGACTAATTCTTTCAGAAACGTGGTAGAGTACCTCATTGTCATGGAACTAATGCTTCACAGTCATATTTCTTTGTTGGTTTGCTCCTATTATTAGTAAAGTTTTCATAAATAGTTTACATTTTCACATTAAGCAGATGCTTTAATCCAAACAGATTTATAAATGAGAAAACAACATTCAAGCTTCAGTATCTTCCAGCACAACACCCAGGTCACCTTTACAAACCTGGTCAAGAGTTTGGCAAAAACATTTTCTGAAATATCAGCAAATTAAACAATTAAGTGTTGGGCCGCAGTCCTATGTGAAAATGGGAAGCCTCAATTTCAACTTTAAGACCCAGCTCTGACGCCTAACTCTGAGACCAGCCTTGATTTCTTACAGCCAAGCGCATGGTCTTAAAACAAAGGAAATTAAGGAATGACTGCAAAGCCCAGCAGGCTTTACAGTTTATTGCCGTTAGAGGTGATAAAAGGGGGCAGGATGGAGGTCACGCGCAGACAGTAAGGACAGTGAATCGGTCAGAAGACCCGTTTTACAGCAGGCCCTGCTGACGCGAAGCGCGTCCCACTGGTGGTTAAATAACAGTCGCTTCCCGAACCTTGTCCTCTTTTCTTCCAAGCTTCCAAGCTCTTCCACGGAGCTCTCCGTGAGCTACAAATGGTACAAATGTTACATGCTCGTCAACATGGACACAAGGAGAGCGAGGAAAAGAGCCCCTCTTTACCAGGACCCCCTGCGGAGTGTAACCATCCAGCCGTTCACCAAGGTCTGCTTCCCAAATCTCTCTCTCTTCGACTTTTTTCATTGCAAGGGAAACATCTACTGTCCTTACGTTTTGTAAGGACTACACTCCGTTCATCTCCGAACAGCATCAGCCGAGGAGCCAGGCCACCAGCTGCGCTCATGAAAGCCCACTCGCCGACCCCCGTTACAACGGAGTTACCCGCAAACGTTCCAGTGCTTCGACGAGTTGAACGTGGACCATGCGCAACGAGACGTGCCCAGGCTACGGCGACCAGAAAAGGGGGAATGCATCATTTATCTCTGAGAGACAGCAAGGGAGAGAGAGGAAAAAGGAGCCACTCCCAGCTGAACCACCAGTGGGAGCGTAAAATTCAGCAACCTGTGGACCAGGACCAGAACCAGGAGTTCCACAAACCCCAGGACGCCGCCGACTGCCTCCCGGGCATCTCAAAGCAAAAGGCTTGTTTCTGGGCAGATTAAGTTTAAAGCGATTAGCATTGAGTGTGTTTGCTGTTGTTTTGGTTTGCTTATTACTGTGTAATGCCCCGACAGTCTCTCAAGCAGACCGACGGTCATTATGTTTGTGTTATTATATTGTTACAGGCCTGTGTAAGTGGACCCATATAACGTGTCCCCTCACTACCGGAGCGGTTCATGCTCCTGTTTCCCCGTCAAAAGCTTAGAGCGGGTGTCGTGGATTTTGCTCCACACACTGGCTCCTGAGTGGGAAACCGCAGAACGATAAAGGTACCAGTGGTGATAGATCACGCCAGTTTCCTCCCCTCCTTACGAACCCACAAAACAAGTTAGTGTCCCGACCATCAGGCCTCCAAGACTTTCAGTTACCACTGGGTATTCACGTCTGGGTATTCACGTCTGCTATCTCTCTTTGAGGTCTTACGTGATCTGGAGTCAATTTGTCGCCAATTTGTTTCAGGTGCACGTTACGTGACATCCTGACACACGCACACACACACACACACACACACACACACACACACACACACACACACACACACACACACATACTGACACGCACACACACATGCACTGACACCCGCACACACACACGTAGATGATCTTAAGTTTGTGTTTAATGTTTAGTTAGTTGTTGTTTATGTGTAGTTTAGTCAGAATTTATCCCAAGTGTTTTATTATCTTTTAACACTAGTGTAAATACATTTTTATTAATTTGAATGAGAAAAGCTGTTTGTGTTTATTTTATACATATTTATCACAGCTGCTGGTTGCAAAGGTCTGTGTTCGGACTCCTTCCTTCACCCTTGTTCTGTTACGCCACCCCTGGCAACAGGCTGGCACCTAGGGATTAACAGTTACTTTGAAACTGATTTTGCTCTTCAGTTATTATTTTCCTGATAAAGTCAGGTGGTGCCCTGTTTTGATTGATTCATTTTGATAATTCATTTTGATAAGTAATCTTCTTTATTAGTTATTGATAACTATTGTAAGACAATTTTTATTCATTCAATTAATTCATTGAAATTATGTATCTGAACGTTTTTCAACGTTTAAAATATTCAACTGCAAAAAATTCAACCACAATATCTGGGAACCCAAGGAAGAGCGACCAATTCTAGATTCAAGATGGGGAGCGTGTGTCAAGCAAAAGGAGCGAGAACAACTTCAGCTTGTCGGCTAGCGTGGTGAGCGGATTTTAACCATGTCCAATAATAATGGGGCCTCGGTGAGTGTTGACTTTTCTTTATGCCATCAGTGTGGTTCGTGTCTGTTAGATCCAGTAATAGACAGCTGACATTTGTACATTAACAGACTGTATTGGACATGAACTAAGCGGAAGTTAAATGAGAGCATACAGCTGGTCAGAATAGGCCTTTTTTTTCTAGTTTTGAATTAATTTAATGATGCTGACGTAGTATGGAGGGGGGCAACGGCTTTAGCGGAGCATTTACAGACGCATAACTTCATCAGTACCCCGGTTATTCCTGCATGTACTGTTGGGGGTTATGTGTCTGCACAGGCTCCACTGCAACGGCTTATATGCGCTCTTTAAGCGTGTTCCTGGTTTCAAAACTCTGCCAATCACTCCAAATAGCTTGTGGAAGGATCTCAAAAATCTTGCAACAGGAGGATCTTTATCACTGTTTAACGTCCCCTCTTATTTTAACAGTCCATATACATCTATGAACTGAGAAAAATTGCTGGAGTTTTGGGAATTGAACGTTGTTCCATTTTCGCCTGGTTCTCCTTGGTGGCACTTTTCATTTCATGGTGTACCAAATGTTTTCTGTTAGTAAAAGGTCTGAAATGCTGGTAGGCTGATGCAACACCAGGACACATCCATGAAGCCATCCAATCATCTTCTACCAGTTATCCAGGGAATAAGGATTATCTAGTGTAGAGCAAGTGCATTCCTTCAAGTTCCTTGGACATCACTGCAGACCTCTCTGTCAGGCCTTTGTCAGGCTGGTGTGGTGAGGACCCAGATGCAGGTGAGAGAGGGAGGCCGGAGTTCTCCAAAAACAAAGATTTATTCCAAAACCAAAAAACAAAGCGCTGCTTGGCAGGATCAAGACTAACTGGAACAGGGATCAAAAAACAGGAGCACATGGAGGGAAGCACAGTACGGACCGACAAGGAACAAGGGAATGACAAGACCAGATATACTGAGGGGATAACGAGACACGACGAGACACAGGTGCAGACAATAAGGGCAGATGGGACACAGGCGGGGCAAAACAGAAACTCAAAGACTGGGGGAGGGAAGTGTCAAACCCTGATACTCTCCTAGTCTGTCAACACCACTGCTGCTGGTGACCTTCTACCGTTCCACCATCAAGAGCCTGCTGACCTATGCTGTGACAATGTGGCAGTCCAGCTGCACGGAAGCAGACAGAAAGAGGCTGCAGAGGGTGGCAAACACAACACAGAAGATCATCGGCCGCCCTCTGTCCTCTCTGTCTGACATCTACAGCTCCCGCTGCCTCAGCAGGGCAAGGAACATCTTAAAGGACAACACCCACCCCGGTTTCCATTTCTTCGACCTGTTGCCCTCTGGCAGGCACTTCAGGTCCATACGGACCAGAACAAACAGACTCAGGGACAGCTTCTTACCGATAGCTGTGAACTTTCTAAACCAATAAGCTACCTCATACTGTGCAATATTCCTCTGAACTTATAAGCTACCTCATACTGCGCAATATTCTTTCATCCATTTATGTGCAAGATTCTCCCATTCATTCATCTTCATAGTGTGTATATATATATATATATATATATATATATATATATATATATATATATATATATATATATATATATATATATATATATATACATATATATATATATACATATATATAATTTCCTATTTCTTTTTTTTTTTTTTTTACATAGTCTTTACATGTGTGCACTTTTATGAAGCTGCTGCCTAATCTCATATCATTATAATGACAATAAAGGCTTTCTATTCTATTCTATTGGTATAAGCAGGGACGACCAGACTCCCTTCTCTCCAGCAACTTCATCTATCTCATCTGGGGGGATCCCAAGGTGGTCCAGGTCAATTGAGATAAAGTCCCACCAGCTTGTCCTGCATATTCCCTGGGTTCTCCTCCCACCGGGATGTGTCTGGAACACATCACCAGGGGGGCGTCCAGGAGGCATCCGACCCCAGATACCCAACCCACCTCATCTGGCTCCTCTTGATGTGGAAGAGAAGCAGCTCTACTCTGAGCTTCTCCCAGATGACCAAGCTTCTCAGCCTATCTCTAAGGGAGAGACTAAACACCCTGCAGAGGAAACTGGATTCAGCTGCCTGTATCAACGATCTTGTTATTTTGTTCACTACACCCACAGCTCATGCCCATCAATGAGGATAGGAACATAAAATTAATAGTAAATCGAAGGCTTTACATTTTGGCTCAGCTCCATCTGACATACCAAAGCAGAGTCTGCATCATATGAAGCCATGCTTTAGTAATTGCTATAGTTTAGCATTGTCTGGCCGAAAGATGCACGACCTTCTCTGAAAAAAATGTTCTCTGGATACCCTCCAGCACTGATGTTCCCATTCCAGGTGTGCAAAGTGCCCACTACATAGACACTGCATCCTAATACAATTAGGGATGCCTTCGAAATGAACACTGATAAGCTAAAGCAGGATGGTCCCTCAGGACGAGGTCAGTATACCTTTAATGAGCTTTGGACCAGAGAAGACAGTAGTGTTTTAGCATCATGTTCTCATATGGTACTTTTGCATTAGTACTTACTTGCAGAGGTGGACAGAGTACTCGACCCCAGTACTTGAGTAAGAGTACAAATACTACTGGTCAAAATTTACTCCGTTACAAGTAAAAGTAACTCAGTCAAAATATTACTCGAGTAAGAGTAGAAAAGTACTTGCCTTTAAAGGTACTTAAGTATCCAAAAGTAAATGCTTTTAAATTTACTTTAAGTAAAAGTAAGAGTAAGAGTAAATTTCTTATTTTCCACATCAGTAAATTACTATATTTTTTCTAAATTTTTAACTCTTGTTTCTGAGAATTAACTCTTTGAAACCAGCTGCACTGATGTGCTGCTTTTAGAACCACAATGTTATATAAAACCTGCAGAAACACCAAAAACAAATCAAATGAATGAGATCATAAGAGGACAGCAGATGATGCAGAGTTTATTAACAATCATGAACTGAAACCAAATGAACCTGCACCATCCAACTAAGTCTGGATCCCCCTCAGGGGGAGGGTTGACGTATTTCCGCTTTACGTACATCCCAGTGTGTGCACTGTGATAGGTCTCCTCCTTTGACAAAAACAGCTTGTGTCCAATAGGATTTTAGGGAAGAAGAAAAAAGAGCAGACCTGAAAGTAAAGAGTACCGGTACTTTTCAGCCTTCTTAGAAATTTACTCGAGTAAAAGTAAAAATATTTGTCTTGGAAATGTATTCAAGTAAGAGTAATAAGTACCAAAGAAATCTAATACTCAAGTAAAGTACAAATCCTCTGGATATGTACTTAAGTACAGTACTCAAGTAAATTTACTCCGTTACTGTCCACCACTGCTTACTTGGCCTGACACGGCTCGTCACGCCTCTACCCGCCTCTACCCGCCTCTACCCGTTTTGTCCCTGTTTGTTTTTCCACAGCCAGGGGAGAAGTGGGCAGGTTGGGGTGAAGCTGCTGTGACGTACTCGATTGCGCAACTGCTTTGTTCATGTTGCCGCTGATCAGAAATCAGCTGGAGCCGCGAGCAGCTGAGAAGAAAACAGCCCGTCTACATCCCTTTTTTGATTCTCTCGTCAGCCACCAGGTTTATGAACATCTGCACCTCAGAGTTGGATCACCAAACAGACGTTTTGCGCTTTATAATAAAATCGCTGCGAGTCGCTCTCGTGCTGACTCCCGCTTCCTGATTCAAACGTCTGACGGCCCCGCCCCCGACCAATCAGTGGCACGGAGGGTGATGATGGCCCCGCCCCCCGACCAATCAGGGTGGTGACGTCAGAAATAGTCCCTGCTCAGCCTGGATAGAACCTCGCCAGAATGGTTACAGAAATAGTATCGGCTTGGAGCGGCTTTACCCGTCTCAGCCCCGAGTGCAAAAGCGCAAGACGGGGTTGTGGCGGGTAGAACCGAGCTGAGGCGGGACTAGTGGAAAAGGGCTAATATGTATTCTTCTTTGTATGACATTGTTTTAATGTGCATTTGTGGATTGGAACGTGACCTGGGGTTTTAGACAATGATTCCCAAATTTGTTCCTGAGCCTATGCAGTGGTTTCACAAGTACATGTTGGAGGCATTCCCATCATTACTATCCGTTTACTTTAAAGAATGTGACATTAACTTTTGCTAAACCAAACTGTAGGTTCCATGGATACAATTGGTAGTGGTGCTTCCGTCAGGAGTTGGAGAATTTTACATTTTTTAATGCTTCAACACATTACAGATACACATTAGAGCTAGCCAATAAAATTGTACATGGAGGTGGAACTAATTTGTGCCTTTTTGTGCAGCGGGCAGGAGATTTGATTGGTGGATAAGAAATTAGAGAAAGTTGACAAAAACAATCTGCTGTTGCACACGATTAAAACACCTTCAAACACTAAAACATTCTGTTTATAAATCTTTGATTTAGCCTCAGTCTCAACAAAAGCAAACTCCAACTGCCTTATTTTCCCTTCAGTGCTACTTGGTACACAAGAATCCGTTTGGTTCAGATTTATGCAAATATTATCATCATCCACTTACGCTACAACTAAAGATTAAGTGGGTCATGACTCTCTGGGGCACATACGCTTTGTCATTATGCTGCTGAGCATCCTGGCACAACAAAATTTCATTCCAGTACAGCCCGTCCAATATATATTTATATATTTTTAACATTTTTCATAGTTCACAAAAAGTCAAAATATTCTATGACTACTTGCAAATAACACTAAAACTTGACCTTGTCCGTCTTAAATCTGCCAGTTGAAGAGTTGTGTGCACAGGCCTCCCAGAAGGATCCACAAAATAAGAGCTTATTTTCCCTTCAAGTCACGCTGGTTATAGTCTAAAGCACAAAAGAACAAACAAACATCCAGATGTCCATTTACCTGCACACTGTCCTTTATCTCTTTTAAGCTTGGCTTGTGTTTCATTGTACAGTTGACTCTGTTTGTACGCTGTAGAGGGGATCCCACTGTAACTCTGGAGCCACAGAATATCTGGCTCGGACATGACATTCTGTGAAAACTTCATTGTCTACCCATATCTGTGAAATCCCCCATAAATTACTATGTACCGTATCTTCTGGACTATAAGCCGCTACTTTTTTCATAGGTTTTGAACCGTGCGGCTTATACAAAGGTTATTCTGTGGATTTTTCTTCCACCGCTCGGGGCGCTCTAACCAGAATTAGAATCGAAACTAAGACAAAATAACTGCACAGAAGAATACACTACTTCTTCTTTAGCAGATAGAAGTAGGTAGAAGCAGATTTCAAACAGATAAATAGATAAATAAATACCGGTTATTTTCTCTTGGTTCTGTCCCGTTTTAATCAACAAAGTTGCTGCCGTGTTAAAAGACACTGTTAGGAAAGGATCTATTTAGGTACAAACATGTACATCATTTACAGTTCAAAATCCTTCTGTACATGTAGTAAATATCTAATCTAACAACAAATATCTGCGGCTTGCAGATCTTTTTTTTTAATAGAGCAGGTGCGGCTTATAGTCCAGAAAATACGGCTCCAGAAAATATGCGGCTTATATACAGGTGCGGCTCATAGTCCAGAAAATACGGTAGATTTCAAACTGTACAGTCCAAACACCTACAATAAAATCAGATTAAACCATACCTTAATTCTAGACATATGCCAACGGGACACATTTTCCAGATAAAAGTGTATGAATGAATAAAAAATAATTAAAGGAGCTTGAGGCCGGATTGAGGCAGAATTTATGAAAAAAATTCGTATACGTTTTAAGTTTTCTAGTAATAATGTCAGATGAAGCGTTCCAAACCCAAAAGAATGAGCCCTCTAGCGTATCTTTCCGTTGCCTTGAACAGGCTGTGTGCTGCAAAATGTGCTGCAATTCGGAGTCCGAATTTCCTGCGCTGGGCTGCGGATGTGATGTCACATGACGCTGCATGCGCGTTCTCCCCGTTCTCCCGTGCCGGCTTCACTGTTGGCTGCAGTACCCCCAACGGCCGTCGTGGTGAAGGGTGGCGCTAGAGAGTCTCATTTCTTAAAAGGAGCCTCAAGCTCCTTTAAGGGTAATGATATTTTGCCATCCTTTTTGTCATGTGTTTCTTTCTGAAAATTTCAACAAATACTTTTAGAGTTTTCACCTCTAAAGCAGAAAAAAGAAGGCCTTTTTTTCCACGTTAAAAATCAGATTCACTTTCATTTGAAGGAATTATTGATTATTTTTAGGAAGTGACTTCTGGCTCTCACCAAGTTTCTGAGTTACCATGGACCCCATCCACATTTTCTTAGTTATAGTTTACTTGACGTACTGGTGCATGCAACAACCAAATAAATGGTGCAATAGTGCTTTTAAAAATCTTCTGCACCATATAATGGACATACCAACTTAAAACCCTGTCAAACGTGACTATGGTTATTCAAAACAAACAAAGTGTTTTTCTTTTTGTTCCCACTTTGAATACTAGAAAAAAAGTGTCTGTGGATGATTTGTCGTGTGATAGCTGCCTTAACCCCCCTAAAGGGACCTTGTTATAAAGAGCAATGTATTCCCCATTTCCTAAGATGACAAATTGATCACTAATATTCACCTTTTTGTGTCATGACCCTATTGGGATTTTGGTATTTCCACCAAAATGTCTTCTAATTGACTGCATATATATATATATATATATATATATATATATATATATATATATATATATATATATATATATATGCCAGCATGGAATATTTTTGAACCTTCAATGACAAGATTGAACTACAGGGGGTTAAAGCTTGATTGGGTATATTCATTTGTGAAATTGAAAGAGACAGTCATTTTCCAGTTTGTTAAGTTGTCACTTAGCATTATAAGTTCATTGAAACACAGACACCCACAAAGAAATCTCTGACAATTAGCGCGCTTATATGATTAACAATGATTTTATGTGGGTCAGCAAGAAAAACAGTGGGAGTAAATTGTTGGAAAACATGTTGACAAATTCTCCTTAATTTTGACTCGACAGTCTTTCAAATATTGAACAAATAATATGACTGTAAGCAGCACTGTAGGCTAACTGCAGAGGATCATCGGGGAATTTTCATTCACAGAAAGCTAATTGGTTTTGGGCCATGTGAGAAAATAGCAAACAGGTGTCTGATATCTGCTGATGACTGATGCAAGTAGTCACTTTCTTTTTCTAGGGAGAAGGCAATATCTCCAAAATTTCTTCAGACACCTCCACAAAAGCTCAGAGTCTGGCTACATACATAGCTGAGCAAGCTGAGAAACAGAGAGCTTCAGGGTATAAAGCCAGCAGCTGGTTGCAGCTGGTTGATAAGAGCAGGTGAATGTGTTGTTGAAATGTTAGGTGAGCTTCCAGAACTTTTCCCAAGAGAAATCCCTTCAGCCATATATTGTCTTTTGCTCTATTATATAAAAACACCTAATAGTGAAACATTTTGTAAGGCATTTCACATAAAATGATGCTGTTTTACCATGCAGTTTCAGCTTCCTCCACCAGGACTTACATTGAGGGAGGGATTTAATGAGGTGCATGTGTGCCTCATTAACTAACCAGAGCACTGTTAGCTTGACCTTCTCAATGCTCAGTCTCTTTTTTTTTTCCATTTAAAGCTTTATTAATCTTTTTTTTTTTTTTGTCATAATCGCTGTGCTGCTTCCAAGGACCCAAATCCAGTTTTCAGAGCTGGATAGAGCAAGTTAATCTCCACTGACTCCCACATGTTAAAATGTCCAAATATGAGAAGAAATAAAGGTATTTACAGCCCGGTACAAAAAATAATAATAAATAACTAACAATCAAAGTCTCCATAGCTACATTTCACATTCATGACACCATATCAGGGCAAAGTTGTATGTATTGTGTAAGGTAATATGAATAAAGCCACACATTCTTCTATTTATTCATGTTTTTTTCTATGTTGTCACAAGGCTGTCACTTCAGCTATTTTTAGTGAACTTCAATTCTGAGATGTGAATTAAGACATATCTCCAAAATAAGATTGATTGTGCTTTTTGTGCTTTTAAGTGTAACAGCGACCACCAAGACCATGGCATGGCCTGACTTTTACCCAGCCGAAGGCAGCAAGCAAGGCAAACTGAGGATTGCCCCCTGGTTGGACTGTAGCTCTAGACTCTAGAGCTCTAGTAGAGACACCCTCCAGTTTGGCCTGGAACCTTCCAGGTTCACTTACCAGAACCCTAGACACTGGACACAAAAAGGTGAACATCTCCTGCTGCGGTCGTACAAAAAACAGCATTGTCCTGATCAAAAATCAATTTATGGTTGCTTTCAGGGAGGCAAACAGTAAACATTCTGTTGCAGCCAACTCATTGCTAAAAATAGATGTACATGTTACCTAATAAGTCATATATTATAGGTATATATTTATATAAGTCTTCACACTTATTGCCATCTGTGAAAGTTTTAAAAACAGTTTACCCTATACTTCTCCATCCTGAGGGCAAAACAAATGGTGGTTAAAGGTTGGCTCATCTTTCTAATACCAGTCCTTTGGTCAAACAAACCTTATCCTCTGAACAGTTAGTTGTGTATGAGGTTTTTGTGAGAAAGAAACATGATGTGAGAGAAAAAACAACCTACCAACAGTGTTAATTTTGACAGCGAATTCTGATTTAGTCTTAGTCTTTTGAAAAACACATCATTTAGTTTTAGTCGTATTTTAGTTATCTGAAATCTTTTAGTCTTAGTCTAGTTTTAGTCAACTAAATATCATAAGAGTTTTAATCTTAGTCTAGTCTTAGTAGACCAAATATTAGCAGATTTTAGTCGACTAAATGTTTCTCCAGAATTTCCGGTCATTGGAAATATCCAGCAATCTGTTATTTAATGGTATTGAGATTTCAATATGCAATACAGACACAGTTGTAATATGAAACATGTTTTTTATTATATTGTGAATGTCAAACACTTGACCATGGCTTTTCCACAAAAGATAATCAAACATAAAATAAACATAAGGCCTGCTCTCCCTGAAAAATATACATGCTCCCTGAAAAAGATATGCATTCTCTCTGAATGATATGCAATGCATATTACATTCTTTAAGCTTAAGTACAATATTCTTGAAATAGATAACCAACTCTGAACTCACTGTCTTTTACTGTCTGTTACTCTGTGCAAAATCAAAAATATTAAGAAAAATAAAGTGCAATTCTCAAATAAACACTATTGGTTGTAAAGCCATTGCACATAATATCTAAATACAGAAATGATCTTCGTTTTCGTACTAGACGAACATTTCGGACATTTCTGTTGTTCATGAGACATGCCGTTGCCCTCGGACCAGGTGCACTGCAAAACGTAAGGGTGTTGCTAACAAAAATCAGCTCAACTGAAATCAAGCAAAGATGTGTAACTAAGACTGTGCAACTAAACACAACGTAAATAACTTAACTGTTGTGAAAACATCCTACAAACTGTACGAAGTTCAGCAAACTTGTCATTGTGCTCTTCCTGTGTAACTGTGGTGCTGCGTTTGTTTAGCTGTTGCTCCACCATGTCGCTGCATGTCCCACCCGCGTTTTTTTAACATGTTCTGCTGCTACCGCATAGATCAACATACAGTCACAATGGGATTTGCTCTGATTGGATTTCTTCCCAACTTGTCCCACAAAAGAGTAGTTCTGATTGGATCTCTTGTCCATTCGTCCCGCCCAACATCCATCCATCCCATCCATTTCTTTCCGCTTATCCGGAACCAAGTCATGGGGGCAGCAGTCTCAACAGAGATGCCCAGACTTCCTTCACCCCAGACACTTCTTCCAGCTCTTCCGAGGGGAGTCCGAGAGGTTCCCAGGCCAGCTGATAGACATAGTCTCTCCAGTGTGTCCTGGATCTTCCCTGGGGTCTCCTCCTGGTGGGACATGCCTGGAACACCTCCCTAGAGAGGCGTCCAGGAGGCATCCGATATAGATGCCCATGCCAGTTCAGCTGACTCCTCTCAATGTGTAGGAGCAGCGGCTCGACTTTGAGCTCCTGCCGAGTGACCGAACTCCTCACCCTATCTCTAAGGGAGCGTCTAGCCACCCTGCGGAGGAAAATCATCTCGGCCGATCTTGTCCTTTCGGTCACTACCCAAAGTTCATGACCATAGGTGAGGGTAGGTGCGTAGATTGACCGGTAAATTGAGAGCTTCGCCTTTCGACTCAGCTCCTTTTTCACCATGACGGTCTGGTACACCGACCGCATAACTGCGGACGCTGCACCGATCCGTCGGTCAATCTCACGCTCCATATTTCCCTGACTCGTGAACAAGCCCCTGAGATACTTGAACTCCTCCACCTGAGGCAGGACTTCTCCCCCCACCTGGAGAAGGCACGCCACCCTTTCCCGAAGGAGAACCATGGCCTCGGATTTGGAGGTGCTGATTCTCATCCCTGCCGTATTGCACTCGGCCTCAAACCGCCCCAGCACATGCTGAAGGTCCTGGTCCGATGAAGCCAACAGGACAACGTCATCTGCAAAAACGGTGTGAAAGGGTGTGAAAGGGTGGTGAAATGCAGCCAGATACATGTCATACTCCCAGTGACTGCGTCCACGTGCACTCAACAACCACTTTAAAACGCGAAGATTGGCAATAACACGAATGTGGACTGCATGTAAACATAGGCAATGTCATTACATATCAGACTTACAGATCCATTTACACCCAAGCCGGCACCATCATAGATCCATGTGTTCCACGAGTAAGCCATTACGCAGGCATTTGCAGGACGTACATATATCAACTCCTATCCTCAAATGAGTGGTTAATAGCAGCGGTCTAATGATCTAATGATCGATCTTGACAAGGTGTGTGACAATCAGTCTAATTGCTGTGTAAGAATATAAAATGCACGGTGACAGTGCGTAATGCTACACCATGGATGCGCTGGCACTACTCGAGGACCACGCAAATGGTTGGATCAGGATGGAGAGACAGTTCAGAGATCATGCAGATTTCCTGGCCCATGATGATGACTGGCTAATAAGCCGATTTAGATTCCAAAGAGCAGTGCTCTTGGATCTATGTGCTGAATTGGGACCAGCTTTAGAGAGACCGACCCGCCGGAATCGCGCCATCCCGGTTCACCTGCAGGTGCTTACGACTCTCGGTTTCCTGGCAATAGGCTCGTACCAGCGGGAATTAGCCGACAGGTATGTGATTAAAAATAAATGTTACATGTCCTGCCTAAAGCCCCATTTGAGGTATGATATAAAAACTAAATTCTGTCTTCAGGTCTGGGACATCACAGCCGTCGCTGAGCGCAATAATGCCATCCGTAATGGATGGCATTCTAAAAATGAGCAGTCGATACATCGGGTTTCCCTACACTGTGGGTGAACAGGCAAACATTAAAAGGCAATTTGCAGCAATGGCAGGTTTACCAAATGTGATCGGTGCCATTGACTGCACTCATATTGCTATAAGGGCTCCAACTGAAAATGAATTTGTCTATGTGAACCGGAAAAATGTGCACACCGTCAATGTACAAGTTACGTGTGAGACGAACATGGTTCTGACGAACATAGTGGCACGGTGACCTGGCTCGACACATGACGCATTCATCCTGACGCACAGCAGTGTAGGGAGAAGACTGCAGGCCGGCGCTGGGCGTGATGGCTGGCTCCTTGGTAAGTACACCATAATTGTAGAGATTCCAGGTGACAGTGGCTACCCCCTGAGGCGATGGCTCCTCACCCCATTTACAAACCCGCAGAGCGAGGACGAGGTGCGCTACAACATCACCCATGCGCGCGGGCGCTCCGTTGTGGAGCGAGCCATCGGCCTCCTCAAATGTCGGTGGAGGTGTCTGGATCGCTCGGGGGGCATGCTATTGTACCACCCTGCAAAGGTGTGCAAAATAGTCCGGGCGTGTGCTGTGCTGCACAACATGGCACTAAAAAATGCCATTCCACTGCCACCTGACCTCCCTCCCCCACAGCACCAGGACCCCGACACACAGCCACCACCTCGACATGAGGAACACCAGCAGGGCGCAAGGCTCCGTGAACGCGTCATGCAGCGGATAACAAGACGAGTAGGCTATGTTACATTTATTGCACATGTTTTTTTATTGAACCGGCAATGTCGGACATTACGTCACACATGGTGGTCATCACCGCACGAATTTGGTGCAGCTCATTTCTCACATCGTTGACAGCGCTGAGCATGTCCCTCTGCGTTTGCAGCACAGTGTCAGTCAGGACGCGGCCACTGGCAGGAACGCCATGCGCTCTGGTGCTGGTGCTGGGGACAGCTAAGCCTGCAGCCGCAGTGCCAGACCACGACGTGCCCGGAACCTCCTCGTCGTCCGACGCTTCCAAGTGGAGGATGACTGAGGACAGAACAGAAAGTTCAATGTGCCTTAACTTGTTATCATTTATTTTAATAAACTGATAAGACTGTACTTACCGCTGTCCTCTGTGGTCTCCGCCAAGTCGGCGTCTCCGTCCCTCTCCGACACTATACCACACACGCTGGCTGGCCCAATTATGGAGGCTATTCTGGTGTCCAGCGGTGTGGGCTTGGGTGTGCCCTGGCCTCCACCTGTCGCAGACACGCTCTGACGGTGCCGGGCCACTCTCCTCTTGGCCTCCACCTTCAAGTCAGACCACTTCTTTTTTAGTTCTGCCACTGATCTTTCAGTGGCATTCACGGCGTTTACTGCGGCAGCAACGTGTTGCCACTCACTCGCTTTCCTTTTATTTGTTATACCGCTACTGTAACCACCAAATAATGTACTTTTCCTGGCCTCCACCTCATCTACGAGCACCTCGATCTCAGTCTCCGCAAAATTCCTCTTTCTGCTCTTCCCCGCCATGGTTTTTGAGTGTAAAATGCCGTTGATCGGATGATTTATATGCAAATTTAGTCGACACAGGTGCATTGCATTTACCATTCTTGGTGGAAAATGGGGGGGGGGGGCTTACTGTATACGCAGAGCCTACGGCGTATGGTGTGCGTCGCCGCGTACCCTACGCCGTAGGCTCTGCGTTGGTGTGACGCAGAACCATAAATCAGCCCTGAGCAGCTCTGAGGGGAGGAGGGGGAGCGGCTCCCGTCCCGTCTTCGCATCGCTTTCGCACAGACAGTCTTGAGGATTTGCAATCACAGGCTGAGCCTATTTAAACTGTAAAGTGGGGGGGGGCAAATACAGGAATTTGAAAAGTGGGGGGGGGGGGGGGGGCATGTCCCCCCTGTCCCCAGTGGTAATTGCGTCGTGGCACTAACGGGCAGCAACGGCGTGCTGCCACTCACTCGCTTTATTTTATTGTATACTATTTATATACTTATTCTAACTTTTACTGTGACCACCAAATAATGTGGTTTTCCTGTCCTCCACATCATCTACAACATCTAGATCTAAGTCTCCGTGAAAGTCAGTCTCACAGTGGCTGCTACCTCTCATTCATTCTGACGCCAAACAGGCTGCAGGAAGCCACTGCACATGCTCAGTAGGCTCATCCATATGTATTTATGGGCGTGTTGAGGGCGGGGTATGAGGCGGATTCAGCTGCGCAGCTTTCCAGGTGGACTGTGATTCATAAAGGGAACATTGCGTGCAAGTCTGCGTGCACGCGGTTTTATAGATCCGGATTTTTTTTTGCGCCCGCCATTTTCGGCTTTTGGGTGTACGTGCACTTTTAGTATGAATCCTATGCACTCTACACTCACACATTTTAAATGAGGCCCCTGATCATATAGAGAACGGACAGCCCTTAATAGAGGGCCCCAGACCCCATACTCACCGAGCGCCCCCCACAGAATGGCACGAGGGATACAGTCAAATGCCTTCTCCAGATCCACAAAACACATGTAGACTGGTTGGGCAAATTACCATGAACCCTCAAGCACCCTGCGGAGGGTGTAGAGCTGGTCCAGTGTTCCACGGCCGGGACGAAAACCAGATTGTTCCTCCTGAATCCGAGGTTGAACTATCGGCCATATTCTCCTCTCCAGTACCCTGGCGTATACTTTCCCGGGGAGGCTGAGAAGTGTGATCCCCCTATAGTTGGAACACACTGTCCGGCCCCTCTTTTTAAAAAGAGGGACCACCACCCCAGTTCGCCACCCCAGCAACACTATCCCCTTCCTCCATGCAATGTCGCAGAGGTGTGTCAACCAAGACAGCCCTACAACATCCAGAGACTTGAGGTACTCCGGGGGATCTCATACCCTGCCACTGAGGAGCTTACAAACCACCTCGGTGACTTCGGCTTGGGTGATGGATGAGCACATTACCGAGTCCACACTCTCTGCTTCCTCAATGGAAGGTATGTCAGTTGGATTAAGGAGATCCTCGAAGTATTCCTTCCACCGTCCGACGATGTCCCCAGTCGAGGTCAACAGCTCCCCACCTGCACCGTAAACTGCTTCCCCCTCCCGGGGCGCCGAACGGTTCGCCAGAATTTCCTCGAGGCCCACCGAAAGTCTTCTTGCATGGCCTCACCAAACTCCTCCCAGATCCGAGTTTTTGCCTACAAGACTGTCCGAGCTGCAGCTTGCTTGGCCTGCCGGTACCTATCTACTGCGTCAGTAGTACCACAGGTTGACATAGCCCGGTAGGACTCCTTCTTCAGTCTGACGGCATCCTTTACTTCCGGTGTCCACCACCGGGTTCTAGGATTGCCGCCACGACAGGCACCGGAGATCCTGTGTCCACAACTTTGAGCCACCGCGTTGAAAATGGAGGCAGAGAACATGGTCGATTCGGACTCAATGTCCCCCACCTCCCCCAGGATCTGAGAGAAGTTCTCTCGGAGATGAAAGTTGAAGACGTCCCTAACAGAGGGCTCAGCCAGACGTTCCCAACAGACCCTCACAATCCGTTTGGGTCTGCCCGTTCTGTCCAACTTCCTCCTCCACCAGCGCATCCAACTCACCAGTAGGTGGGGATCAGTTGACAGCTCAGCCCCTCTCTTCACCCGAGTCTCCAAGACATGCGGCCGAAGGTCAGATGAAACGACAACAAAGTCGATCATTGACCTCCGGCCTAGGGTGTCCTGGTGCCACGTGCACTGATGGACACCCTTATGCTTGAACATGGTGTTCGTTATGGACAAACCGTGACTAGTACAGAAGTCCAACAACAAAGCACCATTCAGATCGGGGAGGCCGTTCCCCAATCACGCCTCTCCAGGGGCCTCATGTACTAAGAGTGCGTGGATTCCAACGTGAAACCGTGCGTGGAATTTACACGTACGCAAAAATCAGATGTACAAAACTGTGCGTACGCCCAAATCCACGCAGGTTGCTCTGTACATACCAATCAGCGTGGATTTGAGCGCACATGCGGGAGCACAACACTCTGCCCTGTCTCCTCCCTCAAATACATATGTTTGAATATGATAATGAAGATAATTATCCATTAAAAACCGCTCACCCTAACAAGAAATGTGCAAAAACAGGTCAAACTAATTTTTGGGGGCATTTCTTCTGATTTCAGCTGCATTGCATTATGGGTAATGCTGTTCTTTGCTTTGTGTTGCGTTCCGTGAAGATTTGTGGTTTTATTATGATCGCACAAGCTCCGGCTCCTTTCCCCTCAGCGAGGTGACATTCCATGTCCCTACTGCGAGGGTTTTGGTCCAGGGATTGGGTCGTTGAGGCACCCCACCATGGCCGCTGCCCAGTCCACATGGCACCAGCATATCACAGTCCTTCCTGCAGGTGGTGGGCCTACGGGAAGGCGGGCCCATGTTGCCGTTTCGGGCTGGTCCCACGGGCAAAGACCCGTCCACCAGGCGCTCATCTTCCAGCCCCAACCCCAGGCCTGGCACCAGGGAGAGTGACGCCGATCCGGGCGACGTGATGATCCTCAATTGTTCCTCTTCCATGATAAACTTGTGAATCGCACCTAGTCTGGCACATCACCTAGGACCTGTTTGCCATGGGAGACCCTGGCAGGGGCGTAATGCCCCAGACAATATAGCTCCTAGGATCATTCGGGCAACACAAACCCCTCCACCACAGTAAGGTTGCGGTTCAAGGAGGGGCCCAACATTTTCGTCTCATTTTTATTCGTTGACTAAAGTGTCAGTTATATTTCGTCATAGTCTTCGTCTTCTGACTATTTATTTAGTTTTTATTTAGTTTTTGTCCGTGAAAAAGGTTTGTTGAAGAATATTTTTGTCATAGTCTTCGTCAACGAAATTAACACTGCCTACCAAAGATACCTAGAGCCATGTCAACACTGATACAAGCCTTCTTAAATTGTGCTTTTAAGTTTAAATGTTGTGTTTGATTGATAAGGTCATTGGATTTGATGGTGTTAAAAGAAATGCAAAAAATCTACCAGATTGTCATCAGTATGTACACCAGCCTTGTCAATGTTTGACATTGACAAAAGTATTTTGTAGAGTTTGCAAATTAAATAAAATAATAAATAAATGCTTCCCTTAGTACTCCCACAATGGGGAAATTCTTTCTCTGCATTTAACCCATTTTCTAGTTGAACTAGTAGCAGTGGTCTGCCATGCAATGGCACGGCGCGGGAGCAATAAGGGTTAAGGGCCTTGCTCAGGGGCCCAAGGTGACTGACTTTTGGTTGCAATCCAGGGGCTTGAACCTGGGTCCTCCAGACTCCAGCCCTCCTCTGTAACCACTAGGCTGCCACTCCCCTATTTTACATAATTACATAAGGATGGTGAACTCTTTCCCGACCCGAACAACTAGTTATTTGGCAAAAACTGGCTGGATGGTGAATGTTTGCAGTTCTTTGTAAATTCTATTTCAAGTTTCAGTTTAGCATTCGTGTTTGCCAGAACTGGTTGCTGTAGGATGCCAACGCCACTGCAATCTTGCTCCGTAACAACTTCAGGACCGTGAGAGTGGCTGAGGGTCAGAACAAACCTGAATAAGTAACTGGCATCCTGGATTTGTGGTGCATCTCTCATGTGAAAACCAGGGCCTGCAGTAATGTGGGGAAAAAACAACATGGTTATCAATTTTTTATGTTATTGATTTGAAATAAAAGATTTCTGTGTGAAACTTTGCATGAAACCTGGTCAGAAAACAAAAAAAGAGAGAAAATAATAATAAAAACACAAGATAATTGATGGGTGACGATTCTCCCATTTATAAAATAGTGTGCTGATGCAGAAAACCATCTAAAATCATGAAAGGTAGCTGAAGGTAACCAGAATTGAGGAACACTGCATGACGTGATGTAATATAGTCATGTGACCTCTTTAAACTTTGCTGCACTGTCATTAGTGTCTGTGGGTTAACCCACAGGCGAAGGACAGTTTGATCTGGGTTGCTGTAAACTAAAAAAAGTTTCACATAAACCTCTACACATCTTTGTTTCTTTGCATTTACAGTCCAGTTGCAAGAAGCAGCAGCATTTTTGTTAACTGCAAAAACATGTCATTATCTTCAAGCCTCTAACATCACATTATAATGATTTTCTAAGTGGGTTAGGCAGGTAGATGAAATGTAGAGCAACTCCAAGGGTCTGCTTGAAATCTGAACATGTTCATGAGGATGTGTACTCTAAATGTGGAGAGATTTCAAGCATAAGAGTTAGATGGGAATCGTAGAAAAAGACATGTATTTCATTTTCTTTTCAAATTCCTAGCTCTTTTTTCTGGAACTTTTTTCTGGAAAGTGGATTTTTGTAACAAATCTGAAATACATTAATAATGTACTGCGTTATAAACATTTTTATTAACTCCTACATCCAGGCAGGAAAGTCAACATAGCATATACAAACAGGTTCACTCACCAAAAAGTCTAATATGTTCTACAGTTGATGGTCCTATCTTCAATAGGAGGTAAACAGCAGACGAAAGAGCTCCCTTAGGATAAAAAAAAGAATAAAGGTAGTGTCTTAAAATATGATTCTTGTGTTCTGCTCACTTAATGATATGATTAAGATTGATATAAGATCGTTAAGCTCCAAGTCTCTATTACTAAACGATCTAATTACCGAGACCAGGATTGATATTTTCTGTTTAACAAAACGTGGCTACAGGAGTAAGAGTATGTTAGTTTAAATGAATCGACTCCGCCCGGCTACTTTAATCATCATATTCCTCAAAGCATGGGCCGAGGCAGAGGAGTATCGGCGATCTATAACTCCAGTCTTCAAATAAAATCTAAACCTAAATGCGATTATAATACGTTCGAAAGCCTCACGCTTAGTCTAAAACTCAGAGCTGGAAATCAGAGAAGCCAGTTTTGTTAATGGTAGTGTACCAGCCCCCTGTTGGTGCTCATCTAGAGTTTCTAACTGAATTTTCATATTTCCTATCTGGTTTATTGATTAGTACGGATAAAGTCATCACAGTGGGTGACTTTAATAATGTTTGAATTTAATATTGTCGATGTTAAAGCGCAAAATATGTATTATTTTAGCAGATGCTTGTCCAATGAAGCTATTGCTAAATTTAGGGAGGCCATCGCTCATCTTACGACAGTGGAAAATAGTGAAGCAGTTGAGGCCTTCGCAAACCTTGAACAGCTTATTATTCATTTGTTAGGCATTAGATGATTTCTTCAGCGGGCAAAGGTTTGAGTACCGCCCGACTTCCCGCCTACTCAAGCCTGGAATTTCTCTGCTAGCTTTCACTGCAACTGGTGAACGCAGTAGATCATTCAGCAGCCTTTACTGCTGCCGGTGCTGTCGGTGTCCTGATCTTGGACAGCAAAAGGGCCCGTCCTGACAGGTGATGACGTTTCACCACTCGACTCAGGATCTGGTCACCCATTTCAGCAGTTCCTGCTTAGGAGAGGGAAAGAGGAAGAAAACAGCAGCCCACAAGAATGCTAAACATTCTCATGTACAGTTCGACTAATGGCCGGCATTCAGGCCATGGTTTTCCTGAGCCTTAACTTAACAGGCCATTAGTTCACTCCAAGAATGAAATCCATATGAACAACTTCAAATGGATAGGTCCTTTCATGTTGTATCTGCAACATGTCGGAAAGCTCCTACTAAAAATTTTTTAAAGGGTATTTAGTATTTAATCCTCATGATGTATCATATGTTCCCCTACTCCCTCCTGTTGAGCCATAAAAACTCCCTATGGCTCAACTTAGCCACCAGGGGGAACAGATTCCTTGGAAGCACCAGTCTGCTTCACAGCATTATTTCGTTGTCATCAGACCCCCTCCTTGTTGACCTTTCCCTGGAAGGGTCAGGCTGCCAGAGTCGGGCTCCCCAGATAAGTGGCCCTCCCACTTCTTGACCTTCGCACCCTGGCAAGTCGGCAGGTCTGACCCTCTAGGGACAAGAGGTCTCTATGTCCTTCAGAGATCCCCCCCCCCTCCCATCACCAGATTAGATGGGGCAAAACCTTTTAAATTCTGTCTCCTATCTGAGTCAAGGACCACAGAATTTCTTATTTCAAAACTTTCTTATTTCAACCCAGATGGGTTATGGTCTTATTAAAGTAACACCACATAAAAACTGTCAGTGCAGCAACTCTCCTGCAACGTAAACAGTAATCTTCAGTGAACCTATATATATATATATATATATATATATATATATATATATATATATATAAACAATAAGTCATAGTCACAAAACGTCGGAATGAAAGGAAGCATTCTATCAAATAATGCCTTCTCAACTGTTGTTGAGCTATATTTTCCCCAAATCAAAAAGAAATGCCAGAAAATTGTCATAAAATTGTCAGAAAAACTTTCTCCAGATAAATCATGAGTACTTATAAAAGTCTTCAGGAGATTCTTAACCTTCTGTTTGCATGCTGCAACGCAAATGCATGCTCTTCTATGAAGACTCATAGAAGTCTTAAGAAAATTATGGGATAAATTCCCATGCGTAATCTACACATAGACAAAAACCCACTAACATTAAACAAAAACTCCAGATCATCTGCATGTGGGATTGTGTTTCAGTGCAAGTGTGTAAATTATTTCTCCTCAAACTACACTAACCAAACTCAATTGGTGCACTTCAAATGAACTCCCAAACTAAATGATAGCAACACTGATCACAAATGTACACATTTTCAGCGTGAATAGGCTAGTATGCACCCAGAAGTATGCACTTAGAAGTTTTTCTCTTCTAAAAAGATTGTTCAACGGGTTTGTTACTCCTCCATACAATCCAAGTCAAATACAGTATTACAAAAGTAATCTGCAAATTAAATGATGAATTAACCCAATTTGAAACTTCTATGATTCTATGCCTTTATTCAGGCTTAGAATGATAGAACAAACTATATTTCTCCATTTTTCTCTGGAGCTTCACCTCTGAAAACCCCTTTTTTTTCCAGCGAACAAAAAAGTTCTCTCTGCAGACACAGATCTTGCAGCCGCTCGTAAAGCGGAGCATGCTTTCACACACACATAGTGCTGTAGCCTTACACACACACAGAGAGTCACACACAGACACAGAGCTGCAGCTATTTGTATCATTTTAACAAAAACTTCAACAGAGAGGAAATTCAACCCTCAACTCACGGACATGTAGTCTCCAAATGAGAAGACACCTCCCTCTTAGGCTTCACTAAGCCTGTCATCTCATGCAGCTCTTCGTAAACGTGCAGCCACACTGCAGCAGCACTTTTTTCACACACAGACACAGACACACACACACACACAGAGAGACACACACAGAGAGCTGCAGCTTGTCACACAGACACAAGTCACACCCTGCTGCAGCCCCCACTTCTCCCCAACTTCACGTAGCTTTCTTTACCTTTTTCTTTCTCGCTAAACCTTGTCCCGTTTTGGACATTTAATCAGTATTCTTTTAGTCTTAAATTAGTCAATTTTCTTCTTTTTAAGTTCCGTATATTTGTCTCCATTTTCTTTACCTAAAGTTTTTAGGGACGTCTCCCATACCAGCTAAGCATCTTTTAGAAATTATTTAGGCATACGTTTCAGCTTAACCACGCGTCTGCTATTTTTAGTCAGTTATTTTTCATTCCTAAGTTTCTCTCAGAACATAAGTTTCCTTTTTCAACAGTTTGGTTTTAGCCTGATCTTTTAGTGAACAATTTAAATTTTGCCTCTCAATTTTGGAAACCCCACATTGAACAGACAGTTTCCTGTCATAAACATCAGACAAACATTAGACAGGACGAACATGAAACAAAACCATTAAAAATCATTCCTAAGAAACCCCTTCTCGTTATTCTGTCGGGTCCGAAACCCCCCCCGTGTTGGCCTTACGCACTGTCCCAGGCATAGTATTTTTAAAAGTCCCCTGACTTCAAAAAAATCGTGTCCCCGACCTGCTGCCAATCACCTCTTTCACTAACCTTCTTTGTTAGTACACAGAATTTCACTCGTATTTTACACAAAAATACTTCAATACCCCAGGTATTTAAGTAAGAGGAGGTTTCTCACCAGCCTCCTAGTGCTTTCCCCAGGCTGGGAAATCTCGTCGTCTGGACTCTGGAACAGCGCAAGATCAACCTGGCCCCGTCCCTGAAGTCGGGAACGGCTGTCGACGGATTTTTAGATGGCCCGTTGAATCTTACGCCACCCCAATTGTCACAGCTCGAGAGATCCCGCGTTTCGGCACCAAATGTTAAGTTCCTAAATCATCACAACATAAATAACTTAGAAAAAGACACCAGAGACCTGTGGAATGATTTTTAAGGCCTTCTGCGCAGAAGTGAAGCAAAGTCGGAGCCCTGTTGAGCAACATGGCTCTCTCTCTCTGTGGCTCTCGACGAAATGCTTGCTGGGTCCTTCTTAGCAGGAGGTATTTATTTGAGAAAAGATGACAGGAATGACCTTATTTGGAACAGCGAATGTATAGATAACAGACGTTGGGGGTAAAAGACACCCAATAGTAAATAGTTGAATGGACAATGGACAGAAACAGATGGTCACACATCGAGGTTTAAGAAGCCACACATGTGACATGTGAAACTTAAGCTTTAAAACCAAAGGTCACTGAGGTCAAATGCCTCCCGGACCTAAAACAGGAAACAGATGGAGAACAAACATGGTATCAGATGATGTGGTTGAAAAGTCATACCTATGACTTCCAGTTAATAAACAACTTATCTGTGCTGTGCAGATCAACAGACATCCTTTTAAGAAACCTTAAGTGGTCTTGAAACAGATGTGTCTAAAGACAATGGTTAATTTACCAACGAGGAAATCAGCAGTTTTAACCTCCTGCGTGTGTCAAAGAATGTCACAAACACAGTCAGCTCTCTGATTTGACTTGATTCTGATTCTCATAAGAACAAACTTAATTCAGACTTTTGATTAATCTGACATTTCCCTCCTGTTTGTTCTTATGAGACTTCACAGTAAACAAAATAAAACACTCCAGTGTCATTGTAAACATACAGGTAATGAAAACACAGAGAAGTACAAAGACAGTGATAGTCGGAATCATAATTTCAGTCATTATGTCAGCATGACTCAGTAGTGAAAAAGTTTCTTCCATTCCTCGGACTCCTCTCCTAGGTTGTTGTCGCAAGTCAGTTTGGCTAGTCTTCTTCTTCAGGCCGGGCTGGTGAGTAGGCATTAGATGATTTCTTCAGCGGGCAAAGGTTTGAGTACCGCCCGACTTCCCGCCTACTCAAGCCTGGAATTTCTCTGCTAGCTTTCACTGCAACTGGTGAACGCAGTAGATCATTCAGCAGCCTTTACTGCTGCCGGTGCTGTCGGTGTCCTGATCTTGGACAGCAAAAGGGCCCGTCCTGACGGGTGATGACGTTTCACCACTCGACTCAGGATCTGGTCACCCATTTCAGCAGTTCCTGCTTAGGAGAGGGAAAGAGGAAGAAAACAGCAGCCCACAAGAATGCTAAACATTCTCATGTACAGTTCGACTAATGGCCGGCATTCAGGCCATGGTTTTCCTGACCATGGCCTGACCATATTTGGAACAGTGAATGTATAGATAACAGACGTTGGGGGTAAAAGACACCCAATACTAAATAGTTGAATGGACAATGGACAGAAACAGATGGTCACACATCGAGGTTTAAGAAGCCACACATGTGACATGTGAAACTTAAGCTTTAAAACCAAAGGTCACTGAGGTCAAATGCCTCCTGGACCTAAAACAGAAACAGAACAAACATGGTATCAGATGATGTGGTTGAAAAGTCATACCTATGACTTCCAGTTAATAAACAACTTATCTGTGCTGTGCAGAGCACCAGACATCCTTTTAAGAAACCTTAAGTGGTCTTGAAACAGATGTGTCTAAAGACAATGGTTCATTTACCAACGAGGAAATCAGCAGTTTTAACCTCCCTCCCGTGTGTCAAAGAATGTCACAAACACAGTCAGCTCTCTGATTTGACTTGATTCTGATTCTCATAAGAACAAACTTAATTCAGACTTTTGATTAATCTGACACATTGTTGATAGAGGATAACAAATGTAACCCACGTTTTCTGTTCAGCCCTGTAGCCAGGCTGACAAAGAGTCACAACTCTGTTGAGCAAGCATTCCTGAAGATCTCAGTTGTGAAGACTTTATGAGCTTCTTTAACAGTAAAATCTTCAAAATTAGAGAAGATATCAACCAGGTCCACTGAGCTGACCTCAGTCGTCAATAGAGCTAAATCAACCACGTGTATGTTAGACCCCATCCCGACTCGACTATTCAAAAGTTTGTTCATGTACATGAGGTTTCAGAACAGTCGAGGGTCTGCTATGGTATTCCGCAGGGTTCAGTGCTAGGGCCAATCTTGTTCAGTTTATACATGCAGCCATTGGGACACATGATCCAGAATCACGGCATACATTTTCATTGCTATGCTGATGATACACAGCTCTATTTGTCTATGAAGCCAAATGAAACAGAACCATTACCTTACCTTTAACCATCCCTTTATTGTTCAAGATCACAAATAATCAATCACAGATCACAACAAACAATCACAGCCAAAAAAAAACAAATAGAAACAGAAATTCAGAGAGTCACCCCATATTTTTTGTATTGTCGTGCATCAAAACTTTAAGGACAACACATCCTCAGCGACACAACATAAAACGTTCCCCTCTCCCCACACAGAGACAAACTCATCTAACCGTGCCACCATTTTATGGTAGGCAAACTCAACTCTCAGCCGTGCAGACACCAGCCCTTTGAACATCGGCTCCGCATCTACTGAGCCACTCTCCATCTTCTTATTCCTTCTCGTGAGCCAAATATTAATTTTCGCCTGCCCCAACAGGAAGTTAACCAGACAGATATTCCTATGCCGTGCTGCAGCGTATCTGGGCCCAAAAATGAAAAGTTCCTCCTCATACGTGTGTCCTAGACCCCCCACCCACTGGTTCAGCAGACGGAAGAGAGGAGCCAGCCTGGGACAGCCAAGCAAAAGGTGATGTAAGGTCTCGTCAGTCTGGCAGAACCCACACTGACTCCTCGATCCAGGATCCAGATGTGCCACATGTCTGTTCGTGGCCACGGCCCCATGCACCACCCTCCACTGGAGATCCGCACAGCGTTTCTCTATAGGAGGTTTGTACAGGGACCTCCAGCTGCCCCTGGGAGACGAACCCGGCGCCAACACACCCAGCCACCTAGACTCCCGGACACCGGCCAGCATCGCTCTGTTCAAAACTTTAACAGACACCGCATACAGACTCTTCTTAGATGTATCGCTGACAGCTCCGGCGTCCTGAAGGACAACAGGGCCCCGATCGCCCCTCCTGCTCCTCCCCTGCAGCACGAATGAGCAGATCCGGAAATATCCGGGTACGATCGTCAACAGACTCCGCCCCCAAAGCTCTCCGAAAGGAGCCGGGAAGACCATTGGCAACTTCCTGCACCAGTCTCTCCATTAGCCTTGATGAATTAAACCCAGTGTCCTTGCACAACAGAGAAGCAGATTTCCACTGCCCCCCCCGATCTCAGCCCCGCCAGCTTCGTCAGCCCGGCTGCTGTGAAGATCCTCCGGACACTGACTGTGGCGAGAAGTTTGCTCTGGATTGCCGGGTTGAAAAACAGAGGCTCCATGCACAGAGGACTGACTGGTAGAACTGGGATGTCCTTGATGTGTCCACACTATCCAGCTCTAAAAGAAACAGGTGCTTATCATATTTTAGGTCTTGTACCCTGCGCAGCAGCAGAGATGCTGTGTCCGTCCAGGGCTGCAGCGTTCGGTACAGCAACCGTTGCACAGTCAGCAGCCGAAAAGCGGTGATGCGGCTCCGGAGGTGGATCAACCCCTGACCCCCCTCTGCCACAGGGAGGTACAGAACAGCTGATCGGAGCCAGTGGGGTCCGCCCCAGAAGAAGTCGACTATTCGTCTCTGGATTTCTGCAATGACGGTGTCTGGGGGAACGACAACAGCTACACGGTGCCATAACAAAGATGCAACCAGGTTGTTGGCCACCAAAGTCCTCCCCTTGTAGGACAACTGGGGCTGGACCCATTTCCATCTAGACAATCGGGCACTAACCTTCTCGACTAGACCCTCCCAGTTCTTCCTCTGAAAGTCTGCTGTCCCCAGAAAGACTCCTAGGACCTTTATCCCCTCCGTACTCCACTGCAGCCCAGCTGGGAGAATGGGCCGCTCCTTGGTACTCCACCCCCCCAGCAGAAGTCCCTCGCACTTTGACCCGTTCACCCTGGCAGAAGCAGCCCGTTCATACAGCTGCAGTGCCTGTTCAAGGATCTGAACATCACTCCGACACGTGACACACACCGTGACATCATCAGCATATGCTGACAAAGTCACTGTACGCGTCCGGTCGTCCGTCAGGCCCAGCCCCGAGAGACGCTGCCTAAGCCGGTGTAGGAGAGGCTCTATAGCTATTGCATATAGCATACCCGATAGGGGACAACCCTGCTTAATCCCCCTACAAACGGACACAGGCCTGCTAAGTCCCCCTCCCACCTTCAACAGTGCTGTTGACCTTGAATACAGTACTTTTATCCACGTCACGAAGTTGTCTCCAAAACCAAAAGCTGTGAGTGTTTTAAATAAATATTCGTGATCAACTCGATCGAAAGCTTTTTCCTGGTCCAGTGACAACAAACCCACATCCACATCCTGCAAGTGTGACAGGTCAATAATGTCCCGAAGTAAAAACAGATTGTCCATTATTGTTCTTTCAGGGATACAGTAAGTTTGGTTGGGATGTACCACCATGCCCAGACAGTCTTTTAGTCTATTTGAGAGCACTTTTGCCAAGATTTTATAATCAGTGCAGAGAAGGGAAACGGGTCTCCAGTTTTTCAGGAGGCCCAAATCCCCTTTTTTCGGAAGCAGGGTGAGGACTGCCCTTGTACAGCTCACTGGCAAAGCCCCCGAATCCAGACACCCACGGAAAACATCCAATAGGTCCTCTCCCAGTAGAGCCCAGAATGCCTTGTAGAATTCCGTGGGAAGGCCATCGATGCCAGGAGCCCGACCAGAGCTGAGCTGCTGCACCGCTGCAGAAAGTTCGCGTCCTCCAACCGAGGCATTCCCTCCAGCAGCTCCTCCACACAGTCAGATTCACAGGCGTCCGTGCTGAACAGGTTGCTGTAAAAGTCCCTGGCCATCTTCCTCATCTCTGAGGGGTCAGAGGTCACAGATCCATTTGTGTGCTTAAGGTGTGTCATCAGTTGATGTTCCCTGACTTTCCTTTCTAACTTAAAGAAAAAACTAGTCGGTGCATCTATGTCCCTAATAGATGTTACCCTAGCTTTAATTAGTGCACCTTTTGCTCTCTCGTGCAAAAACCCACTCAAGGCAGTCCTCCTTTCTTTCCAGGTTGTATTAGTGCTATCCTTTCCGTTGGTTATGCTGTCTTCCAATAAACGAATCTCCTGCTCTAACCCTGTGACATGATCCCTTTTTATGGCCTTCGTGTGTGCCGTGTGTTGCTGACAAAAGATTCTAACGTGATTTTTCCCCACCTCCCACCATTGACCCAGAATATCGAATTCAGCTTTCTTGCGTTTCCAGTGACCCCAAAAGTCGGCAAAGGACCGACAGAAAGCCTCGTCCTGAATCAGCCTGGTATTAAAGTGCCAGTATGAAGATTTTTGGGGTTGTACACCCACAGTAAAAGGTATGGATACCAAATGATGGTCGGAAAACCCTACAGGTGATATGATGGCCGTCGTTAATTTATTGTTGTGTAAACTGTTCACGTAGAACCTGTCAAGCCTGGCTGCACTCACCCTACCGTCACTGACCTTCACCCACGTGTACTGCCTACTGGTTGGATGGAGTTGTCTCCAAACATCCACAAAATCATTTTCCACCATCACAGTGGAGAAAAAAGAGGCCGATGGTGGATGAGGCTCTCTTCCATTCCTATCCACTGCACAGTTAGTGGTGCAGTTCCAGTCTCCCCCAACCACCACTACTGAGCTGCCACTAAACTGTTTCAGCGTATTATTAAGTTTATGAAAACTATTTATCTTGTCAACAGGAGAGGTGTGTGCATATACATTAATAAAAACAAATGGTGTGTCCCTAATTGTAGTTTGCACTACTTGTATCCTTCCCTGCTCTACCTCAGTTACTGAAGTGTCTGACAGCACCAGGCGTTGTGAGAAGAGGAGAGCTACTCCTGCACTCAAATTAGAGCCATGGCTCAGGAAGCAGTGCCCACCCCACGACAAGCCCCAATCCGTGCCATCTGATGGCACAGTGTGTGTTTCCTGCAGAAAAAGTATATCCAGATGTTTTTGACTGGCAAGCTCAGAAATTAATGCCCTCTTCTGTCTGTCCCTCCCACCATTGATGTTTAAGGAACCTATTTTAAGGTGCTCCATAGAGACCATTGATGTTTAAGGAACCTATTTTAAGGTGCTCCATAGAGAAGTGAGAGAAAAAAAGGCAGTATGAAGATAGCATAAACCAGTAAAGGTAGAGAAACACCCTGTGCTGCATGATCATTGTTAGGTTCCTAAATCAACATACATAAATTAATAACTTAGGAAAGACACAGAGACTGTTAGAAATGATTTTTCAGGCCTTCTGCAGAAGGGAAGCACAGTCGAAGCTTGCAGAGCAACATGGCCCTCTCGGACGCTCTCGACAAATGCTTGCTGGGTCCTTCTTTGCAGGAAGTATTTATTTGAGAAACCGACAGGCGTCGGATATGTTAAGACAGCCAATGGTAGACAGTGGATGGACAATGGGAGGAAACAAACAGATAAACAGGACATTTCAGTTGAAGAACAACTAATCTATGTTTTGCAGAGCAAACAGACATCCTTTTTGTTGAGGGTGTTCCAACAGACTTGTCCAACTGACCATGAGACAGTTGTGGACCAGCCCAAACCCCTGAGTAGTTTAGGGAGTGGCTGTTGTAACTGCTAACATGTGATAAGCCTTGTGAACAAACACAGTCAGTCCTCTGACTTAATTCTGTTTCTAATGGTTTCATAAGCACAAAACTAATTATTAACCTCACATCGTGTTGTTTTTTTTACCCTTCGAGAGATTCGACCAGTTTTTGCTTTCCTATAGAACAAGCAGCTATAGAACAAGACTATAATAGTTTATCTCAAACATAGCTTTGTTGTAGATATGCTGCTATAGACCTACGCTGCAGGGGGACACCAACGTGATCCACTGTCCCCTCCTTTTCTCTTTTGTGCATGTTTGCAGGCCAGATCTTCAACAGCTGCATGCTGACCTGCAGTTCCACACTCAGATCGTCTCACCGCTTGCTTCCACCTGTGTGGATGTCTGGTAGATGCCTGATGATATCCTGACCTGCACCCCCCCCCCCCTTCGACCACCTCAGTGTCTGCTGTCTACATTTGCTTATATAGTCATCCCTGTAGTGCACCAGTTAGCCATTGTGTCTGTGTCTCTCCTTTCTCTGTTCTTCATTCTCTCTGTCTGTTCTTTCTTTTCCTGTTCTGCCCAGCTGGCCTCCGGCAGGAGGGTCCCCCCTTATGAGCCAGGTCCTGCTCAAGGTTTCCTCCCTCCTAAAGGGGAGTTTTTCCTTGCCACTGTTTGGGTTAAGGTTTTTACCTGACAGTGTTTATGTTATGTTTATGTAATAATTGCTCAACGGTCGTATTCTGGGTCTCTGGAAAGTGCCTACAACTTCTATTGTAATAGACGCTATATAAATAATATAGTATTGAATAATAAGAATTGAATGATTTAGCAGTGTGTTCATTTTATGCACAAATTAATGCAGTTCATTTGTGTCTAATTTCCAGAAGTAGACTCTAAAAACCCTCTCAAACATGTGTTAAATCCTTTTTTTTTTCTTGCATCCTTATAACTCGGCCAAAGAACCAGCCCTAGTCGTCATGTCTGATATGTCTCCCAGTACACACCATTACTAGTGGGATTAACAGGTTTTAAGTTTTAAAATGCACAGAGAGGCAATGTGAGACAAGAGGCTCTGGCATTGGAACAGGAGTCCCATGCCAGTGAAGCAAACTGAAATGAAAGAAAAAATGGGTAGGGGGCAGGACATGGAAGGAAACAGAGAAAAAGAGAGAGAGGAGGAAAGTGGGAAGAACTATGAGACAATTTGGGTGACAAATGCTGTACAGTGACTACATTTTTGGTACATGGTGTATCTTATCCTCCTGCGCCTCAGAGCATCCTAGTGTGTCTAACATGCTTTGGTTTCAGTCCATTTGAAGACAAATGTGAAGTGCAAAGGCCCATAAGGCCACTTCTGAGAAGGGCAGAAGTGTATGTGTTTTGATGTGAATTTTAGATGGCGGAACTGTGACTTTCAGCTGTGTTCTCCACACGCATGATGTTAAACCATCAACTTCATATGTTCACATAAAATACTTAAAGGGGACCTATTATGAAAAACACGTTTTTTTCTTGTTTTAACATATATAAAGTGGTCTCCCCTCACCCTGCCAGCACAGGGGAGACAAAATACCATGAATTTCTGCAAGGTGTCTGACCCCCGCCGGACAGAGTCCCCCAGTGTCACGTGGTTTTTTTTGAGCCGATTAGAATCTGCTCCCGTCGTTACGTAACGACAGGAGCAGATTTCCATAGGTTCAGCCTCCGCTGCTGAAACCACGCCCACAACCAGCTCTCTCCCCGGCTTGAGCGGCGCTTCCTTCAGCCAGTCGGACGCTGCGCCGCGGCGGAGCGGATCCGGGTTGAATCATCCAGGTTCCCGGGTGGTTTGGGAGCTGGGTCCTCGGGGATCTGTCCCAGGCTGGACCAGCTTCACCCTCCGAGATTTTTAGGCAAATCTGTCGGTTTGATCACCGATAACGGGCGATGTGCCGCGGATGCGCTCCGGAGCCGATCTGTGCGCCCGCCGTGCGGTTGCGGCGCCCGTCGCGCAGAATCCGCCGGGCAGATCCGGCTGAAATTCCGCTGGTCGGTCCCCGGGAGTCCCTGCTACCAGTCCAGGCCGGTTCCTGCGGTCCCGGCCGGTCGGAACCGGTCAGATTCCCCCGTTAAAGCCGCGGTGATGCGCGCTGCTCCAGCAGCGCTGCTCCCGGGCACCCGGCGTGGCTCCGGGGCCAGCGTTCAGCATCCGCCGGGTAGATCCGGCTTAAATAGTGCATAAATGTTATTTATATACATCTCATATTTTATTTTTTTAACAATAAAGTTTCCATTTGTGAAAATTCAGTGTTGTTTTACAGGCTCGGGCTGCTCTGGCGGAGCAGGTTTATGCTCCTCCCCTCCTACACGTCATTCAGGGAGCCAATCAGCACAGAGCCTCATTATCATACCCCCCCCTTCCCTAAGAATGAGGTGCAGAAAAAGAGGTTAGAAGCGGTAAAACTAGTGACAGGGCCCACAGGCTGGATTTATGATTTATGTAGAAAAAACAAGCTTTAGATTGTTTTTAAGACATTCAAGGCCTGTTTAAAATATACATTAAATGCCATAATAGGTCACCTTTAAGGGCAATACTGGTCCTGATAGATCAAGGGCTAATAACATCAGAATTTTAAGATGGAGATAAGATTTTGGATAAAAGGGTTTATAATATATAAAGAGTAGACAAGGGAAATGGGAGTCAAAGTAAATAAGAGGATTTAGATTAATCCCACTCCTGTAAATTCAAACCCAGTAAACTTAAACTAATAAAACCATAATCTCTCCAGTGTGTCCTCCAGTGTGTCTCCCTATTTCAGGGAGGCATCCAAGGGGCATCCTCACCAGATGCCTGAATCACTTCAGCTGCCTCCTCTCGACTCCCTCTTGGATGACTGAAGTTCTCACTCGATCTCTATGGAAGAGTCCACCCCCTGCAGACCAAACTCTTTTCAACTGTTAGTACTAGCAACCTTGTTCTTTCAGTCACTCCACAAAGTTTTTCAGTTTGTAACCAAAAAACGGCATTGCAGTCATTTGAATGAGAAGTTTTCTTTTAAAGTGTGTAATAATCTCCACTCTGGGCTTTCATACACACCTTTAATTTCAACTGACTGTCAAAAGATATTGATTGGTCAAAACAACAGCAGTGAGTACAACAGCTGTTGTACTCACTGCCACAGCTTGCTGTTCTTCCATTTTCACTTTCACACTCGTTCCTCATTATATTTCTTGTCTACCATGTTTTTGGACTACCGGTATCTGAAAATGTAATCACGTAAAGCCAAAGGTAAATCAATATATTTAAATTAAATATTAAATTAATTAAGAAACTACTTCTGTAGAAATTTTCTAGACATTTTCTAAACAAACCTTTTGGTTGGCAAAACATATCGCTCAAGGACCTGAGCAGTTCCCCGAAGCCCTCACTCGCAACAATGCTTATTATTGTTATATTATTGCAACCCTGGGGAGTATATTGAACATATGTATAGGTCTACTTGTGTTTATTGTAGGCATATTTGTGGTTTCTTTATTTTCATGCCTTGCTCTGTAATGCCTCTGCATTGAGGATGCACTTTTATATACGTTGAGTTCTATTGAAGAAATGTGACATTTAACCTGCACAACATAAAATGGGTAATTGAAATGGATTTGTATTCTGATAGATCAAGCGGAAACTGAGAGGAACAGGATGAAACAAAAACAAATACCTTATTTGCCGCTATGACATCAAAATGGTTACACATGGTGGACACCTTTCTCTTGCTTGTGGGCTCCATATCACAGCTTGAAAAGGTGTGAGAGGATTTATGTGGCCTTATAAACAGTTTAACACTTCAATGACAGACCGATGCTGTGTCTATATCGGTCACATGACTTTTTCCTAAAGCAATATGTGCACGGGGTTTCGTTCTACGAGGTCGAAACATGCGCCAATGCATCAGTGCTGCCAGGCCCATCGCTAGTGGTCAGTGTGGTCATTATGTGCGAGAACATGCATGTATGTGCAATGCTAAGCTAGCAAATGTTATGCTAACAGTTAAGGTAGCAAACAGTGTAGCAGGTGCGTTAAACAGACAAAATGTGGTGTATGCTTTGAGTTGTGTACTGAAGCTTAAATGGCTATTGCATCTTTATTATCTGCACATTTAATTGCATTACTGTGGTCATGTTTATTAATGGAAATGAAAATAACGTATTTGGATTTCGTCCATAGCAGCAGGAGGCACCCTGAAAATATAGACATAAGATATGAGATGTGATATATAACAATCTCTTTTAGATGAAAATAAAATAATTAGTGCACATTATATTGAGCAGAAGGGTATATAATGGGGGGTTACCAAGTCAATTCAGTTTGAGAGCTTCAGCAATACAATGCAGAAGCATAAAAAGCAATAGTAGCCTAGTATCTATCCAACTCTGTATGTATATATATATATATGTATACTATAACTCCTGCTGGGACACATTAAAAAAGAATGATAAGAATTATTTCAAGGAAGTTGGGAGTTATCGTTTTAGCTTAGTCAATATCCACTCTATATGTACTGAAAAGAGTTTACTTACCTCTGCATGGTTGCTTATCCTCGGAATCAAAGTACTGCTCTTCAAGGGACGCTCTTTCTTCTGTCTGGACATGGCGCACACAAAACCATAAACTAAACTAAACACAGATAAACACTGGACAAACTAGACTAACTAACTAATAAAACATACAAAATATACTCCTATACTATACTGAAATACCGCAAAATGATATATATATCTACTCTTTTTTCTTCTCCGTCTACTCTGTACGTCACGTTACCGTAAAGTGTTGTATATGGCTGGAAAGCGCAACGTCTTGGCTTTAATATTCCGCCATCTGAGAAAATTAAATATATTATATTTGGTGCCTAACTGTTTCCCAAGTATATTAGTGCGTGTGTGAATGAATAAATGAGACGTAAAAGGTACATTTCTTACCTAATTTCTTACTCATATAAAAACAATCCTAACCCTAATAATGTATCAGACTCATGTGTGTGACAGCAGAATTTGGGGTACAACTTTTTTATTTACATACAAATGTTTATCATTACGAATAGTTATAACATGGACAGATCTTTTTGGAAGTTATCTTACTCCATATGCAACCCGATTACTAAATGCCCGACATAGGTCCGAAGTAGATGGGGCTCAGTTGTTTGCATGCAGTTAAAAGACCGAACGATGTTGTACTGACTGAGTGCTACGCGCCGACTAGTGGGGTGAAGGCTGTATTGCTACTGTAGCCTGGCGTGAGCCTGTGAGTCCGAGCTCAGGGCAAAGGAAAAGTTACAGACGGACGAATCGTTTTACACACGGATCGTTTTCACAGATTTGCCACGGCAGAAGTGTGTCAAAATCCACGTGTACAAAGACAACCAATCGAGAGCTCCCGGCTGATTTTTTGCGCACACATAAATATGAATACAGACACACACATCTTTTTACACACACACAAATGTGAATACGGACACACAAATCTTTTTACGCACACACAAATGTGAATACGGACACAAAAATCTTTTTACGCACACACAGATTGAGATACGCACACACAAATAATATTGGAACAATAATACCCCCGTAGAAACTGTTATGACCCGTTAATGTTGAAAACAACAGGAAACAGCACAGCAGGTCCGGGTCACAAGAAGTTATGGGAAGATCTGGCGAAGAGTAGACTGCTGAACCGGCTCTTATAGGCAGTGGTGATGATTGGGGGATTGGCTGCAGCTGTGCCGTGCTGTCCTTGAGCTCGTTAATGACGGGAACGTAGATTGGGTCCATCTTGTGCAGAGGTGTTCCTGCTAGAGGCAGATCTCTCAGCAGTCGGGGAGGGGTGACTGGGAGATGGAAATACAAAAGAAGAAGAAGAAGACTGGGAGATGGTGCAAGGCAGAGAAGCAGGAGCCGTAACAAAAACGGTAAAGAAATAAAATGTACTGCTTTTGTTGGGAATAGTTTTGGGATTTGCTGACGTACTGTAGTGTGTGATGAACACTCAATCTGATGTGCGGGCTGTGAAATGTGAGTTTTGGCTTTCAGTTTGTTCTGAGATTGGCATGAAGTGGTCGGCCCAGAAAAGATTATGTACGGTATCATCTGAAAGTGTAGCTTTTTTAGTTTCATATGATACCCACCACGTTGGGTGGAGAAAATTGATCTTTTTAAGTTGTTATAAATCAGATACGTTGTTAACAAAACGTACTTGGAGTTTTGACATATTGGCTTTAGGGCTTCTTGTTTGAGAAACGGTTGAAAGAAAAAACCCTGATAGCACTTAAGTAATTTCTTCCACACATGAACTGGTGTACACAGCTGCTGGACCTGGTACCAGGTCCGTCGGGGGCAAGACGTTAAAGCAGAATAAATCCTGCAGCTGGTTGATTACAAACTCGTATTCTGCCTCTCTGTTTTATGCTAACTGGATTTATCCCCACACCCCTTTGGACCCCTTACCAGGTCAGGGGGGCCAACATATAGCTGAAATCATGAGCATGAAAGCGAGAATAGATGTCACTGAATCAGTTTATAATCTTCCTAAATTTGGTGTATCTGGTGATAAATTAGGAAAACAATTCCCCAATTGTGTCTAGAAGATGCCCCTTTTAAAAGGTGCTGATGAATGAGTGGAAGGGTGGATTGTTCTGATGAATTAACATTTTGATCATCTTTATATTATAGAGTGAATTGTTAATAAGGAAAGATTTTAACAATCCCAGAGGTTACTGATCACTAGATGGCAGTGTTGCAAGCGTTACTAGTTTTTTGTAGAAATTTCACCAGATGCATTATTTATTCTTATTTTATTTTATTTGCCACATTTTGGTTCAGGTACTTTTGGTGGAGTGGAGGGGAAAGAGGACAGAATTAAGTCCCTCTGGTGTGTACAGCAGCACTTATGCTGCCATGGTCTAATTCAAAAACTTTCAGTCAGGGACGGTAACTGTATTCAGCGCGGAAACTTCTGAAGCCCTGATGAAGCCTCTTGTGACATTTTTTGAATTCAAAACAAAAACCACAGTGATGTTGGCTCGACAGTCCAAACAGCTCGGCATTGTTACAGATCCCTAAAAACTCACAAAGAGACACTTAATGTACTGCATAAATGCCAGCTTATTTCTCTGATTTTAATATTGATGGACACAAAAACACTTTGCCCAGGAGAAAGTGCACATGTTGCAGAAGTGTTTTAACAGCAAAGCATAAAAAACTTACAACTAATTGGTCCTCTATGGGGCTCTTCTGACAAGCCCCAACATTAGAGTTATACAGCAGAGAGATGGGAGGAAGCAGAAGGAAAGAGGGCGAGAAAGTCAGAGATAACATGAGGAAAAAAAGGGCACCAGGAGGAGTCAAATAGAAAGGGTAGGGCTTATGAGATAGACATTACAAGGGGGAAAATAGAGTTCATATAAGAGCAATGACAGAGAGGTGATAATAAAGGGAAGAATTAATATACTATATTTGGGGGTTTGGAGGCATTTGAGACTATTCCTTGACCTTTTCAGGTTTTCTTTTTTCCTCTGTTCAGTTTTACAAATCTTAAACATAAAGAACAAAGACATCAAACAAGAAAAACCAAAAGCTTTGGAGGGAAGAAAAAAGGTATCTATAGGATTCATTGATTTGTTCAAACTGGCATCTAAATGTCTTGTGGTCTCGTATCACTCCTTGTTTGCAGCTGCACTTGTGACTTGATGTTATTTTGTTGCACCAAGTTAACAATGAACATTCCCTGTACGCGTAACCGGGCTACGCAGTAAGCCCTGGTAGTGATTTTAATTTTAATTTAAAAACGCTAAACAGAACATTCCAAGCTTCATAACCAGCTCATCACTCTTCCCGACACACTGGAGCTGTCGGTTTACCCACAAAGAAGTCAAATCTGCTCAGAGTACGAAACACTGGACGGCATACCAATGAGCGAGTACTCACTCAAGGTTAGTCATGTTTGGTGGTATGAACCAGCAGGAAACCGATTATACATTTTTATTTATTAGATATTACAGGTGTACTTTTATTTCATCCTTTATTTATTTTCACTTTAAATTATGTTTTGTTTTTTTTAAAATTAATTTTGCATCACCCAGCACACGACAACAACAAAGCCGAGAAAGAGATGACATGGACACTCCACTGGCCTGTCTGCAGACACGATCCGTCCCCAAGAGAGAATGTGTGGAAAAAAGTTGGAAAAATCTGACTATGATGACTTTGACCTGTTGCATTTTTGAACTTGAGATATATTTGTGGGGAAAAACAAAACAAAATTAAAGCGATGAACAGGCCCCCGCGCGTGCAATTTTCACCAATAAAGGTCAAGGACTCAAAACAGAGTCCAATGACACCACCCATGACACTTTATGTCAAACCATTCAAAAGTTAAGGCAGAAAATAGGAACTATCAAATATCGACCAATCAGAAGAAGAGCCGGGGCAAATTCACACCAATTATGGTCAAGAACTCAAAACCATGTCCGATGACACCACCCACGAGTCTTTATGTCAAACCATTCAAAAGTTAGTGCAGACAATAGGAACTATGAAATATCGACCAATGAGAAGAAGGAGCGGAGCTAATTTACACCAATGAAGGTTAAAGACTCTAAACGAAATCTAATGACACCACCAACATGTTTGTATAACAACCCGTTCAAAGGTTATAATAGGAACTATCAATTATCGACCAATCAGAAGAAGGGGCGGGGCTAATTTGCCCCAATTATGGTCAAGCACTCAAAACCGAGTCCGATGACACCACCCACGACTCTCTATATCAAACCATTAAAATGTTATGACAGAAAATAGTAACTATCAAATATCAACCAATCAGAAGAAGGGGCGGGGCTAATTCACACCAATTAAGGTGAAGGAGTCAAAACTGAGTCAGATGACACCACCCACGACTCTGTATGTCATACCATTCAAATGTTATAGCAGGAAATAGGGACTATCAAATACCGACCAATCAGAAGAAGGGGCAGGGCTAATTCAGGCCAATGAAGGTCAAGTGCTCAATACCGAGTCCGATGACACCACCCACATGTCTTTATCACAACCCGTTCAAAAGCTATGGCAGAGAATATGTACTATCAAATATCGACCAATCAGAAGAAGGGGCGGGGCTAATGTGCACCAATTATGGTCAAGGACTCAAAACCAAGTTTGATGACACGACCCACGACTCTCTATGTCAAACCATTCAAAAGTTATGGCAGAAAATAGGATCTATGAAATATCAACCAATCAGCTACTAGTATCACTTCCTTGAAGTTTGACGCGGCGCCACGGCCACGCCATTTCACGAAAACTCAGGATTTTGACGTCTTTTGTGTCTCCTGAGCGAGTTTTATGTCAAACGGACGATCCTGCTAGGAGGAGTTCGTTAAAGTACGACACTTGAAAATGGCATAAATTGTGCCAAAATTACACGATTAATTAAAAATAGCCGACTTCCTGTTCGGTCTCGGCAATGGCGCCAAGAGACTTTTCTTTAAGTTGCGACATGATACAGGTGTGTACCGATTTTCGTGCATGTATGTCAGACCGTCTTGTGGGGCTTGAGACACAAAGTCTTCTAGAGGGCGCTGTTGAGCCATTAGGCCCAGCCCATTAATGCAAACTATTAAATATAACATTTTTCGCCAGGCCTGGCTTGCGTGCCAAATTCGGTGACTTTTGGGGTACGTTTAGGGGGGCAAAAACGCCCTCATTTCGTCGGAAAAATAAAAACGAGGAAAAAATTCCTACAGATACAATAGGGCCTTCGCACTGTCAGTACTCAGGCCCTAATAACACATCCGTCACAGGTCAGTACTGACTTCAAACTTTTTCACAGATCACCTATGAATATTGGCAGTGGTAGGTCGTTGTTCTTTTGACATTTTTTAAGTTTATTTTCCATTTTACACATCTAAAATGGCGTATGTGGTATCAGTTGCACATTTGTATTCCTGCAGCAGGATAAAACAGCAACGACAAAAAAGTAACATGATCTGGAAAGTTGTTGCTATTTGGTCAGAATAACAAGAACTTGGTGGTAGAAAATTGGATGAAATACTCCACACACTGAGATAAAAGACTAGATGGAGTGATAAATGGACTCATTTTAAGGACTGTCTGAATGATGACTTGAGTAAGTGTGCTGTACATGACAGGTCCCTTATCCAGCTACATTTTGGGGAACAAAATCAATGTCTGTCTGTCTGTCTGTCCATCCATCCATCCATCCATCCATCCATCCATCCATCCATCCATCCATCCATCCATCCATCCATCCATCCATCCCCTAACTCTGAAAAAAGCAAACCCCAAAGGCGAGTTTCAAACCAGTGGCTCCCGTACCAGAGGCAGTGACATTGCCACTGCAATGAAACAACAGAGGTCATGCAATACATCAAGAAGATGGCCCTTCCAGGATAAGCTGCTAAGTCACTGTCTTAGACACCACAAATCCAGTGGGGGAGAAGATGTGGAGGATAAACCATCCTGGAAAAAGAAGCAATGCAAGGTACGTGCCATTGACAAGTGGGAGATTTGGCTGACATACAAATCCTACCAGTGGCTGGAAAGGACTGGAATGAAGAACAGCACAAAGCCATTGCTCATGGCAGCACAAGAACAGGCCTTGAACGCGAGATCGAAAGAGGCCTGTCACATCCACTACAGCTCCATACTTGTCTCACTCACCTGCCAGCTCCGCTTCCTCATGTCACTATGGGTTATCCTCCCTTCCACACCTGCTCTGCATCTGCAATCAGCTCAGGTCTTCTACTTAAGCACTCCACTCGCAGCCAGTCACTGCCAGATTGTTCTTGTGTCATGCCTGACCAGCCTGACCAGCGTTTTTCCCCGGACCGATCACCTGTTGCTGACCCTGCCTGTCTCCATCCTGTTAATCAGCTCAGCCTTCTGTCCCCGACCACGGGTTCTGCCTGGGTGTCTCTGGTTTCTGTTTGCCTGCTCCCTGGGCTGCCTGGCGATTCCTCTGACTTCTGTCCACGACCACGAGTTCTGCCTGAGCATTCTGTTCCTGTGTTCCGGCTTCAAGATCTACTCAGCAAAAAGAAAAAAATCTACTCTACTGACACCAGCTGTTTTCTGGTATTCGCTCTCCTACCACTGTGAGCGTTACCACGGTCCTGAGGACCAAACTCTGCTCTATTGCCTGCTGTGAGTTTGCTTTAATAAAGACTTTTACTGAACACTCTGTGCCGTTGTGCTGCATTTGAGACCGCCACACACTCTTGTCAAGCCCAGGGTCTACCACACCAGGCAGGATCGCAGCTGCATTCTGTACTCGGCAAAAGAGTGTGGTAAGTTCTAGTGGATTACAGTCTCTAGGACTGTAGCAACATAACTAATCATATGCACTGGGATCAATAGCTTTAATTTGTTTTAATTAGTTGAGGGAGCCTTAAGTGTACGTTTTATCAAAAAGAAATGTTTTAATCCCAACCTTGAAGGCAGAGTGGGCGTCTGCATCCAGAAATCAAATCAGGAACCGGTTCCACAGGAAAGGAACCTACTATCTGAAGACTGCATCTAATTCCACTTTTATCACTCTTCTGATGCTATTTTGTAGCTCAGTTAAAATGAGCTGAATTTTGCATGTGTGTAATTTACTTACAACAAAATATTATATTTTGTTGATGTGTTCTTACTAGGTTATTATATATTCATAGCCAAGGAGACCAATTTTATACTGGACGGTATACCTCTACCTCTATGTTCCTTTCTGTCCCTCTTTCCATCTGTGCCTCTGTTGTGTTTCCTCTCTTTGTCTCTGGCTCAGCCTATCACATACTCTTCATAGTAGCAGAGAACTGACACATTGCCTGTTTTTTAACTTAACACAGATTCCCCATCCTCTTGTTCTCCATTTCTGCCCTGCTATTTCCTTTTAATAACGTAGTCCTCCCTCCACCTGACTTGTCCTTTTTCATCTCTGGACCTCCTGTCCTCTTCCCCACCTCATCCAACCCCTCAAAATGTCACTCCTCAGTGGAGAAGGAGGAAACCAACATAGACAAGATTGTTTTCTCTCTGCCTCTCTCTCTCTCTTGCTCTGTATTTTGTCTCTACGCTGTGTCTTTAGAGTCATCCTGTGCATGTTTCATTGTCTGCCTGTCCATGTCTATGTGAGATGGTGGTTGGCTGTGGACATGCATGGATTCAGTTAGACATAATGGTGGTCGTATGGGTGGCGGTGACTCTGCTGTGACTTCTAACCCTTCTGGCATGAATTTGTTTTCCCTCTGCTGAAAGTGATAGATAAGATACAATCAGGAAACTATTATACAGTGGCAAAAAAGTATGTAAACCCTTTTGGACCTGGTTTAATGCAGTACATACATATATATATATATGTGTGTGTATATATATATATATATATATATATATATATATATATATATATATATATATATATATATATATATATATATATATATATATATGGGAGGAAATACTACGTAGAGCCCAGATCAGATTAAAAAGAAAATGCAGACATATTACAAAAGTGATGAATTCTTTATTGAAAACACATCCATAAATCACATTCACTATAGTCTAATTTCCAAAGACAGGGCTAAACAAAGGCATCAGACATACCAAGCACATAGAGGTCTATCACGGCATTGTCACGGCTGATTTCGCTACAAACTACACTTCTTTTGGGCACAGATGTGATAATTACGTAACAACAAACGTTACACTTTCTAAGACACATACCTTTGCTATGATTGCGGACGTACAGGTGTGTGTATCTGCATATTATGACCGTTTAATCCGCGCTCAATGGGCTGTTATCCCTCAACGGGCTGCTATGCGCTCTCCCGCGGCCGCAATCAGATTCTGGCAGGCAATCACTTTTTGGCACAACACAGGTCGTCCGACAAATGTTCAGCTCAAAACGGCGCGCTGCGTCGCTCGCAGCCAGTTTGGACAGTCCAATAGAAATAAAGCAAATGGATTTGTTTTTGTCACTGACGCTTGCTCGCGTCGCATGCAGTTTTTGCATGCACCCCCAGTGAAGACAAATAGCTGGTCATGAACTTTCTGCCATATGATGGTCCCGTCTGTCACGGGATTACACATTTACTGTCAGTGTTTGCTATATAATATATAATATTTGCAATATACTGTGGACATCTGAATAAAAACCTCATAAATAGATTGAATCAAAGCGCTCTCCAGCTCTGCGTCTGATATACGTCTTTTTCTCCTCAGATCATGCCGAGCACAGAATCTTCTGACGCTCATTTCTGAGCATTGCAGGAGACCTATCTGCTGCAACGTGCAGGAAATGTGTTTGTACGTCAAACCGCTGTGGAACAAGTCCTTAATCAATCTTTAAAAAATAATCCTTAATGTGTTGTTCCAGCGCCGCCATGGTAGCCATGGTTACCCGAACTGCCGCGTACCATGGATGTAGGACATTTCCGGGTCACGTAAACCCGACAAATTAAATATTAAAATCAAATTCAGTCCTATGACCCGTTTTTCTATTTTGTATTTTTGATCTGTGCCTAAAATTGAAATATGAAAAACCAGACGTTTTTCCGTTTTTTGTGTTATACAAAAAACAAAATAACCAGTCACTTTTTCCTGTTTTGGTTTTTGATTGCCAATTGAAAATGGAAAGAACGAATGATACACGGATTCGCGAAGTACACGGACCTTCATTGATCAAAGGGTCAGTCGATTAAATCTTTGACCACTTGGCTTTTACAGTGGATCACTTAAACTGCATGAATACAGATATGCACATTAACCAGTTCACCTGTGTTTGACTCTATACATTTTTATGATTCTGTATCTTCAGCTTTTAAATGTTGATTGTTGCATCTAGATGAGTGAATTTGCATGTATTATGAGTTTATGTTTATGTGAAGTTCCATGTCTTCATCTGTGTGTGAGTGGGTGTCTGGGTATTTATGTGCATTCAAAGTGGAAGTGCGAGTCACGACTCAAGCAGCTGCTGTCAAATTACTCTGTAAAAATCACAAAATCAAACACTTGTAGAATGTCTCTGTACCCATACCAGACAAACCTTGTCTGCATGTCTGTTTTTTTTTGCGTGAAACATCACCTGTGAAGGAGCACTAATATTTGCTCACTTGTTGGCAGTTTGAAAAACACAACCAACTAAACACAACTAAAGTATCGTTTGATTGTATACTGAAAAAGATCAAACAGACTCATTTTACAGGCAATTCAAACGCTGTCAAGGGGGATTTTAGCTTTCCACCCTGTCTGACAAGCTGTTTAACTATGCAAGACATTGCAAAATCTTAAATCAAAACACAAAAAAGTCCATATAATGGGTAGCTAAGACTAAAACATCACATTAACCCATGAGAAAAGGAAAAGCTGTAACAAGTTAAACATCCCTTAGAGAGGAAAGGGTTTAAAGCATTGGCTAGCCATTGAAATCTATTTTTATGATTCTACCCTTTTTAAAACTGCCTTCTGAAACAGCATTTGACTTCTTTTTCAACAACACTTTTGTTCTTCAGCTGGACCTCGACAGAACTCCCCACTTTCAGTTGCATAATTCCATTCATTTCATTGTTGCAAAAAACCTTCAGTTTGCTGGAGGTTGGGACCTTGTGGCAACAGTCAGCACCGTGGTCAGCATTAGTATTGGTAGAGTGTCTTGTTTCCATGACAACCAGCCTAAAGCAAAGAGATGGAAAGCATAGTGACAAACTATTGTTGGGCCACAGTTAGGGATGGGTACCGAAACCCGGTTCCAATTTTGGAACCGGAACCGAAATCCAAAAATTCGATATTCGTTTAAAAATGCGCATTTCGAATCTTCATTTCGAATCCTGGGAGTTTTTTTTTTTTTCTCTCTCTCTCTCTCCCCCCGCCCCCCGTGCGCGCTCTGAGTATTACGTCACATCCGCGGCTGCCTTCGTCCTGCGGCGTCCCCGCGTCGTCGGGCGGGGTTTTCGCGGGGCGGTGTCCGGCACCGCGCGGAAGGCGGACCGGTGGTGGGGGGGGGGTCGGATACGGCGGCCGGCGGCCGGCGGCGGCAACTCTGGACGCGCGCCGGGCCCTTCTCGCGGATCTCCCCAGCTGCGACGCCCGTCGGGGACCCGTTAACGCGGGCCCCCGGCAGGTCGCCTCTCGGGTTACCACCTTTCAGAAATATAAATAATGAACGCCTGATTTCAGCAGTGCAGGCGCCAAAAAGGGACATCCCCAAAACTTCTAAACTGCATAGAAATGTATTTATTTTATATAAAAAAAACTAAATGCTTTGATTTAAAGTGCTTTAATAGCATTGAACTTGCACGACTGTACAGACAGACAGCCATATAGCAACTGAAATATCCTCTGCTGCTATCTGTACGTCCACATCAGCCCAGATGTAGAATATAGCTACAGGCAGTACTCGAGTAGAGGGGGGATGAGGGGGGGTGGCATCCCCCCTGAAATAAAAACGGTCCAAATCATCCCTCCTGAAATAAAAACGGTCCAAATCATCCCCCCTGTAAAACTTCCATCCCCCCTTTCCATCCATTAGTAATTTCATCAATGAATGTGGTTTTACTGCTATTTCAACATTTAGAGTCATCAACAGAAAAATAACTTGACAATATTCACCTGTTTCAAGTAAATTTTCACTTGAAATAAGTAGGAAAATCTGCCGGTGGGACAAGATTTATCTTCTTATTACAAGCAAAAAAATCTTGTTTTTTCTACTTATTTCAAGTGAAAATCTACTTGAAACAGGTGAAAATTGTTGTTTTTTCTAGTGATGAGTCTTGTTTTAAGTGTAATAGGATTTTTTTTTACTAAAATGAGACATTTTAACTAGAAATAGGACAAATATTCTTGTTAAGATTTAGAGTTTTTGCAGTGATCCATTTTACTTATCCTGTGAAGGACAGAGTCATATTGATAAGTTCAGAAAAGTGTTTTTTATTGTTGTGTTTTGATGTATTTGATGTAAGCCCAGTGGATATTTAAAGCTTACAGAAGGCTGCATTTAACTGCTGCTATGTCATTCCTGCAGTATTTCTGCAGCTGTTTTGGTCACTGCTATTATTTGTAATATATTATATTATTTGTAATCAGCACAGGCAGGCTGAGGGGAGACCACTTTATATATGTTAAAGCAAGAAAAAACCTGGTTTTCACAATAAGTGCAGTGCATAGATGACGGGGGAACATGAACTGGCCTGAAAAAAAATTTTCAGTCAAAAATATTTTTTTTGCTTTAATCCCTGGTATCGGAATCGGTATTCGAAAAGAATCGGAATCGAAATGAGGATTCGAAATAGGAATCGGATTCGATGAAAATGCAAACGATACCCATCCCTAGCCACAGTCCTATGTGAACATGGGACGCCTTAATTTGAAACTTTAAGGCTCTGAGGCCCAACTCTGAGCACCCTTGATTTTCTTACAGCTGACCGCATGGTTAAAACAAAGGAACCTCCATGATGACTCAAAGCCCGAGCAGGATTTGCATTTACGGCCCTTCGGGGATAAGGAATAGCCCCCTCATTGGGCATGGACCCCAAACCGCAGGGGGGCCGCAATTGCAGCCTGGGCCCAGCTATGAAGAGCAGGCTCCCGCCTCTCTTTTCTCTTTTCCCTCCTCTCTTGCTCCCAAGGTCTCTTCCACCTCGGACCTATCCACATTCCCATGGAGTTGTCTGTGAGCTATGACAAAGGCCACAGCTCCTATTTTAACATGAAGAGCTACTAGCTATGGGCCGGCCTCCTCCATGATCGTGATTGGAGATACGTCTGGTTGCCTTGAAATGGCAACTATAGTCTGGAGCGCTGCAACAAGTGACCCACGAATGTTCCCCAGATGAGCCGAACAAGGGACCCTTGCATGCCCCAACATGAACGCCTTTGGACCCCTCATCCACACTGAGATGAGGAGAGCAGGAGAGAGAGCCGCTCCATATCAGGATCACCTGCGGAGCATAACCATCCAGCTGTTCACCAAGGAACGGTGACCGGCCAGACCAAACCACCCTTTTCTTTAACTATAAAGATCCACGTAAGAGGCTGTTTTGTGTCTGGGCAGAGAAACATAGTTAACACATTTAACTAGCGTAGTTTTGCGTTGTGAGCCGGACCGTTGATCCCATCACAACTGTGTTTATTAGCTTAAGTGTGTTTGTTTATTTTATCGTTTGTCTTCTGCTGCATCCACATTGCTGGATCTTCATGATGTGTTCTTCCACAACAGAAAACAAAGCCCTTCCTCATTTACCAGTTGAATGAACAGAGCGCACATGTGAAGTTAGTTTCACATTGGTGCATCTCTGTGTGGGAAACATCAGAAGAACTTGCTTTTCCGCTAAGAAGAAGTAATTCTAGTGTCTTGGGTTTTACTTTTCTCCTCTCATCCGCTCCTAATAACCTCCCACCCCACACACACGCACACTCTTATGTTGGTCATAAAGCCGAGAGTTTGTTTTTCACTGGATGAGACAAAATCTCATCCGCCATTTGAATCACGCGAGACTCTATTACCACGTGACTTTGTCAGCCATCTTTTCTTTTGCTTCACCACGTGTATAAAGAGCCATTGTGACACACACGCACGCACGCACGCACGCACGCACGCACGCACGCAGACACACTCCTTCACACACATATACAATCTGAAGTTTGTGTTTAATGTTTAGTTAGCTGTTGTTCATGTGTAGTTTAGGCATCAGAATGTATCCCAAGTGTTGTTTCACTATCTTTTAACACTTGTGTAAATAAATTCTGATTAATTTGAATGAGAGAAGTTGTTTGTGTTTATTTTATACATATTTGTCACAGCTGCTGGTTGCAAAGGTCTGCTCGGACTCCTTCACTATTATTCTGTGGAATAACAGTTACCTTGAGGCTGATTTTGCTGTTTAGTTATCATTTTACTGATAAGTCAGGTGGTGCCCCGCTTTGATAATTCAATTTGATAAATAATCTACTTTATTAATTATTAATAATTGTCAAAGGAAAATTATGAATAATTCTTTGATAACTGAACCAGCACCCCCTTTTTGGCACAACACAATCAAAACTATGCGTCTTGACCCAGAGTTGGCTGGGGTTTTTCTGTATTGTTTGTTTATACCACGCAATATATAACTATATCTGAATAAAGCAAAGTTAAGTTTGGTGATTTAGACCACCTTCTCCAAGCAGCCGTTTTGATGCACACCAGAGACTGGTTGCTGTTCACACTGACCAATGTGAACTGCACTCATGACCCGGAGTCCTTTTGGGCAGACTTAAATGATGCCTGTGTGAAAACCCTGCCATCATTTAATTCCAGGGTTTATGCTTCCAATTCAAAAACAACCAACAAAGGAATTGATAAAATAAAAATCCAGGCATGAACAGTCATGCTGCGACTGATCTTTCTTGCTCACCCTTCCATCTCATATGAAAATAAAGAAGTGTATTTCTGGATGCTCTGTAGGAAATTATTGGACTGAAAATGCAAAGACTGGTTCTGCCAATAGGTATCCGATCTTCAGTAGATTCAACCAGCCTCGTACATGTTTCTTATATTTCTTGACCATTTAACTCAGCTAGCAACAGTCTGTCTTTATCTGTCGGTCTGAGGTATTTCAGACAGTCTTAACATTTCTGTGTGTGTATAATGCAAACAGCTGCATTCTGTTATGTCCTTTAAAAGGAACTGCTGCATCATTCACAGTTAACAAGTGATGCACATTTTCAATTTATAAACGGTAGAAGTGATTTTATCTAATCTTTTATGCATCACAACATTGCAAAAAGCTTCAATAAGGTTTTGGTCATCTATGTAAATAAATCCGACTTTTCAAATGATTGACACGTTGCTTTATTATTCAGTGAATTCTGTATGTTTTTGTTTTCTCTTGTTCCACAAGCAGCAGCCCTGGGGATAAACATGACAAAATATGAAGCACTAGAAGTTAATTTACTTGTTTGAATTATAAAACATGCCTGCAGGTTTAATTGGTTTAATTCCTTGTGTAGAATAATTTCAATTAAAATATTAATCAGCAGTAAAATTCTCATTTTCAATAAACCAAAATAAAATAAAATACACTACATTTCCATTAAGTAGAAAGACACATCTCCTGCTATTACATTTTCAAGGTGGTGGTGCAGGGTAGTAATATACAGTATGTTTCAGTATTAACTGAGTTAAAAAGACCAAAAAGACCATATTCTGCTTTTTTTATGTTTTCTGACTTCTGTACGATGCTATTATTACAATGAACGTCACCTTAGACCAGGGGTGGTCTGCACACTGTGATAAAAGTAGCTGTTTCAACAATAGAACTGTCCAGACCTTTATGACAAGGTAATGATGACGAGTAATTTGAATCAGGTGTGAGGAAGCAGGGAAACATCTAAAACATGCTGGATAGGGGCTCTCGAGGACCAGGATTGGCCACCCCTGCCTTAGACATTACCATAGGCTCAAAACTGAAAGGAAACATATGTTCCAGTACTCCTGTGATCAAAATACTTTTCAGGATGCTAAGAGCTTTTTTTTTCTAACCTAGACTTTCTATGACATCCAACAGAGAGGAATTTAATATATGGTTAGTCTACAGCAATTGATCATCCACAAGAGTAAGAGCTTCAGGAATCACTTTGAAGTACATCAAGTACAAGGTACAATGATGTCTTGAAAGGAATGTTTTTCTCAGTATAAGTGCAAGTTAACCAACTGTGGTTCAGTGGACATAGCTTCCGTTTTTTGTGCCATCAGTAGAGCAGTCCCAATGTAGATCATCTATTTTTGGAACATAGTACCATCCATTTTTTATATTCTTAAATCTGATGTAGAAAAAATGATACGAGGTGTTGAGGGCTTTCTAAGGACATGTTGAAAACACAGAGTTGATAATGTCTTGATATGTTGAAAACATGCGTTTTCCCATCATCAGATGATGATGGGAGTACTAACTCGTGGGGAGTTAACGTTCCCATCAGCAATCCTCCAGGAATTCAACCAATCAAAACAACACTCAAACGTGTTCATTTTCTTGTGGTCCAGGGGCCTCATTTATAAAGCTTGCTTGCGCACAAAACAGGGCTTGAAAGATGCGCACGCCACCTTCTACGCAAAGGTTGGGATTAAAAAAAAAAAAACTAACCGAAAAATGTGTGTATCTTTACACCAACCCTAACCCTACCGCATGTCATACTTTTAATGTCATCACATATCAGACTTATAGATCCATGTACACCCAGTCCGGTGTTCTGCCAAGTTGTCCTACCTCCGCGAATTGTCCTACCCGTAGGATGAAATTATGTACTTCTCGAAAATACTACCGTACGATCCCCATTTCTTTTATCTCAGTTTCTTTTTTTTTCAAAGGCTTTTTCATGCAAATAGACGATTTAACAGCAGGAAGTCAGAAAGTGCTTCACATAGATATATGTGTACGACGCTTTGGCGGAAGAAAAAAAAACGTCAAATCACGTTTCCACATAGATATTGGCAGGTAGGATGATTTGACAGATGAAAATACCCTGTCAGATCACGCTTCCACATAGATCAGTGTTTCCCAACCTCGGTCCTCAAGGCCCACTGTCCTGCATGTTTTAGATGTTACCCTGCTTCAGCACACCGTGATACAAGTGGCTGTGTCATCAACAGAATTGTGCAGACCTTGATGACAAGCTAATTAGGACCATTAATCAGAATCAGGTGTGATGATGAAGGGAAACATCTAAAACATGCAGGACAGTGGGCCTTGAGGACCGAGGTTGGGAAACACTGACATAGATGAATGTTGATGTCTATGTGGAAGCGTGGTCTATGTGGAAGCGTGATCTGACGGGGTATTTTCATCTGTCAAATCATCCTACCTGCACGCCGTGTCCATGGTGCAGAACACGCCGTGCAGGTGTCGTGCCAAAAAGTGATTGCCTGCCAGAATCTGATTTCTCCCCTGAAAATTGGTCTTTTCACCTGCCAAAAATTGATTGAAGGCAAAATACAGTTAATGAAAGGTTGTTTCTACCTAAATATGATTTGATCTCATTCTTGAGCTTCATAATCTGAAAATCTGACGTTTCAGCGCTATCGCTCAACGGGCTGCTGTGCGCGCTCCCGCGGCCAGAAATCAGATTCTGGCAGGCAACTCACTCGCTTTATTTTTGTTAGTGATGCCATTACTGTGACCACCAAATAATGTTGTTTTCCTGGCCTCCACCTCATCCACAACCCCTGAATTCCAATCTCCGCCCTAAACCCTCAAGTCCTGAACCCTCACAGACTTAAATGGCGTCAGCTGGAAGTGATCAAGTGTGAGAGAGTGTGAGGGCTCCAAATGGTAGAAATAAGAATGGGACAGCACTTAGCAGAAACCGGAAACACGTCAGATCAAAATGTTACGTACCGGTATTATAAACTTGGGAATGATCATCCTACGGAATGTTTGAAAACAAAGTGGTAGCCTATATAAAGGAGCATACAATTCAACAAAGAACACAATTTAAATATGCGCACAGTACAATATGTATTTCCTTGTTAATATAGTGTCTTTCTTTCAATCTAACCATACCAGCGCATCCAGTATGCCAGGATCAATCGCCGAGTAATTTCATTTTTGTAAGAGCGTGTAAACTGATGGTATCCTGTGGTAAATATTCCAGCTGTGTATGACCAACTAATATTACTTTCCATTTTGAGAATGATGTCATTTCATTTTTGTAAGAGAACGTGATGGTAACCTGAGTAAAATATTTCAGTTATATTATCACTATTTACTGCAACGTTTTTGTTCAACTTGCTGAAATTGTTTACATTTTGTGGTCATAAATAAATGAATAACCAAATTACTGCCTGACTTGTTTGTGTTGGATCTAAAACTATCTTGCTAGTATTTACATGTACATGTATGCATTTCTGTTAACATAGGGAATCTTAATTCAAACACTGTACGCAGATTTAAAAAAAGCAAGTCTTGTTTATTCAAACCAGGTCAACTGAGGATTTGTCTAATACAAAATGAAAACAAAATAAATTGAACCTCAAATTATGAATAAAAAAATGATGAAGAAAACTACATTTTGTCCACCATCTTCCCAAAAATGTCAATTAACTTAGATAACTGGTTATCCCTCTTCTTTTCCTTCTCCTCCTCCTTTTCATCCAGCTCCCTCAGCCTCTTTTCTTGTCTTTAGTGTTGAAGAAAGTCCAAAACGTCATTTGTCCTTTTTTTGGTTTTCTTCCCTCCGTTTGTTGGTCACTCCCTTTGAAAAATCATCACGGGACAACAACAGTTTCTGAATTTAAATCACCAGTGGGCTATGTATTTATACTTACAGGTGAACTTCTTTCGTCTCGCAGTTGCACATGGTTCCTTTTCCTCCGCCCCCTGTTTTGTTTACATTCTCCCTGGTAACCTCCTTTTATGTCACAACGCAATGAACTATGGGTAATTCCCTTTCCAAAAGTCTGCGGAGATGCTGACTTACGGTAAGTGAGCAGTAAGGGCTCAAAATGTCTGCCCTCGCCCCCTCGCGCACTTAACGACTTTAGGAATGGGACAGCCCTGAACCCTTACGGAAGTCGCGGGAGCGCGCCTGTAAGTGTGTGAGTCTGTGAGGGGGGAGATTGGAATTCAGGGTTTTTGAGTGTAAAACACTGTTGATGGGCAGGTTCATTTATATGCAAATGCAGTTGCCAGGTGCTTTACATTGACCATTTTTGGTAAAAGCTGGGCATGTAGAGGGCGGGATATGAGGCGAATTCACGTGCGCAACCTTCCAGGTGGACTGTGATTTATAAAGCGAACATTGCGTGCAAGTGTGCGTGCACACGGTTTTATAAATACAATTTTTTTTTTGCGCACGCCATTTTCGGCTTTTGCGCACACGTGCACTTTTAGTATGGATCCTACGCACTCTTTTATAAATGAGGCCCCTGATCTTTGTTATTCAGAAATACAGGCTCATGGAATTATCCTGACTTAAAAGCTACTATAGAGATACCAGAGATTTAAATGATCAGGACATGGCCACTTAAAGAATCGTCAATGCTCTGCCTGGTGGTTGGTGTCTGCTTGATGATATCACATTTCAGTATTTCCCTTTCATCTTTAAAAATAAATCTTAAAAAAATAGAACTTAAGCAAACATTTTTGAAATTAGGGTTGATCAGGATGATCCTAAAGTTCTGTAAACTTTAACAAAATGCCTTGAAGAATTGAAAGTCTGGATGGCTCTAAACTTATTAATTTTTAATTAATGTGTGGATGTGTGTGAAAATGACCCAATGTGTGTTTTTAACCATGAGTGTGTGAGTTTTTATATGTTGGTGTTGATTTTATTATGTAAAGCACTTTGTGCTACTGTCATGTGAAAAGTGCTATAGAAAAAAAGTTTGATTTGATCATAAGAATTTTCATCACCTCCAAATGTCATATTTTCTGTTTCAAACATTCACAAATACAGATGAAAGCATCAAGAGTAAAATATGTTATATTAAAAAAAGGAGAAAAATGAAGATTGAAAATAGGATACCAAATCATTTAAACTGGGAAGGTATGTGATATCTAAATAACAAATATCACCAATGATTTTTTAATCTGACTCTTTTATTGAATAGATTGTCTCTCACCCATCCAATCTCATCTTCTCCCGCTTTATCCGTTACCGGGTCGCGGGGGCAGCAGCCTCAGCAGGGATGCCCAGACTTCCCTCACCCCAGACACTTCCTCCAGCTCTTCTGGGGGGAGTCCGAGGCGTTCCCAGGCCAGCCGAGAGACATAGTCTCTCCAGCATGTCCTGGGTCTTCCCCGGGGTCTCCTCCCGGTGGGACATGCCTGGAACACCTCCCTAGGGAGGCGTCCAGGAGGCATCCGGTAGAAATGCCCAAGCCACCTCAGCTGACTCCTCTCAATGTGGAGGAGTAGCGGCTCGACTCCGAGCTCCTCCCGGGTGACCGAACTCCTCACCCTATCTCTAAGGGAGCGTCCAGCCACCCTGCAGAGGAAACTCATCTCGGCCGCTTGTATCCGCGATCTTGTCCTTTCGGTCACTACCCAAAGTTCATGACCATAGGTGAGGGTAGGAGCGTAGATTGACCGGTAAATCGAGAGCTTTGCCTTTCGACTCAGCTCCCTCTTCACCACGACGGTCCAGTACATCGACCGCATTACTGCGGACGCTGCACCGATCCGTCTGTCAATCTCACACTCCATTGTTCCCTCACTCGTGAACAAGATCCCAAGATACTTGAACTCCTCCACCTGAGGCAGGACTTCTCCACCCACCCGGAGAAGGCATGCCACCCTTTTCCGGTCGAGAACCATGGCCTCGGTCTTGGAGGTGCTGATTCTCATCCCTGCCGCGTCGCACTCGGCCGCAAACCGCCCCAGCACATGCTGGAAGTCCCGGTCTGATGAAGCCAACAGGACAAAATCATCTGCAAAAAGCAGAGATGAAATCCTGAGGTTCCCAAACCGGATCCCCTCCGGCCCCTGGCTGCGCCTAGAAATCCTGTCCATAAAAATTATGAACAGGACCGGTGACAAAGGGCAGCCCTGCCGGAGTCCAACATGCACCGGGAACAAGTCTGACTTACTGCCGGCAATGCGAACCAGACTCCTGCTTCGATCATACAGAGACCGGACAGCCCTTAGTAGAGGGCCCCGGACTCCATACTCACTCAGCACCCCCCACAGAATGGCACGAGGGACACGGTCAAATGCCTTCTCCAGATCCACAAAACACATGTAGACTGGTTGGGCAAATTCCCATGAACCCTCGAGCACCCTGCGGAGGGTATAGAGCTGGTCCAGTGTTCCACGACCGGGACGAAAACCGCATTGTTCCTCCTGAATCCGAGGTTCGACTATCGGCCGTAATCTCCTCTCCAGTACCCTGGCGTAGACTTTCCTCGGGAGGCTGAGAAGTGTGATCCCCCTGTAGTTGGAACACACTCTCCGGTCCCCCTTTTTAAACAGAGGGACCACCACCCCAGTTTGCCACCCCAGCGGTACTGTCCCCTTCCTCCATCCAATGTCGCAGAGGCGTGTCAACCAAGACAGCCCTACGACATCCAGAGACTTGAGGTACTCAGGGCGAATCTCATCCACCCCCGGTGCCCTGCCACCGAGGAGCTTACGAACCACCTCAGTGACCTCGGCTTGGGTGATGGATGAGCACGCCTCCGAGCCCCAACCCTCTGCTTCCTCAGTGGAAGGCATGTCAGTCGGGTTAAGGAGATCCTCAAAGTATTCCTTCCACCGTCCGACAATGTCCCCAGTCGAGGTCAACAGCTCCCCACCAGCACCATAAATGGTGCCGGCAGAGTACTGCTTCCCCCTTCTGAGGCGCCGAACGGTCCTCCAGAATTTCCTCGAGGCCGACCGAAAGTCCTCCTCCATGGCCTCCCCGAACTCCTCCCAGACCCGAGTTTTTGCCTCCAAGACTGCCCGAGCCGCGGCCCGCTTGGCCTGCCGGTACCTATCTACTGCGTCAGGAGTCCCACCGGCCAACATAGCCCGGTAGGACTCCTTCTTCAGTCTGACGGCATCCTGTACTTCCGGTGTCCACCACCGGGTTCTAGGATTGCCGCCACGACAGGCACCGGAGACCTTGCGTCCACAGCTTTGAGCCGCCGCGCCGACAATGGAGGCAGAGAACATGGTCCACTCGGACTCGATGTCCCCCGCCTCCCCCGGGATCCGAGAGAAGCTCTCCCGGAGGTGGGAGTTGAAGATGTCCCTGACAGAGGGCTCGGCCAGACGTTCCCAACAGACCCTCACAATCCGTTTGGGTCTGCCCGGTCTGTCCAACCTCTCCCTCCGCCAGCGCATCCAACTCACCACCAGGTGGTGATCAGTTGACAGCTCAGCCCCTCTCTTCACCCGAGTGTCCAAGACATGCGGCCGAAGGTCAGATGAAACGACAACAAAGTCGATCATTGACCTCCGGCCTAGGGTGTCCTGGTGCCACGTGCACTGATGGACACCCTTATGCCTGAACATGGTGTTCGTGATGGACAAACTGTGACTCGCACAGAAGTCCAACGACAAAACACTGCTCGGGTTCAGATCGGGGAGGCCGTTCCTCCCAATCACGCCTCTCCAGGTATCACTGTCATTGCCCACGTGAGCGTTGAAGTCCCCCAGTAGAACAATGGAGTCCCCAGTTGGAGCACTATCAAGTACTCCTCCCAGGGACTCCAAGAAGGCCGGGTACTCCCCACTGCTGTTCGGCCCGTAGGCACAAACAACAGTGAGAGACCTTTTCCCGACCCGAAGGCGCAAGGAGGCGACCCTCTCGTTCACCGGGGTGAACTCCAACACATGGCGGCTGAGCTGGGGGGCTATAACCAAGCCCACACCAGCCCGCCGCCTCTCACCCTGGGTACTCCAGAGTAGTGGAGGGTCCAGCCCCCTTCAAGGAGCTGGGTTCCAGAGCCCAAGCTATGTGTGGAGGTGAGCCCGACTATCTCTAGCCGGTATCTCTCAACCTCACGCACAAGCTCCGGCTCCTTCCCCCCCAGCGAGGTGACATTCCATGTCCCCACTGTGAGGGTTTTGGTCCAGGGATTGGGTCGTTGAGGCACCCCGCCACGACTGCTACCCAGCCCACATTGCACCGGCCTGCCATGGTCCTTCCTGCGGGTGGTGGGCCTACAAGAAGGCGGGCCCACGTCGCCGTTTCGGGCTGAGCCCGGCCGGGTCCCACGGGCAAAGACCCGGCCACCAGGCGCTCGCCTACAAGCCCCAACCCCAGGCCTGGCTCCAGGGCGGGGCCCCGGTGACGCCGATCCGGGCGACGTAACGGTCCTTGATTTCTTTTTCATCATGAAAGGCTTGTGAACCGCTCTTAGTCTGGCCCGTCACCCAGGACCTGTTTGCCATGGGAGTCCCTACCAGGGGCGAAAGTGCCCCCGACAACATAGCTCCTAGGATCACTCGGGCACACAAACCCCTCCACCACAGTAAGGTGGCGGTTCAAGGAGGGGTGAATAGATTGTATATATCCATTTTTGCATTTCAGGCCTTCAACACATTTAAAAAAAAGTTGATACAGGGCCAATTTAATGTTAGTAAGGAGATGAAAGAAAATAATTAATGCCATTATTTCAAACAGTAGATGGCATCTGGTTATGGTAATGAGGATTTGGGGCAAACCAGTATCCATGAAAGACAGAGGTATGTTCCAAATTGCACTCTTGTGCTCTCACACTAACTACTTTAATTCGCTTAAGTGTTCATAATGTTAATTCTGTAATCTCACAGTGCTCTGCAAGTACCTTGATGAAGCACTAATGAGAAAAAAATTAGTATAGAGCGCTGGACACTTCGCACCTCCTGATGACTGGCGTGGTGGCAGTTGAAGTGAATTCACTCATATGAAGAGGATGGGATTCTGCGTCTGCATAATAAAGAGGAGAGAGTAAATACAAGAGAAAGAAAAGTGGCTTCATTTTGTTTGAAATTCTCAATAGAAATTTGCAATATAAAGTTCGACCTGAGTATTTGTGAGGATCGCCACATTGAGTTAAAATCACAAATCATTGAAAATTTGCTATTGTTTTTTTTTCCAGCTTTCTTGTTTAATGTACATAGAACTATTCATTTTTTTCTCGCCATTGTTTGGCTTAAGGTTTTGTCTCCAGTTGCAGCAGTTTTTACCTGCTGTTGTTTACGTAATAATTACTCGGGGGTCATCATCTGTGTCTATGGAAAGTGCCTAGCAATAACCTTTACCTGAATAGATACTATATGAATAAAATTGAATTTAATTGAATTTTGATTAGGATGAGGCATTATAAAGTGGATTGTTAGGTTGAGAAAAGCATCACGTTTCTTGAAAAAGATGTAAACACTGTCATAACCGCTGAATGTCACAAATCTGTTTTTATGGTGGTGTGGATCTTTTTTTATGTGCCTCAAAATGTCACCACTGTGTCCCAAAATGGAAACTCGGAGCATCTGCCTCATCTTCCTAACCCTCCATCTATCATACTTAAAGGAAGAGATGTTACCGACTTATTTTCTATTTCTTCTGGCCTGTTTTATTTCAAAATCATATTTTTCTCCCATTTTGTTATTATGTTTTGGCATTCAACACCCCCCCCCCCCCAAAAAAAAATAAAAATAAAAAAACAAGATGTTAATTTTCCACTTTTTTCCTTTTCTTCAATTTGCTTGGGAAATAGAAGAACCAATGATACCTGGTTAAAAAGGATAATATATGCACACTAGTTGGAAAAAAACAAACACCTAATATTTAGGTGCAAATATTTAAAGTTACATAAATCTAACCAATTTTTACATTGTCTTTCTTCTGGGACTTGAAAGGATTGGTTGTTTTCCCAGATGGTTACCTTAAACTGAGCCAGAGAGAGTACAAACTATGCAAAGTGGGCCACAGAAGCCCCCCCCACCATCCCCCCCAAAAAAGGAAGAAAAAAAGTTAGACAACTTATTTTATCGTCTTTATGCTCCTTGGGCCATGCTTCCAGAGTCAAACCAGAAGTTATCTATGAGGGCTCGCAAGGTCACTTTCACTTCATTTCACTGCAATTATTCAGATTAGATCCCCACATGACAAGAGTTAAAAGTCTTTTTGGAGAAGCAGAGCTCCCAAGGGGGCAGACTACATTTACTCTGTCTGCTTCTCCACATGAAAAGAAAACATGTGCATTTCAATAAGACTTCCTTCCAGGATGGAAAATGGAGTTTATTCAGTTATGGATTCCCCCTCACCACATGATGCAAGTAGGATGTGAATGACTTTGAGTCACAGCATGAAAACAAATTTCCTCAGCTGGGTCTCAGACTGCAGAGCTTCTGGAGTATCCCACACAAGGTGATATAAAATCTAAATTAATGGTCGACTGTTTGACATGTGATAGTCACAGCTGAAATAGCTGTTGACCTAGAATCTCACCTGTGTCACAGAAAACCTTATCTCAGAGAAACTTTAAGAATTTGCATTTTGCAGGATTTGACACTATAATCAATTTTCATTTCATTCCCATGGTAAAAATGAAAAATAACGATACATTCTACTACTACTACTACTAATACTATTGTCATTTAGCAGACGCTTTTATCCAAAGCGACTTACATCTGAGAGAAAAACACCAAAAAAATCAAATGAGAGGGTACGTGCTGGTCAGACTGCTGAGAGTCCAGCTGGACACAGGTGCTGCCATGCCAGTGCTAGAATTGTTCCCTTCCCACCCAACACAACAGACCCTTTATAAAAGAAAGCCAAGTCTTGAAACACATCATCATATGATCATCTTGTCATATGTGCATGCAGCTTACTCAGTGTTGAGTCATGCAAAGACTGGGCAAATTTTCTAACTAAGAAGTGCTCCTTAAAGAGCTGGGGCCTCATTTATCAAGCTTGCGTGCGCACAGAACAGGGCTTCAAAGATGCGCACACCACCTTCTACGCAAAGGTTGGGATTAAAAAAAAAAACCTAACAGGAAAATGTGCGTATCTTTACGCAAACTTTGATCCTAGCGCACAAACATTTTGAAGATATGGGGAACTGGCGACGCAGACGGTGAGGTGGTGAAATGAAGCCATATTCATGTCATACTTTTAATGTCATCACATATCAGACTTATAATATAATAGCGCTGATCGTGTCCCTCTGTGTTTGAAGCACAGTGTCAGTCAGGACACGGCCACTTCCAGGTGTGCCATGCGCTTGGGACGCTCTGGTGCTGCTGCTGCAGCCGCGGTGCCAGGACACGCCGTGCTGGGAACCTCCTCGTCACCACCCGCTTCCAACTGTAGAGTGACTGAGGATATGACAAATAAGTGCCGGGCCACTCTCCTCTTGGCCTCCACCTTCAAATCACACCACTTCTTTTTTATTTCTGCCACAGATCTGTCCGTGGCACTCACGGCGTTTACAGCGCAGCAACGAAGTTGTCTATGTTAGTGATGTCAATACTGTGACCACCAAATAATGTCGTTTTTCCTGGCCTCCACAACATCCACAACATCTCGATCTCGGTCTCCGTGAAATTTAATGGCACGGTGGCACGGTGGCTCATTCATCCTGACGCACAGCAGAAACAGACTGCAGGATCACGCTGCGCATGATCAGCAGGCTCATTTATATGCAAATACAGTCATCAAGTACTTTGCATTGACCATTCATGTTAAAAAGTGGGCGTATAGAGGGCGGGATATGAGGCGAATTCACGTGAGCAACCTTCCAGGTGGACTGTGATTTATAAAGAGAACATTGCGTGCAGATGTACGTGCACACGGTTTTATAAATCTGATTTTTTAGTGCGCCATTTTCGGCTTTTGAGCGCACGTACACTTTTATTATGAATCCTACGCACTCTTTGATAAATGAGAAGAGTCTAGCTACTGATTTCACGCCACGTTGTGGTGGAACCACTAGGGGCCTCATGTAAAAAGAGTGCGTGGATTTCAACGTGAATCTGTGCGTGGAATTTTTGCATAAGCAAAAAAAATTTCAGATGTTCAAAACTGTGCGTACGCCCAAATCTACACGTTTCTTTGAACATCACAATCAACGTGGAATTCAGCACATATGTGGGAGCACAACACTCCTCCTTGTCTCCCTCCCTCAATTTGAATATGATAATGAGGATAAATATCCATTAAAAACCGCTCATCCTAACAAGGAACTTGCAAAAACAAGTAAAACAAATTAAAAAAAAACATCGGCCGTGAGCTGGAGACACTCCTGTCAGAATTTGAGGCCTGGAAAAATAATTTACTTGGGGGCATTTCTTCTGATTTAAGCTGTAAAAGAAAACAGAGTAACGCGCTGTAGTTGTGTTGACTGCATTGCATTATGGGTATTGTTGTTCTTTGCTTTCTGTTGCGTTCCGTGGAGAGTTGTGGTCTTATTATGTTTGTGAATGGTAATATTTAGCATTAGGGCCTCATTACGCTCTTTTTTTCTTGTTTATATTTTAAGAACCGACACCATAACTTAAGTTGGTGGGAGGAAAAACGTCTTTATTGTCACACGTATTATATAGGTTACTAATGGATTAAGCCCAATATACATATATATTAAGTCTTATAGTTGGCATTGTGGATGTTCGCGATCACTTCTTTCATAAGTATAACAATGTGAACAACATAAACATATATTTAAAACATGAAGCATCATGATCTGATTCCTCCGCTGCAGAAATAAAGACACGTGCCAACATGATCATCGAGGCACAAACGTGAGAAATAAAGAACAAAGTTGCTGAGTGTTGCATCCGCAGGAGGAGAGACCGGTCTTAGTCCCGGCCTCCATCACCAGAGAAACACTGTCTGGAGTCCTGCAGCACCTGCAGCAGACTCGATATAAGACTCTAAAAGTAGTCTAAACATTCAATTGTTGTGCCACCGCCATTTTATGAACGTTTGTGATTATGTGAAATGGCCGCTTTGACTACAAACCTGCTGGACTTTGTAGTTCAGGAGGTGTGAACAAAAGGCGGCGCCTGAAGCGGCGCACGTCCAGGAAACTGATCTGCGATCAGCTCGCGCTGATGACGTCACCGCATCCCGGTGGACAAAAGTCTTCTCCCCCCCCTCTCTGGCTCTCTTCTTTTGCCCCAGCTCCTTGCGTTCGGACCCGCGTCGCTCCGTTTCTTCAGAGCTGGGGGGGGGGGGGGCAGGAATTACCCGCCGCGCGCAAGGTCTGTTACCACGGAGCGCTGCACTCCCGATTCTCTCTGCCGTTCTAACCTCTTTTTCCGCTTCGAGCCTTCTTTTGCACCAGGAACCGTGGCGTTCCGAGGATGACCGATCAGGGTGAGCGAGAATCGCCCGCAGACGCTCCCAGCCACCTGGATCCGTGAAGTCCACGTGCCCGGCGATAAGACGGGAGCCACATTTTCCACAGTGAACGGGCCCCGCGCGCGCCTCGAGGACGCGTGCGAGGCTCCGTGACCAGCTCACGCGCGCGAAATTTTGGGGTTTTTGGGGTTGGATCGGGTGTCTATATGCGCAATTTTAACTTCCAATTAGCAAAATACTGGATACCTTCCCCTGCCTCATCATCATCTGGGCTTACCTCGACGCGGGGCCCCATGGCTGCTTGAGACCTGGGCGGATCGGTGATTTTTGTAACAAATTTATCAAACGTGCCTTTCAGAGAGGCATTAAACTCTTCCATTTTCTTTTGTTTTGATGGAAATTTCCTGATTCTGTCTCGTTCTCTCGACATTGTGTGACAGTTTGTTCCAACTCCACCGTCTGGATCAGAGCAGCTTGTGTCCGCGCTTGGTCTGATCAGTTGTATTGAACAACAGACACATATATTTATTGATATGCACAGACTAGTACACATTTAGGTCTGTAATGGAACGTGACTGTTGATATTTATAAGGAAAAAAAAAAAGAATTGGGGAAAAAAAAAAACGGCCCATAGCGCCAGGCCCCTTGGGGCGCCAGGCCCCGTGCGGTCGCACGGTTCGCACATCCCTTGTGGCGGCCCTGTGCGTATGGATGCGTATATATATATGTATGTATACTAAATATAGTAACAATCCACATATATATATATATGCCTTAGGTTTTTACCGGCATGTTATCAACCATTAATATGTGTGCAGACAAAAAAAAAAAAAGAAAAAAAAAAAAATAAATACATTTTTTTTTTTTTTTGCCCTCTGTCTGGGCCCCCCCCCTGTCGGGCCCTAGGCACGTGCCTAGTCTGCCTTTGCGTTAATCCGGCTCTGCACACGCCCACATACACTGACACGCACACACGGATGATCGGAAGATTTGCATTATATGATTTATTGTCCCTTTTTTTTGTAATTAGTTTTTTTTCGCGGCGGCTCGAAGTTGTGGACGCAAGGTCTCTGGCGCCTGTCGTGGTGGCAATCCTAGAAACCGGTGGTGGACACCGGAAGTAAAGGATGCCGTCAGACTGAAGAAGGAGTCCCACCGGGCTATGTTGGCCTGTGGGACTCCTGACGCAGTAGATAGGTACCGGCAGACCAAGCGAGCCGCGGCTCGGGCTGTCCTGGAGGCAAAAACTCGGGTCTGGCAGGAGTTCGTGGAGGCCATGGAGGAAGACTTTTGGTCGGCCTCGAGGAAATTCTGGAGGACCGTTCGGCGCCTCAGAAGGGGGAAGCAGTACTCTGCCGGCACCGTTTACGGTGTGGGTGGGGAGCTGTTGACCTCGACTGGGGACATTGTCGGACGGTGGAAGGAATACTTTGAGGATCTCCTCAACCCGACTGACATGCCTTCCACTGAGGAAGCAGAGAGTGGGGACTCGGAGACGTGCTCATCCATCACCCAAGCCGAAGTCACTGAGGTAGTTCGTAAGCTCCTCAGTGGCAGGGCACCGGGGTGGATGAGATTCGCCCTGAGTACCTCAAGTCTCTGGATGTCCTAGGGCTGTCTTGGTTGACACGCCTCTGCGACATCGTATAGAGGAAGGGGACAGTACCGCTGGAGTGGCAAACAGGGGTGGTGGTCCCTCTGTTTAAAAAGGGGGACCGGAGAGTGTGTTCCAACTATAGGGGGTTCACACTTCTCAGCCTCCCCGGGAAAATCTACGCCAGGGTACTGGAGAGGAGAATATGGCCGATAGTTGAACCTCGGATTCAGGAGGAACAATGCGGTTTTCGTCCCGGTCGTGGAACACTGGACCAGCTCTATACCCTCCGCAGGGTGCTCGAGGGTTCATGGGAATTTGCCCAACCAGTCTACATGTGTTTTGTGGATCTGGAGAAGGCATTTGACCGTGTCCCTCGTGCCATTCTGTGGGGGTTGCTCAGTGAGTATGGAGTCCGGGGCCCTCTATTAAGGGCTGTCCGGTCTCTGTATGATCGGAGCAGGAGTTTGGTTCGCATTGCCGGCAGTAGATCAGACTTGTTCCCGGTGCATTTTGGACTCCGGCAGGGCTGCCCTTTGTCACCGGTCCTGTTCATAATTTTTATGGACAGGATTTCTAGGCGTAGCCAGGGGCCGGAGGGGATCCGGTTTGGGAACCTCAGGATTTCATCTCTGCTTTTTGCAGATGATGTTGTCCTCTTGGCTTCATCGGACCTTCAGCATGTGCTGGGGAGGTTTGAGGCCGAGTGCGACGCGGCAGGGATGAGAATCAGCACCTCCAAAACCGAGGCCATGGTTCTCCTTCGGGAAAGGGTGGCATGCCTCCTCCGGGTGGGTGGAGAAGTCCTGCCTCAGGTGGAGGAGTTCAAGTATTTCGGGATCTTGTTCACGAGTGAGGGAACGATGGAGCGTGAGATTGACAGACGGATCGGTGCAGCGTCCGCAGTTATACGGTCAATGTACTGGACCGTCGTGGTGAAGAAGGAGCTGAGTCGAAAGGCGAAGCTCTCGATTTACCGGTCAATCTACGCACCTACCCTCACCTATGGTCATGAACTTTGGGTAGTGACCGAAAGGACAAGCTTGCGGATACAAGCGGCCGAGATGAGTTTCCTCCGCAGGGTGGCTGGACGCTCCCTTAGAGATAGGGTTAGGAGTTCGGTCACCCGGGAGGAGCTCGGAGTCGAGCCGCTGCTCCTTCACATTGAGAGGAGTCAGCTGAGGTGGCTTGGGCATCTGTACCGGATGCCTCCTGGACGCCTCCCTAGGGAGTTGTTCCAGGCATGTCCCTCTGGGAGGAGACCCCGGGGAAGACCCAGGACACGCTGGAGAGAATATGTCTCTCGGCTGGCCTGGGAACGCCTCGGACTCCCCCCCGGAAGAGCTGGAGGAAGGGTCTGGGGTGAAGGAAGTCTGGGCATCCCTGCTGAGGCTGCTGCCCCCGCGACCCGGGGCTGAATGAATTAATGATTGAATGAATGAATGATAGAATGATTGAATGTTTTTCTGTGTAGTTTAGGTATCAGAATTTACTCGAGGTGTCGTTTTTCACCTGCTTGACACCTATGTAAATAAATTCTGATTGATTTAAATGAGAGAAGTTGTTTGTGTTTATTTTGCACATATGTTGTTACAAATGCTGGTTTGACAGGGCCTGTGCCGAACTTTGCTTCCTTCACTATTATTCTGTAGAATAATTCACTTTGAGACTGATTTTGCTGTTAAGTTATAATTTTCCTGGTTACCACCTGGTGGTGCCCCATTTTGATTAAGTCATTTTGATAATTCAATTTGATAATTAATCTACTTTTTTTAAAATTCATAATTGTCGAAAGACAATTATTAATAAATCTCTTGATAACCGAAACAGCGCCTCTATGTTAGTTTTATTTTAAAAAGACAACTTTAGAGAGCCGGTTCTTCGCTGCAAATTGTGTTTGAATGTTTTTCTGTTTAGACACACTTATGGGATGTTTTATGATCGGACTTTTATCTTGAGTAGTTGTCCCATACGGTCGTCATGGCGATTGAGAGATGTCCGACCTGTCAGCAGCTCCCGCTGAAAGCATCATGTTGGTCCGAACCGGAGTGTCGCTGGGACAAGTTCAGGATAGCGATCCAGAGAGATTCCTTTTGGTGACCTGAATCAGCTGATGATCCAGACTTCATCCTGGACCAGCAGCTCAGTGTGGTCTCTGAAGACTCGTTACCTCCTGATCCTCCCAACAGCATTGTCATCTAATGGAGCCAAGGCTGCCTTTGTTACTTGCGGTTTACATTGTTTTGTTCCTACCTTTAGTTGTATGTTCAGACCATGTGGTTGATTGTGAGATTGTTGCAGTTCCACTCGTGTGTAACTTATCAGGTGATGTGGGGACTGTCGTGTCCTTCACGTGTGGTCATGAACTTATTGTTGACGTCACGTTCCCTCATATTCTGGACTTAACTGCATCACCAGTGAGTGTCGCCAATAGACAGAAATGTGCCAGACTTGATGTGTGCGTGTTCACGTTCAAATCCCTTTTTGAACATCCGACCATGAGCGTAGAAAGTGGCGTACGCAAGGCTGTTGAGAAGGAGTGTAGCTCTGGATGAAGGAGTGAAGGTAGGGATGAGCCGTTTGATAAATTGTTTGGTAAGCCAGAAGCAGAGTTTTGAACTTGATCCGCGCTACATCTGGAAGTCAGTGCAGAGAGATTAGCAGAGGAGTGAAATGAGCTCTTTTGGGTTGGTTGAAGACCAGACGTGTTGCTGCATTCTGGATCAGTGCTGTATGTTCTGTCAGGTAGCGTGTGATTTTCCTGATGATGTAAAGAGCGAATCGACAAGACCGGGAAACCGAGGCAACATGGTCCTTAAAGGTCAGCTGGCTGTTTAATGTGACACCAAGATTCCAAGAAGAAAAGGTGGAATCCAACTCCATGCTTATCTGAGGAGGCAAGGAATGATTAGCTGGACAGACAATAAGCTCAGTCTTGGACAAATTTAGCTGAAGGTGGCAGTCCTTCCTCCATGCAGAGATATCAGAAAAGCAGGCCGATATTCACATTTGAGACGGCAGTGTCGCCAGGGGGGAATGAAAGGAAGAGCTGGGTCTGATCTGCATAGCAGTGGTAGGAGAAGCCATGAGAGCTGATGATTTCACCTAGTAAAGTGGTATATAGTGAAAAGAGAAGAGGGCCAGGCACAGATCCCTGTGGCGCCCCTGTTGCCAACTCATGAGATATGGACAGTCCTTGCCATGATGCTCTGAAAGATCTTCCAGCGAGGTATAACATGAAGAAGACAGATCCTGAAAAGCCAAGCTTTGGGAGTGTGGAGAGTTTCATTGTATCAATGTAAAATACTTAAGCCATTCTTTAAACATTTAATTGCAAGGCTTGTAAAAAATCTTGAAACATTTTTATTAGGGCCCGAGCACCTTCAGTGCGAAGGCCCTATTGTATTTGCAGGAATTCTTTGTATTATTTTTTTTTTTATTAGGGCCCGAGCACCTTCAGTGCGAAGGCCCTATTGTATCTGTAGGAATTCTTCGCGTTATTATTAGGGCCCGAGCACTTGCAGTGCGAAGGCCCTATTGTATTTGCAGGAATTTTTATTAGGGCCCGAGCACCTTCAGTGCGAAGGCCCTATTGTATCTGTAGGAATTTTTATTAGGGCCCGAGCACTTGCAGTGCGAAGGCCCTATTGTATTTGCAGGAATTTTTATTATTATTATTTTTTTTTTTCTTCTGACAAAGTGATGGCCTTTTTGCCCCCCTTAACATGCCCAAAAAGTCACCAAATTTTGCACCCAAGTCAGGCCTGGCGAAAAATTTGATATTTAATGGTTTGCATTAATGGGCGTGGCAAAATGGCTCAACAGCGCCCCCTTGAAAACTTTGTGCCTCAAGCCCCACGATACGGTTTGACGTACATGCACGAAAATCGGTACACACCTGTATCATGGGACAACTTAAAGAAAAGTCTCTTGGCGTCATGCCCGAAACCGAACAGGAAGTCGGCCATTTTGAATTAATCGTGTCACTTTGGCGCAATTTATGCCATTCCTTCGGCAGTTAATTCAGCCCGAACCGTAACGTGCACCGAGGTGTGTTATACATCAAAATGTTCGTCTCCATCCTCCGACACCACGCATTACTTTTCTCTTTCAAAAGCGTTACCGTGGCGACGCTAGACGCCAAAAAGCGCGCCCACCCTTCATCTGGTTGGTTCAGACAGAAAACACTTTGCGCCTCAAGCCCCATAATACGGTTTGACGTACATGAACGAAAATTGGTACACTCCTGTATCATGTCGCAACTAAAAGAAAAGTCTCTTGGCGCCATGGCCGAAACCGAACAGGAAGTCGGCCATTTTGAACATTCTGAATTAATTGCGTAATTTTGGAGCAATATATGCCATTCCTTCGAGAGTTAATTCAGCCCGAACCGTATTGTGAACCCAGATGTGTTATACATCAAAATGTGTGTCTCCATCCTGCGACTATACGCATTACTTTTCTCTTTGAAAAGTGTTACCGTGGCGACGCTAGTCGCCAACAAGCGCACCCCCCCTTCATCTGATTGGTCCATATTTGATAGTTCCCCAAAAGGCACCAAATTTGGCATGTAAGACAGGCCTGGCGATAAATTTGATATTTCATGGTTTGCATTAATGGGCGTGGCAAAATGGCTCAACAGCGTCCCCCGGAAAACTTTGTGCCTCAAGCCCCACAATACGGTTTGACGTACATGCACGAAAATCGCTACACACCTGTATTATGGAACAACTTAAAGAAAAGTCTCTTGGAGCCATGGCCGAAACCGAACAGGATGTCGGCCATTTTGAATAAATTGTGTCATTTTGGCGAAATTTATGCCATTCCTTCGGCAGTTAATTCAGCCCGAACCGTAACGTGCACCCAGATGTGTTATACATCAAAATGTGCGTCTACATCCTGCGACACCACGCATTACTTTTCTCTTTCAAAAGTGTTACCGTGGCGACGCTAGACGCCAAAAGGCGCGCCCCCCCTTCATGTGATTGGTCCATATTTGATAGGTCTCCAAAAGTCACCAAATTTTGCATGCAAGCCAGACTTGGCGATAAATTTGATATTTCATGGTTTGCATTAATGGGCGTTGCCTAACGGCTCAACAGCGCCCCCTAGAATACTTTTATCTGCCATAACTTTTGAATGGTTTGACATAGGAAGTTGTGGGTGGTGTCATGGGACTCTGTAATGAGTCCTTAAGCTTCGTTGGCCTTGATTAGCCCCGCCCCTTCTTCTGATTGGTTGTCCCTTTTTTCTGCTATAACTTTTGAATGGTTTGACATAGGAAGTCGTGGGTGGTGTCTTTTCTGATATGCTTATGGGGGGCGGTGGCCGTGAGTGCGAGGGCCCGTTCATCGCTGCTTGCAGCTTTAATTATTATTATTATTATTTTCCTGACAAAGTGAAGGCCTTTTTGCCCCCCTTAACATGCCCAAAAAGTCACCAAATTTTGCACCCTAGTCAGGCCTGGCGAAAAATTTGATATTTAAAGGTTTGCATTAATGGGCGTGGCAAAATGGCTCAACAGCGCCCCCTTGAAAACTTTGTGCCTCAAGCCCCACGATACGGTTTGACGTACATGCACGAAAATCGGTACACACCTGTATCATGGGACAACTTAAAGAAAAGTCTCTTGGTGTCATGTCGAGAAACCGAACAGGAAGTCGGCCATTTTGAATGAATCGTGTCATTTTGGCGAAATTTATGCCTTCCTTCGGCAGTTAATTCAGCCCGAACCGTAATGTGCACCCAGGTGTGTTATACATCAAAATGTGCGTCTCCATCCTCCGACACCACGCATTACTTTTCTCTTTGAAAAGCGTTACCGTGGCGACGCTAGACGCCAAAAAGCGTGCCCACCCTTCATCTGATTGGTTCAGACAGAAAAGACTTTGCGCCTCAAGCCCCATAATACGCTTTGACGTACATGAACGAAAATCGGTACACACCTGTATCATGTCGCAACTAAAAGAAAAGTCTCTTGGCGCCATGGCCGAAACCGAACAGGAAGTCGGCCATTTTGAACATTCTGAATTAATTGCGTAATTTTGGAGCAATATATGCCATTCCTTCGAGAGTTAATTCAGCCCGAACCGTATCGTGAACCCAGATGTGTTATACATCAAAATGTGCGTCTCCATCCTGCGACTACACGCATTACTTTTCTCTTTCAAGAGTGTTACCGTGGCGACGCTAGACGCCAACAAGCGCACCCCCCCCTTCATCTGATTGGTCCATATTTGATAGTTCCCCAAAAGGCACCAAATTTGGCATGCAAGCCAGGCCTGGCGATAAATTTGATATTTCATTGTTTGCATTAATGGGCGTGGCAAAATGGCTCAACAGCGCCCCCCGGAAAACTTTGTGCCTCAAGCCCCACAATACGGTTTGACGTACATGCACGAAAATCGCTACACACCTGTATCATGGCACAACTTAAAGAAAAGTCTCTTGGGGTCATGCCCGAAACCGAACAGGATGTCGGCCATTTTGAAGTAATCGTGTCATTTTGGCGAAATTTATGCCATTCCTTCGGCAGTTAATTCAGCCCGAACCGTAACGTGTCCCCAAGTGTGTTATACATCAAAATGTGCGTCTCCATCCTGCGACTACGCGCATTACTTTTCTCTTTCAAAAGTGTTACCGTGGCGACGCTAGACGCCAAAAGGCGCGCCCCCCCTTCATGTGATTGGTCCATATTTGATAGTTCTACAAAAGTCACCAAATTTTGCATGCAAGCCAGACTTGGCGATACAATTGATATTTCATGGTTTGCATGAATGGGCGTGGCCTAACGGCTCAACAGCGCCCCCTAGAATACTTTTCTCTGCCATAACTTTTGAATGGTTTGACATAGAGAGTTGTGGGTGGTGTCATGGGACGCTGTAATGAGTCCTTAAGCTTCGTTGGCCTTAATTAGCCCCGCCCCTTCTTCTGATTGGTTGTCCCTTTTTTCTGCTATAACTTTTGAATGGTTTGACATAGGAAGTCATGGGTGGTATCATGGGACTCTGTAATGAGTTCTTAAGCTTCGTTGGCCTTAATTAGCCCCGCCCCTTCTACTGATTGGTTGTCCCGATTTTCTGCTCTAACTTTGGAATGGTTTGACATAGAGAGTCCTGGGTGGTGTCATAAGATTCTGTATGGAGTCCTTGACCTTCATTGGCCTGAATTAGCCCCGCCCCTTTTTGTCATTGGTTGTCCCTTTTTTCTGCTATAACATTTTAATTGTTTGACATAGGAAGTCGTGGGTGGTGTCATGGGACTCTGTAATGAGTCCTCAAGCTTCGTTGGCCTTAATTAGCCCCGCCCCTTCTTCTGATTGGTTGTCCCTTTTTTCTGCTATAACTTTTGAATGGTTTGACATAGGAAGTCGTGGGTGGTGTAATGGGACTCTGTAATGAGTCCTTAAGCTTCGTTAGCCTTAATTAGCCCCGCCCCTTCTTCTGATTGGTTGTCCCGATTTTCTGCTATAACTTTGGAATGGTTTGACATAGAGTCGTGGGTTGGTGTCATCAGATTCTTTATGAAGCCCTTGACCTTCATTGGCTTAAATTAGCCCCGCCCCTTCTTCTGATTGGCTGTCCCTTTTTTCTGCTATAACTTTTGAATGGTTTGACATAGGAAGTCGTGGGTGGTGTAATGGGACTCTGTAATTAGTCCTTAAGCTTCGTTGGCCTTAATTAGCCCCGCCCCTTCTTCTGATTGGTTGTCCCGATTTTTTGCTATAACTTTGGAATGGTTTGACATAGAGAGTCGTGGGTGGTGTCATCAGATTCTGTATGGAGTCCTTGACCTTCATTGGCTTGAATTAGCCCCGCCCCTTCTTCTGATTGGTTGTCCTTTTTCTGCTATAACTTTTCAATGGTTTGACATAGGAAGTCGTGGGTGGTATCATTTCTGATACTTATGGGGGGCGGTGGCCGTGAGTGCGAGGGCCCGTTCATTGCTGCTTGCAGCTTTAATTATTATTATTTTTTTTTTTTCTTCTGACAAAGTGATGGCCTTTTTGCCCCCCTTAACATGCCCAAAAAGTCACCAAATTTTGCACCCAAGTCAGGCCTGGCGAAAAATTTGATATTTAATGGTTTGCATTAATGGGCGTGGCAAAATGGCTCAACAGCGCCCCCTTGAAAACTTTGTGCCTCAAGCCCCACGATACGGTTTGACGTACATGCACGAAAATCGGTACACACCTGTATCAGTACACAAATTAAAGAAAAGTCTCTTGGCGACATGGCCAAAACCGAACAGGAAGTCGGCCATTTTGAATTAATCGTGTCACTTTGGCGCAATTTATGCCATTCCTTCGGCAGTTAATTCAGCCCGAACCGTAACGTGCACCCAGGTGTGTTATACATCAAAATGTGCGTCTCCATCCTGCGACCACACGCATTACTTTTCTCTTTCAAAAGTGTTACCGTGGCGACGCTAGACGCCAACAAGCGCACCCCCCCCTTCATCTGATTGGTCCATATTTGATAGTTCCCCAAAAGGCACCAAATTTTGCATGCAAGCCAGGCCTGGCGATAAATTTGATATTTCATGGTTTGCATTAATGGGCGTGGCAAAATGGCTCAACAGCGCCCCCCGGAAAACTTTGTGCCTCAAGCCCCACAATACGGTTTGACGTACATGCACGAAAATCGCTACACACCTGTATCATGGCACAACTTAAAGAAAAGTCTCTTGGAGCCATGGCCGAAACCGAACAGGATGTCGGCCATTTTGAATAAATTGTGTCATTTTGGCGAAATTTATGCCATTCCTTCGAGAGTTAATTCAGCCCGAACCGTATCGTGCACCCAGGTGTGTTATACATCAAAATGTGCGTCTACATCCTGCGACACCACGCATTACTTTTCTCTTTCAAAAGTGTTACCGTGGCGACGCTAGACGCCAAAAGGCGCGCCCCCCCTTCATGTGATTGGTCCATATTTGATAGTTCTCCAAAAGTCACCAAATTTTGCATGCAAGCCAGGCCTGGTGATAAATTTTATATTTCATGGTTTGCATTAATGGGCGTGGCCTAACGGCTCAACAGCGCCACCTTGAATACTTTTCTCTGCCATAACTTTTGAATGGTTTGACATAGAGAGTCGTGGGTGGTGTCATCAGATTCTGTATGGAGTCCTTGACCTTCATTGGCCTGAATTAGCCCCGCCCCTTCTTCTGATTGGTTGTCCCTTTTTTCTGCTATAAACTTTGAATGGTTTGACATACGAAGTCGTAGGTGGTGTCAAGGGACTCTGCAATGAGTCCTTGAGCTTCTTTGGCCTGAATTAGGCCCGCCCCTTCTTCTGATTGGTTGTCCCTTTTTTATAATAAAATCGCCACGAGCCGCCAGTCGCTCTCGCGCTGACTCCCGCTTCCTGATTCAAACGTCTGCCGGCCCCGCCCCCCGACCAATCGATGGCGCGGAGGGTGATGACGGCCCCGCCTCCCGACCAATCAGTGGCGCGGAGGGTGATGACGGCCCCGCCCCCCGACCAATCGGTGGCGAGTAGGGTGATGACGGCCCCGCCTCCCGACCAATCAGTGGCGCGGAGGGTGATGACGGCCCCGCCCCCCGACCAATCGGTGGCGAGTAGGGTGATGACGGCCCCGACCCCCGACCAATCAGCTCCCTGTAATGTGGTGACGTCAGAAATATTCCCAGCTCAGCCCGGTTACAACCTTGGCAGAATGGTTACAGAAAAAGTAATAATTAAAATAGTAGGGTTTTACTAATATTTATAACTTACAAATATTTAAAAAAATTAGAAAAAACAGCTCCAGACTTACATTACTAAATGTCGATATGTTGGTCTCTCCTAAGTCAGTAGGTCAAATAGAAATGAGAAGCTGAGTCTTAGCTCATCCAGAGCGTTCCCGTCTTTGGAGTCAGAGATCAGAGTTCGATTCCCGCAGTATCCAGACTTTTTTGTCAGCAATTTTTTTTTTTCTACATCAATATGTGCGTCCCTGTCCTGCAACGACGCACATTACTTTTCTCATTTAAAAGCGTTACCGCGGCAACGCTAGACACCAAAACGTGCGCCCACCCTTCATCTGATTGGTTCAGAGGGAAAAAACTTTGAGCCTCAAGCCCCATAATACGGTTTGACGTACATGAACGAAAATCGGTACACACCTGTATCATGTCGCAACTTAAAGAAAAGTCTCTTGGCGCCATGGCCGAAATTGAACAGGAAGTCGGCCATTTTGAATTAATTGTGTAATTTTGGCGCAATTAATGCCATTCCTTCGGCAATTAATACGGCCCGAACCGTAACGTGCATCCAGGTGACTTATACCTCAAAATGTGCGTCTCCATCTTGCGACTACGCGCATTACTTTTCTCTTTCAAAAGTGTTACCGTGGCCAGAATTAGCCCCGCCCCTTCTTCTGATTGGTTGTCCCTTTTTTCTGCTATAACTTTTTAATGGTTTGACATAGGAAGTCGTGGGTGGTGTCATGGGACTCTGTACTGAGTTCTTAAGCTTCGTTGGCCTTAATTAGCCCCGCCCCTTCTTCTGATTGGTTGTCCCGATTTTCTGCTATAACTTTGGAATGGTTTGACATAGAGAGTCGTGGGTGGTGTCATAAGATTCTGTGTGGAGTCGTTGACCTTCATTGGCCTGAATTAGCCCCGCCCCTTCTTCTCATTGGTTGTCCCTTTTTTCTGCTATAGCTTTTGAATGGTTTGACATAGGAAGTCGTGGGTGGTGTCTTTTCTGATATGCTTATGGGGGGCGGTGGCCGTGAGTGCGAGGGCCCGTTCATCGCTGCTTGCAGCTTTAATTATTATTATTATTATTTTTCTGACGAAAGGAGGGCCTTTTTGCCCCCCTAAACGTGCTCAAAAAGTCACCAAATTTTGCATGCAAGTCAGGCCTGGCGAAAAATTTTATATTTAATGTTTTGCATTAATGGGCGTGGCAAAATGGCTCAACAGCGCCCCCTTGAAAACTTTGTGCCTCAAGCCCCACGATACGTTTTGACGTACATGCACGAAAATCGGTACACACCTGTATCATGGCCAAACTTAAAGAAAAGTCTCTGGGCGTCAAGTCGAGAAACCGAACAGGAAGTCGGCCATTTTGAATTAATCGTGTCATATTGGCGAAATTTATGCCTTCCTTCGGCAGTTAATACGGCCCGAACCGTAACGTGCACCCAGGTGTGTTATACATCAAAATGTGCGTCTCCATCCACCGACACCACGCATTACTTTTCTCTTTCAAAAGTGTTACCGTGGCGACGCTAGACGCCGAAAAGCGCGCCCACCCTTCATCTGATTGGTTCAGACAGAAAAAACTTTGCGCCTCAAGCCCCACAATACGGTTTGACGTACATGAACGAAAATCGCTACACACCTGTATCATGTCACTACTTAAAGAAAAGTCTCTTGGCGCCATGGCCGAAACAGAACAGGAAGTCGGCCATTTTGAACATTCTGAATTAATCGCGTAATTTTGGAGCAATATATGCCATTCCTTCGAGAATTAATACGGCCCGAACCGTATCGTGAACCCAGATGTGTTATACATCAAAATGTGCGTCTCCATCCTGCGACTAAACGCATTACTTTTCTCTTTCAAAAGTGTTACCGTGGCGACGCTAGACGCCAACAAGCGCACCCCCCCTTCATGTGATTGGTCCATATTTGATAGTTCTCCAAAAGGCACCAAATTTGGCATGCAAGCCAGGCCTGGCGATAAATTTGATATTTCATGGTTTGCATTAATGGGCGTGGCAAAATGGCTCAACAGCGCCCCCCGGAAAACTTTGTGCCTCAAGCCCCACAATACGGTTTGACGTACATGCACGAAAATCGCTACACACCTGTATCATGGCACAACTTAAAGAAAAGTCTCTTGGAGCCATGGCCGAAACCGAACAGGAAGTCGGCCATTTTGAAATCTGATTGGTCCATATTTGATAGTTCTCCAAAAGTCACCAAATTTTGCATGCAAGACAGACTTGGCGATAAATTTGATATTTCATGGTTTGCATTAATGGGCGTGGCCTAACGGCTCAACAGCGCCCCCTAGAATACTTTTATCTGCCATAACTTTTGAATGGTTTGACATAGGAAGTTGTGGGTGGTGTCATGGGACTCTGTAATGAGTCCTTAAGCTTCGTTGGCCTTAATTAGCCCCGCCCCTTCTTCTGATTGGTTGTCCCTTTTTTCTGCTATAACTTTTTAATGGTTTGACTCCCGCTTCCTGATTCAAACGTCTGCCGGCCCCGCCCCCCGACCAATCAGTGGCGAGTAGGGTGATGACGGCCCCGCCCCCCGACCAATCAGTGGCAAGTAGGGTGATGACGGCCCCGCCCCCCGACCAATCAGCTGTTGTAATGTGGTGACGTTAGAAATAGTCCCGTGCTCAGCCCGGTTATAACCTCGGTAGAATGGTTACAGAAAAAGTAATAATAAAATAGTAATGTTTTACTAATATTTATACCTTACAAATATTTAAAAAATTAGGAAAAAAAAGTTCCAGACATTATATCGTTATATTGGTCTGTCCTAAGCCAGTAAGTCAAAGTGAGGTATCAGCTGAGATATAGCTCAACCAGATCATTGCGGTCTTTGGTGCCGGTGGTCGGGAGTTCGAGCCTGGAAGTATGCTGAAAATTTTGTAAGCAAATTTTGTGTTTTTTTACATCAAGATGTGCGTCTCTTTCCTGCGACGACGCACATTACTTTTCTCTTTCAAAAGTGTTACCGTGGCGACGCTAGACGTGAAAAAGCGCTCGTCCCCTTCATCTGATTGGTCCATATTTGATAGTTCTCCAAAAGTCACCAAATTTTGCATGCAAGCCAGGCCTGGTGATACATTTGATATTTAATGGTTTGCATTAATGGGCGTGGCCTAACGGCTCAACAGCGCCCCCTAGAATACTTTTATCTGCCATAACTTTTGAATGGTTTGACATAGGAAGTTGTGGGTGGTGTCATAGGACTCTGTAATGAGTCCTTGACCTTCATTGGCCTGAATTAGCCCCACCCCTTCCTCTGATTGGTTGTCCCTTTTTTCTGCTATAACTTTTTAATGGTTTGACATAGAGAGTCGTGGGTGGTGTCATTTCTGATATGCTTATGGGGGGCGGTGGACGTGAGTGCGAGGGCCCGTTCATCGCTGCTTGCAGCTTTAATTATTATTATTTTTCTGACAAAAGGAAGGCCTTTTTGCCCCCCCAAACGTGCCCAAAAAGTCACCAAATTTTGCATGCAAACCAGGCCTGGCGAAAAATTTGATATTTTATGGTTTGCATTAATGGGAGTGGCAAAATGGCTCAACAGCGCCCCCCGGAAAACTTTGTGCCTCAAGCCCCACGATACGGTTTGTCGTACATGCACGAAAATCGGGACAGACCTGTATCATGGGGCAACTTAAAGAAAAGTCTCTTGGAGTCATGCCCGAAACCGAACAGGAAGTCGGCCATTTTGAATTAATCGTGTCACTTTGGCGCAATTTATGCCATTCCTTCGGCAGTTAATACGGCCCGAACCGTAACGTGCCCCCAAGTGTGTTATACATCAAAATGTGCGTCTCCATCCTGCGACAACACGCATTACTTTTCTCTTTCAAAAGCGTTACCGTGGCGACGCTAGACGCCAAAAAGCGCGCCCACCCTTCATCTGGTTGGTTCAGACCGAAAAAACTTTGCGCCTCAAGCCCCAGAATACGGTGTGACGTACATGAACGAAAATCGGTACACACCTGTATCATGTCGCAACTTAAAGAAAAGTCTCTTGGCGCCATGGCCGAAACCGAACAGGAAGTCGGCCATTTTGAACATTCTGAATTAATCGCGTAATTTTGGAGCAATATATGCCATTCCTTCGAGAATTAATACGGCCCGAACCGTATCGTGAACCCAGATGTGTTATACGTACAAATGTGCGTCTCCATCCTGCGACTACACGCATTACTCTTCTCTTTCAAAAGTGTTACCGTGGCGACGCTAGACGCCAAAAAGCGTGCCCCCCCTTCATCTGATTGGTCCATATTTGATAGTTCCCCAAAAGGCACCAAAATGCAATGCAAGCCAGGCCTGGCGATAAATTTGATATTTCATGGTTTGCATTAATGGGCGTGGCAAAATGGCTCAACAGCGCCCCCCGGAAAACTTTGTGCCTCAAGCCCTACAATACGGTTTGACGTACATGCACGAAAATCGCTACACACCTGTATCATGGCACAACTTAAAGAAAAGTCTCTTGGAGCCATGGCCGAAACCGAACAGGAAGTCGGCCATTTTGAAATCTGATTGGTCCATATTTGATAGTTCTCCAAAAGTCACCAAATTTTGCATGCAAGCCAGACTTGGCGATACATTTGATATTTCATGGTTTGCATTAATGGGCGTGGCCTAACGGCTCAACAGCGCCCCCTAGAATACTTTTCTCTGCCATAACTTTTGAATGGTTTGACATAGGAAGTTGTGGGTGGTGTCATGGGACTCTGTAATGAGTCCTTAAGCTTCATTGGCCTGAATAAGCCCCGCCCCTTCTTGTCATTGGTTGTCCCTTTTTTCTGCTATAACATTTTAATTGTTTGACATAGGAAGTCGTGGGTGGTGTCATGGGACTCTGTAATGAGTCCTTAAGCTTCGTTAGCCTTAATTAGCCCCGCCCCTTCTTCTGATTGGTTGTCCCGATTTTCTGCTATAACTTTGGAATGGTTTGACATAGAGAGTCGTGGGTGGTGTCATCAGATTCTTTATGGAGCCCTTGACCTTCATTGGCTTAAATTAGCCCCGCCCCTTCTTCTGATTGGTTGTCCCTTTTTTCTGCTATAACTTTTGAATGGTTTGACATAGGAGGTCGTGGGTGTTGTCATGGGACTCTGTAATGAGTCCTTAAGCTTCGTTGGCCTTAATTAGCCCCGCCCCTTCTTCTGATTGGTTGTCCCGATTTTCTGCTATAGCTTTGGAATGGTTTGACATAGAGAGTCGTGGGTGGTGTCATCAGATTCTGTATGGAGTCCTTGACCTTCATTGGCTTGAATTAGCCCCGCCCCTTCTTCTGATTGGTTGTCCCTTTTTTCTGCTATAACTTTTCAATGGTTTGACATAGGAAGTCGTGGGTGGTGTCATTTCTGATACTTATGGGGGGCGGTGGCCGTGAGTGCGAGGGCCCGTTCATTGCTGCTTGCAGCTTTAATTTGTAATTTGTTTTTTGAACACGGTCTTCTGGTCAGAACTGGAAAAAAAGTAAAAATGTTACTAGATTAATTAGGTTACTGGATTAAAGGAGCTTGAGGCAGGATTGGGGCAGGATTTATGAAAAAAATGTGTATACGTTTTAAGTTTTCTAGTAATAATGTCAGATGAAGTGTTCCAAACCAAAAAGAATGAGCCCTCTAGTGTATCTCTCCGTTGCCTTGAACAGGCTGTGTGCTGCAAAATGTGCTGCAATTCGGAGTCCGAATTTCCCGCGCTGCATGCGCGTTCTCCCCGTTCTCCCGTGCCGGCTTCGCTGTTGGCTGCAGTACCCCCGACGGCCGTCGTGGCGAAGGGTGGCGCTAGAGAGTCTCATTTCTTAAAAGGAGCCTCATGCTCATTTAAAGTAAAAAAAAAAAAAAATACTAAGTATGTTAAAAATGTAAAAGAATAATTCAGCTGCAACATCACCAAATTTGATGCAAATATAAGCCACAGATTGTTTTGTGGCTGAGATTTTGTGCATGTCATAAGATGGAAAACTTTGGACAAAAGCGGTAGTGCTTTACCAGTAGTGTGGAAGGGTTCCTACCATCCACCTCAAAGTTACATAGTGCCAGTGAACGCGATACAGACCCCTCATACCATGACAGAGATGTCATTAAACCTGTTGGAAGTTGATGTACCATCACAATTACTCTGGAAATATTATATTAAGGTGGAAAAGTTACATTGTGCTGCTTTAAATGACTGCTTGTGATAAGAAACAAATAATATTTGAATATTTAATGTTTATTTTGTTTTTTATATGTAATACTCTCATTTATGCCATGTTGAGTAATGCCAATAATTGTTTCTTTAAAAAAAACAGCTGTATTTAGGTATTTATTAGGTATAGATGATGACAACGATTAATAGAAGAAAAAATAAACAAAGTTATGAATGTAAGACTTTTAGCCTAATTCAATATCCTTCAAATGTTGATCTACCTGGATGATTTAGAAGTGCTTTCACAGTGACGGATTCAAAGTGTCTCCCCGAGCTAAGGTATGAGGGAAAAGGGGAGATGGAGTGTGTATCTGTGTGTGTTTTGGCCTCTCACTTGTGTGGATCTGCTGGGCTGATAAGGATCACTCATTATGTGGTGAGTTAGCTCTCCGCTCAACCTTGTCACGAACCCCTAACCACATCACAACAAGCTGCTCATCTGTATTCATGGGTGGTGAACAGCTGGTGCACCTCCCCTCTGAAATACACCAGGTGAAGAGAGATGATTGTACACACACCCACACAAACATCATACACCCCACTGTATGCCTGCATTTGGAGACGGAAGTGAACAGTTTTGACTAAAGCTTAATTTACATTTTGATTATAGCCAGAGCTGTCACCTCTACATTACATCCGTATAAAACTGGACTTTTTTCCCCCAGATCCTGTTTGAATATGGAGTAATCTCTGAATGGATTCCATTTAAGAGCAACATAATTGCCAAAAAAAACTAAGTGCCAAATTAATCAAACTGTTTCACAGACAGCAAGAAGTGTTTGAGGTGGATGATGAAAAATGCCAACTTGATGTTTACGTCCACCATGTTGAGCATTTTGACAGCAAATGTCTTTTTCCACTGACTGCCCACATCACTTAAGAGTAATTTTACCAAAGTCCCCACCCCTTTTTGGGGGACTTTGGTAAAATAACCCTTCATCTCAGTGTGGATGAGGGGTGCAGCATGGGCACTGCAGGTGGGCCTCCTTCAGCTCCAGGTCGGTCCAAAGGCGTTCACGTGCGGGCATGCAAGGGTCCCTTGTTCGGCTCATCTGGGCTCGGAACGTTTGCGGGTCACTTGTTGCAGCGCTGCAGACTATGGTTGCCATTTCAAGGCAACCAGACGCTTCTTCAGGCACGATAATGGAGAAGGCCTGCCCATAACTAGTAGCTAAACTTAGTAGCCATAACTTCATGCTAAAATAGGAGCTGCGCCCTTCTTCATAGCTCACAGATATCTCCATGGGACAGTGGACAGGCCTGAGGGAGAAGGGATCTTGGGAGAAAGAGAGAGAGAGGGGGGAGCCTGCTCTTTATAGCCGGGCCCGGGCTGCCATAAATCGGCAAGGGCCTCTCCTATGTTTTGGGGTCCATCCCCAATGAGGATGCGATTCCTTATCACCGAAGGGCTGTAAATGCAAAACCTGCTGGGGCTTTAAAGGAGCTGTATGTAAGAGCAATAATAAAACGAATCATAAAATGACTCCGATACGTCAACAGACATTTAAAAATCATGTTAATTTCAAATACTTATGTCACTGACAACAGCACTCAAGCCAGGATATTCCAGTTTAAAAAGAGGAGTTGCAGCCCTCAACTGATGTTTATGTTGTCATTTTTTGTTTTGGCCTGAAGCTCCACCCTCCACCTATCTCCCAATCACGAAGTCAGTATTGTTTCGGCATCCGGGTTGCCAGCTCGGCTCTAATTATCGCAGCCGTGGCAGCCTAAGTTCCTGCTGCATTCTGCAGCCTACCTGGCAACCTCTGGTTGGGGGGAGGAGGAGGAGGGTACACGCCGCTCAACAATATTTTGAAAGTGACTGCAGTACCAGTTTTGGCCATTTCTTACAGACGGCTCCTTTAAGTCATTATGGAGGTTCCTTTGTTTCAAATGATGTGGTCAATGTTAAGAAATTTAGGCTGGGCTCAGAGTTGGGCCTCAGAACTAGTCCGCATAATTGAAATGAAGTCTCCCCATATTCAACACAGGGCTGTGGCCCAACAGTAGTGTGAAAGACCTAAATAGAGGCTCTTTAACATCTGAAATACATGTCTTGAGAACAAGGTGGAATATTTTTTTCAAATCAATGTTACTCTCATATTATTGTTAAGGTACTGTAACCAAGTTATGTGTTGGTATCTCGGTGAACAATTACAAAAATGTAGTTTGCAGCTATACTGCTGGCCATTTTCCTAGAACATATGTTGTACTTTTAATGATAATGGATGACTGTTCCTCAAGAACAACAGAGCTCAATACTGGGTAATTAATAACTTTAAAGTAATTACAGTACTGGCGAGAAAGGACTCAGGGCGATGGTATAATAGAGTGAGAAAGTAAGTGGAGCAAGGATGTGAGTGTGAAAGATAATTCAACCGACAGCAGGTTGTTCCCCAGCGCTTCATGTGCATCTAAAAATATAGATATATTTATATACATTATTCTAACCATGTTATAAAATCCCTCCCAAAACGTAACCTCACAATACGTCTGTGTAATATACACATAAACATATACACACAGTTCATTTATTATATCTGAAAAAAGACAGGATTCATTCATTTTGTGTCTTTGAAATAATGACTTATATTAATATTGTGCCTCAACGTGGACAAGTCAAAAAAGAGGGAGAATTATATCTCCTGGCTGTCGAGGTTGGAAGAGTGCACTGATCCAGAGTCCCTGTAAAATGTGCCTCTGGATCAATTCAGTTCCGATTATCAGATCATTCTTCAACCGGAGGGTTTCTTCAAGTGTCTTTGTGTGAGACACTTAACGTTCACCAGAACTGCCGATCTTCCTGCGGTGCACTGGGAGCCAGAAACTTTTCACTTGAAGGGAACAAGAATGTGAAAAGAAATCTAATATCTGCTGCAATGCAATTGGTTTTACAGTCACATTTCCCCTTCAGTACTACTTGCACTGCCTTTACACTGTTTGCTTCATGTAAATAAACACAGCACAGGTAGCTCACAAAACATGTACGCACGCATGCAGGGATGCAAGGGTCTGGGTAAATGTTTTTTTTAAAACATAAGACTTGAGATGTTGCACATTTCAGTTGTATATACATACACAGTACCATTCAAGTGTTTGGACACATCTATCCATTCAAAAGAAGGTGTGTCCAAACATTTGACTGGTAATGTACAGTATATTTTTCTATGTAAAGATGACCCCTCACCTGTGATCATGCGCTGTGGGTAGTAATTGAAAGAATGAGATCACTGATACAAGCAGCCGGAATTAGTCTCCTCTGCAGGGTGTCCAGGCTCTCCCTCAGAAATAGGGTGAGAAGCTTGGTCACCTGGAAAAGGTTCAGTGTAGAGCTATACCTCCTCCACATCCTGAGGAGCTAGATGAGGTGGCTCTGGCATCTGGTTAAGATGCTCTCTGGACGCCCCCTGGGAAGCTTTTCTGGGCACGTTCCCCTGGAGGGAGACCCGGGGAAGACCTAGGACACGCTGGTGGGTCTATGTCTCTTGGCTAGACCTGAAATGTCTTGGGATCCTCCCCAGATGAGCTGGACAATGTGGCTAGGGAAAGGGAAGTCTGGGCTTCCCTGCTTGCCTACTTGCCCCACGAACCGACTCCAGATAAGCGGTTGACGATGGATGGATGGATGGGTGTGAAAGTTGATATTATCTATTATAAGCTGCTGCATTCTTTTTTTTTTGTTTTTAATTTTTCATTTTGTATGGAAAAAGCAGGCAACACCTACAGTACAGGAAAGACATTATGTAAAAAAAAAAAATTACATCTTCATACATGGCGTCCTTTTCCCTTTATTTGTGGGGAAGAAAGCAATTGGTCCAAGGGTAAATTGGAGGTCTGTAAAAGACCAAACTTCTGTGTGACATATATCAGTACTTTAGGAGCTTCACGTCCCTCTATAAACATTTCCCTGAAAGTATGTATCCTCCTCTGAATCTTCAGGTTTTTACCCATTCTCCTCTTTTTACTGGTGGCCAATAGAACCTAGACCAGCTTTATATCCCTCCTTGATTTCAGGCATTTGACATGACCCAGGTAAAGATTTTCGAAGTTTAATGGTATTTGAGTCTTGAACACTGTATTTAATGATTTGTGGATGCCACTCCAAAAACTGTTTAAGTTGGGGCTACCCCAGAATATATGGAAGTGATTTGCTGTCATTGAACCACATTGTCTCCAACATTGTGGCTTTGTGTTTTTGTATTTTTCTTGATGTGGAGTCCTAAAATAATTTTTTTCTGGGTTTCCTGTGTGTATTCCCAGTAATTCTCACCTCAGCGTCGTCCAACCTCGTGTTAGTTTTTGTAATCTCCCCTTTGATTTCGTCTGGCCTTTGTTTGATGTCTTGCCTTAAAGGTATTGTGACATCATTTTTAACATGCTTTTAACACTATTAAAAGTCTTGGCCAACATCCCTCAAATGTGTCTAAAAGAGTGTAACAAGAAAAACTTCACTCTAGTACTCTTTTCCTGGCTTTTTATTACAGTGTTTTTTTGCGCCGTGAAAAATGCTTCCTTTCCCCCCTTTCCTGTCAATCATTGCTCCGCTCCTCCTCCCAACCTCCTCCTCCTCCAGCCATACGCTCACAGCGGCGTCGGAGAGTTAAGGAGCGACAGGCGAAGCATGCACGGAAAAGCAGGAGGGCGAACCACAGCAAACAATCATAAAAATAAAGGCATGTAAATAAAGTGTCCCCTTATCTTAAGTCCAGTCAGTGGCCGCGGGTCTTCTTAGCAGTTTTCCTCCGCTGATGAGAACAGAAGAGGCTGTAAACAGCTCCGTGTTAAGCCTGATTTATGGTTCCGCGTTAAATCGACGCAGAGCTTACGCCGTAGGGCTCAGCGTACGGTGCGCGTCGCCGCGTAACCCTTCGCCGTAGGTTCTGCGTCGGTGTAACGCGGAACCATAAATCAGCCTTTATGGTGCACTGGAGAGGAGAGGAGGCAGGAGCTGGGTGGAGGGGGCGGTGATATAGCGGGCCGTTACGTAACGGCCCGCCAGCAAACCAGGTGCGCCGTTTTTGCACAGTTATGCGGAAAATCCCAGAAAGCACACAATACACTGAATGTTAAAAGTTCGTTGTTTTTTGGGTGTAATTGATGTCAAGACACCCAACAAAACACAAAAAATCAAGAAAAATGTGTTTTTCATGTCACAATCCCTTTAAGTCATGTATCTCGTCGAGTATCACGGTCAAGTTCGCCGGTTGCTGCATTTCAACCCCGTCGTGGCCAAGTGTCGGGAGGCTAAAGATATCATTAGTCTCCACGTGCCACCCCGCTTTCGTCGTCTCTCCTAGCGGCACCCTGAACACTCTTTTTTTCTTTTTTCTTGTTTTTGGACTTTTTGGATTTCTTGCCCTCTTTCCAGATACAGTATCTCTGTTACTAGTAATATATAATTTTGACTTTGGGGCTAATTTATTTCGCTTTAGTTGAGAGGTCTTCGCCTAAGCTGCCATCTCTTGTTCACCGGAAGTGGATGTCCAAGATCGCTGTGGCATTCTGAAGCATTCTTCAAGCTCATCAAATCTACACTAATTTAAAACAGAGAAAAAAAGAGTGTCTGCATGTGATGCAGTAACTTACCACTGTCACATTTTAAAATAATTTGATTTGCATTTAAAGGGAAAATCTGATCTGTCCACTATATGATTCATATATGAAGGAGAAAACAATGAGAAACTGAAACTGATGTGATAATATCTGAAGAGAATCTGTTTTGTTTTCTTCCTGTTTACACATCCATTTGTCATATCTGATCTGTGCCACAGACGATGTCAAAATGAAATTGGGTCGCTTGTAGCAGCTTGGTTTTTGTAACCCCTGCTGCGTGTCTTCTCAAATGATAGCTTCTTCTGACAATCACGTTCACACTTTGTTTGAGTTGCTGCTGTACTCCAACTCTTTGTTGGCATGTTAATATATTTGTGTAAATGTGTGTGTGCGCATGTGCATTTGCCCAGCTAATTGAAAAGTGTTTGTGGTGTAAACAAGCTGAGGGTAGAGCGACCATTTTTCTTGTGGTGCAGGGGCTCCACACAGCCGAGAAGCGAGTGTGTTGTTTGTGTGCCTTTTGTGTGCATTCAGATGGTAGTCACTTATCTCAGGTACCTGCATCATTACGTCTCCCCTTTCATCCCCCTCTCTGCCTGCTCATCTTTTCCGCCCCTCATCGTCTCGTCACCTTTCCACTTCTTGTCTCTCTCGTCTTGTATTCACTTCATCCATCCCAGATCCTGTAATGGACGACGTTTTTCTGCTCGGAATAAAATCGGTCAGCATAGTTTTCTTTACTGAATGATAGAGTGCCTCCACGGCAAAAACGAACAAATCTAACTTTGGTCTGACTGACATTTGCAAAAAAGGTTTCTAAAAACTCTTTAAAAAGGGAGCTTAAAAAGGGTCTATATGACTTGATTGTTTACTTTTGTTGGGCCACAGTCCTATGTGAACATGGGAAGCCTTAATTTCAACTTTAAGGCCTAGCTCTGAGGCCTAACTCTGAAACAAGCCTTGATTTTAAGACCACATCTTCTTAACGTTGACCGCATGGTCTTAAAAAAAGGAAATTAAGCCCAGCAGGCTTTGCAGTTTACGGCCGTTTGGAGGGGTAGTGTTAAAGTGACGCGCGGACAGTGCATTGGTCATTGACCCCGATTTACAGCAGGGCCCCCCTGCTAACGTGAAAAGTGCTCCGCTGGTCGTTAAATAGCGGCGGCTTCCCAAATCTCGCTCTCTTCGGACCTCTCTCTCCAACATTCTTCACCACAAGAGCAACATCTACTGTCCTTACATTCTGTAATGAGTACACATTTTGTCCATGGCTTTATAATTAAATTAAAAGGATGAAAGCGAAAGGAATTGCCGAAACATGTCAGGTATTTAAAAAACTTAAAAATCGTAAAAATCAGCAAATACGACTACATCTCATCTCCGATCAGTGCGACTATTATCAGCTGAGGAGCCATAACGCGCGCAAGAGAGAGAGAGAGAGAGAGGACAAGGGAGCCGCTCACATAGTAAAATCAGCAACCTGTGGACCGCGACCAGAACCAGGAGTTCCACAACCACCAGGACGACGCGGACTACCTCCAGAACAGCTCAAAGTAAGAGGCTTGTGTCTGGGCAGAGTTAGTTTAAACGACTAGCGTTGAGTGTGTTTGCTGTTGTTCTGTTTTGTTTATTGCTGTGTAAAGGATCAACAGTCTTAAGTGAACCGACAGCCGCTACGTTTGTGTTATTATGTTGTTATGGGCTCGTGTAGGTAGACCCATATAACACGTTCCCTCACTACCGAAGCGGTTTGTGCTCCTGTTTCCCCGTTAAAAGCTTAAAGCGAGTGTAGTGGAGTTTGCTCCGCACACTGGCTCCTGAGTGGGAAACAGCAGAACGTTAAAGGTACCGGTGGTGAAAGATCACGGCAGTTTTTCCTTCCCTCATTACTAACCTACACGGACAAGTTATTATCCCGGCTATCAGGCCTCCAATACTTCCAGTTACCACTGGGCGGCGGAAACTTCCCCTGCAGTTTTTGAAAATGCGCAAAGTCAACACGTGACTTTGTCTGCCATCTTTCTTTTGGTCCAGGTCACGGGACATTTTGTTTGTTTACATCACATGATTTTGTCACCCATCTTTTCTTTTTTTACACCACGTGACTGTCAGTCATCCTGACACAAACACACGCACAAACACGCATACACACTGACACACACACACACATACATAATCTGAAGTTTGTGTTTAATGTTTAGTTAGTTGTTGTTTATGTGTAGTTTAGGTATCGGAACTCCCAAGTGTTGTTTCACTATCTTTTAACACCTGTGTAAATACATTCTGATTCATTTGAATGAGAGAAGTTGTTTGTGTTTAACCTTCAATACCAATCGCATCTAATTTAGGCAGCTTGGAAATCCTCTCCTCTTGTTGTCTTTTTTTGGATCCGCTTTTATGTTTAAATGGCATGATGAGACAGAGAGACAAACAATTCTCTCTCTCTCTCTCTCTCTCTCTCTCTCTCTCTCTCTCTCTCTCTCTCGCTCTCCCTCTCTCCCTCTCTCGCTCTCTCTCTCCTTGTCACATGATCAATCCTGATTGGTCGACTCGACATGCAGCATACACATATTACCCATAATTCAATTCAATTCAATTCAATTCAATTTTATTCATATAGCGTCTAATACAACAGAAGTTATCTCTAGACGCTTTCCAGAGATCCAGAACATGAACATAAACATAAACCCCCGAGCAATTATATAAACAATGGCAGGTAAAAACTCCCATAGTGGGAGAAAAGCCTTAAGCCAAACAGTGGCAAGGAAAAACTCCCCTTTAGGAGGGAAGAAACCTTGAGCAGGACCAGGCTCATAAGGGGGGACCCTCCTGCCGAAGGCCAGACCGGGGGAGTCAGGGACGTCAGCATAATTCATCTCTGCATAACGTGATATATCTTTTTTGATTTTTGATTTTTTTTATGTATAAATTACCGCGAGTGCGGGCTGTCCTCCTGATTAATGAATAAAGGGAACATAAACATTTGTTTACAATAGAAAATAGAACGACAGCACAAACTGACTAAATATTGCAGCATGGACAGACGGACTATAATTCCTTTCTTTTTACAATGGTTCACACACCTCGGGGAACTGAGAGGACGAGTTGTTGTTTTCTTTCAAGAGGAATGTTGTCCCGTTCTTGACTAAAATTCCAACTTCCCAACAGTCCTTGGCCTTCTTTGTATTTTTCTTTTACTCATGATGCACAAAGTCTTTTGATTGGAGAAAAGTTTGGACTATAGGCAGGTCGGACTCTTTCCAGCGCTGGACTCTTCGTATATTGAGCAACACTTTTGTGATGGATGTAGTGGTTGTTTAGCAATGTGTTGCTGAATGAAAAAATAACACCAAGATGGGAATATTGCTCTAAAGTGCCAATATTGATTTTCCACCTTACGTGAACAGATACTTATTATAAGATATTACATTTTACAGTGAAAAACATATTTGTAGTACTATTTACTCTAGGCTCTCTTTTTCTTTTGCCAACATCCCATTTGTTGGGACACAGGAAATGTGTTGCCAATCAAATTCAAAATCATTTAATAATTTTTTACAAAATCCTAAAATTTAATACTAAAACTTTAACATTTAATTGGTTTCTTGTGCTCTATCCTGAACAAAATATCATTCCATTCTGTATTTCTATATTTTACATCATTATCTCCATTACCACCATTTTTTTTTTATGTTGGCTGTACATGGGTAATATATCATCATGTGCAAGGTTCTTTTCTGGTCCTGACACTCACCTCTTTTAGGTCAGACAGTTTTTTGTGCTAATATTCAACATTTTTTAACTTGCATTAATTAAGTACAAATAAAGTGCAGCTCAACTCAACAGCTGAATTATGCTGTGGAGCGACTTTTTGAAAAGACTGCAGAACAACCCTTTGCCCTCTGATATTATGAATTCTGCCACAGAGTTAATTAATTCTTAAACTAAATGATGTTATGCCGGACACTTTGTTACTGCTTCTCTAACAACTGACAGCTCAATTAAACCATTTAGATGAAGACTTAATATGAGAAAGGTTCATTTTGGGGAAATTTCAACAAAGCAGTGAAAAACTGTTAATCCAGCCTCCTTAATTTAAATAGAAAGAGAGCTAATTTCACTTTAAGTATTTTTATTGAAGTGTCATGGTGGAATATCTATCAAAAATAAAAGGTCACACCAAAAATGAAGAAAGTGGGAAATTTGGGGTGAAAAGTGCTTTCATTACATACAAATGATAATTAACATGTTAATGAGCCGTCTTCAAGATTAACGCAACAGCACACAGTCAAGACCATTGATGTGAGTGTAAGCATAATGAGAACCCATTGCTTTTGTGGGGAACAGACAAGCTGTGGCAGTTATACTGTAGGTAAATGTTAAAACAAGTATTTGTATTTGCTTTTCTTTAATCTGTGTTTTTTATCAAGTTAATACATTTATGTATTGTGTTTGTCTTTTGAGAATATCTTGTACCAGAGAATGAGACAAAAATCTCTAAAATAAAATGAAACATATTCTCATCACAAGATTATATGAAAACACATATGTGCTGCACATATCAGTGCTGGTTCATCTCAAGACGCAAAATACCAAATTCTGAGTCGAGTGAAAATAAGAAAAGTTGCAGTTTAGACTGCTGCACTCTTTGACTCTGAGAGACGGCGTATTGTCCTTCATATTTTGAAGGAGAATATGTTTGATGTTCCGTTAATTGTACTGATACCGTGACTTGGCCTGGAAGGTTTTCATCAAGTTTCACCAAGTTTAGCTAAGCAGCAGGTAGATAGTACTAATCATACTTAATCCAAATATCATGCCTGAACAATTCATCTGTTGTTTCATCAATCCACAAAATAATGTCAACTAGTGTTGTGACTTGCATGTTTAGCAAAGCTCCTGTTTACCCCCAGCTGTATTCCATGCATTCTTTTTCACCCTGCATTGTTCCTTTTGAGCCATCCCTGCCGAGCGTCCTCATAGCTACAGTCCTGGGGCCTCATCTATAAAGCTTGCTTGCGCAGAAAAAGCGGCTGAAAGTTGCGGAAGCCGCCTTCTACGCAAAGCCTCGGATCTAAAAAGAAAAAACTAACCGAAAAATCTGCGTATCTTTACGGCAACCCTGACCCTCCCGTAAGAATTTACTTAAGACACGGGGAACTGGCGACGCAGGCTGTGAGGTGGTGAAATGAAGTCAGATTCATGTCATACTCTTAATAATGTCATCACATATCACAATATATCAGACTTATAATAAAATAGTGCTGATAACGGAGCAGGCGGCGGCGGGGGGGGGATGCCGCTCCGAACCCACTACTCCACGCCGAAGAGGAAAAAAGAAAGTGTTCTGATTAAAATAAGGAAAGTTGGACTATATAACAATTGCGTTCATAAGGATAAGTTTAAAAAAAAATAAAAATTAAAGAAATAGTCTCTTCTCCCCGTGTGTGTCTGCCTGTCATGCACAGGTACGTGCGCTCATGTTGTTTACTTTTAAGCCGGAATTATGGTTCTGCGTCACACCAACGCAGAGCCTACGCCGTAGGGTCCGGCGTAGGTGCGCGTCGCCGCGTACCTTACGCCGTAGGCTCTGCGTTGGTATTACACGGAACCATAAAACAGCCTAGAGCAGCTCTGAGGGGAGACGGGAGGGAGGAGGGGGAGCGGGGGCTGCCGGGCCGCCGTCCCGAGTGTCTTGATGATTTGCTGAGCCTACCGTTAGTTTTTAAACTGTAAAAAGTGGGGGGGGCAAATACATCATTTTGAAAAGTGGGGGGGGCATGTCCCCCCTGCCCCCAGTGGAAATTGCGTCGTGCGATCGTGGCACTAACGGGCAGCAACGACGTGCTGCCACTCACTCACTTTATTTTATACTATTTATATACTTTTCCTACTTTTACTGTGACCACCAAATAATCTCGTTTCACTGTCCTCTCTCCACATCATCCACAACTTCTAGATCTCAGATCTCAGCGAAATTCAGTGGCACGGTGGCTCGACACGTTCATTCATTCTGGCGCATTCATCCGGATTCATCCTTAACAGGCTGCAGGAAGCCACTGCGCATGCTCAGTAGGCTCATCCATATGGATTTATGGGCGTGTTGAGGGCAGGATATGGGGCGGAGTCAGCTGCGCAGCTTTCCAGGTGGACTGTGATTCATAAAGGGAACATTGCGTGGAAGTCTGCGTGCACGCGGTTTTATAGATCCAGATTTTTTTTTGCGCCCGCCATTTTCGGCTTTTGGGCGTACATGCACTTTTAGTATGAATCCTACACACTCCATTTTAAATGAGGCCCCTGGGGACTCATTTATAAAGCTTGCTTGCGCACAAAACAGGGCTTGAAAGATGCGCAAGCCACCTTCTACGCAAAGGTTGGGATTTAAAAAGAAAAAACTAACCGAGAAATGTGCGTATCTCTACGCCAACCCTGACCCTCCCGTAGGAACATACTTAAGATATGGGGAACTGGCGACGCAGGCGGTGAGGTGGTGAAATGAAGCCAGATTCATGTCATACTCTTAATAATGTCATCACATATCAGACTTATAATATAATAGCGCTGATCGTGTCCCTCTGTGTTTGACGCACAGCGTCAGTCAGGACTCTGGTGCTGCTGCTGCAACTGGAGAGTGACTGAGGACAGAACAAATGAGGGGCTCTGTAGAGCGTTTAGGTGCTCTACAGAGCCCCTAAAGGGACACAGATTTTTTTTTTCATATATAATGAGTTTTACGCGCACGTGAAACCTTTACGCGCGGGCGTAAGCCTAAATTATGGTTCTGCATTAAAATGACGCAGAGCCTACGCCGTAGGGTACGAGGCGACGCGCACCTACGCCGTAGGCTCTGCGTTGGTGTGACACGGAACCATAAATCAGCCTTGAGCAGCACTGAGGGGAGAGGGGAGGGGGAGCGGGGCCTGACGTCCCGTCTTCGCATCGCCTTCGCAGAGGGTGTCCTGATGATTTGCAATTACAGGCTGAGCTGTAAAAAGTGGGGGTGGGGGGCAAAAACATGATTTTGAAAAGTGGGGGGGACATGTCCCCCCTGTCCCCAGGCACTCACGGCGTTTAGCGCAGCAACGGCGTGTTGCAACTCACTCGCTTTATTTTATACTATTTATTTACTTTTTCTACTTTTACTGTGACCACAAAATAATCTCATTTTCCTGGCCTCCACCTCCTCCACAACATCTCGATCTCAGTGTCCGTGAAATTCAGTGGCACGGTGGCTCGACACGTCTCATTCATCCTGACGCCCAAACAGGCTGCAGGAAGCCGCTGCACATGCTCAGCAGGCTCATTCATATGCAAATACTACTTTGCATTGCCCATTTATGGTATGAAGTGGGCGTGTAGAGGGCGGGATATGAGGCAAATTCACGTGTGCAACCTTCCAGCTGGACTGTGATTTATAAAGCGAACATTGCTTGCAAGTGTGCGTGCACACAGTTTTATAAATCCAGATTCTTTTTTGCGCCCGCAAATTTCGGCTTTTGGGTTTACGTGCACTTTTAGTATGAATCCTACACACTCTTTTATAAATGAGGCCCTTGAACTGTTTGCGGACTGATAACATCGGTCTCAGTGTTAAGGGATGTCTTTTGGGGAATTTTTGGAGTCTTATGCCAATCAACTAGTCTTGACCATACACATACAGAGATCACCTTTTTGAAAGGCATTAATAGTACACTTCAGCAAAAGCCCTTTTTTACATTTTAATTTGTGTACTTTAAAAAAAAAAGCAACCTATGACAAACATAGTTAAGAATAAATATGTCATAGACTGAACTATCAACATGGTTACATTAAGATTAATCTTATTGCATTAAATACAGAATGTGTTACAATTTTATGGAAAGTAATTTTACTTTGGCTAAGTAAAAGTACCCTTTTTTCCAACGCTCTTCTACAAATATTCTTTATAGCTGTAAGGTGTTGGTTATCTGTTCCAGAAAATGTAAATGCCTAAAGAAAAATCCTTACGAAATGGCTGACCGTGGGGTCATTTCTCTGAAGCTCTGAAGTTTTGTGATAGCTTTTTCTCCTCCTGCCAATAAAATCTTTAAGAGATAGGCATCAGTTCTGTTCAGCCCATCGGGCATTTGAGCAAGATACATGGATGGAAATGTTATACTGATACAGGAACCAAGACTTTTTTTTATATTATTGTGGCTACCTTTTTCCAAAAAATGTGAATGATGGTACATGACCAAAAGATGTCTGTAATCAACTATAATTTCTCCACATTCCCTTCAGCAACGAAACTGGGTTCAAGCCTGTTTTAATGTATCTTTGAGAATGATAAAAAGATTGAAACTGATATTTTTTCAGAAAAAGTCTCTTCAGGTCTGAGAACTGCTGGTGGAAGATTGTTTTCTAGGCATTAGCCATGTGTTGTCAATTATTCCAATATTGTTTAACATAACCTGTTGAGTCCTTACTCAACAAAGTGATGACTTACACGCATCCATAAATATAAACTCAACAAAATGTGTGTTTGATAGATTATTTCTTTTGAAACAATGCCTCTTGGAAATAAATCTTATACCTTTGGAAAGCTTGTTTATTTACCTTTTTAAATGGTAACACATTTGTAAGGAACATGCCTTTTGTGGGAAGAGCAGTAAACCTGAGTAAGGGACCCCTGAAACCATGAAAGATTTTACAAATCTTTCATGGTCAATGCCAAAGAACTTTTCTTTGGTGTTTAGTGGATTGGATGGCCGCCAATATGTGTTGTTTCTTCAAACTTCAATTTAACAATTTATCCATGGAAGAACCATACAGAGCCACAACAGCCTGGCCTCCTCCTCATGCTGGTCACTAGCCTGGTCACACACTACTGTGGGAAGGCATCCCACTCTTTAACCAGCATTTGTCACAAGTCAGCCAATGTGGTTTGTGTTGGTCACTCTGGCACGAATAGTACACCCAAGCTGATCCCACAACTGTCCAATGGGGTTGTCGTCAGGACTGCTGGCAAGCCATTCCATTCTCTCCGCTCCCAAATTCTTGAGGTACTCGCTGATAAAACCTGCTTTGTGGGGGTGAGTGTTAAGTGAGTGGTGTGTGTATGTGTAACCGTGTAAAAGGATTCGGGTTCTGCAACGTCGTATCTTTAAGTATCCTCTGGGGTCTGGCTCGCCATCAAACTTCGACTGGCTCCAATATCCAGGTAGGTCAAACTCTCAACGGGTCCATCAAAAAAAACCTGACCTACAATAAGTAGGATCAGAACACTCATTTTAATAACTTTCTCAGATCTCAAAATATGAATTATAGAACAAAAATCACATTAAATTCACATTAACCCAAAGCAATAGAGAATATTTGCTTTAACTGAATTACTGTTGCAATGTAATATTACAATATTCAGTCATAAAATAAGTAACACTCAATATATCAAATAATGTTATTAGAATAACTTCTTCAAATCAACAGTATTGAATATTCTGTACTCTCTGCATAGTAATTCTCACATAAACAACATAAATCATCAACAAAGAAACATATAATGTGCAGTTGGTAAAATATGGCTGTATATTCTTATAATGCACAAATAAAGTGCTTAACACACACATAATATATTACAACAGTGTAATGAGTGAAACAAGAGTAAAATGAACGTCTTATAGGATCTTTTAAAATGTTTAAAAGATTGGCTCAGTGCTTCAGCATTTGTGTATAGTATGTGTCTACCCTCGCGCCGACCAACATCGGACACTAGCGTTCAGAGATTAACTCCCGTGTTAACCGTTTGCTGGCGTTAGCAATTTAGCACTTAGCATGTCAGGGTAATTGCTCACCAATAAGTTTCTCCTCCAGCTGTGCTCACACAGGTCCGGTCCGTCGCGGAAGATTTCGCCGATGATTCTTTCCGATTTTTGTTTGAGTTTTATCCACTTTTTGTGGCTTTTTCGTCCCAACACGAGTATTGTTTCCAATGCGTGCCTTTTCACCGGGAGTGATCTCAGCGGAAGTGAACTTGTTCCGGTCGGGTCAAGCGGGCGGCTTGTTTTCCGATTGGTTGGCAGAACAGGCTCTGACCCGCCTCTTTCAAATTAAACCCTCCATGAATTATTTTATTACAATTTTATTTCTTCATTAAGGTAAACATCTGTTTTTAATTATTAACCAAAACATTATAGGCCTATTTAATGAATTAATTTTTCCACCATGAATTACAGTTTTTAACTCAACCATCTTAACATGGTTTTAACACACAATGAATATACATAATGATCTTTTTTTATACAGATTTTTAACCTGGGTTACATGTGCACACAGTAATGTTGTAGTTTTTTTTTTAGAATTATTCTCATTTATTAACAATGATCATGATTTTTGTGTCTTTTCTAAAATTTTGTAAGGATATTTCTGAGCTTTTTTTTGTGTGAGGAAGTCTCAAAAACTGAGTGCACAATATTTATGATCCAGAACATGACCCCAGAGCAATTATTACATTAACATAACATAAACAGTGGCAGGTAAAAACTCCCCTAGTGGGAGAAAAACCTTAAGCCAAACAGTGACAAGGAAAAACTCCCCTTTAGGAGGGAAGAAACCTTGAGCAGAACCTGGCTTGAGGTTTCTTATAGGTCAAATATAAGTTAATAAACTTATATTTTATGTTTTATTTTAACATTTTTTGTGACCAAGCACACGTGTATACTCAATGTTAGGTTGTGTGCATGTTTGTGTGTTATCTTTGTTTCCCAGAAAGCAATCTAAATGGAGATGGGTCCTTGCTCATTTTTAGACACAGAACAAAAGATCTGTCTGGGGAATGAATGCAATCACAATTTCCTCCCGCCACCCTCTCACTCGTATTTGTATTTATCGCTGTCTGTTTACTGTCTGCTGCGTATATTCAGATGTATAACTGTAGAGAGATCTTCTGTATACTCATGCTATAATACGTGCAAGAAAGAAATATGAGCTTCTCTAAAGGTTTTCTTCAAGTGCAAGGAAGATATTTCATTTCAACTTGCACTGAGTTCTAGTGTGTGTCGTGTGTGCACAAATAATTCATATAACCTCACTGGGAAGTCAAATATACAGTAAAAAGAGAGCTAATCCTCCCAAACCCAATGATTGCATATCCTTTTTATCTGTTAAAACCACCACATCTCTTTGTAGAAAAGAGTGTCAACTTTTCTTATTTCACTGATTGCTCCAGCTAAACATTTTTTTTCTGAATATGACTCAAATTCCTGAAGAGTGCGGATACATGCAACAGTAAGATGCAACACCATCTGACATGTAAAACCAGGTGAACAAATGGTCATTACTAGAGGTCCCCCCGATACGATACTGGTATCGGGGCCAATACGATACTGGTATCGGTATCGGGGCCGATACGATACTGGTATCGGTATCAGGGCCGATACTGCTCTCATATACTCGTACTCGCAAAAATTATCCGATACCACTCACGGATACCACTTTATTGTTCTTCTTGACTCTAAAGGGAGATGTTGAGCCGCCCCGCGGCTCCCCGGGTGAGTGTGCAGCCTGGTGGCGGAGCAGCCGCCGAGCCACCACTGCTCAGCCAGCTGTTCCGTGTTTTCAGTTTGTTAATTATACAAACTGGACGGTTGAGTATTACCCTTACTCACAGGGAACTTTATTAAACACTCCACATAACTCACAGTACAACGTAGTCTCATCGCAGGTACATCAACTGCGTATGCGGTGCTTCACCTGAAGCCGTCCGTGTGAAAGAACATAAACAATCCCATTGTTACATTCTGGTTAGCCGCTAGTCGGCTAAGCTTAGCGTGGTGATGAGAAGAGGGTGATACCCGTGAGTGAGACTGGCAGCGCCATTTCAGGCAAGATAGCGACAATTAATGCAAGCAGGATATCAGCAGTGTGGACATATTTCAAAATAAGGGACGACGACAGAAGCAAGTCCCAATGTTAGCACTTTTAAAAAGGGGGACCAGAGAGTGTGCTCCAACTATAGGGGGATCACACTTCTCAGCCTCCCCGGAAAAGTCTAAGCCAGAGTACTGGAGAGGAGAATATGGCCGATAGTTGAACCTCGGATTCAGGAAGAACAATGCGGTTTTCGTCCCGGTCGTGGAACACTGGACCAGCTCTATACCCTCCGCAGGGTGCTCAAGGGTTCATGGGAATTTGCCCAACCAGTCTACATGTGTTTTGTGGATCTGGAGAAGGTATTTGACCGTGTCCCTCGTGCCATTCTGTGGGGGGGGCTGAGTGAGTATGGAGTCCGGGGCCCTCTATTAAGGGCTGTCCGGTCTCTATGTGATCGGAGCAGGAGTTTGGTTCGCATTGCCGGCAGTAGATCAGACTTGTTCCCGGTGCATGTTGGACTCAGGGCTGCCCTTTGTCACCGGTCCTGTTCATAATTTTTATGGACAGCATTTCTAGGCGTAGCCAGGGGCCGGAGGGGATCCGGTTTGGGAACCACGGGATTTCATCTCTGCTTTTTGCAGATGATGATGTCCTGTTGGCTTCATCGGACCGGGACCTTCAGCATGTGCTGGGGCGGTTTGAGGCAGAGTGCGACGCGGCAGGCATGAGAATCAGCACCTCCAAAACCGAGGCCATGGTTCTCTATCGGGAAAGGGTGGCATGCCTTCTCCAGGTGGGTGGTCCTGCCTCAGATGGAGGAGTTCAAGTATCTCGGGATCTTGTTCACGAGTGAGGGAATGATGGAGCGTGAGATTGACAGACGGATCGGTGCAGCGTCCGCAGTTATGCGGTCGATGTACCGGACCGTCGTGGTGAAGAGGGAGCTGAGTCGAAAGGCAAAGCTCTCGATTTACCGGTCAATCTACGCACCTACCCTCACCTATGGTCATGAACTTTGGGTAGTGACCGAAAGGACAAGATCGCGGATACAAGCGGCAAGATGAGTTTCCTCCGCAAGGTGGCTCGACGCTCCCTTAGAGATAGGGTGAGGAGTTTGGTCACCCGGGAGGAGCTCAGAGTCGAGCCGCTGCTCCTTCACATTGAGAGGAGTCAGCTGAGGTGGCTTGGACATCTGTACCGGATCCTCCTGGACGCCTCCCTAGGGAGGTGTTCCAGGCATGTCCCTCCGGGAGGAGACCCCGGGGAAGACCCAGGACACGCTGGAGAGACTATGTCTGTCGGCTGGCCTGGGAACGCCCCAGACTCCCCCCGGAAGAGCTGGAGGAAGTGTCTGGGGTGAAGGAAGTCTGAGCATCCCTGCTGAGGCTGCTGCCCCCGTGACCCGGGAACGGATACGCGGAAGAAGATGAGTGAGTGATGAGTGACAGAAGCAAGGCAGCCTGCGGGCTGTCGGGGCGGCACGTGGCCGGGGGGGGCGGGTGCGTGTGCGCACTCCCAGCGCGACTGGGGAGGAAAAGCCCAGCTGGCTAAGTTTTGTTTAAAATTTAATTTCTGTTGCAAATAAAACCTGTCTTCCAATTCATTGCATTTTTCATTGCATTTTTACCCTAGTTATTTTTGTGGTAAAAGTATCGGATCAGTACTCGGTATCGACGAGTACCGATCCGACGAGTACACAAATTAAAATACTAAAATACTCGTACTCGGTGTGAAAAAAATGGTATCAGGGCATCCCTAGTCATTACCATCAGTGTCCAGCTTGGCAAACCAAAACATGGTACTCAAAAACACAAAGACACTAAAACACAAAGCAAGATGTTATGCTGTTTGTCTTAAAAATGAAAGTGAATAATAATGGCAAGAAAAAAGTAAGGAGTGAAGCTAAGATGACTCCAAAGGCGTGTGGGAACCTCAGTAAGATAAAGAAGGTCTTCTGGGTAAAAGCTACAAGCTTCAAGACGTCTCTGGAAGTCATTGGACAGGTGGTGAACAGGTCAATTGCATAATGATACATGTCTGAAGTTTGCCAAAGATTATCTTCGCAATTCAGAAAATGTTTTGTGGACTGAAGAACAAAAAAGTTAAATTGTTGGGGAAAAATAATCAATATACTGTATGTTGCAGAATGGGTACAACATAGTAAGGTGCATGATTACAGTATGGTCCATGATGACATGGGCTTGCCTTGCTGATTCATGAACTGGACTACTTGACACCACTGATGAGGCAAATAGATTCCTAAGTTTACCAAAATATTCAAGCTGTCTATCTCCCAGCTGAAGCTTCATAGAAGTGGGGTGATGCAGAAGGACAGTTCCCCTAAACATGGAATTAAATCCAGCACAGAATAGCTTCAGAAAGAGAAAAACCGTCTTTTGAAGTAACCCATGGCCAGGTCAGAGTTCAGACTTCAATCCCACAGAGAGCTGTTGAATGACCTCTTGAGAGTCATTCACACCAGACATCCTAAAAATGTGTCATTGCTCAGGTCAATTGCTTTCTTGAAATCATTGCTTTCACAGGAGGTTTAACTCCTTTTCCTTCAGGACTGTGTATGTTTAATGGGTATGTTCAATAAACAAATCTGCAATTATAACTTTTTTTCAGCTTAGGAGCATCATGCTTTATCTTTCCTTGTGAATAACATGAAGAAAGCAGTTCGATGTGGATCTTTTTTTCCTTAGGCCTACATGGATTTAATCCAAATTCTACCGGCCTCCTAAATTCAAGTTAGGTTAAGTGGGAAACTTCACTGTCCACAGGTGTTTTTTACTGGTGTCTTAGCATTATAACTGACTGGCAGCCTGTCTGAGGAGAATTAAAATTCTCTCTTCTGTGAAAGTCTTTATCCTGGTTTGACCACTTGATAGAAGCATGTGCAAAAACAAGAGAGAAGCATTGGAAAATTCAAAACAACAGTGAACCTATCCTGAATTGTACAAGGGAGCAGGACAGACAGCTACCCTCCTGTCTGTCCACAGACAGACATGTGGGAGGACGAGGAAAGATAATGGGAAGAGAAAAAACATGCTGCAGATGCCGTTTCGTGGACGCACTCTTACTCCTGCAGAATATCACAGCTGAACATGTCATGCATGTCATGAAAAAGTAAATAAAATGGTGAGAAGAAAAATAAAAAGAAGACAACTGCTTATCCTTTGCTGAAATTATTCATTCTTATTAACACAAAGTGAACCAGTCTGCAGAGTGAGACCAGGCCAACACACAGTCAAAGTTCAGGGTCCCGTCCCTGGGGCTGGGAGACCGGCCAGACGGGTCGTCCTCGGGGCCTGGCAGACTGGCCAGACAGGTCAGGGGGTCGTCCTCGAAGCCTGGCAGACCGGCCAGACGGGTCAGGGGGTCTTCCTCGGGGCCTGGCAGACCAGCCAGACGGACCGGAGGGCCGTTCTCGGGAATGAGCGGACGGGCCGGAGGGCCATTCTCGGGACTGAGCGGAAGGGCCGTTCTCGGGACTGAGCAGACGGAACCCGAGGGGCCGGCTTCGGGGGACTAAGAATCCGAGGGGCTGGCTTCGGGGGACTAAGAATCCGAGGGGCTGGCTTCGGGGGACTAAGAATCCGAGGGGTGGGCTTCGGGGCATAGGCGGATCTAGGGGGTGGCTACTTGGCAAAGCGCAGACCGAGCCGCTGTTCTGTCAATTTCTGCTGCTTCGTCGAAAAATGCTACCACGGCATAAACTGATAGCGTCTGTCTGTCGATTTTTGCTACCCTATCAGAAAAAGCTCCCTAATGGTTTTCTACCTTTTGTAGAGCTACAATTTTACTGTGTTTTACTCCCTAAACCACTTCCTTTCCCCCCAAGTGGTCCTTGTCTCTTGCCAGGCCGTTATTGTAAATAAGAATGTGTTATTAATGACCTGCCTGGTTAAATAAAGGAGAATGACTGAATGAATATCAAATAAAGCGATAGAATTGTTTTTTTTTTCCTCTTTATCGTATAATGTTCACAAAATGTAATGGAATTAATGTCATGGGTCGTGTATTTTGAAGGATCAAATACTCAACATCCCATATTATCCATTTTAAATCAATATTTCAGGGGTAGCATAATTTGATAGTCCAGTAACATCCTATCAAATAATGCTCCTGTCACTTAATGCATTCAGGGCACGGGAAGCATCTAAAATTATCAAAATATCTTAAAACATTTACCTGCGCCTAATTTCACCGTGCTGCGCTGTGACGACATCTCGGCGGTGTCCAATAGGAGAGAAGGTGGTGGAGGGTGAAAAAAAACTTGCAGGTTATAGATCAGAGACGATCAAGATTGAAGATAAAATGATTTTGGCTGTGAGTCTGTGTGAGGAGCTGTGGGATATAAGACTGCTGGCCTATCGTGACCTCAATAAAAAAGGGACAAAAGTGGAGAGAAATCTCCCCAAATTTGTACATACCAGGTGTATTTAAAAGTGGAAGAAAACTGTTGGTAGTGGTAGAGAGCTATTGCAAACCGAGCTGTAGGCTACTCTACGTCCAAACGAGTGGGAAAACGGCGCCAGACTGGAAAAACTTTTTTTTTTTTTAACTTTTTCTGACAAAAGAAACCAGTTCAAGCAGCTGCTGACTATATTTCTATAGTGAAAAGGTCTGAATTTGTTGTCCAGTGCTTTTTGCTTCATTTTCACCACCTGAGCACTCCCACAGATCCACACTCTTTCCTGGTAGGTCCATGCTGGCTGGTCCGTTCTGTTGGGCCGGAGGGTGCGCTGGGTCCATGACTGGCCAGATCGTACTGTAACGGAATGCAGTTTTGAACCCAAATGCAGCACACAGAGCACACAGCGGTAGCTGCTCTGGTTCACGTTATTTCCCACAACAGGGTGAAGAGCAGGCAGGAATGCAGGACAAGGATCAGGCAATAATCTGTGTCGGGTTGGAAGACAAGGTCGGGCACCAGAGAACAGGAGACAAGGCAGTAATTAGTGCAAATTAGCCCCGCCCCTTCTTCTGATTGGTCGATATTTGATAGTTCCTATTTTCTGCCATAACTTTTGAATGGTTTGACATAAAGAGTCGTGGGTGGTGTCATCGGACTCGGTTTTGAGTCCTTGACCAAAATGAGTGAAAATTGCACGTGCGAGGGCCTGTTCATCGCTGCTTGCAACTTTAATTTGTTTTTGTTTTTTCTAACTCTTCTATCATGATCCTGAATGGTAACTGAGGCCCATCAATCTAGGTTTTTGACAACTGAAGACTAAAAACTCTGACTTTGCAACAAACTTAATGGGACATTTGCATCAAGTAAGATTTAACTGATATGCGTTTCTATATTCACATTTCATCCCTGGGGATTTTGGAGTTTGGAGTTGCCTATCCAAATTAAATCAACAATATCTCCACAATTATGAGGACAATATGCATAATCTTGATCTCAATGGATAGCTAAGACTTCACAGCATACATTTCCAGTGTCAGAAAATTGTGAATATTCACATGCCTGAGCAAATTGTGATAAACCAAAGGAAAAAAATGACATTTTTATTCTCGTCTAATGTCTTTTTAGTTTGCACAGTGGAAAACACCATGATAGCAATGCATATAATTATAAAGACACCACTGACTGGATTCAGCAACTCCTTGACTACAACTGTACCAAGTAACATAAAAATAGCTTTAAGCACATAGATTTTATAAAGGTTTTGGTGTGGATAGTACCAGGCGGACTCTCTATTTGGGCACTTGGATAGCTATACTGTGCGGAAATATGCCAAATGTGTTTTTTACCCTTTTTGAAAGGAATATGGGTATAAAATACTTTGATGATACATGATTTCATAAACGTAAAATCTCAATCCAAAAATCTCTGCGCTCTCTGCGTCTCTCTCTATGCGCTGTGCAACTGTGCGTCACTGATCCATGATGGCTGCCGCGCTCCAGTGTTTAAGCTAAACGGTAGAGACCTGATGGATGAAGTCTCGTTCAAGTGTAATATCTCGTTTGAAAGCTTGCGACATGTAGAATGTCAGCAAACTTTATTTAAATTTCCAAAAGCAATGAGAAGTCAACAAAATGGCCGCGACGGACCAGATATGAGATGACGGTGGATGAAGCAGTATCACTACTATGAATGATTAAATCGTGAATTATGGTCAAAGAATGGTGTGGATAGACTGAAAAGGACAACGAAAGGGTAAGGAAATAAAATATACTGCTTTTGGTCGGAATAGCTTTGGGATTGTCTGACGTAGTGTGTGATGAACGATCTGATGTGCTGGCTGTGAAATGTGAATTTTGGCTTTCTGTGTGTTTTGAGATTGGCATGAAGTGGTCAGCCCAGGAAAGATTATGTTCGGTATCATCTGAAGGTGTAGCTTTTGTAGTTGATATGATACCTTGGGGTGGACAAAATTGATTTTGCATTCTGTTGTGTTCTGTTGCTTTTTTTGCGGGTGTTGCACGTGTTGGGGGCGCCATCTTTGTTGCATATGTATATTTAAGTTGTTATAAAATACTTTGTTATAAATCAAATACTTGTTGACAAAACGTACTTGGAGCTTTCACATATTGGCTTTAGCTTCTTTTTTTTTTCTTCCATTTTTACCACCCCGTGCTCCTACCTAAGTCAGTCCTGGGCATTGCCATTCTCTGTCAACCCAGGGAGGGCCCCGCACCGAGCTCAGGTTTCCTTCTTAACCTGAGGAGTGAGCAGGCCGCTTCTTTTCACCAGACAGGGTGGGGTTTCTCTGGCCGGACGTAGCGTGTGGAAGGAAGGAGCCCTCTGGCTAGATCCCTCCCACCCCATCTGGCCAGATCCCTCCCACCCCATCTGGTCAAAGGGGCAATGTGGGGCCCAGGACTGTAGCATGTTTTTGTGAGGGTAGCTCACATTAGCTACCAGGGGTAGCTACAGAAAGGCCCTTTCGCCAACCCCACCCAGGGTGTGGAAACCCAGGACCTTCTTGCTGTGAGACGGCTGCGCTACCAACTGCGCCACCATGTCCCCTGGCTTTAGGGCTGTTTGAGAGACAGTTGAAAGAAAATACCCTGACAGCACTTGAGTAACTTTTTCCACATACTGTATGAACCTGTGCATACAGCTGCCGGACCCGGTACCGGGTCCGTCGAGGGGAACAGGTTAATACTGTAAAATAATGGAAATAATGTAGAGAACATTATTAAGAAAACTCCTTATAACCATTTAAAGGTTAATGATCAGCCGTCTTTTGCTAATAGAGCTATAATGAAGTTGAATGGTAACTGAGGCCTATTGATTTGACATCGGACTGATTCTATACAATACAAACATGAGCCAACGTTTAATTTTGTTAATTTATAAAAACTTTTGTGGTCAGAACATTTTTTTAGTTTACAATGTTTCCAAATGTACTCATTGTTTTACATTTAATTTATATTAAGTTCATGTCATCTCTAAATACTCGTCTGTTTTAATAATGTAGTCCTTTATCGTCTGTTATCTGGCTTTCCTACTCAAAGGCAGTTATTATAATAATCATAGCTCCCTTTACACACCCCTATGTTCTCTTCACACAGACTTAATTTCCTTCCAGTGCCGACACAATTGTAACAGTCCAGTTCAGCAACTTATTGGCATGCAGCAGCCAGGTGGAGCTGGCTGGGTTTATTAAAAGGATCTCGACCCTGATGCCGTATCCCCTCATTAACCTCAATAGCACCTCAGAAGGGCTGTCTAGCACAAGCACACACAGAGACACACATATGTGTTTTCATATGTTTGTTGAAACTCTTAACTGATATAAAGCATTTGCAAGTCCTTTACTTTAAACCTGAATTTCCACTCCTTAATCTTAATCTTTGAATGGTTTGGTTCTCAAAGATATTTTGCATCTAAATTTGACTTCTCGTGGGTTCATTAGGGTAATTAAAACCACATGTGCATCAGTCTGAAGGACATGGGCCTTAGTGTCTTGTCTGCAGTGCTAATGACTGATGGGTACATTCCAGCCAACAACAGCACAAACAGGAAGGAGCGCTAAAGTAAACTTGAAGGAGATGTTTATCTGCAAAGCTATGCAGAACAAATGCAGAACAGATACCATGTGTGGCCCTTGAAGTCATTAAATCTATTTAGTAACTTTTGTTTCACAAAAAGCCTTAATGGCTTTTTTTTAATCCCTGCTTATTTTGTAGTGTGTCACTATGTACAAGTCTGAGTTCTGCTGGAGTGATTGCACTGCCCACATGAGGACTATGGCCTCTACAAATGGCGCCCGCTGAACCCACTGATCTATCCAGGGCCCTGATCTATGACTGTTTGTATCTACGAACTTTCAATGAAGAGTAGTGGAGCCAAAGACTGTGTTTTTAACACAGATGCAGTGACCAAAGTGCTTGATAGGAGGTGAAAAAATACCACCAAATAGAAAATACTGAAATTAACCAAAAGAGACGGTACCCTGATAGCAAAAAATTAGTTAGTCAACATTGAAATATGGTTAGGCAGAAACATTGAATCCATGTTGAAGCCATGTCCGCGACAAACAGACTACGTTGATCCAACATTGATTACACGTTGGCAATTGGATGATTGATTGATGGTTGATCCACCATCAATCGTCAACGTTAACCAAAAATCTACCTTTTTGACCATAATTCAACATTGATTTAACATCTTTTGCTATCTGGGTAGTTACTAAAACAGTAAATAATTTAGTATCTACTACAAGGATATGTGCATATCCTTGTCAGTTACTTAAACCTACTAAAGTCCAGCTGAGGCAGCGTGATCTAATGGGAGCAGTGTAAGCTGCATGAGTTTTACAGATCACATGAGTAAACACCTCTAAGGAGACCGAGCCCAAAATGTCTAATGTAACTAAGATAACCATCCGCTGAGTATTTTATCATACATGCTTCACTGCGTTTGGATCAATTACTAAAGAAACCTTCTTTCTCAGGGGCCATTCTGGCAGAATTCAAAGATCTCTTCTTTTGAAAAATTCTGTTTCTTTCGGGCCGCTCGGTGGCGCAGTGGGTTAAGCACGCGGCTCATATACTGAGGCTACAGTCCCCCTGCAGTGGTCGCAGGTTTAAATCCCAGCCTGCGCACCTTTGCTACATGTCACCCTTCCTGTCTTCAACTTGAACAAAGGGGCACTAGAGCCCCCCCCCCTTCTGTCCATCCTCCTTTCTTTCCGTACACGTTTTCTGTTTCTGTTGACTTTCCAAATTGGCCACTTTGGGACCTTTAGCCATACTTTTGCAACAGAGCTTTTTTCAAGAACTAAACTATAAAACCTGTTTTATTAGATATATACTCTATGTACTGCATCAGTTGACCTCTTATGAGTGCCCACATAAAATAGTTGCTGAACTGTGGGTGTAGGTGGGAAAGGCGATATCACAGGATCTCCTGGACCAGTTTGAATGATCAATCATCTCTGGAACCATCGCAGCCGATAGAAATTGATAGGCAATCCATAAATCCATGTCACTTCTGACATTATCTAGTCAAAATAAAGAAAATATTCTGTGTTTTCTCTTGGGAGTCCTGATTTTGTATGTTTTCAGATTTTTTTCTGATGATTACATGAAATGAGTGGAGTTTTGAACTGGATTATGATTTACGCTGCTGAAACACCAAAGATAAGACCAAATTCAGAGAGATGCTGTAATAATTTGTTTGTTTTTTTTATTGCTGTCCTAAGTCAATTTTGTTGCAATGTGGTCATCCTTACACTGTTGGTATCCTACAGCTTTAAATTTGTGCCAGTTTACAGACTGGCATTTGAAGCATGCAATGGCTTTCTCTGACATGCTGCATTCTCATCCTTTTATGATGCTTAACTTGGCAGCTTAGTGTTGGAATTGTGTTTAGTTTTAGTGAAAATTGTCTTTAAATGCTAAAATGTGACCCCCCCCCCCCCTTAGTTTGAAAAGCATATTTTGTGCAATGTTTTGTTCAATTAACGATAGCTTGAATAATCTGTGCATCATCTGTTTTGAGATCTGAGGGCACTTGTTAGAAACAAGCAATTACATAATGATGGATAAAAAGATGGTGTTGCATGGCCCTCACCTTAAAGTTTCTCATCCATCCATCTATTTCCATTTCCCCTTCAGGGTTATGGGAGGCTGGAGTCTATCCAAGGTTTCATACGACAAGAGGCGGGCTACACTCTGGACAGTTAGCTAGTCCATCAAAGAACCATACAGAAATAAATGAGACAAACAGCCACGGATTCTCACACCCACACCTACTGTCATTTCTAAATTGACTCTAGCTTGAAGAATGATGACGGCATTGTTGTAAAGATGGGTTCTCTCATGTCTAATGGCTGAACTGCTATGTGCTTAGTTCACGGTGACAGCAGACACACGGAGCAAAGGCTGTGAAATCCCACTTACGTGCCTTTTAAAAACCCTGACATGGACTGCATGAGCACACAGATGCAACACCAACCTGAATTGAATATGACAAGTGCATCTTTGTTTGCAAAGCAGTTTCGTTGTCTTACAAAATAGCTGAGCGGAAGCTGTTATAATTACACTTGGGCTCACAGGGAGCTGTGGTTAAGCTGTTAGAAGCCGAGAGTGAAAGCTGAGCGGAAACAGACATCACAGCAACATGAGGCTGTCACTCCATGATGTTGTCACGAAGTGAAGCACAGAGAGTGTTGAGGGAAATCACAGTCATCACAATGCAAAATTATTGAACCAAGCCACTGAAAAACCAGGGGAAAATCAGCAAAAGAGGGAAAACAATGCAGCGGCACAGAGCTGTTGGTGAAACAACAAATACCACTTGATTTTATGCAGAACCACTGCAATTTGAGAGGCGATTTTAGGAGAGTCAATTTGCAAGGCAGATGTTCCTCATGTTTAAGAGGATCAAACTGATCCAGAAAGATTCAAAGTCTTCAGGATTTCATAGATGTGTCCATGAAAATGCTTTAAACTTTATTTTAAAGAGTGGGGATTCAAGCAGTCCATGGTCACCGCTTAAAATATAAAATTACATATTTTATTAAAAATTGACCTATAACAGCAGAAAAGGATGATGCCAATGTGGGAAGACAACTATTACTACTGAGAGTTAAAGGTACATGTTTACAAGATTGTAGTGAAACCAGCTATTATTGGTGTTGGAGACGGCAGAACTGACCAATAGACAAGAAGCACAGCTGGAGGTGGCAGATGAATTTGTTAAGACTGCCTTGATCCATCCTGACAGTGAAGTTGTCACGATGTAGTAGAGTTGGACCCAGATGCAGGAGACCAGAGTTCCAAAAAAGCTAATTTATTGTGGCAAAAAGCAAACTTAAAGTGCTACAGAGCAGGGTTAACAAATCCACAAGCACTTACCAAAAACCTGACAGGACACATGGAGGACCAAAGAGTACGGACCAGCAGGGAGCAAGGGAAAGACAAGACAAGATATACACAGAAGGGTTGATGAGACACAGGTGCAGATGGGAACAAGGGAAGTCAAGACCGTAACTGCAATACAGACACAGTATTCAAAATAAAACAGGAACTAAATATCAAAACCGTGACAGAAATGTATTTAACAATGCTTCCAGGATCAGTCTCATTTAGTCTCCTATTCAGTCATTCTCTTTTTTTCTTTTCAGTCATTACTTTGAGTGTCTTAATTGCCTCTCTATGATGTTCTCTGTGGCTCTCTGTTAAAAATCATTGTTGATGTGTAACATAGTGCCATAATGCATTTGTTGAAAGAGACAACTGGTATGGGAGGCAACGAGATGATCCTTCCTAACTGTGAGCAAATACTCCATTAAAAAATGACACTGATATATTAATATAGTGCTGCTTTAAGAACCGCCATAATCAGAGGAACAGCTATGGTTATATCACTTGAAGATAAAAAAAAAGAGGCTAGATTGAGAGGAGGGATAGTGAATACAAGGGTAGAGGAATACTCGAGATGAAGCTTGCGGGCATGCAGGAGAAAAAAGGAAAGGAATCTAAAATAAAGACTTGTGGATGTGATAAGAAGGGTATGCAGTTGGGTGGCGTGGCAGAGGGAGATGCCCAAGCCAGGGTAAGGTGGAAACAAATGATCTGCTGTGGCAACCCTTAAAAAAGGAAAAGCCAGAAGAAAAGGTTGAAGAATTTAAGGACAGTACTACATAGATAGCTAGACATATTTTTTAGCAGACTCTCAAATTACAATTACTGTTTGGCAGTTTCTGTGGCTCTGAATTGTGCTTATTACTATATGAGCTCAATTAAGTAGACAAAAAAAAAGTCTCATTGCCAAGGTGCATCTAGCGCCAAGAGTACTGAACAATATTTGCATGTCATTATCATGTAATTCGATTACATCTTTTTCCAATATTAGCTAAAAAGGCAAGTGTTGCATGAATCCAAGTCAATGCTTTGAAAAAAAACACGTCTATCAATTGAAAACACGAATAATAATAAAAGAACAATCTGAACCCGTTGTCTCCGGCAGGTTATCATGGTGTAAACAGGATGATTCCCTTTGTGGTGTCTGTAATTAAGAATTAATAGACTTCATGGCAACCGTCCTCTTGTTTGGTGTCCGCCTCATCAGGCTCCTAAAATATTTACTGCTATGGTGAACTTGAGGGTTGTGGTTTGAGATTTCTTGACACCAGCATCGCCTGCAGTTGTTAGCACTCCCTGAATAGTTGAGTCATTTTTTTCCTTCTAATAATTTTGGATCTGACTAGTCCTCTCCAATGGCCGTTACAGATGCTTCTGGGGTAGTTTGTGTGGGTGGAGAGATAATGGCCACAGGTTGAAGAGGAATGGTTGTGGGAGTTGGAGACCAATATTGTTCAGAAACTGAGGACAGTATCAGGAGGATTGCACCATGCTCCTACAAAGCCCTCATTAATTCTTTACCTTTGTCTTGATTTAATGTTTTTCATTAACTGCTAGATATACCCACATGTGCAATCAAAAACACAGAGCTTATTTAATATCTGAAAATCAGAAGACCCCTACACATTATACCCCCGGCAATGTGTAGTTAGGCCCTTATGATTTATTTGGCACCCCTGAGAACAGAAGTTTCCTAATATTCATGTTTCACAGGGGATGGGTGGTGATGTAGTAGTTGACATTTCCACTATGGCATCTGGACATTTTTAACGTTTTCATCTGAGTGGCTAAAAGATTCATTTATCATTCATGCGGAATGCCTCAAAAAGTCTGTAATAGGAGAAATAAAAAAGACGCACCTTTTTTTTTAAATTTTTACTCTTAAAGGTCTGAAAGACTCCAATTAAATGGCCTTCTCAAGCTACTCATAGTTAAAATAAAAAACACACAAAACCTACCATCTGTTGTTTGCCCTGTTTTACAAGCTCAATCTGACTGTCTCTCTGACTTGCTAGTTTGACAGAAACCTAATATGACTTGCTGTCCATTAACTATTTTTACCAAATATCGCTGATACCGGCCAGTTGGAGTGTCCAATGGTACACACAAGTGTACATATAAAGCAGTTTATGAATGTGGTAACCTGGACACGCACGCACGCACGCACGCACGCACGCACGCACGCACGCACGCACGCACGCACGCACGCACGCACGCACGCACGCACGCACGCACGCACATAAAGTATGATTGAACAGGGATCATTTTCCACGCCAACCTTAACTCTAACTTCACCATTCATTTTCCAACTTTGCAGCCTCTTGATCCAATCCTCGATGATGTTAACCAGCGCTTCACCAGAACGGTACACTGCCCAGTATCCACTCAACACTCCTGCTATAAGAATCTTCATTGCTCTCTGGTTGACATTACACTGTACCGACGGCGTGCCTTCTGCAAGGCAGCTACGTTGTAGTACAGCTGTCATTGCAGTGACTTTGTCATTGGAGATGTCGTGTGCACATATGCATCTGCTGATGTGTCCTCAGCTAATCCATATGTGTAATCAAGGATCACCTGGGTCGTGATCAATAAATCAACAGTCAAATCCTTCCTGCCTTAGACAAATAAAACACAGATACTGTAGCAGCATAGCTTTACGCTTTAGTTGACATTTAAGTCCTAGCAGTTAATGTTCACAGACACACAGATACACAGCGTATTAGCACAGTGTGTAATAGAAGTTAATTGGACATGTTGAGGATACATCCTCAAACTGTGGTGCCATGCATGATGTGCTTTTAAAATAATTTTTGGGGAAAAAAAAAGCCTAAACCTGACTGAGTATAACAACCTTCATCATGTTCCAATTTATTTAATAAATACAATGTTTATTTTCCCCTAAGGGCTACTGGCTCAAACCAACATTCATTAAAGCTTCTTCACGCGGGATGTCAATTATTAATTCTTCCATTTATGACCATCCATTAGAATTCATGGCTCATAGCACACAGGAGAGACTGTGGGAGGCTTCATGAATACATTCTAGAGAATAAACGCTCTTCAATAAGAGGAACTTTAGCCCTTTGAAAAAGCCTTTCAGAACACTTCCTTTCTTGTTGTAATGCTGTTGAAAAAGAGATTGGATATAAAATGGCTTATTGTCTAACTCATGATTAGGAAGTGCAATGTGAGGGCAAGCAGAAAAAGAAAGTGTCACTCAGTCATTGGGGAATCACAGAACAAATCATGAACAAGATATTTTTTTCTCCCTTTGCTGCATTGGGGCGAACAAAACGGCACAGTCTTGACTTGGAGATTCCCTGAAGTGTAGAAATAAATATGTATGTGACAAGTTTTGTAAAAGGATGGCATAATGTTCCCCTTCTTCAGAAGACAAATATCAAATGCATACACTGTAAATAAGCCACAAGCGTAACGCTTCATTCATAAAAGCAGCTTATTCAGCTGCATTAGTGCCAATGTTGACCAGTGGCCCCATGAACACATCAATAAAACAGCTTCACCATTCAGCTCTGTCACTGTACCTCTCACCTATGAGATGAATCTCACACCTCCATAATAAACTTGGGTACATGCACCTTTAGTGGTACTGATAAGAGAATACCCCAGAGATTAAAGTGCACAAAATCTTTCTGCATACTGCTGTCATGTACTTAATAAGATTCATTAAAAAAAGGCATACACTCTGTATGAAAAGATGTTGGACCAGTAAGCTCCACTTCCTGTGTGGGATGGATCATCCATGTTTAAGACATAGATTACGAACCATCTCCCGGTAACAAGAGTGCAAATTGAGGAAAAACTCAATTGAAGCTGATGGTGGCTTCTTAAGACGTAGGGTAAAAATTCTTGAAATTTGATGTGGGGATTACAAAAAAAGGACCCTGATTCTTTTACCTGATTTTAAGACCTGTCTCTTGCACCACAGATGGGTTTACATTAACGTAAAGAGACCAAAAATAAAGATTTAAGTTAAGTTTTAATTAAACTTCTTCAGGCCTGACCTAATATCAGTGGCGCTTGTACCGATATTTTAAGATGCTTTACTAATTTTTTTATTTTCAGTAAATCTATGCCTCCTGGCATCACTAAATGTAACGAGGGAAACTTTACGACTCCAAGCCCAGTACAAAATGCTGAGGTACTGCATATAACGTTATTTACTCAAACCTTTAACAGCTGTGATATTTCATAGACAGAAAACATTCTGAGAGTAAATGGACCTGCCTGTGGCTGAACGCAAGGTCAGAATTAGGATTTATTTGCAGTAAGCTCAAATTTGTATCAGATGCCCGAGTCTGACCGATATCTGATATTTGGATGTGGATGTCAGGTGGAGGTTGTGACAAGGATGGAGCAAAGCATGTTAGAACTTGCGAAATATAACAGAAGCAAATATACCAGAGAGGGAATTGGCAGGTTAGCCGACAAGAGTTGACGTCAGCGGCCAGTTTCTACTGCAGACAGTGATTGGAAATGACGAGCAGCTGGAGGTCGACCACTGCACACTCGTGAGGTCTTCTGTAAACACAAAGGAACAGAAATGGACAGAAACAGTCATGTGGAATATGGTTACTACTATGATTATAACAAACCAAAAAAATCAGGAAAAAAAAAAAAAAAAAACAGTATTAGAATGGATCTTGTACTGTAGCTCCATGGCTAGTATCTTTCCAAATGCAATCCAGTTTTTTCCAACTGCCGTTTTTACATTTAGATGCCTTTATTTCAGCTCAATGAAATAAAAGCCAACCTAATTGGGTTACTGTTGATAGGCAGCATATTTTCAAAGTCTAGAGTCCTTGCGGAAGAGATGAAAAACCTCATGACAGAAACATAATGTGAGACTGCGGTGCTCAAAGTCAAAGTCCTTTTCAGTTGTAGCCACAAAACTTGAAAACAAAAGAAATCTGGGGAGAGAGGCACAGGAAGTGTCTTTTGAAGATGATGATTTTTGACATCAGTGGAGAGGACACAAAGGTTTCATTCAAGTCAGAAATACAAAAAAAAAGAAAAAGAAGTTTAAAGCCTTAAATTCACACTACAACAAAGTATGCACACAACAACAATTCCTTGCAGGTGATTTAAATGTATTCTTCTTGAAAGATTGTATGCATCTATAGTTCAAGTTGGAAGCATACATTTTGTGTTATAGAAAAGAGATGTGTTATAGAAAAAATACGATGTTGATTTTTTTTTTCTAGGGAAGAATGTATGAATATATAACATTTTTGATATTAAAAAAAGTAAACTTGTGCAGATAGTCTCAAAAATCGAAGTCATTAAATTATTGATATGTATTTAATGATACTGAAAATATCAAAATGTCAGAGTTAACCAACAATTTAACAAACATATTGTCATATTATTGGTTACCAGTGTAATCGGTAAAATGGTGGAAAACCATCTCTGGCTGTTACGGTCTGTTATGATATTTGAGCCAGAAATGATCATAACTCAGTTAACACAGCCTGTGTGTGTATGTTCTTCTTGTGTCCTGCAAGTACTTACATCTGAGTTGCAATATAAAAATTAGGAGAACATAATCACACTGTTTTTTAAAGATAGTACGGCTTGCCGTTCTGTTCTCAGACCTCACAGTACTGACTGAACGGAAGTTCATAATGACACAATCAGAAAAAGGCTGAACAAGCATGGTTTGGTTTGTTTTGGAGAGGTTACCGGGAAGCCTCTTCTGTCCAAAAAGAATGCAGAAGCACTGACAAAGGAATGTGGATCACAAATTGGACCAAACTGCACCAAACTGCATTCAACCTCAATGTCTAGCACCCTGTTTGGTGAGACCAAATAGCACTTCAGCAGTAATGTGTCATACCCACTGTCAAGCACAATGGTGGAAGGGTCTAGCAACCACAGGACTTGGGCACCTTATTGTCACTAAATGTGCATTTAGTGGTGGTATATTAGGGGATCTGTGTATAAGAAAATGGCCCAGAACCTCAATGAACTGAATCAATGCTGCATAGAAGAGTGGGCCCAGATTTATTCATAACAATGTGAGACTCAAAGCAATACAAAAAATTACTACTTCTTTTTTCTTTTTTTTTGTCTGCTTACATATTCATGATTAATACCATGTTGGTAAAAACCTAAAGCATATATATGCATTTTAATATATAACATATATACACACATTTTTTTAAATAATTAATATAAACATATGTGAGGCGGGGTCGGGGGGATGGCATCCGCTGCTACTGTAGTCTGAAATGAGAAAAACACAGGGAAAAGCACAACGGGCACACAAGCTTTTGACATCTGGAAGAGGGAAAACAAACAGACACAAGAACAGGCAGAGACACAAACTGCAACCATTTCAGGTCTCTGAGACTGAATTCAGACTAAGCTACTGCGATTATCTTTCCCCCAAAACTGTGGAGTGAGTATGTAGGTGAGTGAGTGTGTGTGCAAAGTGAAAACAAGGTTTAAAAAAAATGACTAGGTTTTTGCAGCTACACTCAGTTCTACAGCCTGAATATGAGAGGTATTAACTCCATCATTTTTTCTTTTCTTTTTTAATCTATTAAAGACAATTGGCTATTAAAAAACAAAATAAATGGATATTGAGCACATTTTCAGGCTCTGCAGGCAAATTAACACTCACCAGCCTCACACAATCCAACAATTAAATACAGGTCGAATCTGAGAAAGATAAAAAGGGAAAATCTACCTGAACAATGAGCCTAGCGAGACAGCACAGCATCCAAGAGAGATACATAAAGACCAATACAGAGCTTTCTAGCTTGCTCTAAATTGGTCAGGGAGAGCTGGGTCTGGAGAAATCCAATTAGCAGACTATCATTTCCAATGAGAGGGTTCTTCAATACTGCAGACCTGGCCAGCCCTGGTCAAATAAACCAGCTCTCAGTTTCCACCCCTGATGGTAACATCTCGAAAGAAACCATTGATCCTGAAACCATCTTAATCCATTCTCCAAACGGCCACAACTCCAAGGAGCAGCAGTTTATAGTGCCCTGGGCAGGAAAACACAGTTACTCTTCTCACCCCTCACATTTCTGTTTGTATACATTCAATAAGCACAGTTCTCTCTTTTACTTCGTAATGTTAGAATATGAAACTAAGCAGCCACTGCTATTAAAATATCAAATCATGAATATTTAGTAGATACCTATAAGACGATTGTAGCTGGTGTATTCATCCAGCATCATAATGGTGCCAACAATTGCAGATATCCAGTGATAAAATACATCACAATGTGCACTGTAATGTGAATCATTTAAATGTGCCTTTAGTTTCTAGCTTAACTATAATCCATAGGACATCCAAGGATGCCGTGACAAAAGCAAAGGTTTTTGGATGTGTTCCTACCCCTATGGCCTCATAAGAGTTTGACTCTTCTGTTCTTCTGTTCATGATTAAAACAGTGTCATTGCTTTAACATTTTTGGAACCTGTTCAGTGTTGGCAGAAAAACTATCCACCAATACCATTTACCCAGAACTTTTATTTCCCTCAAGACATGCACACATGCACAAACTCCAAAATTAATTTTCTGTCCGGGAAGGTTTACAAAGTAGAACAATCCTATTCCCATGCACTCAAAAGCACAGCTATCCTGGGACAGTTGACAAAGTAATTAAAATAAAAAAAAAAAATGAGTAAACAGGTGAGCGATAAATGATTGATTGTATACTGTATGGATGTGTGAACTCTTATAGCTCTTTTCCACTAGTACCTACCGGTACTCGTCATGCCTCGTATCGCCTCTACCTGCTTTGTCTTCGTTTGTTTTTCCACCCCCAGGTGAGAAGTGGGCGGGTTGGGGTAAAGCTGCTGTGACGTACTCGATTGCGCAACCCCTTTGTTTGTGTCGGCGCTGATCAGAAATCAGCTGGAGCCGCGAGCGGCTGAGAGTAAAACAGAGCTCCTGGTGGATCTGATCGTTCCTTATCGCCCGTCTACATCCCTTTTTTAATTCTCTCGTCAGCCACCAGGTTTATGAACATCTGCACCTCAGAGTTGGATCACCAAACAGACGTTTGTGCTGTATAATAAAATCGCAGTGAGTCGCTCTCGCACTGACTCCCGCTTCCTGATTCAAACGTCTGACGCCCCCCCGACCAATCAGTGGCGTGGAGGGTGATGACGTCAGATCCAGGGCCGACTCAGCACGCTTAGAACCTCGGCAGTACAGGTACAGAAAAAGTATCTGCTTGGCACGGCTCCACCCGCCTCGGCCCGTAGTGGAAAAGCGCAAGACGGGGGCGTGGCGAGTAGAAGCGCGCTGAGTAGGTACTAGTGGAAAAGGGCCATTATTTAGTGTTAACTTCATTCTTTCCATTAGTACCTTTTTCCCCCTTTTTGTTGATTAAAAACATAAACAATTGCTGAATATCAATTACATGCACAAAGAAAACACCATTCTGCACCTAAAGTAAAGTTTTTCTGCAGTTTCAGGTACATGATCTAATATCCAGCCAGGAGATGTTTTTTTTTTTTTTTTTGTAACTCAGTTATTGTCTTTCCAAGAAGCTTGCAATGCCAAAAATAAGACGACAACCCAAAGTTTTCAGTGTGTTGCCCTCTCCTCTGACATGCCCTTAAGTTGACAAAGAAAACTTCTTGTTTCTGTTTGATTTTTACATCTTCCAAGTAAATTTTCAGCACACAACAATCTGGACTGTTTGCAACAAAGAGAAGCTGAGGCAAAAAAGCAGAGAAAAACAAAATTTAAAAACAAGTGACAGAACAGTGATATCACAAACTCTGGAAAGTTCTTTTTTCAACTCTTTTTCTTGTTTAAAGTGAAATGCTTCAGGCCATTTCCTGAAAAATCCAACTTTTTACATTATTTATAAAGTGAAAGTTGGCAAAGCACACATTGTCTTTTAGGAAAAAGTGTACTTCTTAAAGAAATTTTATCACGCATCATATATTATTAATGAATGTAAATGGCTTATTAACATTTTTTGTAAGTGCCTTACAGCAAGTGTTATTGCTCTGATGCAAATGAGAGGTTTTTGCTTCGAAGGAGAGATTTTTCTTATATACAAAAAAAAAGTTTTTGTCTTCCATTCTCAGAAAAATAACCACCTCTTCACTGTGTTACAAGATCTATAAAGATACAGCTAATGAGCCCTTTCAAAACTGTTAAACCGAATTTCTAGTTAGTAAACAAAATACATTTGTCACATCTAAAGTAATTTAAAGAGACTGAAGTAACCAGGAATTTCTCTTCTTCAGCCTGAGAAAACATAACAAAACCAGTTTGTGGTTAAAAATATATGCACTGGATAAAATGTATAACAGTCCTATGTAATGTTTAATAAGTTCATTTAAAAGAGGTTCATTTTCTTTTAAGAAATATCTGTGTAATCAGCCGTGCAACCTAACCTGTTACCAATTTAAATTTCAGTCAATCAGCCAATCCATCTCATTCCTTTGGTAAGGGGCGGGACAAGTGGCGCAGGTTAGGGTAATGTTGGGTTTTGCGAGCAGTCCTACTGTTTTTTGGAGAAAGGAGAAACGAGGCAGCGTGTTGCTGAGAGTATTTAAAGTTTATCTTCAAGGTCGGGTACTCGTGGTCCTGATAACTGGTTGGTATTCTGAAAAAAAGGTAAATAAATGTGCGCCTTTTTTTCTATGCTGTAACTAACCGTTAAAGTGATAAGAACATGATCTGCGCAAAACCGACTTCACGTTAATTTCGCCATGAAACAGCGTTGGATATTGCGGCTCAAATGAGTTAATATGCTTAAAGGAGACGTGGAGAGAGAGACAGGTCGGAGTGGTTTTCCCGGACTTCCCAGTCGACGGACTCTGCGTTTTTTTCTTCCTGTGATTCCTGATTCCCGTGATTCCTGTGCTCAACAAACTGCTCAACTGTGACTGCCATTGCCCCAGTGACTGCTATCCCCACAACCATTCTTTTGGGATTTGTGAGTACTAACTGAATTAACAGAATTTGCACGTGATTTTTGTTTCTGCTCTCTTGAATGAGGAGTGAAGGTGTGTGTGTGGGCCCACAAGTATACATTGAGTGATTATGTGATTGAAACTGTGTTTCGTTAATATCAACCATATCCATAAGGTAACTTTTTGTTGTTAGAGGCATTTTGATAGGTAACTTTTAATTTAAGGTAATTAAAGGGTACTTATTTTGTATAAACCTATTTAAAATGGTACTTATTCTGCTTAACAGAGAGTTAAAAGGTATTTTGGGTTTAACTTAAAAGCATAAAAAGGTTTTTTTTTTGCACTTAAAAGGAACAAAAAAAGGTATTGTTTACTGAATATAAAGGGAAAGAGGAAAAGAAACCATTTTCAATTTGTACAATTTTATTTATACCATTTTGAGTATTTATTTTTATATTTGATTTCACAAAGAAAGAATTACCAAATTTTATTTTATCTAATTTTGTAAATAAATACCTGTAAAAGGATTATTGCATTTAAAGTACAGTTGTGTGGTGTCCTTATTAAGTCTATTGAGGAAGGTTGGAAGTCAAAATTGTGGTAAAACTTAACACAGTTAAATTAAAGGATAATATTGCATGTAACATTTCAACAACAAACTCAGGCCCTGTCCCATTGTACTACACACAAGATAAAATTAAAGCTGCAAGCAGTGATGAACGGGCCCTCATACCCTTGTGCACGTTCAGGCGTGCTGCAGTGGAAGCGCTTGTATGACTTGCATGTAGATGTCTTCAGGCCTGGACATTTAGCGGATAAAACCACCCACAACTCTCTGCACCAATTATGTTCAAGGACTCAAAACTGAGTCCGATGATACCACCCACGACTCTGTATGTCATACCATTCAAAAGTTATGGCAGAAAATAGGATCTATCAAATATCGGCCAATCAGAAAAAGGGGCGGGGCTAATTGGCACCAATTATGTTGAAGGACTCAAAACAGAGTCCGATGACACCACCCACGACTCTTTATATCAAACCATTCAAAAGTTATGGCAGAAAGTAGGAACAAATATGGACCAATCAGATGAAGGGGGGGCAATTTTCGTGCATGTACGTCAAACCGTATTGTGGGGCTTGAGGCACGAAGTTTTATTTGTATGGACTAATCAGATGAAGAAGGGGGAGCGCGCTTTTTGGCATCTATCGTCGCCACGGTAACGCTTTTGAATGAGAAAAGTAATGTGCCTCGTCGCAGGATGGAGACGCACATTTTGATGTATAACACACCTGGGTGCACGTTACGGTTCGGGCCGCATTAACTGCCGAAGGAATGGCATAAATTTCGCCAAAATGACACGATTAATTCAAAATGGCCGACTTCCTGTTCGGTTTCGGGCATGGCGCCAAGAGACCTTTCTTTAAGTTGCGACATGATACAGGTGTGTACCGATTTTCGAGCATGTACGTCAAACTGTATTGTGGGGCTTGAGGCACAAAGTTTTATTTTATTTGTCGCAGGATGGAGACGCACATTTTGATGTATAACACACCTGGGTGCACGTTACGGTTCAGGCCGCATTAAATGCCGAAGGAATGGCATACATTTCGCCAAAATTACACAATTAATTCAAAATGGGCCCTAATTAACATAGCTACATGGGACCTGGGTTACATCATTATGACCATATTTGCTTATGTTGGAGCGAACTCAAGGAGCACTGGCCATACAGCCTCTAGCTCCTTAGCTGCTGGCTCTGGTAGCTGGCGCTTTCAGCCGAGTCACCCTCCAGGCTGGTCTGGATTGTGAACTGCTGCTGAGCTGCTATCCAATGGTGGGTTTCCTACCCTCACCAAGATCTCAGTTGGGACCAAGTTCCACAAGGTGTCCTGGCCACGGAGCTCTGTCAGTGTTTTATTCGCAGCAGTACTCACTTTAAGATGCTGTTTCAGGAGCAACTTCTAACATGGACGGATAGATTAAATCAGAATGGAGTTTGTTCGCACCATAAATCAGTGTTTTTTCAATCTTCATCCCCAGGGCACACTGTCCCAGATGTTTTAGATTCAACTCTGCTCCAACACACGGGATTCAAATGATTGGATCGTCATCAGCTTGTCATCAAGGTCTACCCAAGTCTGTCAATGCCCCACAATTTTGAGCCAGGTGTGTTAGAGCAGAGCAACATCTAAAATACTGTATACGTGGCACTGGTCTGGAGGACCGGATTGACACACTGCCATAGGTTAACTTGAGCCAAGCTAAAATACATAGCTTAAGGTGGCTGAGGTTAGGTGGGTATGGTCACACCATTTGCCAAATTTGTTTGTTCCTTTTGCTCATTATTGGATAAATTGGCAGAACCTTTACCCAACTTTGGGATAGTACTTCAAAGCAGGACAATTTGAATCCACATCAACCTGTCCCTGAATAAGTTACATCTTGAAAGTAACCGCCAGTCAAAAGCAGCACCAGAGAAGAATTCGGGTGAGGCCTATCATAGCCTGGCACAACAAGGAACAAAGGACTCTATAGTTGTAAAATTATCACTTTGAGAAGAACCAGACCTGACTCCATCTCCAGCAACCCCAAATCCATGAGAGAAACTTTAAGACTGGAATGTGTGAATTAACTTTAGTTAAGAAACCTTCAATGTGATTTTCCTTTGGTTAAACTACATTTCTACCATGGTTGAACTATTCTGTTGTTGTACTTTCCATGCTTTGTAAATTATATCAGGTCCTTCATTAAGTCATAATACTGATGCAAACAGGTAATTTATGTGTATTCATTGAGCTACATTATGTATGAAAACCCTAATAATATTTTACATATACAGTATATATATATATATATATATATATATATATATATATATATATACATATATATATATATATATATATATATACATATATATATATATATATATATATATATATATATATATATATATATATATATATATATATATATATATATAGGTCCAAATCTAGAACTCAATCTATCATGTTGGTAAACTGAAATCTATAAGGTTATTTTCCTTTTTTATTTTATCTTAACAAAATAAAGTGAAGAGGAGACTATGAGAGGTCCATTTAACAGCTCATAATTGGTTGAAGAGACTACTTGACCCCCCATGAACTCTGACCGCCCCTGGGGATAAAACTACGATGCTCAAACAGTTTAGTCAGAAGTAGAAAGAGAGTTGAGATTTTTAATATTCTTTTGGCTCCTTTAGCCCTCTTTCCTTTTTCTTAGTAATTTTCTTCTGAATCTTTAAGTCTTTGAGTTTGACTCGTTCTGTGTTTCGTCAGAAGATTGAAATCCTTCCTTATTTTTGCAATAATTCATTTTTGATTAACTTTTGTACCATTACTAAAACTGAATTAATATTCTCTCCAGAGAAGTTTAGATTTTTCCTTTTTGAGTCAAGTTCGGGTTTTTCCATTATTGGCCTGGTTCACGCTGTTCATCACAGCAAACAGAAATTCTGGTTCTACTCTCGTTTTACCAACGAGAAACTCACAGTACCGTCGCCCATCAACCACGCCAGGCTAGGCGATAGCCAAACCAGCTGAGACGAACCAGAGTGCAGTCGACCTGCTGACAGACTGACTGCAACATCCCCAAGAGACGTACATCCCATCGAGGCTGGCTGTTCATCTACTTGGCAAAATTCCACTTCAGCTCAACCAGTCTACAGCTCGGTAAGGCAGGTCATCTGGCGTGCGTTGGTGTCACAAACCGAACCAAAAAAGCCCAAAATTCATTTTTCTTTAAAGTTAATCATCAATTTTGGTTAGTTGCCGGATTTATTAGAGTCCTTTTTATATACATACAGATTTTTGGTCAAGAAAACCTTTCTCTTTCTCTCATTTTCATTTTTTCTCTTTTCTTCTCTGATGTTAGTCTAAAGATCCTACAATCACCTTATTACACCATACGCACATATATGCATATATATATAGATAACTGCACATTTATCTGTCTGTTTAATTGAACTTGGAATACATTTTCCTTGAATTGATCCGTCGTGTTGTTTATTTGATGTACTCAGACCAATCCAGATTAGAACCTGCTTTCAGATGAGAGATTGATGAATACAATTTATTTTTCCTTTGTGATCAAAGGTGGTGCCCCAACGGTCTATTAAATTAAAAGGAGCCGTCTGTAAGAAATGGCCAAAACTGGTACTGCAGTCACTTTCAAAATATTGTTGAGCGGCGTGTACCCTCCCCCTCCTCCCCCCGACCAGAGGTTGCCAGGTAGGCTGCAGAAAGCAGCAGGAACGTAGGCTGCCATGGCTGCGATAATTAGAGCCGAGCTGGCAACCCGGATGCCGAAACAATACTGACTTCGTGATTGGGAGATAGGTGGAGGGTGGAGCTTCAGGCCAAAACAAAAAATGACAACATAAACATCAGTTGAGGGCTGCAACTCCTCTTTTTAAACTGGAATATCCTGGCTTGAGTGCTGTTGTCAGTGACATAAGTATTTGAAATTAACATGATTTTTAAATGTCTGTTGACATGTCTGGGTCATTTTATGATTCATTTTATTATTGCTCTTACATACAGCTCCTTTAAGTAGGATTGCTAGACAACACTCCCAAAAGCTGACTTCAAAACAAGGTTTGGGAGGAGGAGCGGGGCAATGATTGACAGGAAAGGGGGAAAAGGACGCGTTTTTCACTGCGCAAAAAACACTGTCATAAAAAAGGCCAGGCATGGAGTACTGGAGTGAAGTTTTTCTTGTTACACCCTTTTAGACACATTTGAGGGATATTGGCCAAGACTTTTAATAGTGTTAAAAGCATGTTAAAAATTATGTCACAATACCTTTAAAGTGCGTTGATTGTGTGAAGTCCGGCATAAAGGAAGGTGAAAGAGAAATTCAGAGAATTCAGAGAAAATTCAGAGTTAACTACACAAATTTTCATCAGCTGTTTTGCTATTGAGTTTCCCATCTTCGGATTGAACCCAGGGTTTATTAAACCTAGCTTCTGAACCCCATTGTATGTACATGCATAGGAAGTAGTGTGTATGTGTCTGAGATCTTCCATTAATGGTGTTATTGATCTATCCTCTAGTCATGCAGAACTTTCTTAGCCCACAGTGCCACTGACTTCAGGGGCACCATGGCAACAGGATAAGTAGGATCAATGACATCATGACATCAGAGCTCTACTGCACAGCAGGAATCGGAAGAAAGACTGACGCAGCAGATGAGTGCAGGAATGAGGGAAGTTTGACTACAACACAGAAGTATGGAAGCATATCTGAAAAAAAAAAACAGGACTGATGCTGTGCTGTGTTAAAGAGGTTGAGAAAGACAGATGACCGACAAGAGCGAGCGGAAAAAATGATCAAGGGAGGAAAAGTGTGATGAAAATGTTCTGTATGGGAGGGCAAGCGGAAAAGGTTGATGTTATAAATCCAGATAATTCTGTAATGACCTCTCTGGGGAAATTAAAAGTTATGATACAATTATTTATATGTGACATTTGTGTCACTGGTGCAGGTGCTCATCATCAACTTACCCAGGGTCATTAAAATACACGAGTCCCATTACACATGCCATTAACAAGTGTATTGTTTCCAAATTATGTCCAAAAGAATTATATGAGGTCAACACTTATCAATACAAAATATGTTGTGATTTTTACTTTCAGAGCATGTTTTGGGGTCAACACATTTTCTGATTAGACCAAGTTTTTAATTAAACATTTTTAAAGTGTAGTAAAAGCAGTGATCATATACTACTGATCAGTTTTAATGATCAGGCCAAGGTGGATGCATAACTAACAACTGCATTTCACTGACAAAATAAATACATAAATAAATGCATCTTATATATAGATAGCCCTATTTTATCCCCTGCAGCCACTATGATAAACAGAAACATGTGTCTAAAAAAAGATGATGTGGTATCACTGAGCTGTTGTGACCAAAGTGCCATTTGGACAGTTGGAAAGTTAAGAGAAAATGTGATGTCTACCTCAAAAGGAGAAAAGAGCTTTTTTCCTTGGAACGTTGACATAGTTTCCTGCGATTTAAGTGAAAGTCTGTGACTTGCCTGGGTTCAGAATATAGCACAGTGACACAAAGAAGCGTATTCATACCTCTGTTCAGGGCAGCCAGTTACAAGACGGTGAGGTCAGACTCCAGTCCACACTTCTCTTCCCTGGCATATGTCCCTGTTGAAATTGGTGTTAAAGCTTTGCACAACCATCTTAGAGATAAACATGAGGAAGCTGGATAATTCTTCCCTGGCCTGTGTTGACGATGTCACAGCACCCTGTAAATATGGTATTATAGAGTCACACACTAATGAAATCTGCATTAGAAGGCTGGAGGGTCTAGTAGTTGAATGAGGGCCCTTATACACTGAAAAATGTCTACAGCATAAGATTGATACATCTCATACTGTACAACTTCATCTGCAGAATCTTGGGCATGACGTCAAGAATATATATATATGTAGACTGTACAATGCTGAAACCTCCTGAATTGTAGGCTATGATGAATGAAGAAGTGGTGAAGGAGTAGGAAAGGATAGCCACTTTAGTTAAAATGTAATTTTCTTTTAATTGACAAGCACACATTTCTGACAATATCAGGAAATTATCCCAGGCCATATCTGGTCATTAAACCTTTTGAGATGACTGTCCTACCATTACAATCACACTGGGATACACACACATGACCACCAATTTGGAGATAGGATGAGAGACATGGACGCAATTATTTCAAGTTGGTCATCTGTCATTTCTTTCATTATTGCAGAGAAATGAAGCTTGGAAACAGTACAAAGTTATTGATTGTATACAGTACACCTTTGGTACAAGGTCTCTTTACTAAAAGACCATAATATTTTCATAAACTGCATTGTGTAGTTTCAAATGGCCAAACCTAACCAGGCTTTTAAGTGCATGATTTTAACTAAACGGGTGAAAAGAGTAACTGATAACATAAGTGGAGTTCAAAATGACTTGATAAATGTATCCATAATAGGTTTGGATGGCAGAAAAACTCTTCCAGTATGACCAAAGCATCCTCCCCATGTAGACATTCTTGCATGTTAAAACTGATAATCAGTAATATGTGATTGGCATTCTATTAATCGATGCAATTACGTTAAGAAGATGTCAAAAGGACGGCTGTACCAACACCAGGAGCTTTTACAAATATAGCAGAAGAATGAAGGCTGAGGGGGCTGACTGCAGTTGCTCATGACTGGACAACTCTGTGATATCACCGCCACCACATATCAGTTCAAACCGCTTTCAAACAACTACTCTTTAAAGTCTTTAAAATTGATGTTAGAACTCAATGTTTTTGTCAATCAAATATTTTCGAAGAGGCTGTACCTGTCATTTTATAAAATGTATAAAAAAAATTGAATTGAATTTTAAATAAAACAGAAACAACCCTGCTTTTCTTGTATTTGTACTCGGACGGCTGATATATTAAAAACACCTTAGGATAATTTTTATTTAATCTATCACTCTGTCTGACTTCCTTTTTTATGTGACATAAGCTGAGAGAAGAAATTGAGCCTTGGAGCAAAACACACTTGGTCATTCACAGTAGTGTATACATCATTTCATGAGTTTTGATGGCGGGCTCGGGACAGAGCCAACTTCATTACCCATCAGTCCTTCTGCTTCCTCTGATGGTTATCGGACATCAGCACTCTCTGCTAAAGAATCCTTCACCTTGGCAGTCTCCTTACATTGAACAGGTAATGGATACACAGGCAGGTGAATGCACTGCAAGTCCGTTCATATTGGTTTCACACGCGCACAGGAAAACACGCCCGTCAGAGTCTGTTAATGTTGCAGACAAAGGAGATGCCGATCGATATCTGGCAAAGCCAGGCATAAGAAAAGCACTAGTCAGGGAATAATGACACACACACACACACACACACACACACACACACACACACACACACACACACACACACACACACACACACACACACACACACACACACACACACACACACACACACACGCACACACACGCACACACACGCACACACACGCACACACACACACACACACACAGCTTGGCTGCTTACAGGGCGAGCTAAATGCTGATGGAGGCAACAAGATGAAGGTGATTGCTTTGTGATTAGAAAACCCTGATGACAGAGGAAATGTTCAGAGACATTCTGCTGGCAATAACCAGCTTGCAGACCAGGAGGTTCATTTATCAAATACTCCTACCAGGGTCTATGTCAGTATTCTCAGGGTCTACAATAAAACTTGATGTTATGGAGTTAAGTTTGAGGGTGTCAGATTGGCACACAGCAGACTTTCAAGTCCGCCCAGACGGATGGTGACAGACACTGGATTAAAAACACTGACTGGGAAATTTGTTCTGGCTCTGAGCTGGGCCATCAGACTCACCTGAGTGAGCAGCACATGTGTGATAATACAAATGTTGCTCTTATTAGATTGTATCTACATTCTTGAATTTTAAAGAGTATTTGTAGAATACAGCTCTGTAGGATTACACTGATGCACATGGAGGACAGTGAGCAAAAAGAAAAGTGTTGAAACAGAAGACACATAATTAGTTGTTCACTTTAAAACATGTCACCATATGTTTGTGGCCTTAATGTACTCATCACCATCTTTATTAAAACAAGGTTTATTTGATGGGATCATGTAGCATGATTTCGTTGAGTGAAATGTCATATTACACAATAAGCACATGTGAAAAATAAACTCTGTAATCTGTATGAGATATATGAGTGACAGCACTGTTAGCAAGCAAACACTAATCAGCCACAACATTATAGCCAGTCGATTAAAACTGAGTAGGTCCTCCTAGTGAAGCTTTGTCCTAGTGAAGCTTTTCTTCTGACCTCAGCTTTTCTCTCTCTGAGGAAAATACTTTAGGTCCCTGTGCGCATTTGGAGTTCCTGGGCACAACCCTCAACAGCGTATTCATGCTACTAGTACTGATACTAGTATTCATGATGTGAGGTTAATCAACTCTTTTGAATTAAGATTGTCATTATGAAAATAAAAAACTATCAGAATAGGAACAGAAGTCACAGGACAGGCCATTCCCTGAAGGTATTTAGTGGGGGTTGTCTGCTTTGTTAACAGCTGACCAGTGTCTTTAGACACATCTGTGCAAAACCTCACAGAGTTCATGTTTGTCCAGAAGGGGCTCATTTATTGACCCTTCATGTTGTTTCAAGACTTTAAGCTGACTGTTGGTTATCACATGTTAACAGATGACAGCGAAGCCCTTCCTGAGTTTGAGTTGTCCAACAAATACCCCATTGTCAGTTTGAACCATCTGTTCAAATACTCCAACAGAGGTTCTGTTTTTAGTTGACCCCTTGACCCTTTGTGTTTTAAGGATGTCTGTTTGTTTCTTCATACCAAGCCTCTTCAACTGAAAAGTCATGTGTGTGACCATCTGTCCATTATCCATACATTCACTGTTCCAAATATGGTCATGTTTCCTGTCAGTTTTACCAATAAATAGCATCCTGCAAGGGGAGGGTCTTTGGGAAGCATTTGCTGTCAGGGGGTCTGCCTCTGTCAGTATGCTTCCCCCTCCTGCAGGAGCGCCTGAAAAATCATTCCACAGTCTCTGGTGTCTTTTTCTAAGTCATTAATGTATGGTGATGATTTAGGAACCTAACATATGCTACTTCATGATACTATTCTACCTGCTTTCTCTCATATGCAGGCTGCTGTCAGGTCTTTCAGCCACCTCATCAAGAGGACCCTTTTGTCTTTGCTGGGCCACCTGAATTTGCTGTTATCATCCCTCACGGACGCTCTTTCATTTCTCATCTCCTCCTCCAGGCTAACTCTGTTACCAACCTTTCCAATACCGTAGCATTGGATGTGGGTTGTCTCTCTGATCTGCCGTTCCGGCCACTGTAGCTTGACGAGTGGAATGGCATTTCTTTCTTCTACAATGCTAACTTTGAATCTTCTGATTATCTCCATCTGTTGGTTTAAGTTTTTTTTCAATAATGAGTGGTTTGCGGGTGTCTTGTCTCCAGAAATCAATAAATCAAACTCCACAGCACTCCATAAGCTTTACCCTATAGTCATTGCATGCCCAGTCTGGGTGTCCAAGTGGTCCATGAAACAAATCATGGTGTTTTGCAAAATGCGGCTACAGTGGAAGTCATTAATAAAAGCCGTTCAAGAATTTCACCAATTTCCGTGGCCTCTGCTCATCCTGTGGACTGTTATTCTCCTCATTGTCTGAAAATCTGCACAGCAACAACAGCGTCTCCTCATGTACCCATCTCTACACTGCAATCTATGATGGTCTTCTTTCTTCCAAAGCTATATCAGACTTCATTTGAATGATGTTGTCAGGGTTTGACACTTCCTGTTTTATTTTGAAGCCCGTGTCTTTGTGTTTAAGTTCTGGTTTGACCTTCCTGTTTCCCATCGGCCCTGATTGTCTGCACCTGTGTCTCCTTAACCCTTGTGTATATCTGGTCTTATCTTTCCCTTGCTCCCTGCTGTGTCGTCAAGTCATCTAATGTATTGTTGCAGAAATCTAAAGCTCTGCTTCTCTGCTTGAGTGGGAGGAGATGCAACAAGCAATTTCAAAATCTTTTTTGTTGTTGGCTTTTTCTCTTCATACATTTTTAGGAAATGGTGTGGGCTCTGGAAAGCTTCTTTAAGAAAGTGGCTCGACACTAATGACATTTTCTCAGCAGCATATGTTGGCTTTTGGATCAACTTGTTGTGTGCAACTTTTAAAAGGTGGCCTTTTAAGTTCGCTCTGGTTGAAAGAGTGGATACATCAAGGCAATCCATGAGATCAAGTAGTTCATCCCTGTTTTCATCTGAAAGATGTTCTCTTACTTCCACTGATTCTGAAAAAAAAATAAAAAAATATGGCGTCCGTATTAATTGTGCCATCGGTGTAAACCGGAGTCAAGTTCTCTCGTCTGATTTATGTCTGACCTGGCAATAAAGGTTTTTCTGATTCTGATTCTGATTAAAGCCCTGGTTATCAGATCCGTATCTGGTTGTCTGAGATACAAAAAAAGACTTTTGAACAGCATATCACTGGACACTTGATTCTCACCAAAGATGAGTGCAACTGTGAAAACAGGGGCAAGGCAGCAAGGTAAATAGCCTTGGTCTTGAAATCCTTTCAGTAAAATTCTACCCATGGATTTCCACTCTTCCTCCTGCCATTTAGGAGACAGTGATGCAACCCTGCATTCCTCTCCTTCAGCTGTGTTGTCAATGAACTCTGACCAAAATGCAGCATATACATCTCTTGATACACCATCTCCATCAGCTCCGCTCTCATCAATGCAAGTGTATTTTAGAGGGTGTCTGAGGATCTTTGAACTGGCTGATCATCTCCTACTTAATATTAACCCTATGAAGTTTGATGGTGACATACACAGCATCATATGATTCTGCAGAACTGCTTACTTCAGTGCTAATAGATGTGTCTAGAGCAGTGGTCACCAACCTTTTGAAGCCCAAGATCCCTGACCTCTGTCTCAGTGACAGGCAAGATCTACCTATTGAGGCGTTGAGAGGAAAAGACTGTCCTGACTGTACTTACAACTTAAGGCATTTTTATTTGGCTATGTGTGTGTCTTGTCTTCTCATCTGTGTGTCTTCTCGTCTGTGTGTGTCCTGTTGTATTCATCAACTGAAGTTACATAATGACATTTACAAATTCAATAAAATTGTGTAAACCGCGCACAATATGAAAAATAAAAAAACACATTTGTAATGAACAAGCTGGTTGAACTACCAGAATAATGCTGTATTTATCAACTGTCATTACAACATGACACTGACAAAATTCTCAGTCAGTGCAACTAATCTAAGCTCTTTTCAGCTGGATCACAATGCCATCCAAAGTCATGTGTCTCAAGTCAGTGTGATGGCTGTGACTGAACACTGAGTGCCTTGTAGTTCGGCTCATAAGCACAGACAGCCAGTCTGAGGCAGTCTGTGAGGCGTCTGTCAGTAAGCCGGCTCCTGTACTTGGATTTGGTGATTTTCATCTGTGAAAATGCCATTTCACAGGAGGTAAGTCGATCCAATGTAGGCACTTACTTTTAGTGCACATGCGCTGAGGAGAGGGAACCTCTCTCTGCTGACCAGTCCCCAAAAGTCACTGTCCCTTGACCTGGCTTTCAGCTCTATGTCATTTTGCAGTTCAACCATCTCCATGTCCACTTCACCTGGTAAACCAAATACTTTCTGGAATGTGGCTGCAACCTCCTCCGTATCAATAGGCAGGAATGGGTTTGTAATAAATGCAGCAATATCCTCCATGATGTTTAACTCACCAAAACATCAATTAAACTCTGCTGCCAGTTTGTCCAGGTGCACACAGTACTGCTCAGGGTGAAAATCATAATTGTCTTTGATGGAATGTGACCTTTTCTCGAGGTTGGTAAAGTGTGTCAGCCTCCCTTTCTTAAGATGTGTGGTCCATACACAGAATTTGGCCTTGAACGCATTCACTGCGCCTATCATGTGGGGCAGGTGCCGGTCTTTTCCCTGGAGCTCAATGTTGAGGGAGTTCAGTTTTGCCGTTAAGTCTGTCAGAAACCCCAGGTCCAGTAGCCATGCATCATCTGATAGTTCCTTGTGCTCCTCATTCCTTTTTGACAGAAACGCCTCTATCTCAGACAGCAAGTCAACAAATCGCTGCAGCACTTTGCCGCGACTCAACCACTGGACATCAGCATGCAGAAGCAAGTCTCCATATGCAGAATCAAGCTCAACCAATAACTCCTTGAATAAGCGATGCTGAAGCGCTTTTGCTCAAATGGAGTTTACCACTTTGACCACCAGTTTCATTACATGAGAAAAGTCCACAACTTTCCCAGCCAAGGCTTGCTGATGAATCACAGTGATTCTTCATGAAGTCGGGGAAATCTGGATCTTTAAGGCACAGAGAAATAAAACCAGTGTGCACACCGCACATTGCTGGTGCCCCATCAGTAGTGATGGACACCAGCTTATGAATGGGGATGTTATTTTCCCGGAGATACTGTAGCTTTTAAAAACATTGTAAATGTCCTCAACTCTTGTTCTGTGCTTTAAATGGAGAAGAGTGAGGAAGTACTCCATTCTAACAAATACGACAAGCTGAGCTGTGTCCATCACATCCAGTGATTCGTCAAACTGTAGTGAAAAATATTCACAGAGTGACAAGTCCTTCAACACCTGTTGACCAACGTCCTCTGACAGTAATTCGACCCTTCGTGTCACTGTTGCAGGACCAACTGTTGCACGGAATGAGGCTATTATCTCCTCTTTGTTTTTAAAGTGGCTGCAAACAGTCTCTGCGGTGACGGCCATTGCTTCCTTAAATAAATCCCCATCTGTACAATGCTTCTTGTGTTCAGCCAAAAAGGTGGCTAACACAAAATTACGCGTTAGTTGCAGTCTTATTTTGAGAAGTGAGGTCCTCTGGCACCGGCCTTTTAATAATTCCCAAAGTTAGAACCATAACCCACGGTGAGGCATCATTTCATTACTACGGCCCACGTCAGTGGAATAGCCTGCCGGAGAACCTCAGGGCTGCAGAGACTTTTGATGCTTTTAAAAGCAGGCTAGAGACTCACCTTTTTAAATTGGCTTTTAGCTGATTCTTTTTAGTCTTTCTCGTATACCCTTGTTTTAACTAGCTGTTCTTGTTGTTTTAACCCAGGTCTTATGGTCTTATAGTTTTAAGTTGTTTTTATGCTTGTTTTAGCAGGTCTTGCTTTCTAGACCTACTTTTAGGATTTTATGTTATACTTTTAAACTCTTTTAGTGTGTATTTTAACTTCATAGCCTATTTTATTGATTGATTGATTGATTGAAATTCTTTATTCAGTCACTTCACCAAACAAACATTGAACACAAACATTATCAAAATAAAGTGGCTTTCTTTTAGCTTTTAGCTCCATTATTTTCCTCATGGGGAGCCCTCCATGCTGGGCATGGACTCTGGCCTGCCTGCAGGGGTGTTGTTCTAAGGGTTGTTCTGGCCTGGATGGCTGTGTAGCTCTGCACCATGGCTTTACCGCCTGAGGTGTGGACTCGTCTATCCGTCCGGGCCAGGTTGGTCTCTGTGGAGGCCCCGCTTGTGGTTGCGGGTTAAGGGACCTCCTGGCGTGGATGGCTTCCTGATACCGTTTCCTCACCTGGATCTGTAGTGTGCTTGTGTCTGTCTGCATCTGTCTGTGTCTGTGTGTGTGTGTGCTTTACATAAAACATAAGTTTTATGTAAAGCGCTTTGCATTGCATTTTTTTATTTGTTTGAAAAGCACTATACAAATAAAGTGTGATTTGATTTGATTTGAAGTGTGTTTTTTTATTTTATTGTTTGCCTACTGTTGCATCCACATTGCTGGATCTTGATGACATGTTCTTCTACAACAGAAAACAAAGCCCTTCCTCGTTTCCCAGTTGAATGACCAGAGCGCACGTGTGAAGTTAGTTTCACATTGGTGCATCTCTGTGTGGGAAACATCAGAAGAGCTTGGTTTTCTTGTGGTGAGAAGTTATTCTGGTGTCTTGGGTTCTATTTCGTTCCTTAAAGGGGACCTATTATGAAAAATGTTTTTTCTTGCTTTAACATATATAAAATGGTCTCCCCTCAGCCTAACAACTCAGAGAAGGAAGAAAGCAACCAAATTCTGCAGTGTCTGTACAGCCCGCCCGGATCAGCCATCCAGTGTGATGTGGCTTCTACGAGCTGTCCAGATTCTTCGTTCCGTGAAACCATGCCCACAACTAACTCTGGTCGGCCGGAGCTTCCGCCATTTTTTCGTAGCGGTGTATCGCGTCATTCGTGTCATCGCATCAGGCAGCCAATCAGCATAGTGCCTCATTATCATAGAATCCCTCAGAATCCCGCATAGAGAATGCGGTTAGAGAATGGAAGATAAAGACATGGTTCAGAGGCTAAATTTCAAATTTATTTACCAAAAACAATCAAAAGCTAGTTTTTAAGACATTCAAGGCCTGTTTAAAATAGGTATTAGATGCCATAATAGGTCCCTTTTAATGACCGCCAGTTGGTGCTGGATATCTCCGCTCATGCGCATGTCGAGTACAAATAACAACAATGTCACTCATGACCCCTGCATGACCCCCGGAAGGTGATATCTTCTGGCGTCAGCCAGTGATCGGTTCCTCATTCTTCTCGCGATCGCGCGTCCAGAGTACAGGACGGAAATAAGAGGTTGGTCAAGCTTCTTCCTTTCCTCCCTACACTGCCAGCCCTGTACAGCTTCGTGCCATTACGGTAGGAGTAATGATTTTTTTCGTCCTCCGAAAGGCTGTGGCCGGTGCCTTATTTGATTGTGCTCCTGTTGCTCTGTCTTGCTGGTGGTAGTGGCGTCTCTGCCCCGCCCCCCCAGCATTGCTGACCGGAGGTAATTTGGCAGCTGGGTCTGTCAGCTGCGCTTTTTTGTTATTTAAATATTCTTGTGTAACAATTAAGAAAGCCTTTGTTGCTGCTTCATTTTTGTGTTTTTCTTGTTAAAGGAAGTTACATTATTGGTGAAGGCTATGTGTCTGCTCCCCTCTCCCACTTGTAACATTTGTGTTTTCTTGTTAAGAAAGTTAGATTAATAGTGAAGGCAGCATGTCCGCTCCCCTCTCCCAACTGTTACATTTATTGTTTTCTTGTTAAGAAAGTTACATTATTGGTGAAGGCAGCGTATCCGCTCCCCTCTCCCAACTGTTACATTTATTCTTTCTTGTTAAGACAGTTACATTATTGGTGAAGGCAGTGTTCCCCCTCTCCCACCTGTTACATTTATTCTTTCTTGTGAAGACAGTTACATTATTGGTGAAGGCAGCGTGTTCCTCCCCCCTCTCCCACCTGTTACATTTATTGTTTTCTTGTTAAGAATGTTACATTATTGGTGAAAGCAGCATGCCCGCTCCCCTCTCCCAACTGTTGCATTTGTGTTTCTTGTTAAGACGGTTACATTATTGGTGAAGGCAGCGTGTTCGCTCCCCTCTCCCACCTGTTACATTTATTGTTTTCTTGTTAATGTTACATTATTGGTGAAGGCAGCATGTCCGCTCCCCTCTCCCAACTGTTACATTTATTATTTCTTGTTAAGACAGTTACATTATTGGTGAAGGCAGGGTGTTCGCTCCCCTCTCCCACCTGTTACATTTATTCTTTCTTGTTAAGACAGTTACATTATTGGTGAAGGCAGCTTGTTCGCTCCCCTCTCCCACCTGTTGCATTTATTGTTTTCTTGTTAAGAAAGTTACATTATTGGTGAAGGCAGCATGTCCGCTCCCCTCTCCCAACTGTTGCATTTGTGTTTCTTGTTAAGAAAGTTACATTATTGGTGAAGGCAGCGTATCCGCTCCCCTCTCCCAACTGTTACATTTATTCTTTCTTGTTAAGACAGTTACATTATTGGTAGAGGTGGGTGCAATTCATCGATGTGTCGATGCATCGCGATGCGTCACGTGACGATTTGTAATCGATTATGGTCCAGTAAAAAAAAAAAAAATAAATATATATATATTTTTTTTTTTAAGTTATCCTATCCAGATTCCAGACTGAATAAGCTGCGGAATCATTTCATTTTCAAGAATGCAAATTTCTTATTATTCACTTGAAATATGGCAGATATGTTTACACTAAATAAATTTGATGGAAGTACATATCTTGTTTACTTGAATTAATGAACTCATTAAATCCAGGGCTTGACCGTTTTCAGTGTTTTCCGCCAATAGAGGGGGCTCTCATGCAAGTGCAGCTTTCCCTGGTCATTTATTGTTTTCTTGTTAAGAAAGTTACATTATTGGTGAAGGCAGCGTATCCGCTCTCCTCTCCAGCCTGTAACATTTGCGGTTTCTTGTTAAGAAGGTCACATTATCGGTGAAGGCAGCATATCCGCTCCCCTCTCCTAATTGTGACTTTGTTCTTCTTGCTTGAAACAACCCAAGAACCACAACAACACTTTGTTGAAGGCAGCGTGTTCGCTCCCCTCTCCCAGCTTTGTTTGTTATCGCTGTGATGGAACAGTCTTGTACAGGTTGTACGGCCGCCCTGGATCTGGCGGATGGCCACAACCTCTCTTGCCTTGGCCCAGAGCAGCTGGAGCCATCAGCCAGCCTCCCCTCATCCCAGCTAGCCAGGGGCTTCGCTGAAGAGGTCGGCGAAGAGAACTGTGAGTGCCCCCAAACTACAGAAGTTGACGAGCCAGCTCTCCTCTAAAGTGGATTGATTGGCCACCGCAATGGAGCAGATGAAGGCGCTCCTCTTTAACCTGCAGCCTTTTGCTGGCCAGGTGGAACCTGCCATGCCAGGGCCTGTCCTTGGATCGCCACCGCCGCCAGAGGATGACATCTCAATTGCAGCCTCGGCGAGCCAGTTCGATATATCCTCAGGGGCCCAGCCTCACAAGGCATCGGGGCTCTCCTCGCGCTCATCTGCCCAGAGCTCTCGGGGAGGGACGACTTACTCGCAGTTAGATACGCCACGTTCGGATGTGGCCTCTAGCGCCTTCCACAGACGCAACAATTCTCCGGATTTTTTGAGGGAGCTGCATTCATGCTGGAGAGATGTCACAGCCCTCACCAGGCCGACATCAGATTGCCGCACTCTGGCGGCGATGGAGGACGCAGAAGTGGCTGGTTTCAGCCACATGCCCCTCATTGAGCCCTCCATTGCAGCGCTGATAGTGGCTCCTGATGAGCCTCTGAAGCCAGATCCCAAGTGCCCCTCTGCCCAGTGTAGGGTCACTGATGGTTATATCTGTAAGGCCTATGACACAGCGGCGCACATTGGCTGACTGGGGAACACCCTTTCCCATCTTCTGCTGGTTCTCTCCACTTCCCTGCAGGGTGCACAGGTGGATGATTCCACACGTGCCATGTGTGACGTATTCCTACAGGCTTTTGCCTTCCAGACGAGGGAGCTAGGGCGGCTGATGTCCACCCTGGTGCACACACGCCGTCATGTCTGGCTAGCGCAGTCACCTTTGACGGAGACTGGTCGTAGGGTTCTTCGTCAGGCACCAGTGGAACCGGGGGAGCTGTTTGGGGCATGCACCGGTGATGGTGCTGGTGAGGGGTTTGTCCACCGATCATAAATCATCTGAGCTGGATACAGAGGTCCTTCAGTTATCAGTCGACCGCTACCGACTTTGCTCCCGATATTTCGGTAAATGAATCTCCTGACGACATGCGCGTGCTGCTCCACCTGGCCGCTGCAGCTCGTCCCCGTCAGGTAGAAGGATGATGGCCAGCTCTCTGCTGCGGTCTGTCTGGTTCTGACCTGAATCAGCGGGACAATCCCATGTAACACATAGTCAAACCAAACGGAGCAAATATATAAATATCTCCGCTGTTTCTCATCATCAGTTGCTGCATCGGCAGGACTAAGAGCTGTCTCCCGACGGCTCTGGTTGAACGGCCCGACAAACCATGTCCGATCGCGCTGTTTACTTTACCAAGATCACAAGAAAAGCAGAGCAGTGATCTCCTCTCCATCCCGTGTTGCTGTCTTGTATATTTATCTTTACTCCACCAATTCCAAATATTAATCACTTTTCTAAGCGAACAGCACTAATGCAGCTCAAACAGCAGGTGTATCTGCCCCTTTAATCTGATTGGTTTATGAGTAAATCGTCCCCCACGTGGGGTGCGCTCTTATGATTGGCTGGAACAAAAGATATCTGATTGGTTGCAGATCCTTCTGTGTTAAAAAAAACTTTTGTGGATCAAGTCACGTCAGGGGAGTCTCAAAAGTCACACGTAAATGCAGCACAGCTCAGACAAAAAAAAACGTTTGTAAATCAGGTTATATTTGTGTGTGCATCAAAAATACATTTGTATATCTTGTCCTACGCACGTATGAATTGTTCTGTGCATTTGTGAAACTTGTCCTGTGCATTTGTGAAACGGTGTGTGCATTTGCGAATTATGAGACTGTTCTAGCTCCATATTCTAGCTTTTTCTGTCTCTTGCCTGCAAACAATTTCTTACTGGGTTGACGTTCAAATCTACAACTGTTAACATGGTGTATTCAGAAAAACTCTAATACGGATGATGAGTCAATGACAAAAAAAGTTAGCCGGTAAGCATTCTATAAAACAGACCATCCTGTATTAACCTTTGCCATCGTAGTTTGTTGTGCAGACATGTGCACTTTCATATTCTGAATCGGATTCTCACTTTACACATGGAGAGACTTGAAGAGGTAAGATTACTGACAAGAAATGTTGAAAACAGAGTTGTTATGTCAATGTGTTGAAAACCTGGAAACAGGAGTTTTGCATGAGACATTATCTCTGATCAACAGCAAGCCTCCAGGAATTTTACTAATCGAACACTTGAGCTAAATATGCTTGTTTTTGGGAAGAATTTGATCTTTGAAATGGTGACATCATTGCAGGCTTTCAGAGTCATTGTTACAAAACTACTTCAGAGACAACACAGAATTAAATGTCGATGGCTGAAAATGAGCAGAATGTGCAGAATGTGATGACCTTATTCACTTTAAAGTTTCATGCTTATGTTATTTATTCAGTATCATTTGCAGAGTGCATTCAATTCAATTCAAAAAATACTTCATGATTTCCAAAGGGAAATTAATTCAGGACCTAAGAGTAAAAGGAAAATCTATAAATCATTGTACTCACTCGAGTCAAATTAAAGAAACATGCAGGCTGAACTCCATGTGTGTCTGTTATATTTGATCTTTTCTGTTCCCTTCAGACAAAGAGATGCAAGAAAGCCCTTCAGATGTCAGAAACGGAGGACATGCAAAAATCTTAACCTGCAAATTGGAATACAAATTAAATGCTTTCTTGGGCTTTTGTAAAAAAAAAAAATGGACAGTAAACAAATTAAAAAAAAAAAGATTTAAAAATTGAGTAAAGCTGACCCTGGGTTAGTATATCCAAATTCGACCTATTTATGTTATTTTTTTCTTTTTTTAATACAGTGAACTAATTTATTATAATTTTAATTCACTCTTTAAACACATCAAGTGATTTTGCTTGGCTAAATCAAGGGGAAGGTAGAATCCAAGGTTAAAGGTTTATTGTAATTTAACACGTAGCCTACTCCTTTTTGTTTGGAAGCAAGCCTTTGTAGTCTTTTTTTTGTTCGTTTTCTCCCCTCTCTTTCAGAGGAAAAAAGCTCAAAGCAAAATCGTGACATGTGTTTGCTCAGTAAAACTCCTATAAAAGAGTTAAAGTGCACATTTCTTTCTGTGGTCACTCTCGAGTGTGCTGCTGGAGCAAAACAACACCCGAACACACGCATACTGAGTATAGTATAGTAAACACTGAAATCAATGTTCACAGCAGGATCTGAATGGACTGCTCTAACCCTACTAAAACTATTACCTTCTAATGGGGAAAAGCAAAACGGACAGGGTTAGACCCTCCATAGAATTGTTCAGAATAAGGCATTAACACACACAGTGAACACCAACTGTCAGAATGCTAACTTTATTAGCACTGCGGCGTCATGCTGCTTATGGAAATAAGATTGACTGCAGGGTCGTAGTGAGAGTTAGCATGCTAGAATAGAAATCAATAGAAGTCAAAGTATGCAAGGGTGGGAGCCTGAACTGAGGTATGGCATCCTTCTGGGATTGAATTTGTTTTTGAGTGTTTGTGTACCTCCATATCTCATCTTATGGGGACAGAAAGATGTTAATAAAGCCATATTGGCTCTGGTATATCTTTCTTTAATGAGGTAAAACACAAGTTCCGATTAATTAAATCATCCTACTTTTAAGTGGAGTCTTGGTTAAAGTTAAATTTAAGCTCTGGATAGGGCATTCATTTCCAGGTAATAAATCTAAGTGGATGTAATGTCTACATAATCTGGGAGGGAAAAAAAGGAAAAACATGAATGTGTGCTTGTGTTGACATTAGCATTAACACACCAGAGTTCTATAATTGCAGTCCACTCCTAGGGTCACTAATGGAATTATAACGCTTCACATAGGGTGCATGTGCACAGTTCTGTGTGCACCTACTAAAAGTGTAAATCTTTGGGTGTTTTATTTATGTGGGCGTGTGCACGAGGTTGCCAAATGTGATTGGGTCTATCAGCAAGCTGCATGTTCTGATGGGCTTATAGCATATTGGTGTATTAAGCACTGTGGGTCATCTGTGTGTATTTGAGTTGATATATTGTACTGAAACACAAAGAGGAATGATTTCTATTTATGATATGTGTTTAATTGTCCACAAAAATATTCAAGTGGTTGTTGTGGAAAAAGATATCTAATACCTCCGTGTGTATATTTTAACTGCTGACCGAGTAAGACTAAAGATAATAACTTTAAAATAATGAAGACTTGACAAACAGCTAGACTACAGTGAATTTAATTTATCTTAAGGTTGGTGAAGAAGTTAGACATAAAAACGAACAGCACAAGAGTTTTCCCAGAGGAGAGCATGCTTCAGACAAAAGAACACTAGTTCTCATAACAAAATCTTTGCAGCTGTGTAAGACAGCTGAACCTAAGTTTATAGACACAAGACTCATCTGAACTGAGTGTAATCATAAAGAAACTCATTGACTGAAAAAACACATTTCAATGAGTGTTTCAGCCACTGGCCATTAAAAAAACCAGGCACAGACTGATGTGCTTTTAATGCGTTTTAAGGCCGCATTCAACTAAAAATGAATCTATGATATAAAAAAAAAGGCTCAAGGGGAACTTTTAGGCAGCATGAATCTCTCTTTAATCAATACTTTTACATCAAAAATAAATGACTATTCCCACTGAGCACTAACTGGGATTTAAGGGTCGATACCTAGTAAAAGCTGGCTGGCATTTTGGTCCAACAAGTCTTCATTCCTTTGTTTTAACCAGCTGAAATGTAGTTACTACCTCAGGGAGCCACAAAACCCTATTGTCTTTAAGAATTTTCTCTGTTGCAGGGTGAGAGAATATTGATTATTGAGAAGGTATCTCTCCAATGTCATATTGCTAGTAGGCTAAATGTGGTCTTTTGTAAATCCAATCCATTTAATGTATTAAATGAAAACCCAGAAATGTGGAAATATGTGCGAACAAGAGACTTCTGGGACATCTTGGTGCAGTCAGCGCATTCTTTTAAAACAATGGCAGTTGCTGCTATATTTTGTTGCTTCTCAAAAAGCAAGATGACCCTTCTGCCCTTTCTGTTGATAAATAACAATATAATGTGTAATGTAGCTGAACTGTATGTTCATCATGTCTCATTTAGCAGGTTGGTATGAACTTTGCTCTAAATGTTGCTTTTCTTAAAGTAGATTCAAGGAAATCTGCTCTATGATCATTTTTGCACAGTTAATGTGAACAGTTACACTTTAAACATTGTAAAGTGTTAACAGGCTTTGTTTTTGTTTTCATGTCTCCATCTGATCCATTTTCAGATCAGCGTCCCTATACCTTCTCTACCTTTTATCAGCTCGTTGCCATTTAGCCTTTGCAATCAGTCGGCTTACGTGAAATTTGATTGTGCCAATGTTATCACTAAATTAGGCCCATGCGCAGGATCTGTCAAAGATCTTTTAAAAATTAGTGTGCGCCATAGAATAAATGTTCAAATTTGTTAAAAGAATTATCTTCATATTTTTAAGCAAAAGCATGATTATGGTGAATTGCATGATTATGATCACGTGGAAGGAAAGATGGTTGGCTGACAAAGTCACGTGGTGACTGAGTCTCGCGTGATTCAAAATGGCGGAGGAGATTTCGTCAGGATCAGTGGTCCGACTAACACTTAACACATTTAACTAGTTTAGTGTTACGTTATGTTTCTCTACACAGACAAAAAAACAGCCTCTTACGTGGATCTTTGTAATAGAAGAAAAAGGTGGTTTGGTCTGGCCGATCAGCGTTCCTTGCTGAACAGCTGGATGGTTACGCTCCGCAGGTGATCCTGATAAATAGCATCTCTCTCCTGCTCTCCTCATCTCAGTGTGGATGAGGAGATCCAGCATGGGCGCAGCAGCTGGGCCCCCTTCAGCTCCCGGTCGGTCCGAAGGTTTTCACGTCGGGGCATGCAAGGGTCCCTCGTTCGGCTCATCTGAGGCTTGGAACATTTGCAGGTCACTTGTTGCAGCGCTGCAGACTTTGGTTGCCATTTCAAGGCAACCAGACGCTTCTTCAGGTATGATAATGGAGAATAGCCCATAGCTAGTAGCTCTTCATGCTAAAATAGGAGCTGTGGCCTTCTTCATAAATCAGGCCATGTCATAAATCGGCAGCGGCCCCGCCCGCTCCGATTTGGGGTTCATGCCCAATGAGGAGGCTATTTCTTATCACCAAGGGCCGTAAATGCCTGTTGGGTCTTTGAGTCCTTTTGGAGGTTCCTTTGTTTCAAAACATGCGGTCAACGTTAAGAAATTGAGGCTGGGATTATTTGTTTCTTATCCTTTATCTCTCAATTATATTTTTATCCCCATTTTTTTACCTAAATGACAGTCCTGGGCATTGCTCCCCTCTACCAACCCCGGGAGGGCCCTATACTGAGCTCAAGTCTCCTTCATACTTGAGGAGTGAACCGACTGCTTCTTTTCACCAACAGGGTGGGTCTTCTCTGGCTTGACGTAGCGTGTGGAAGGATCACGTTATTCCGGCCAGATCCTCCCCACCCCATCTGGCGCCCCGGCTGGCCAGAGGGGGCAGTGTAGCCCAGGACTGTTGCATGTTTTTGTGAGGGTAGCTCACATTAGCTACAAGGGAACATGTAGGAGAACATGCAAACTCCACACAGAAAGGCCCTTTCGCCAACCCCACCCAGGGTGTGGGCACTGAAGTCATCGGGGAACTTAACACGCACTCAGCGCCCACAGCGTTCCCGGCAGGAATTGAACCCAGGATCTTCTTGCTGTGAGACAGCTGCACTACCAGCTGCGCCACCATGCACCCTCTTGTCCTTTATCTTATCTTTTATCTCTTATCTTTTTTTTTATCCTGTGGTTTTTAATTTTTTGATTTATTGAGTATTGGTATCGAGTACTTGACCTTCATTGGCCTGAATTAGCCCCGCCCCTTCAACTGATTGGTCAATATTTGATAGTCCCTATTTTCTGCTATAACTTTTGAATGGTTTGACATAAAGAGTTGTGGGTGATGTCATCGGACTCGGTTTTGAGTCTTTGAACATAATTGGTGCAAATTAGCCCCGCCCCTTCTTCTGATTGGTCTATGTGATAGTTCCTTTTTTCTGCAATAACCTTTGAATGGGTTGACATAAAGACTTGTGGGTGGTGTCATCGGACATGGTTTTGAGTCCTTGAACTTAATTGGTGCAAATTAGCCCCGCCCCTTCTTCTGATTGGTCGATATCTGCTAGTTCCTACTTTCTGCCATAACTTTTGAATGGTTTGGTATAGAGAGTCGTGGGTGGTGTCATCCGCTAAATGTCCAGGCCTGAAGACATCTATATGCAAGTCATACAAGCGCTTCCACCGCAGAACGCCTGAACGTGCACAAGGGTGCGAGGGCCTGTTCATCGCTATTTGCAGCTTTAATTATTATTAGGGTTGGGCTTCAGAATTGAAATTAAGTCTTTCCATGTTCAACACAGGACTGTGGCCCAACAATGTGATCTGTACCTTATTTAGAATTTCCAAAGGGATACTTAGTAGTTAAAAATATTTTTAGTTTCTCATTTGTTTGCAATTTCTTTACCTGCAACACACAGAAGTTGTCTTAAGGACACAGTAACAATGAATATTACCATCATAAGAATGTGATCCTGATCAAACAATCCTCTAATTGCACTTGACATTTGCAGTGGGTTTGTAGCTTCAGAACTGAACTTTAAGGTGTATTTCTAGATGAACAAGGACAACCAGACCTCACGTTGTTGCTTTTTAGCTTGTGAGCATCATCTCTGACATCACCCAGTTCCTTTGAAAGTGAGATCTATTTAAATTTGATCATGGTCCTTTAGATCACAGTGGCAAAATCTCTGCAAAAATTGGATGTACACTCTCTGGCACTTTCAACATCCTATAAATTATTCAGAATTGTAGATTATTTGATGTTTCATCTTCTAACTCGTGCATTTTAATATTTCTTGGCAGTCTTAAAAGCCTGTGTTTAAGGGCATTCTATACATTGCTCTTGCATCACGTGTTAACAAACTCAATTACAATTTCAATCATTTTTTGACCCCATTATGCCTTTAGAATGTCCTTAGTTATTTGTGGTATCGATTCAACAAGGTGATGGAAGTATTCCTCAGGGATATTTGTCAATATTGACATGATAACATCACACATTTGCTGAGATTCATCAGCTGCATATCCACGATGCAAGTCTCACGTCCCACCATGTCCCAGAGGTGTTCTATTGGATTGAGATCTTTTGACTTTGGAGGCCATTTCAGTAGTCATCTCATTGCTGTGTCAATTAAACCAGTTTCAAACGACCTGAGCTTTTTGACACTGTGCGTGTGTAGCTTTTAAAGAACAAAGAGATACGCAGATTTTTTTTTACCCTCAATTTCTCTAATTTGTAATGAAAAGAAAAACAGGAGACTTCAAAAAATAATATTAAAAATAAACAGGTATGTGTACACAAAAACACACACACACAAGTTTGATGTATGGCTATTATTTCCTTTGACCTGTGCAGATGTAATTCACAGAGTTGGAAGGACAAAGTAAATGAACCCCGAGATCAACTCGCCTCCACTGAATGTGCAGTTTATATCCCTGGAATCCCATGACTGAAATGAGTTTTGCAGTCAAACATTTCATACTCGCTGTTCTCCTAGAGAGAGAGAAAAAATGCTGGAGGCCAGAAATGCGGCTTGACAAACTGTTTTTTGGACCAATAAAGCAAAACCTGACATGTTCAGGAGGAACACTGAACAGTATGTATGGCACAAAATGGGCAGAGATTAAAAGCATCAAGACAGGGTGAAGGTAGCATCATGATTTGGTCTTGCTTTGCTGCCTCAGGACCTTGACCATTGGACATCACTGAGGGGAAAATAATTCCCAAGTTTAATAAAATATCTGCATGTCAGGGTAGCTGTCCACCAGCTGACACTTGGTTGAAGTTGAAAAAGGACCCTAAGCATCAAAGTAAATATTACCTATAGAGTGGCTAAATAAACATTAATAATAATAATAATTAAAGCTGCAAGCAGCGATGAACGGGCCCTCGCACCCTTGTACACGTTCAGGCGTGCTGCAGTGGAAGCGCTTGTATGACTTGCATGTAGATTCTTCAGGCCTGGACATTTAGCAGATGACACCACCCACCACTCTCTATATCAAACCATTCAAAAGTTATGGCAGAAAGTAGGAACTATCAGATATCGACCAATCAGAAGAAGAGGCGGGGCTAATTTGCACCAATTATGTTCAAGGACTCAAAACCGAGTCCGATGACACCATCCACAACTCTTTATGGCAAACCATTCAAAAGTTATAGCAGAAAATAGGTACTATCAAATATTGACCAATCAGATGAAGATACAATAGGGCCTGTAAGTGCCCGCACTGTAAGTGCTCGGGCCCTAATTAAAGCTGCAAGCAGCGATGAACAGGCCCTTCTGCGTGCAATTTTCACCAATAAAGGTCAAGGACTCAAAATTAAGACCGATGACACCACCCATGTCTCTTTATGTCAAACCATTCAAAAGTTATGGCAGAAAATAGGAACTATAACATATGGACCAATCACAAGAAGGGGCGGGGCTAATTTGCACCAATTAAGGTGAAGGACTCTAAACCAAATCCAATGACACTGTCATGGCTACATTTTTACTTGGTGTTTTGTTTGTTTTGGAAGGCTCTGTTTTCCTTTTTCCTTCCACCCCTTTCTCTCTCCCAGTGGCTTCAGTCTTCCCTCTTAATCATTCCTGGGATTTTGTGCAAATATCGGGGGGCCTCTCTGCCATGCGTGATCACTCTGCGTGTGCTCCAGCGTCTACCTGTGCTCAGCCCTGTCCTCCGCCACCTTCACCTGCCTCGTTCTCCGTTTTTAGAAACGCCGTGTGTACCAATAAACACGTTAAAACTGATTTTGTCTCTGTCTCTGCATTCTGGGGTTCCAAACACAAAACCGATACGTAACAGACACCACCCACATGTCTGTATCACAACCCGTTCAAAAGTTATAGCTAAATCCAGCACTGTGAATGTTTTAATGGGTTTCAATGGTAAAGTAAAATTCCAAGGGGTTCACATACTTTGACTTTCCACAGCGTAAATTCTGATGAACTAAAGAGAACTGCATGGTTAATTTAATCACACCCATTCTGAAACTTTATGAGCCCTTGATGGGGAATGAAAATGAATGCTCTTTATACTAAATGTGCTGGCAGAGCCAGGTTGGCAGATAGAGAGCAGGGAGATGACAGATTAGCGTATTGCAGAAGACAGGTTGATGTTTTTTGTTTTTTTTCCCTCCTTTTTCCTGGTGGGTAAACTCTAACCCCGGATGACTCAGGCACAAACCCTGCTCCTTCAACCCGCAGAAAAATCTGTTTATCTACCTGTTGGCATGCAGGCTTCTCACTGGATTCAACAACACACAGAGTAAGTCTGGAAATACTCATGACCTTGATCGAGATTTTTTACTCTCCTTTGCCCTCACTTTCAACCACTCTAAAATATAGGATAGTCAAGTACAACTGAGCATATGTTAACAACCTCATAAAAAAGACCTTATTGCCATACTCTTTCCTTTATTCGTTTCCTATTTTTTTAATACTGTGTTATAAGTCAGAGAATGGGAGAAGAACCACATTTGTAGAGACTTGAGTAATTCTATGTTCAATCTCGTTGCCTTTTCTCCTCCTACTCAAGCTGTAATGCAGTGATCTGACCAACGCTCTAAGCAAGAGGAAAAGAAATGCTGGGAACAAGCTTTCTTACATAATTTGAAAGAATTTGGGGCAACTTGTGAGCCATCAAACAAGAAACAAACATTAAGCAAAATGCTGGGAATTTAGTTGTTGCAATGACACCAGTTACATCAGTAAGGAAAAATATGTTCTAGAGGTGAGACCAAAAGCTGTTTTGTTGAGGATCCTTGGTATCAAACAATCGTAGTTTTTTTTTTTTTGTGTGTGTGTGTGCACACACTGTGTAGGGTTAGCAAAATGAAGGGTTATGAGCCAAACCATTATAATTCTGTCCAAATAGATTTTTACCCTTTTAAGTCCAAGTCTAAAAAATACACAAAAATATGACAAAGATCAAAGTATCTTGATATAATGGATTTCATAAATATGAGCTCCTGTTTGTCTTCATACATCTATAATGTATCCTACATGGAATACACTACAGCCTACGTGTCCATCACCACATGTAAAGACATTGTTCAACACGACAAGGGGATTTCTGTATCAGCCACTGAAACCAATTCTTGACATTGTTTCCATGCTTCCACTGCGTGTTACCAGAGATGACAAAAGGTGAGATGGAGTGTCAGAACTCAAATTTTAGACCAGGACTTGGGTTTATATCACTGTAATAACATTTTCTAAAACTGACACAAAGAACTGAACAGACAACTGAAATGGTTAAAAAGAATGACTACTGGGTCAGACACAGTGGTGACAAATTTCTGGAAAAAAAATCAAGCCAGTTATTGCGCTTTCCCACTAGCACCTACTCAGCCCGACTCGCCTCGGGAAGGCTCGTCTCGCCTCTACCCGCTTTGTCCCCATTTGTTTTTCCACAGCCAGGTGAGAGGTGGGAGGGTTGGGGTGAAGCTGCTATGACGTACTCGATTGCGCAACACCTTTGTTCGTGTCGGCGCAGATGAGAAATCAGCTGAGAAAAAAACAGCCCGTCTACATCCCTTTTTTAATTCTCTCGTCAGCCACCAGGTTTATGAACATCTGCACCTCAGAGTTGTCCCAAACACACGTTTGCGCTGTATAATAAAATTGCTGCGAGCTGCGAGTCGCTCTCGCGCTGACTCCCGCTTCCTGATTCAAACGTCTGACGGCCCCGCTCCCCGACCAATCAGTGCAGGTTTTCCCACTTGAAAAGCATGTAGAAGTCTGTAATTTTTATCATAGGTACTCTTCAACTGTGAGTGATGGAATCCAGAAAATCACATTGTATGATTTTTAAGTAATTAATTTGCATTTTATTGCATGACATAAGTATTTGATACATCAGAAAAACAGAATTTAATATTTGGTACAGAAACCTTTGTTTGCAATTACAGAGATCAGACGTTTCCTGTAGTTCTTGACCAGGTTTGCACACACTGCAGCAGGGATTTTGGCCCACTCCTCCATACAGATCTTCTCCAGATCCTTCAGGTTTCGGGGCTGTCGCTGGGCAATACGGACTTTCAGCTCCCTCCAAAGATTTTCTATTGGGTTCAGGTCTGGAGACTGGCTAGGCCACTCCAGGACCTTGAAATGCTTCTTACGGAGCCACTCCTTAGTTGCCCTGGCTGTGTGTTTCGGGTCGTTGTCATGCTGGAAGACCCAGCCACGACCCATATTCAATGCTCTTACTGAGGGAAGGAGGTTGTTGGCCAAGATCTCGCGATACATGGCCCCATCCATCCTCCCCTCAATACGGTGCAGTCGTCCTGTCCCCTTTGCAGAAAAGCATCCCAAAGAATGATGTTTCCACCCCCATGCTTCACGGTTGGGGTGGTGTTCTTGGGGTTGTACTCATCCTTCTTCTTCCTCCAAACACGGCGAATGGAGTTTAGACCAAAAAGCTCTATTTTAGTCTCATCAGACCACATGACCTTCTCCCATTCCTCCTCTGGATCATCCAGATGGTCATTGGCAAACTTCAGACGGGCCTTGACATGCACTGGCTTGAGCAGGGGGACCTTGCGTGTGCTGCAGGATTTTAATCCATGACGGCGTAGTGTGTTACTAATGGTTTTCTTTGAGACTGTGGTCCCAGCTCTCTTCAGGTCATTGACCAGGTCCTGCCGTGTAGTTCTGGGCTGATCCCTCACCTTCCTCATGATCATTGATGCCCCACGAGGTGAGATTTTGCATGGAGCCCCAGACCGAGGGAGATTGACCGTCATCTTGAACTTCTTCCATTTTTCTAATAATTGCGCCAACAGTTGTTGCCTTCTCACCAAGCTGCTTGCCTATTGTCCTGTAGCCCATCCCAGCCTTGTGCAGCTCTACAATTTTATCCCTGATGTCCTTACACAGCTCTCTGGTCTTGGCCATTGTGGAGAGGTTGGAGTTTGTTTGATTGAGTGTGTGGACAGGTGTCTTTTATACAGCTAACGAGTTCAAACAGGTGCAGTTAATACAGGTAATGAGTGGAGAACAGGAGGGCTTCTTAAAGAAGAACTAACAGGTCTGTGAGAGCCGGAAGTCTTACTGGTTGACAGGTGATCAAATACTTATGTCATGCAATAAAATGCAAATTAATTACTTAAAAATCATACAATGTGATTTTCTGGATTTTTTTTTTTAGATTCCATCACTCACAGTTGAAGAGTACCTATGATAAAAATTACAGACTTCTACATGCTTTTCAAGTGGGAAAACCTGCAAAATCGGCAGTGTATCAAATACTTGTTCTCCCCACTGTATAGTGCCGGCTCAGCCCGGTTAGAACCTTGGCAGAATGGTTACAGAAAAAGTATCTGCTTGGCGCGGCTCTACCCGTCTCAGCCCATAGTGGAAAAGAGCAAGACGGGGGCGTGGCGGGTAGAAGCGAGTTGAGCAGGTACTAGTGGAAAAGGGCCATTATACTGGGGGGGAAAAACAACCTGTAAGATGAAGCCACATGGGTGGAAAACTTAAATCAAAGAGATTTCTCAGGCTGGCAGCCCAATGGGTGAGACATCCCACAAAGACATATACAGTAGGTAGAAAAGGAAAATCAAGCTCTCCCTGAAGGACCTTTTTTCTTTCCTCCCTAAGAAAGCTGGACTTCGGTTTCCCGGTGAAAAACAACAACGGATAAAGACAAGTAGAGTAGACGGGAGCAGTCTGCCGACATTGTTCAACAGCAATCGGGCATGTTTCTGGCAGCACCCCAAACCTCATAACGCATTTGAAACGGCACCACGCGAATATTGCTGCTGCAAGGAAGAAAAAACCAACACTGTGTCAATACAGCTACCTTTGGCATTTTAACAGTCTTTTGCCATTTATTCAGATCTAATGCCATTGGTGTTATTATAGCTGCAGATCTGCTACCCAGTTGTTGAAAACACGTTAAACACGTTTTATATTTAATTTAATTTGAGAATATTTTATTTATTGGGGGACTTGGTAATAGATTTAAGCAGTATTCAACTTTTTATTCCTATTTTTATTTTTTTAATGTTTCATCTTTATAAGAAAATGTATAAAATGCTGTTATGCAAAAGTTGAAAATTAAACGAAAAGCAATTATGTTTCATGGAATTTTTTCCCTTACTGTACTGAAATGAACCGAACCGTGACCTGAAAACGGAAATATACGAAATAAGTACCGAACCGTGATTTCTGTGTACCGTTACACCCCTTGCTCTAGCAGATCCCTGTAAATGGAAATAGGACTAAGTGGTTATAAATAATAGTTGCATGAGTGGCTGGGTTTAGATGATAGTCTGGATAGTTTGGAGTCCTTGCCTTATACACCTCACTTGTTTACCAGTATGTATCTTGTGTTAGTGTTTTTTTGTTTTGTTTCACAACATATATTTTGTTTGCTGTTGGTTCATTAAAACAACTGCTACAGTTTTACAAAAAAGTGCCAACATTTTCCAGCGACGACATTTTCCTCACTCATTCTCCTTTCTGATTATAGGGCAACGGCACCCTTGTTGCTGTGTCATTGCATCATCCTTATGCGTTGCTAAGTAATGCTGAATTCAGTCAGCATGATGAGATTCACATGAAATGTCTTGCTACTTCGCAATTACATATGCTTAAACTTTTGATGTCTTTATTTACAAGGAAGAGGAGGATTGGTGAGTGATGCTGCTCCTTAGCCGACTTCCATTCTACATCCTTCTGAACTAAACCTTCTTCATATTCAACATTTGGATCCTGGATATGGAGCTGACCATGAATATGGAAAAATAGGAAAGATGTAAGCGGAAAATTCTGGGTGTGGTGAAACATGGTATGAAGTTGGTTGGTGTGATATCAGAAGATGCCGAAGATGGGGTAAGGTGGAAATGAAGGGGTTAATATTCATGGCTGCAGTTAACATGATCTTGCGTGAACTTTTATCATTTATTTTCATTTGTGTAATTGGACTTCCTCCACTTATCACGCATCACATCTTTTTTAAAGAGCAGCACTATCTGCATCAAGAACCAGAGAAACAGGAGTGGAGCAAGTTACAGGATTTAGGTTTTGAAGACCAAGGCCCAGATCTTGTCTTCTGAAATTACTGTTTCTTTACTGAAGTTCTCATAAATACCTGGGAGTAGACTCTCGATCATCCAGATCATGGTAACTCTCAAAGGCTTTAAACAAGGCCATGGGATAGAAGGTGAAACGTCTTGATGAACAACAATCAGAGTCCAGTACACTTGTTTAAAGCCTTTGAGGCACCTGGATGCATGAATAAGTATTGATTAATGTACCTTTTGTAACTTGATTAAGGCACAGACAATCAGTCGCTCACAAAGAAACATGTTTATCACTCAAGAATGATGTCACTAGATACTCAGTAATCACCAGCTATTGCAGAATGACATTGGATGGGGCTATAGTATTTTTGGAAGTTGCAGCCTTGTGAAACATGAACGGGAGCATTGACCTTCACTAATTTGAATTGATGTGCCCTTTTTGATTTTTGAATAAACGGGTATATGATTGGTTTTGCACAGTTGCTGATGACTGTACTTTTTTTTTTTAAATGGCTTCATTAAATATACCTTTAGACTTTATTTTTTCCAGGAACAGGAACCCAGAATCAAACTTGTCATCTACACCTTTGATGTCAAGATATTTTTTTAATGAGCAGGACCGGCCAATGGACAGCAAAAGTAAGTCTCAGTAATTGCAATAGATACCAGCCTTACACCTCAAAAAGGATCCATCCTCCAAAAACCGATTTTTAAGGTCTTTGATAGGTGCCTCTCAACAATATTCTTATGTAGCTCACTACTCTGCATATTTAAGAATGGCACAAAAGATGTACCCAGACAGTGATAGAAAGAGCTCATGGCCAAGTCTCAGTTTACCAAGTTCAAAGTCAAAATGCGTTAATGCTGTAGAAAGGAAAGGAGGCAAACAAGTACGGCCTCTAACCCTGGATTCACACTTAAAGCGCCACAGGGTTCATAGACGTCCGGTTGCCATTCATTTTCTATGAAAGCGCGCTGCTAGATCTCAACTTTATGCAAACCGAGGCAGCGTCCAATCACAGACCAGGATTCCCAAAGCAAGAAGCCTCAATGCAGATTGTACTTTCATGTACACACAAACATACACTCATTCACATGCATACATGAGCGTGCATTAACAAACTTATTTTATCAGGAATTAATATATTTCATCCAGCAAACTGCCATTTTTGCTGATTTGACTGCCGTTTTTACCTGAACTCTCCTCATGTGAAACACGTAACTGATGGTTGAGGAGCTGTATGGTCTGAACGATTTTATTTTGTACATCGACCCAACGCAAAATAATTAAAAACCGTGCTTATTAATCACAAGACACAGTTTAAACAATATGACCAAATGCGCTACGACCCGGTGTGTCAGTGGTGTTCACCGCAGACAGACTGCAGCTTCACTGGGAGCAACGGCTCCCCGATGGTTGCTGTTGATCCGCGGACCAACCTTGTTAAGGAACATCAAACTCACTCGGAAAAAACTATAAAATATAAAGAAGGCTTCCCAAAGTGCGATCCATGGTGAAAGATGAAACTAATGATGTGCACGCTATATATATAGGCTATATGCACTTTGTTCACTCCAGTTCTGCAGTGCAGCTTGAAAGCCCCACCCACTTTGGCAAGCAGCGCGATGCAGGCGTCCTGAGCCACCACAGGCGCTTTCAGTGTGAATCCAGGGTAATACCAACTAATAATTTAGAGTCACGTGTCGTCATTATGTGATCTAACTGCTGACTTTATCATTAATGGACTATGGTTCTACCATCTGGATGCAGTGAAGTGACTGGATGTACAGGTTGTGTAAAAGGAGCGGTAGTCCCGGTCCGCTCCCCCGCCGTGGTCCCGGTCCGCTCCCCCGCCGTGGTCCCGGTCCACTCCCCGTCTGCTCCCCCGCGGTGGTCTCGGTCCGCTCCCCCGCGGTGGCCCCGCGGTGGCCCCGCGGTGGTCCCGGTCCACTCCCCCGCGGTGGTCCCGGTCCGCTCCCCCGCGGTGGTCCCGGTCCGCTCCCCCGCGGTGGTCCCCGTTAACTCCACCGTGTGATTCACCGGGATGTGGAACGTGAGCGGCACCTCGTCCATGTCGGGGATGTGTCGGCTGCAGAATGAGCGGAAGCTCTCCATCTTTTCCATATAATCCGCCGGGCGCTGCTGCTGCGCTGGCACCGTTTTATGAAGCGAAAGCAACAGGACGGACCTCCATGAAAATGTTCAATTTTCATTTCTTCCGCCAGCGCTACTGCTTTCACGTCCACAACTCACAGGTGCTTCACCTGCCCCCTTTACCATTCTCATGGTGGCTCCGCCTCACATTACCGTAATACAGGTAATAGAAACGGCGCACCGTTTCATAGGGCGCGCAGCACATTTAAAAAAAAAAAAAAAGAATTTTATGTGCGCCTTATGGTCGCGAAAATACGGTAGTTCACTACGCAGCCAGGTAATGTCCAGAATAACCAGGACAGGAGGCAGATAAATCACGAAAATAGTTAATACAAAAATAACATGTAAAAAGGGCTATACTTTGACTTTTCACTACACAGTAGCTATTATGCAGGCGTAACATACATTAGGTAAAAGCACACATCATCCAAGTGACGGTAAGGGGGATAAACAGAATCAGCTCACGCATTCAGGACCCATTACACTCAAAAGGGAACCCAAACCAGGCTTTTATTTTATTTGTTATATATTAAGGAGACCGATATTTAGTGCTTTTATTTTGAAGGCGTCAAGCCGAGACCTCGTAAACATCCGGCGCTTCGGACTTTAACATAGTGTCGGGAATGCTAAAGTGTGCCTAACTGACACAAAAAGCACCTGGCTGATAAGGATTTGTTTTCTTTGCAAATGTTATGCCGTATTTATGTCCAGCTTGAGTTTGGTTGCCATGGTTATTCATGTATTGTGGTTAACGAGCTGTTATTACCGACCGAGCAGCTGCGTCGGTGTGTATTTAAAGCGACACTACGTAACTTTTCCACCTTAATGTCATATTTCCAGAGTCATTGTGATGGTACATCAACTTCCAACAGGTTTAATGACACCTCTGTCATGGTCTGAGGGAGTCTGTATCGCCTTCACTGGCACTATGTAACTTTGAGGAGCATGGTAGGAACCCTGACACACTAAAAAAAAAACTACAAATCTTTACGACTTTGACTGCTTTACGGCATACGTCACTTCCCCCTCCTTCCCGATTTGCAGTCGAGATGAAAATGGGCGGGGCTTGGAGCGCAGCTCCGCAGAAGCTGGTAACCCGTTGCTGTGTTGTGGCTGCAGCAGCTCCACACAACAGACGTGGGGAAAAGATCGCTAATGGTTTAACTTTTCAACGGTTTCCTGCTCGGAGGCAGAACCACGCAGGCCAAGTATCTGATATAACAAAGTAAAAGAGTTAAAGAGTCGTCCGCTCGCTTGGATCGCGGCTGTAACGACCAAACACCTTCCACACAGTAAAGCCTGAATTATGGTTCTGCGTTAAATCGACGCAGACCTACGGCGTAGGGTACGTGGCGACGCGCAACGTACGGTGCGTGTCGCCGCGTACCCTACGTAAATCAGCCTTAAACCACAAACACTCACACAGACGGGCAGAACTGCGGCAGTAATCCCTTATAAAGAGTGGCGCTCCTACCAGGAGCTTCATTCTTTAGTAGGGATTTCATATGGATCCAAAACGTTAATAATCATTATTTTCTCCATATACCGCTCCCTGGCTTCCTTGTTTAAGGTATCCCAGTAAATTCCAGTTCCTTTCCAGCAGTTTAACATCTTTTTTTTTGCGTTCCGTCTGTTCACTTGGTGAAACAGAAAAGCGTCCCGTCTTCTCTCATCAAAACAAATGCACGCGACGGGACAGGAGTTTTCCGGCAGTACGCGCTGGTGCTCATGGGAAACGTAGTGTTCTTTCTGGTAAAACACTACCGCTTTTGTCCAAAAGATGCCGCCAAACTCAGAAAAGCTGAAAGTTACGTTGTGCTGCTTTAAGTTAAATGAAACTTATATGAATGTAGTAAGACCAACTATTTTATTTTATTCTTTTATAGCTCTTACGTTTGCAGTGTATTTACATCCAAGGAATAAAAACATTGTGAACCATCAGTTTGAGAGACAACCATCATCAGTCGGGGCTACAGAAATTATTTTTTCTCTCTGTGCGGCCCGGTACCAAATGACCCACGGCCCGGGACCGGGCCGCGGCCCGGGGGTTGGGGACCACTGCTCTAAGGAATCACTCGCACGGTCTCAATGTTGGGTTTGCACTGCAACCAAAATATAGCACACAAAACAAAAAGGGGTCCCTAAATGTTAGTGCGATAGCTTCCCCCAAACCGGTGGCCACTAAGACGCTGTCTGGCGCCTGGTAAATATTGCACTTAGCCCAACTAAAATTAATAACAAACAAAACAAACTAAGAAAACAAAAAGGCCCAAATGAAAACTAATTATTAGGAGGGGAAAAAAAAACAGTGACAGTCACTTCTCTCGCAGACAGTCCTATGAACACAGACATGAGTGTTAAGTTTTGTTCCACAGGTTAAGATACAATCACAGGTGGGTAGTAACGAGTTACATTTACTCAGTTACATTTACTTGAGTAAGTTTTGGAAAAATGTTGTACTTTTAGGAGTTGTTTTGAATCACTATACTTTTTACTTTTACTTGAGTAGATTTGTGAAGAAGAAACTGTTACTCTTACTCCACTACATTAGGCTACATTGAGCTGTTACTTTTCTTTTATCCCTTTTATCCGCGTCAATGTCATGACATCACTGGGTGATTCTTTGGGAAAAATGTTTGTTTTTGCATGTTTTGTCACATTTACACAGACTCAAACACACACAGAGTTTCTGAGTTCATGTTGTTCTAATTCTGCCTGGTTAAAAAAGAAAAGTACAAAGGCTTGAAATTTTGTGCTACTTGTGCTTAATTTATTTTTTATTCTGTTATTTTATTATTTATTAAAGTACTTGAATTTACATTCAGCTTATTTTAATTTAAGCTATATTTTATTTTTTATTAATTTTAATGTATTTTATGGATTTAATTTGCCTGAAGATTATTATTTTGTACTTTTGTCTGTTTGAATGGTTGTGTTAAAAAAATAAACCAGACGTTACGCAACAGTTACTCAGTACTTGAGTAGTTTTTTCACCAAGTACTTTTTTACTTTTACTCAAGTAATTATTTGGATGACGACTTTTTACTTCTACTTGAGTCATATTATTCTGAAGTAACAGTACTTTTACTTGAGTACAATTTTTGGCTACTCTACCCACCTCTGGATACAATACTTAAATAAAATACGCCATTCGACATGCTGTACCTTAAAGTAGCTTTACTAGCACCCCGACCAGCAGTTAATAGGTTGTCGCCCTTTAAAGTTGTTTTAACTAGCACCCGGACCAGCAGTTATTTTTTTGTCAGAGACATACTAAAAAAAACATAAAACACGTTTCAACACCACAACATTCAATGCATTCACAGTTAAATAAATATAAAGTGCATGACTTACAATCGTCAACCTCACACAATGTCCACACTCTCCTGCTCAGCATGCAGATGACTGGAGGTTACACCAACATCTATTGCCTTTACGGCGCTGAATCTGCCCCAACTGCTGCCGCTGCTTTTCTAGTAAAGTAAACGTATATCCTATAAAGTAATGTTTTTAATGCAGTACATTGTGAATAAAATATTCTTTTTCTTAAAATCACGACGTACCACAACAAATGTTTGGCGTCCCTTCTGCTGCGTGTCTGCACTTCTGCGTCTTGTTCAGGTGAGAGATAGATGGAGCGCTGCTTCTGCTCTCCCTTTAAAGGCTCCCCAGGGTCCTAAAACCATCCCTGTTACACATGGACTGGAGCCACATAGTTTTTTGACCTCTCGTTCTCACTCTGTCTAGCTCTATGTTTTATTTTCTTATCTTGGATTATGTTGCGTTGTTTATTTTGGAAGTAAACAGTTGAACTTAATCAAGTTCATTTTTATATGAGTTAAAAAAGGTCTCCAATGTAAACAAGTGTAATGCTTTCTTGGAATAATACCTTTTAGTTGACTTTGTATCAGCGAATCTGTACTGTCATGAAACTGTACCTGATCCTATGCAATTCTTCTAATAAATTCTTCAATCAATCAATCAATCAAGAGGAGCCAGGAGCCAACTTTAAGAATGGAATTGTTAGGGCTCAGCCGACTGGGCTCAAGGGTAGACGCGTGATGGATGAAGTCTCATACAAGTGTAATATATTGTTTGAAAGCACGCAACACATAAAATGTCAGCAAAGTTTACGTAAATTTCCAAAAGCCATGAGAAGTCAACAAAATGGCCGCAACCGGCAGGATATGAAATTATGGTGCATGAAGCAGTTTCACTACTATGAAGGATTAAGCCGTGAATTTTGGTCAAAGAATGGTGTGGATAGACTGCAAATGACAACGAAACGGTAAGGAAATAAAATATACTGCTTTTGGTGAGAATAGCTTTGGGATTTGCTGACGTAGTGTGTGATGAACGTGCAATCTGATGTGCTGGCTGTGAAATATGAATTTTTCACTTTCTGTTTGTTTTAAGGTTGGCATGAAGTGGTTGGCCCAGAAAAGATTATGCTCGGTATCATCGGAAAGTGTAACTTTTTCTAGTTTTGTATGATACCCACTACGTTGGGGTGGAGAAAATGTATCTTGCGTTCTGTTGCGTTTTGTTTTGGGTGCTCTAATATGGACTTGGTCCACCTCCACCAGCACTAAAGACAGGTTCTCTCCTCCACAGACCACTGCTGCTTTGCTGTATCAATATTAATTTGTCGCTTATTTAAAAATGTTGCCATCTCGCAGTCTTGCTATTGCCGTTGGTCTTAACAACTCCGCCCCCTCCGCTTACGTAAGCGGTTCTTTCCTGTAGCCCGAGCCAGTTCTTTGTCAGTAGAAACAGAAAGCCCGGTTCCAAATTCAGCCCAATCATCAGACATGCAGGACAGAGCTATTCGAGGACCAGACTTGTCTACCCCTGCTCTATGCTATACTTTAGGTTACTATAGCAACCATATCACCCCTCAAGTTTGAAATCTGTTTCCAAAGTGTTAAGCTGAACCAAAAGGATTGATTATTTTAAAAATTTTAATTTTAGTGCTCTCAGTTGTTCCCTTCTGAAGATGACTGAAGGTGAGAAACTGTCCCTACAGATGCACGCCTCATAAAAAAGTCCTGCTTTTATTACACTTAAAAATCCCAACTAAAAAAAACTAACAAACAAAAAACAGTATTTGAAAATAGTAGTCTTTGTTTAAACAAAGATGCAAGCCCTGTGGAGAGTGAAATTGGAGACTAGTCAAGGCAAGCTTAAAACTGGCAAATCTAAAAATAACAAACCACTAAGAAAAGGTACAGTGTGGGAGGGATTTGGAGCGGTTGACTCTGAAGATGCTTCAGTGCTGGTTATGTGACAGGCAGTAAATTTGAATATGTTGTGTGTAAACAATAAGGAAGTGGTGGTCAACTCTGGCAGTTGCTTTAAAAGTCTGCTGACACATTTTGGCATGGCATGTCAGTTTATAAAAATAGTAAAATCACTTTGCATTGTTTCGATCAACTCCTTTGAAGCTGTGTTTAGCTCTGTGCAGAATTTGTTTGACCAGGGGGATGTAAAAGCTTCAGTTAGGCAAAGCTACCTTGTGATAGAGGTGTTTGTCTGGTTTTCATTTTTCCCCTCAGTTCGACAAGTTTTACTTTTTCCAGACCATTGATGAAAGGCTCAACCAGCACATCACTAATCCATAAAGCCCACGAGACTACTGGATACAGAATATAATTGATTGTTTTTGTTATTTCAGTGTAATTTTGAACAAGCCAGACGTGCAAGTACATATTTTTCAAAGGGGGAGAAGAAAAAATTATCCCGATCAAACACTGCTGTACAGTAACTTTTTGGGCTTCAAAGTACAAACTGTGACGTTATCCTCACGAAAGATATAATTATATACATACATATCAGTTATTCCCTCGGTTATAGTTATTCAGGTAATCTCTCTTCACCATTCATGGGCAACAAAGTGTTTTATTCTTCTGTTTACAAATTTAAAATGTTGCCTTATATTCCTGTTTCCCAACAGTAGTTTCCAGATATGCAGCTGTAATCACTACTGCTTAGAGGAGAGGTTTTGATATAAGATAATTACTATCTGCCCACTGGGACACATAGAAAAGCTTCATATTGAGGCTACAGCACTTCAATTTTTTTTTACTGGTCCGACATGATACAAGGTGTAATTACCAGACAATATGCCCCATGGAGAGCAAATTTTTCAACAAACCAAAAAATAACACAAATAATAACTCAAAAAGCTCTGATATTAGACATTTAAATTTGCTTTCTTATCAGAGGGGTTACAGAAAACCATTTCCATCAGGCTTTCTATGGTTCTAGAGGGACCTTTTGTGAAGTATAATAAATTACCTGTAGGATATCAGTCATGCTTCATGAGATAATGCAGAGGAAGAGAGAAAGTCTATGAAGAATAATCCACAAAAGCGTATTTAGGGTTTGAAATAAGTAGACGTAGATGAGACCATACAAGTAGAAGAGCCCGTAGATGGCACGTCTTCACCAAAACAGAGACAGAAGTGATCCAGAACCAGACCGGATTTGAGGATTTCATTTGGGATCCTGTCTTTCACTATATTTTATTGCATTTGACCTGATGGGTTTTATGTTGACTTGCTGTCAGGTAGGCAGGCAATTGGTACCAAAAACATAGTTCTACCAAGAAAAATATAGAAATACAACCCAGAAATATTAAACACTGACATTAGTCTAAGCTTCTTTAACTCTGTTACCTCAGTACGAAACATATTGGTTAGATGTTGCAACATGTAAAGATGTCTGTGTTTGGCTTTTCCTTCCATCTAAATTACCAATACACTGAGAAGCAAAGCTTTAGCCATAGCCACAGGACAGTATCTCCATTGACGTGAATAAAATCCTTAAAATCCATGAGAATAAGTGTGCATTCGCTGCCCTGGCCCCTTCATTTTATATAGATGAATGAGGGAGGGAGGAGATAATAGTTTTATTGGGTTTTTTTAATGTATGCATGTATATCAAAAGTTACCAATCCATTTTAGAAACTTGTGCCTGGTCAGTAACAATGTTGCCCTGCCCTGATGTATACCTTGTTTTTGCATTTTGAGACCATAATTTTGCCTCTTTTCAGAGCATTTCCTATGGTCCATGTATTTATTTTATTAGGGCCCAAGCACCTTCAGTGCGAAGGCCCTATTGTATCTGTAGGAATTTTTTTTTTCTTTTTCTTTTTCTTTTTCTTTTGACGAAAGGAGGGCCTTTTTGCCCCCCTAAACGTGCCCAAAAAGTCACCAAATTTTGCATGTCAGGCCTGGCGAAAAATTTGATATTTAATGGTTTGCATTAATGGGCGTGGCAAAATGGCTCAACAGCGCCCCCTTGAAAACTTTGTGCCTCAAGGCGCGCCCCCCCTTCATGTGATTGGTCCATATTTGATAGTTCTCCAAAAGTCACCAAATTTTGCATGCAAGCCAGACTTGGCGATAAATTTGATATTTCATGGTTTGCATTAATGGGCGTGGCCTAATGGCTCAACAGCGCCCCCTAGAAAACTTTGTGCCTCAAGCCCCACAATACGGTTTGACGTACATGCATGAAAATTGGTACACACCTGTAACATTTCACAACTTAAAGAAAAGTCTCTTGGCACCATGGCCGAAACCGAACAGGAAGTCGGCCATTTTGAATTAATCGTGTAATTTTGGCGCAATTTATGCCATTTCTTCGGCCGCTTCTTCGCACGAACCATAACGTGCACCCAGGTGTGTTATACATCGAAATGTGCGTCTCGATCCTGCGACGATGCACATTACTTTTCTCAGTCAAAAGCGTTACCGTGGCGACGATAGACACCAAAAAGCGCGCCCCCCACTTCATCTGATTGGTCCATATTTGGTAGTTCCCCAAAAGTCACCAAATTCTCCACTTTCTGTCATAACTTTTGAATGATTTGACATAAAGAGTGGTGGGTGGTGTCATCCGCTAAATGTCCAGGCCTGAAGGACCTACATGCAAGTCATACAAGCGCTTCCACTGCAGCACGCCTGAACGTGCACAAGGGTGCGAGGGCCCGTTCATCGCTGCTTGCAGCTTTAATTTCTTTTTACATTTTTATGTAGACAACATTAAATTGGCTTGTGCATGACATCAGTATCAGCTGAATATTGATTATTAATTGATTCATTAAAAGGAGCATGAGGCGCCTTTTAAGAAATGAGACTTTCTAGCGCCACCCTTCGCCACGACGGCAGTCGGGGGTACTGCAGCCAACAGTGAAGCCGGCATGGGAGAACGGGGAGAACACGCATGCAGCGTCATGTGACGTCACATCTGCAGCCCAGCTCGGGAAATTCGGCGGCCGAATTGCAGCACATTTTGCAGCACACAGCCTTTTCAAGGCAACGGAGAGATACACTAGAGGGCTCATTCTTTTTGGTTTGGAACGCTTCATCTGACATTATTACTAGAAAACTTAAAACGTATACGATTTTTTTTCATAAATCCTGCCTCAATCCTGCCTCATACTCCTTTAAATGATGATTGTGTTTGCTAGGGTTTGAAATCATCCAACCATTGTAGCAGATGGGCAAACTAGTAGTCTAGTACTAGACTGATAGCTTGATAAAAAGCTTCAACTTTTGAAGTTAATGGAAATAAAGCTGAAAGAATGTATTACTAAAACTAATATATATTTGAAATCAAGAAGTGGGCTGAAACAAAAGGTAAAAACAAATGAAAAGAAAGTTGGAAGGATATTAGTGATGGTGTTTGTAGTTAGATGAAGCCATTTATCTAGCTGGGGTCTATTGTAATCTGTGCTTCCCCTCCACTTCCCTTGTCTCTGTTATCAGCCTTGGATGCAATTAATTCTACCGGAGGGCCAGCTCCCTAACACAAGATAATCTTGTGAGTGAACACCCAGGGAAATATACCACGACCTCAAAAGAGACAAGAGATGAAATATCAGAAGTGAAAAGGTGAAAACTTGTGATGAGAGAGGTAAAACCTTGAAAGTAATGAACTGAGAGAAAGTTGCTGAGATAGAAGAGTGCAGAGAAGGGAAGAGGGATAGAAAAAACAAGAAACAAAGAGCTTTAAACATTTGCCAGGTGATTTTACATTTAATCTGAGTATCAGACCAAGAGGTTGTCTGCTGATGAAGAGGCTGTCTGCAGGAGATGGAGGTGTTTGTTTTCATAATCTTTGACGCCTGGTTTGCTTCAGTAAAATATATTTTTACGCTTTAAAAAAAAAAGTACATTTTTAATAGTTCAATCAAATTACCTTTTAAATCTGCACCAATAAGTTCTTAACTAAATGAGGGCAGTAAGAGTTCAGGTTGGGTCTTCAATGCTTCGTGGAATGATGACACTTTCTTTTCCGCTGAGTTATGGTAGGCTACGTTAATTTTTCCTATTTACACCTGTAAGCAGGGTGCGATTTGTGAAAAAACCAGAGGGGGGGAACATTTTTTTTTCAAAAAAAAAATACCACATAACAGCGGTCCAACAGTATAGGCTATATGAAAACTTTTGTGTAAACCTTACACTTAAGCTACATAACGTAGGCGGTAGACCTATTTTGAACATGAACTAAACCACTGCATTTGCAAAAATATTTTCTCCTAATATTGTTTTTAAATGTGCCAAATAAAAATAAATAAACAAAATAAATATTTTTTAAATTCTTTCTTGATATCAGTTTATCATAAAATATTAAATCTGCTCTGATAACGCACTTCAGCCTTTTTGGGGTGAGCTTGTGATCCGACTGAGCCCTGTTCATGTGGAGCGGCCTGGGAGCTCCTCAGCCGGGGAGATGCTGCTGTCCACCATCCCATCAGCAATGTCACATCTTGTTTCATCTTCTGTCGCATTTTTTCTCGGGACTTTTGGTTGTGATGCTGTAAAATATGCGGATATGCTGCTCCTGATTCTTTTCCTTTTTTCATTCATTTTGACTGGCTGTATCTTTTAATTTGGCGGGCCGGAAGTCGCACTTTTGGAATGCAAGGAAATCCGGTTGGTTTTCAAAATAAAACTGCTTTCTGTGGGCGCGATGCCTCTGACCCGCTCCCGGTATCAAAATCACAGAATGAACAGAATGCAGAATGAACACGGACTCTGTGTATTTTGGTTGTTATTACTTTTTAATAATTACGATGTAATGGTGAAAATACTTTGGGTGGGGGGGATACATTTTGTCCCCACCGAGGATAAAAAATAATTCAGCAGAGGGTAAGACGTGTAAACCAGAGGGGGGGGGAATCCCCACCATCCCCACCGGCAAATCGCACCCTGCCTGTAAGCGTTTCTTTTATCCATGACAATTGTAGGAGAGTTATATGGTTGTTCAGATGGATGCATACGATGCTCTATTTTACATTTAACTTGTAAGTGTAGCGCCTCTCTAGGGTGAAAACCTATAAGCGAGAGGTGGCTAACCTGAGCTCTTTTTTCCTCCAAACAAAAAAATGGGTTTTTGTAATAAACTTAAAAAATACCACCTGTTACGTTCAATAACCAAACCAGTTTACCAAAAAATAAATTGTTTACTCAAACTTGGTTTCAAACAGATAAAACAAAAACAGTTCGTTCACAAAATGAAAGAATATAATGTATCCCACTTTAAAGGGTCTCCATAAACTCAAAATTAAAACACGTGCAAATCAAATTGAGCACCCTCAATTAACAGTCCCAACGTTGCAGGCCTGAATGTAGCTTGTGTGCGTTGAAGCCTAAAACAAAATGGCTGTTTCACCATGAAATGGCGACAAAAGAAAAAAGGTACCTTACCCCCCGAGTGTCGTATCCACACACACACACACACACACACACACACACACACACAGACTGATGCCCAAAGGAGAGATGAGGTGTTTCGAAGAGGACCCGCCATGAGGAAACTCCACTGCCAATCCCGCGTTGCTCGGCTCCACGCCCGCTTTTCTCCCGGTCCTTGCCATTGAGGTAGCTGGCCGCTCCCTCGACCAAGTCTCGGGAAACCACGTGCGGCTGGACTAGCCTCTAGCTTTGCTGCATGGTCGTTCTCGGGATCAGTTTGCCACCGGACAGCACACGACCATCACCACACCGTCTTTTTCAGAGTCCTGGTCGAACTCCTGTTCGACTCTTGTGAAAAAACCATAAAACTCGACAGACTTTTAGCCAAAGCTGTCCACGTTTTCCTGGTTTCCTGCCGACCGTCATTCCTCCGCTCTCATGTCGTCTCCTCCCGTCCGCGTCTCTCCTGCGTCTCTCTCTTCCCCTGTCTCTCGTCTCACCCCGACCAACCTCCGTTCCCGGCTTTTCAAAATAAAATACATACATGCATTTACTCCTGTACCTTCACATCAACCAAACGCCTCAATAACATTCACAATCATGAAATAAAAAACATAATAAATGCACTTTTTTTATAACACAAATAAACATTTGACATAACATAACCATTAACCTTTTTTTCTTTCTTTCCAATCTCAAAGGTTATTTATTTTGAAAATACTCTAATTGCCTTTAACAATAAAATATCCACAGGGCTACATAAGCTATGTTTTGATAACAAAAGTTGAAAAGATAAATTAGCTAACATTAATATTGAATTTAGTAACGGGTTGGCACCAGGTACCAATGCAAGGTGGCAAAGCAGGCCCTGCCCATCACAAGTCATTTGATATTTACCTTAATAATGAGTATGTAGTTGGTCTCCTTCTCGTCATACGAACTATGTTTGAATTTAGCACAATAACCACCAACAGGCCAGTGGCATGCACCTCAATCTTACTACAAACACAGAGTAATATTTGGCAATTTAAGAGTCAAATTGAAACAGTGAAAGCACGGCTGTCTTGAACAATGCCATAAGAGAAGTTCGGCTTACAATACAGGTGAAATCCCCGGGCTTTCTCCTATCAAGCAAATCCTTTTAGATTCTCCCCATCTCCTTGCCTTGTCTTGTCTTTGTCTCTTATAGCTTGATTCTGAGAGACACATAATTCCCTGGTGTATCACTAATCACTAATTCTCCTGTCATTTCAGATCCTGCCACCCTCATCAGTCAGGCAATTATCTCATTCCACTCACCTGTGCTCCCCGCCCATCTCCACACCTGCTTTTCATTGTCCTCCTTCATATACCAGCCCAGTTCCACATGTCCTCTGCTAGATTGTTCAGTGTGTTTGCCTTAGGGGCTCTGTAGAGTGGCCCGGCTCTCATTTGTTCTGTCCTCAGTCACTCTACGGTTGGAAGCGGTGGGTGATGAGGAAGTTCCCGGTCCGGCGCGTCCTGCACCGCGGCTGCAGCAGCAGCAGCACCAGAGTCCTGACTTGACGCTGTGCTTCAAACACAGAGGGACACGATCAGCGCTATTATATTATAAGTCTGATATGTGATGACATTAACAGTATGACATGAATCAGGCTTCATTTTACCACCTCACCGCCTGCGTCGCCAGTTCCCATATCTTAAGACTGTTCCTGCGGGAGGATCAGGGTTGGCGTAGGGATACGCACATTTTTCGGTTAGTTTTTTCTTTTTAAATCCCAACCTTTGCGTAGAAGGTGGCGCATCTTTCAAGCCCTGTTTTGTGCGCAAGCGAGCTTTATAAATGAGGCCCCTGGATCTTACAACTAATTCTGATGAGAAAAGAAGTTAACTAGAAGCAGAAGTGCTCCTTAAGAGCTGAGTCTTTACCTTGCTCTTAAAAGTAGATACAGACCCTGCAGATCGGGCAGAGTTTGGTAGGTCGTTCCACCATCAGGGTACAATGGAGGAGAGTCTAGCTACTGATTTCACACCACGTTGTGGTAGTGTGTGGGTTTTTTCAGCAGTGCGGTGACCCGAGCTTGTTTGAAGGCAGAGGGAAGGATGCCAGATTTAAGAGAGTTGATAATGTGGATTATTGCTGGTTTGACTGTCAGTAAAATGCTCTGCAGGATGTCAGTAGGGACAGGATCGAGAGGACAGGTCGTTGGTTTTGAGCCGACTAGAAGTTTAGAGACTTCATCCTCATGTAGAGACTGGAAGGATCAGAGAAAGGCGCCAGTAGCCAGTTGGAGTGGGCTGAGATGGACAGGCTCAGAGAATTGGTTGCTGATAGTAGCAACCTTTTTTCCGTAAGGTAGGACGCAAACTTTTCTGCAGACAACCCAGTGGACACTTATGGACAAAGCTGACTGTATTACAGAGGTCCCACTCCCCCCTCGGAAGGAGGGAACACCCCTCGGAGCAGACTTACCATCAGGGCTTATTTAGGGTCAATATGCAGACCCCATGCAAGGAAGTTCTCATGTTCTTTTCTGTGTTATTACACTGGTCAGGGCAGTTTGCCTATTTTGTAGCATAAAGGGCAAGTATAGAGAGGAGGAGGGACAAAACTAACAAGTATAGCAACCCAGAAAAAGTTAGTGAAGATAGCTTCTTGTAATGTGAATGGGATACTTAATCCAATTAAAAGGTCCAAGATACTAGGTAAAATGAGAATAGAACGAGTGGGGGTGGTTCTTTTTCAGGATACCCACCTGTCAGAGACGGAGCATGAAAAGCTAAAAAGAATTGGGTTTAATCAAATATTCTCTTCTTCCTACAGAGCAGGTCACAGGAGAGGTGTAGCCATTATAATATCAAGGAAAATTACATTTGAAAAGCTTTCAGAAACATTGGACAAACAGAGAAGGTATATATTGATTAAAGGGAGATTAGAGGGAGAGTTGGTCACAATTCTTAATATATATGCTTCTCCAGGGTCAAGTGGTTATTTTATAGGGAAATGTTTGATTCGATGGTATCACAGGGGGAAGGTATTCTAATATGTGGAGGTGATTTTAATCTCAGATTAAACCTACAACTCGACTGCTCAGCCAATGGGACACAGAAATCTGTAGTTGACAAAAAATTAATGAGATTGATGGCAGAGTTGGGAATAATCAATGTATGGAGAGAACTAAATCTGACAGGAAAAGAGTACACATAATTTTCATCACCTCATTCAGTATACTCAAGGTTAGATTATTTGTGTATAGTAAGGACAGTTATAGTATTGAAAAATGTGAAATTGGAACAAGACACCTATCAGACCATAGTCTGGTATATGTAACTTTTTCTATATCAAAAGAAACAAAAGCAAAAGAAGCTAAATATAAATTTGCTAAAAGGACAAGGAATATATAGAAGAAATTCAGATGTATGGAAGAGAGAATGATAATGGCGAAGTTGTGATGATTTTGATAGTTTCATGTTTCATTTTGAAGCCTGTGTCTTTGTGTTTCAGTTCTGGTTTGACTTTCCTGTTTCCCATCGGCCCTGATCGTCTGCACCTGTGTCTCGTCAACCCTTCTGTATATCTGGTCTTGTTTTTCGCTTACTCCCTGCTGGTCCGTACTGTTTCCTCCGTGTTTTCCAAGTCAAGTTTTTGTAGTTTTTGATTCTTGTTTAAGCTCTGGTTTTTTGTATCCTGCTCAGCAGCGCTTTTGTTTGTTTCAAGTACAACAAATCACTGTTTTTGGAACTCCTGCCTCCTGCTCTCCTACATCTGGGTCCTACTCCAACCATTTCCTAACAGAAGTATCTCCATCTATGCTATGGGATGCATGTAAAGCTGTAATTCGAGGGAAATTGATTGCTAAATCAGCGTACCTGAAAAAGAAAAAAACAGGAAAAATGTAATAAATTGAAATTAGATCTTAAAAAATTGAAACAGAACACATGAATAATATGGATGAAAAAATAAACCAAGAAATGAAAAGGATTAAAACAGAGATAAATGATATCCTAGCACAGGAGATAAAAAAAAAAAAATTGCTGTACATGAAACAGAGGTATTATGAAGCAGGAGGTAAATGGACAAAGCTGCTGGCCTATAGATAAAAAAAAAACAAATGGCGATTAATAATGTTTACAAAATTAGGGATCCAGTTGCTAATTTGATAAAATATAAGACATCAGAAATACAAACATGTTTTGAGACATACTACAAAAATCTATAGGCTATACTCAATCAAAAACGAATGATAAGATATTCCAACTGCTAGACTCTTTAAGTTTACCAAGAGTAACGGAGGGCCTAAACTCAGCTCTGATAAGGGAAATCATGACAGAAGAAATTAACTCAGCAATTTCAAAGCTAAAGACAAATAAGGGCACGGATGGTTACACCTCTGGATTTTATAAGGTTCTCAGAGAACCATTGATCACCCTATTAAAAAATACTTTTAATTGGGTACTAAAAGAGGGAGAAAGTCCAAATTCATGGAGGGATGACTTTATTTTGCTAATTCCAAAAGAGGGTAAAGACAAATTGGAGTGTTTTAATTATAGACCGGTTAGTGTTCTTAATATAGATTACGGACTATTTACTGCAATCTTAGCCACAGGCCTTGAAACAATTCTACCCGATATAATTCATCAGGACCAGACTGGTTTCATTAAACAGAGACAGACACAGGACAACATTAGGCACACATTACATATATTGCAAAATACAACCAGAAAACGATTAGAAGTAGTAATATTGAGATTAAATGCGGAAAGGCTTTTGATTTGGTCAGGTGGGTCTTTTTATATGGCTCTGGAGCGATTCAGTTTCCATGAAACATTTATCAAAACTATAGGCTACCGTCTATTTATAATAAACCCACAGCTAGGAACTACAAGTAGACCTGCACTCTCAGAACTGAGAGCTCTGTTAGGAACATAAGGTACTGTTAGGTCTTGCAAATATCGCAGACCTAAGCCGTTTTGGGCTTTATACGCAAGGAATACAATTTTGAATTGGATTCTGAGTTTTACAGGGAGCCAATGGAGGGAGGCTAACACTGGAGAGACGTGGTCTCTCTTGTTGATTCCTGTCAGTTCTTGCGCTGCTGCATTTTAGATCCTCTGGAGCCTATTCGGCTAATTACTTGGACATCCTGCTAATAACACATTACAGTAATCCAGTGTTTCTCAATCCTGGTCCTCGTGGGCTCCTGTCCTGCATGTTTTAGATGTTTCCCTGCACCAACACAGCTGATTCTAATTAAAGGTCCTCATTAGCTTGTCACCAAGGTCTGCACAACTCTGTTGATGACACAGGTACTTTTATCACGGTGTGCTGAAGCAGGGTAGCATCTAAAACATGCAGGACAGGGGCCCACGAGGACCAGGATTGAAAAACACTGCAGTAATCTAACCCAGAAGATACAAATGCGTGAATTAGTTTTTCCGCACCACTCTGCGAGAGGAGGTTCCTAATCTTTGCGATATTACGGAGATGGAAGAATGCTGTTTTACAAACCTGATTAATATAGGCCTACGGTTTAAACGACAAATCCTGAATGAAAATAACACAGAGGCTTTTCACAGTTGTAGCCTACTGGAGGCCATCGCAACTAGGGTTGCCACCTTTCAGAAATAGAAATAAAGGACGCCCCGATTTCAGCAGCGCAGGAGCCAAAAAAAAGCCCCAAAACTTCTAAACTGCAGAAAAATGTGTTTATTTTATATGAAAAAAAACATGTTCTTTAATAGCATTGAACTTGCATGACTGTACAGACAGCCAACCATATAGCAGCTGAAATAGCTGCCTATGCTATGTATGTCCACATTAGCCAAGGTGTAGAATATTGCTACAGTTGAAGAATATGGTGTAAAAGTTAAATTATTTCAATAATTCAACTAGAGCAGGGGTTCTTAACCTTTCTGACCTTGGGGCCCAATTTTTTCAGTACAGAGTGGCCCGGGGCCCATTAAATATTAACACTGTATAGCAGGGGTATTCAACTTTAAGAGATCCATTTAGAGAAAATGTACTCAAGCGAAGGTCCAGAACATCATAATAAATATATATATATATATATTCAAGTAGCCTCATAGTTGTATCAACATCTGCATCTGACTGTTATATTAAAAAAGTACATATTTGCCCATTAACATGTGTAACTTCAATTACACATATTTTTTTCTCTTAAAAATAAAATAGATTTTATTTTATTTTTCAAATGCTATCTTATTTTATTTCTCTACCAGCAGTTTGAATTTCCCCTTTTCTTTGTTAATTGTCTCAACACATTTTTATAATAAATTAATATAAACACATCTTAACAATTTAACAGTTTTGCAGTTTTTTTTTTCTTCCCCTTAATCTTATGCCCCCACTTTCTGTCGTTCAGTGAGAGAACTGAGCTCTAATTTCTCCTGTCAGGACGTTAAATCTGGGCTGGATGGTGTCAGGTTCTCATATGCATGTAAAGTTGCTCATTGAGGAACCTGGAACGATATTTAGTTTTAATTATGTTCATTGTGGAGAAAGCTGCTTCACAGCTGTATCTGGACCCAAACATGTTTTAAACTGGTCAGCTTATTTTCTGTGACTTCAGTTCAGACTTGAGTGGATATGTTTGATGAAAAACTTTGTGTTTTGTTTCAGTGGCGTTTCACTTTCGCACTTTGAACGCCACGGTCTCTGAACGTATGAGACACTGGTTTTGTCCCAGTGGGAAGACTGAACCAGGATGAATCTGTCCATTCCGGGTTTAACTTTCCTTTCCACCTGTTACGCTTCTCATCTCTGTATATAGTCAAGCTAATTACTTACTAAGTAACTTACTAAGTTTTATTTACATTAATAAGTTGTCAGGACTGCGTGTGTCGGATTTCATCCGAGCCTGATCAGCTGCGACGGGCACAGCCCGCACCGCAGCTCTCTGGCTGCTGCAGGCTGCAGCAGTTACTTTCCGATGCTTTTGCGAGCCCGACCAGCAGTCCAGTCCAGCAGACACGTCAGCCCTGCATCTACATGTACAATCCTTCAGCAGTAACGACGGAGCCCGCAAGCCCGAGCGGCACCGACCTCCCCGGCCGCGGGGACGCGTCAGGATAAATGATCACGCCGCGCTCGCTCGCTCTGGGCGCAGACCCAAGTAATCGATCCCTGATCCTGGCGGATCTAAACGTACTCTGTGCAAAATGAATGATTTTCTCTATAAATACACACCATTTCTCTTACTATTACACGTACAGCTAGCTGAGGGTCTTCTTCTCCTCATTTGGTCGGGAGTTGTTATGCAGTCCCGCGGCCCTCGCGGCCCACACGTACAAAACTGATTTTTTTCCGCGGCCCACTAGATGGCGCTCGCGGCCCAAGTGTGGGCCGCGGCCCCATGGTTAAGAATCACTGAACTAGAGTATGGTGTAAAATTTAATTTATTTCGATAATTCAACTAGAATATGGTGTAAAAGTGAACTTATTTCAATAATTCAACTAGAATATGGTGTAAAAGTTAATTTATTTCAATAATTCAACTAGAATTTGGTGTAAAAGTGAACTTATTTCAATAATTCAACTAGAATATGGTGTAAAGGTTAATTTATCTCAATAATTCAACTTAAAAGGTGAAACTAATATATTACCTAATCTTATTACATTCAAAGCAAGATATGTTGAACCTTTGTTATAATTTTGATGATGGAATTGTTTATTGATTTCATAAAATATTCTCTAATTTGTTTTTTATTCGGGGTTTTCATAAACTGTGAGCCATAATCAGAGCAGCGTCTTGCTGGTTCAGGAAACTGCTGCACGCAGTGATGGACACTGGTTGATTTATGGTTCCGCGTTGCACCAACGCAGAGCTTACGGGGTAGGATACTTGGGAACGCGAACGTACAGTACGCGTCGCCGCGTACTCACCGCCGTAGGCTACGCCGTCGATTTAACGCGGAACCATAAATCAGGTTTAACGCGAGCACGCGTTTTCTTTTCGTCTTTTCTACTGAGCAAACACATAAACTGATGGTGCAATGCTTGCTTATGCACCCTCGTAGAACCGGGCCTGGCATAATATATGTCCGTATTGGTTCAATATGGAACTTTTAATTCCCAATTCCTACCTGGAAGTGAAGCCCGTCCTCCCCGCAGCGCTGTCTGATCTGGGCACAGACGCAGCAGGTCCTATGGTCCCGCCACAAAGATTTAGCTGGCCTTAATGTTTCCTGTGTTTTATTTTATTCATTATTGATAAATTTAGTGTTGAGGTGTGTGTGTGACAGACGTGTGTATGGGGGTTAATGAAAATACGGGACAAATCGCGTCCCGTATTAGTTCAACACGGGACGCAACATTTTTTTCTCAAATAAAGGACAATTCCGTATTTTACGGGACGGGTGGCAACCCTAATCGCAACACCATCTGTATGGGGCAATGATAAGTATTCTTTTGTTTTTTTCTAATTACAGTAGATTCATATTGTATGTGTTGTAATTTGGATCTCAAATTTGCATATTGATTAGTAATCTTTTTGGATTGATGCTAGTGGAATGTGCTGCTGCTGCTGAGCTCACCCGGCAGTTCAGAGTTTTCAGTTCCTTAGTGAGTACAGGGTTGAGCAGCGGTGGAGCGACACGGTTTCTTACCCATAACCGGTTTTTAATGTTTTTGTGGATTAGTGACACTTGCAAATAAATATATTTATGTTTTTCATAACATGGATTCCAATTGGATTCTTTAAGAACAACAGAGCTTGGGACTCGGACCGGAGTAAAACCATAGCCTACTGCTAACTAGCATCTGCCTGTAGCCTACATTAAGAAACCATTCTCCCTGTGGTTTTGCCTGTGGATTGAGAAGATATTGGAGTTGTGGATTCAGAAAAGGAAAGAAAAACGCTGTAACGGCTCAAGTAACTGCTGCTGCTGCTGGATAAAGCTAATGTGTGGATGAAGAGCTTAGCTACAATAGCTAGCGCTAACGATGCACTAAAGACCCGCTAACGACCCGCGGACTGGGGGTAATTAGCTCTCGGATGACCCGCTAACGACCCACGGAGGGGTTTAACAAACTATGAAATGCCACAAGGAATGCCATACCTACTGAATTAGAAACTTGTAGCCTATACAGCTATATAAGCTATCTACTCCCCAACCACACATATAACAGGAAGTTCAAAGTGGTGGACGTTGGCATTAAACCAGGGTACGCCACATACTGAGCAAAGTTTCAGTATTAACAAATTGCATAGTGTCCTAGGACTTTTCACGCTCACACTCTGCTGTCAGTCACCATTTTCTACATGGCTTAAGTTAATGATAAAGCAAAAACAAATGAAAAGAGGACAGACTTTCATTTGAATGAATATGTTTGAAAGATTAGCATCAATGTGGAATGCTACCATCTCATGTTTTCTGCAGCTGTAATGTCACTCCACAACATTTTGGATCATACAAATCTTACACATTTTCATGTGACCATTGGCTGGTGAGAAATGGTCACAGTATTGAGATAAATGTCATATCTTGCCGTTTATAAGCTAGTCAATCATCCTGCTATGTCACAGTGCCAACAGTTTTCCACTTTAATCTAAGTGTTGTTCATATTGTTGTCCTCTTAGTGTGAATGTGGCTGTGTCTTTTCAGCTACAGTACATGTCGTCTCTGGTTTGTTTAGCTGCTTTTGTGTGTTCTCTTTCCCACTTGCACTGTGGCTGGAGTCTGTGTATTAAAGCCTGCTTTTCACTGGCTCCTCCACAAATGTGTCTACATTTTTTTGATCATGCCAATGCTAGAAGGATATGCTAACTTTTTCAGAGCTACATTGTCTCTGTAGGTTTTTTAATGGTTACTCATCTTTATAATCGTGACCTTCCCTGCTCTCTCTTAATGAATTGCTGCTGCTGCAATGGCCTGCTCATTTAGACATCAGCTAGGAATGCAGAGCTGGGGAAGAGAACAGATTTAAAGAAAAATATGCCAATGATTGCTCAAACAAGCAGATAATTCAGTCAGGGAAGTGGGAAGGAGACATCAAACCTGTGGCAATATGAGCAAATATGTTTACAGAACTGTACACGAGCAGAAATAAGATAATGTATCTTGTGGTACCTCTAAGCTTTTTGCAATGGATATTCCACCCACTCATTGTTTTTCCTGACAGAGCGTGTCAGACAACACATTAAGCCAGGGAAGTTGTTTCATATGGGTTAGACATGACCTTCAGAGAGTCAAATATCTGCTTGAGGACTTGATTCAGTCAGTTAATTGTCTCTTTTCTGACAGGCAGAGTTGTGATCAAATGTTCTTTGGCTGACTTGCTGTGAGGAGAGGGTGCTTGCCCATTATCAGTTCTGCTTGGTATATCTACCACGGTAGATGATTGTATAGACATCTCACCCAAAATAAATTGAGTAAAATCTAATCCTGTGGGAAGCGTCATGGAACAAAAAAGTGACTCATTCCTCAGTTTACTTCGAGGTACATAACACTTTTTCTTCAACATAAAAAAATGTTTTTTTTTCTCCTTAATGTCAAAATCTGATTGTTTTCTTGATAATCTTATTACGAATTAATTTGTGTCCAAGTATCTTGCATGACTCGTCCATTTTAAGAGGTAAGGCTTTTAAACAGTGTGTGTCTATTGCGTTTGTGGTTGTGGCATTTTTTCCCAGAGAAACTGACAGTAAATCGCACAACAGTGACACCTGCTGGCAAACAGTATCATGAGAAGAAAAGTTGTTGTCATGGTTGGTCCTCCAGCTGCAACTCCTCAGCAATCAGCACACATACTATAATAATAATAATGCATTTAACTTGTAACGCACTTTCCATTCAATGAATCTCAAAGTGCTACACTTAGACCATTATTCATTCATACACATTCTCACTGAAATACTGCCAGATTGTCACTCTACGTTTGTAGATGCAGACCCTCCAGCATTCCCTGCCTTGACTTCCCGTTGCCGACCCTGCCTGTTCCTGGATCCTGCCTTGTCCTGCCTGCTCTTTGTCCCTGTTGAGGGTAATAAAGCAAACCAGAAAAACTACCACCATGTGCTCCGTGTGCTGCATTTGGGTCCAAAACCTCACCCCGTAACAGTTATATATATATCTTTTTTTTTTTATACATTTGGTGAGGGATGACATCCGCTGCTAATCCAAGACGCGAAAAAACACATGGAAACGCACAACGAGCACACGAGCCCTGGAAATCTGCAAGAGAAAAAAACAGACATAGGCAGAGACACAAGCAGCAACTACCCCAGGTACCCGGGACCCAATCAAAGCTAGGCTAAGCTAGAGTAGAGGGGGCAGGAGGAGGAGCGGTGGCCAAAGCCAGGAGGCAGGGCCAGTGGTACTGGCCCCGGTAGGCGCCCACGCCGGGCCAGGGCACCACCGCACCCCCAGGAGCGCCCCCCCCCGGCGTATGGCGGCTTTCTTGACTCCACAAAGGTCAGTTACGAAGCTCTGTTTTTGTTTTCTCAAGTCAATGGATGCTTTGTATTAACTCTGGATTTTACAATGCTGTTGCTCAAAACTTCAGGGTTTCCTGTACTTGAGAATAAAGAGAGCACATGTTTCTTGTATTCAAATCAGGTAAAATTACAGCAGTAAAATGGTGATGTAACAATTATCCGTTACCGTTATTATTTGGCACGTTTCCACTAGAGGGAGTTCCGGGTAGATTTTACAGGGCCGGCCATTTGTACATGTCTCCATTACCAGGATCAGCCCTGTAAAGGTGGCTTTCAGGAAACTTTACGGGGCGAAAAACAGCCCTGTAGCATGACAGCTGCTCAGGTTGGCCAACAGGAACCATCATCGAACCTCCTGCCAGCTGGTCTCTGTTGATCGGGATTTCGAAATTATGTTCAGCACTCTCACGTGAACATAGATTATATGACCACAAATCATTTAAGCCTTTGGACCAGAGACATTTTGCTGCGAGTACATTTAATGAAGTAGGAGATTACATGAAAAAACAATGGATGTACCGACAAGTCGGTCCACGTCTTCTTGCCATATTATACCAATAGAGAGGTCTGGTGGGAGGTTTCTTTTAATATCTATCACTAGGAATGCGGCGTATTTTTTTTTTTTTTTATTTTTATTTTTTTTGTTTTTTTTTTAACGCAAGTAGCATCCGTTTACGTGTTTCTTCTTCTGCGACTCGTTATATTCTGCTGGACATTTGTGAATGCCTAAAAAAAAAAATGTATATTGGTTGGCTGGGCTATTTTTTCAGACAAAGGTTCTTGTGTGGCGCTACAGTGTAATAGAAACACGCCAGCTGAAGGGTCTGAGGAGACGTGTTAGAGGTTCCTGTCCGGCAGATTTGCCCTGAACTCCTGCTAGTGGAAACGTGCCTCTCAGCTGTGAGTGAGGAGATGGTTAAAAATTTGATTTTAAAAGTCTCCTCAACTCACAGCCAATGGTTAACAACAACAGGATACTTACATGTTATCTGAGTTATGAGAAATGTTTTTGTAGCACAAGGACAAAGAGTTGCATCCTTGCCACAAACAGTTTATGGAAGTAGACAAATACGATATCTCAGAACACCGCCACAGGTCACGACAGATAAAGTGGTGATTTTTGATCATTAGCTGCCAAGGGCACTATAGCAGGTAGGATGATAACCAAAGACATATCTAGAAAAGATGGCAAGATAAACGAAGCAAATACATCAAACCTGTTTCTAAACTCATCACCCAAACACCAAAATACACAATGGCTGAAAGGCAAGAACTGTGCAGTGGCTAACTGTGCGGCTAATGTGTTTTTTACAGGCAGAATCCACTTGAGCAAGGAGGACAGGTAAGTAAAATAGAAGTGATTTATTTACAGTAAAAAATTAAATAAATGTCAAAATAACCAAAAGTGACACTCCTTGTTTCTATGACTGGCTTTTGTTCAAGTTTAAGTAAGTGGGGTGGATTGGAGCGGCATGCCTTCCTGTGGATTTATTTGTATGGCTTAACCAGAGAGGTGGGTGGGATGTTGATGGTGCTTTCCTGACGTGGGCTGGCAGACTCGACACAGAATCCTAGACAGTCAAAAACATATGGCATGAGCAAGTATTCAAATGTAGCATTCCGAAAAGTTCCTTGAAAATTGAATGAAAGGTTTTGACTTTTGCTCAGACTGGTTCAACATGTGTACTCTTTAAAGAACCTAGGCATTTGTATTGGAACTGATATGCAGTTTTGCACTGTGTGCTGAATGATGGAGGATCATCCCTGAAAAAGGCATTGTCTGGATGGGAGTATATACTGCCCTACAACATGTAGGACAATATATGCTCCCATCCATACCTTTCAGTATTGACGTTTCCTTTGCAGACGTGGACTCTGACCATAGAAAAAGAGCTGATGCACCTCATACCAGCAATTGTACAAGCTTGGATAAAAAGTGTAATTAAAGTTGCAAGCAGCGATTAACGGGCCCTCGCACTCACGGCCACCGCCCCCATAAGCATATCAGAAATGACACCACCCACGACTTCCTATGTCAAACCATTCAAAAGATATAGCAGAAAAAAGGGACAACCAATCAGAAGAAGGGGCGGGGCTAATTCAGGCCAATGAAGGTCAAGGACTCAATACGGAATCTGATGACACCACCCACGACTCTCTGTCAAACCATTCAAAAGTTATAGCAGAAAAAAGGGACAACCAATTAGAAGAAGGGGCGGGGCTAATTCAGGCCAATGAAGGTCAAGGACTCAATACCGAGTCCCATGACACCACCCACGACTCTCTATGTCAAACCATTCAAAAGTTATGGCAGAGAAAAGTATTCTAGGGGGCGCTGTTGAGCCGTTAGGCCACGCCCATTAATGAAAACCATGAAATATCAAATTTATCGCCAGGCCTGGCTTGCATGCAAAATTTGGTGACTTTTGGAGAACTATCAAATATGGACCAATCAGATGAAGGGGGGCACGCTTTTTGGTGTCTAGCGTCGCCACTGTAACACTTTTGAAAGAGAAAATTAATGCACGTAGTCGCAAGATGAAGACGCACATTTTGATGTATAACACACCTGGGTGCACGTTACGGTTCGGGCCGTATTAATTGCCGAAAGAATGGCATAAATTGCGCCAAAATTATACAATTAATTCAAAATGGCCGACTTCCTGTTCGGTTTCGGCCATGGCGCCAAGAGACTTTTCTTTAAGTTGCGACATGATACAGGTGTGTACCGATTTTCGTGCATGTACGTCAAACCAAATTGTGGGGCTTGAGGCACAAAGTTTTCCGGGGGGCGCTGTTGAGCCATTTTGCCATGCCCATTAATGCAAACCATGAAATATCAAATTTATCGCCAGGCCTGGCTTGCATGCAAAATATGGTGACTTTTGGGGAACTATCAAATATGGACCAATCAGATGAAGGGGGGCGCGCTTTTTGGCGTCTAGTGTCGCCACGGTAACACTTGCACATAAATAGATGCACATACAAAGACACGGCAGAACTGTGAAATGCTCAGGCATCCAAGCCCCCATTTTAGCCGCATATATATATATATATATATATATATATATATATATATATTAAATATAGTAACAATGCACATATATATGCCTAAGGTTTTTACCAGCATGGTATTAACCATTAATATGTGTGCAGACAAGGTAAAAAAAAAAAAAAAAAAAATTATAACAGGGAAGCAGCTCATCCTAAATTGTGTGCCATAGTTTTTTTTTTTTTACATTTGACAGAGGAGTGAATATTTTCTCTGACTGCTATTTTAATATTCTCAAATTCAGAGTTCTTACTTTAGGCCTTTTACGATGATGGTATTTTAATAACATCAGAGTGACAGCTGTTATTCATTACATCCATCTGTTGTTACCACTTGAGGGTTAGAACATTATTCTTTTGAAATATGAAATGTGCACTTTTTTCATTCACACTCCCTGTGACATCAAATTTGATGTTTTAAGTGGCCATTTTATGCTAACTTGCTCTGGTACCTGTAGCGGCGCTTTCAGGATGATAGTCATAGGAATAAGGAGAAATTGTTGAAAGTTCATGCACATGTCCATCCCTGTTGCTGGTCAAATACATTTTCAGTGTATCAGTGCATTATCATTGTTACATTTTTTTTAAAAATTTCCTTTAAATTACATCAATATGTTTTTTGTGTAGCATAATTCAACAACAAGGTGATTTATAGTGCTTCACAGACGAGAAAATAAAAAGCATGATGTAAAAATAAACAAAAAAGGAAAAATGATCAATAGATGAAAATGGCAATTAAAATATGATCAAGCTTTGAAACTCAAGCTTAAAAAGGTACAAATGTTGAGCTTTATTCAAATGCAGCTCAGAACAGGTGTGTTTTCAACCAGTGTTTCGGCCGATCTGACGCCTTCTGTGAGTTTGTTCCAGACCTGTGGAGCATTGAAGCTGAATGCAGCTTCTCCATGTCTGGTTCTGAGTCTGAGAACTGATGGAAAAAAAAACAGATCCCAATGACCTGAGGGGTCTGGAAGGTTCATTCTGGGTCAGAAGGTCACTGATGTATTTTGATCCTGATCCTGTTAGTTCATAGTTTTATAGACCAGCATCAGAAAATTTAAGTATATCCTCTGGCTGATGTGGTTCACATCAGTCCAGCTCTGAGGACAGATGGACTGATGTGGATTGGCTTGTCAGTGGACAGCTGACAAGCCATGACACTAAAGGCGGCAGATGGGGACCTCAGTTTGGTAAATATGATGCTCCTTAAGTTATAGACTATGTTGTCTTTTACTTACTGATCGTGGCTATATGTGAGCTCATTTGGAGGTGTCTTGGAAACAAATATAAAATGAACTGGATCTGGGATGAGAAACATCCCAGATCCTCGCGGTGCGTTCATAGAGTTCTGTTAATAAAATGTCTAGTGCATCACTAGTAGTGCATTATTTTCTGAAATAATATGATTGGTGCAGCACGGTGGCTTAGTGGTTAGCACTGTTGTCTCACAGCAAGAAGGTCCCCAGTTCGACTCGCAGGCCCGGCAGGGGCCTTTCTGTGTGGAGTTTTCATGTTCTCCCCGTGCTTGCGTGGGTTTTCTCCGGTTACTCCGGCTTCCTCCCACAGTCCAAAAACATGCATATTAGGTTAATTGATGATTCTAAATTGCCCGTAGGTGTGAGTGTGTTTGTGAGCATGGTTTGTGTGTTTATATGTGGCCCTGTGATGGACTGGCGACCTGTCCAGGGTGTAACCCCTGCCTCTCACCTGAAATGAGCTGGGATAGGCTCCCTGAAAAGGACAAAGCGGGTATAGATAATGGATGGATGGAATATGATTGGTGACTTGTCTTGCTCTCAGGGCATAGACTACAATACTTTTCCAGCAAAAACGTGTGGAATTCAAATGTCTCAAAAAAAAAAATCACGTGGAATGACAGTAATTTAAGTGTTTTTATTGTTTTACCCTTTCACACACACACACACACACACACACACGCACACGCACACGCACACGCACACGCACACGCACACGCACACGCACACGCACACGCACACGCACACGCACACGCACAAAATGTTTCTTTTATATCAAGTTTACTGACCCTGCGATGGACTGGTGACCTGTCCAGGGTGTAACCCCTGCCTCTCACCTGAAAATAGCTGGGATAGGCTCCAGCAGACCCCCGTGATCCTGCAAAAGATAAAGCGGGTATAGATAATGGATGGATGGATCAAGTTTACAATTTTTTCATACCTTCATTAAGCATTTTGCTTGCCCATGTTGTTTTTTTCTCCGCTTTTTCTTTATTCCCATTCTTTCAACAAATCCACATATAAAACGCCTCTGATATAGTTTTCCTTTGAAGTCTTTAGAGCCACACCTGATTCTAATGAATTATTCTAATCAATGGTCATCAGCAGTTTTTCATCAAGGTCTGCAGAAGTCTGTTAATGACTATTATTCAGCGGTGCGGTACATTTCATTTTTTAGGAAACGTCCCAGTCATGATCATTTGCCCTAACACTGTCTAAATTTCCGCATCACAACTTTTTCCAGCATTTGTGGTGAAGATGGCACCAGATTATGCGATCGGGACGTGTTTTGGTCCCAGCATGTTCTTGTTGTTGATTTCCATGAGCACGTTCACAGAATCTTACTTAGTGGGGATGGCAGGGTTCAGGGCCTGACTTGAAACAAAGAGATAAAAGACAAGGAGACATTCATAATCCATATTCAATATCTGTTCATGGATGATAATAACAAATACCTGCACCGGCAAACTTAATATTCAGCCTCTCACTGGGGAAACAGACTTTACAGACCTATCAGGTGAATATAAATCAAAGATGTGTATATCCGAGGGCCTTTTTGTACCTTGGCAGAATATGTTTTTCCCTGTTTTCTGTGTAGACCACGATGGAGTACACAACACCCAATCCTATAATGCTGCTGCTGAGGTCACCTCTTGCTGTTGCACATCTTAACATTTAAAGTGAAACAAACATCAACACTTTCAAAAATTAAACGTAAAAAGGGGAATGATTAATAAAAAAAAAAAAAAACATCTCGAGCACCTTGAACAAAAACTTCATGATAACACGAAATCGGGGCTTTGGACACAAATAAAAAACTTGGACAGATATATAGGGATAAATTATGTCCTCATGTAAAATATAAACATCTAACAAATAGGAAACAACTAGTTATTTTTAGATTTTGATGAATTCTCTGACCTGTTGCAGAGGGACGATAAGAGCTTCTCAATAAATGAAAACTTGTCACCGGATAGTTAGTGGCTACATAAACTCAGAATGACGCAGTATGACTGGTGCGCACACAAGTTCAGCATCCAGCAAGTGCTCCCACACTGACAAAAACAACCGCACCGTGGCAGAAGGTACAGCACATCCTGTGAGGATTGGCGGCAACAATGTGTGATCAGAACAGCTGCTCATGGCTAACACATCAAGTAATTACTAGACCAAATATTCTGTCCAAAAATCTTTCTCTCCAAACCTCCTGACACTGAGCTGGTGCTGAGATATTGTCTCTGAACAACAATGTGAAAATGACTGAGTAAACCATGTGCCGAGACAATGCTGTGCAACCGGAACCTTTCAGTTCTGGAATGGAGATTGTTTTTTTTTTTGTTTAGTTTTTTTCCCCTATCCCCATTTACATGGCACAATTATTAAAAATACCTGCAGAATTCTTTTGGCAAGTATGCACCATTACTACATTTGCATAATGATCTTGTTGAATTGTTGAATACATAGGAACCAGAGGTGGTAGCTTGTGTATCTCAATGAACCGTCCAAGTGTTTCTAGGTCAGCTGAGCATCTGTGAACCAGACAAAAGACTGATGACCCTTCTTAACTCAAGCCAGCGCTCAACCACTCAACAGCCTGTCAAGTGGACACTTGGACTGTGTTTTCACAAGTGGGCACTCAACAGCTTCTGTGTTTTGGTGGAAATTTGAGATTAACGCTGTGAATACTAACATTTGCAAATATATTCAGAGGCCCTTGAAAACACACACCTGTCTTTACACATAAGTGTCTGATAAAACATGTATGTTGGGCTGCTATTACAGTGTTTAAATCTGTGGACTGACCAGGACAAATAGGATTTTATATCTACAAAGAAATTCTATGCCATTTAAGCCAATATTATAGATATATAAATATATGTCAATGGTTTTGGCATTTTAGCCAACGGGATGTAGAAAATTAGAAAAGCCAAAATGTCTGCAGTTTTATAGGTTGTAAGAGTATCACGGCTTGTGACGGCTCTTCTGGCAAAGTAATTTGGACTTTAGAGTGAGACCCAGAAAAGTGTTTGCGCTTGCGAGTCTGGGAATCCGGAGAACAGTCAAATCTTCTGAAAAGCCGCTACTTTAACTTCCTTTGGAGGTTAGAGTCACCAAAGAGAGTGGCCTGCGGTCCCCACCCCTGGTCTTCCCGTTGCTGCTTCCACCTGCCTGCTGTGCTGTTGCCGTCCCTGACCCACCAGTCTGGCCCTCGGCAGGAGGGTCCCCCCTTATGAGCGTGGTCCTGCTCAAGGTTTCTTCCCTCGTAAAGGGGAGTTTTTCTTTGCCACTGTTTGGCTTACAGTTTTTCTCCCACTAGGGGAGTTTTTACCTGCCATTGTTTATGTTATGTTATGTGTAATAATTGCTCGGGGGTCATGTTCTGGGTATGGGTCTCTGGAAAGTGTCTAGAGACAACTTTTGTTGTATAAGACGCTATATAAATAAAATTGAATTGAATTCAAAGAAGATATGAGGTGTAACCTGATAGATCAGACCCATATTCAGATCCATGGGTCTCCGGATCCATCGGTCATATATCAAACTGCCTTTGTTGTTGTTTAGCGCTACGACCAATCAGAGCAACGAATAAGTTGATGTATTCAGAGCCTGTCGGCTAAACAGCAAATACATCTATCTTGCAAAGGAATGACCCGAGTGCTGTCTTCTGTTCAATTTTTGAAGAAAAAGTCGGAAACTGTCTATGCCAAACCTGATTCAAACAGCCACTATTCCTCAGCTGCATCTATTGACGCTGTTTAAAATCCAGATTACATTGCTGCTCTTTCGTCATTGTGTTGAATCTATTGTCTCCACAAAGACTGATTTGATTGGCTCCCTAAAACTTTTGGGCACAATGAGCTCCAACAATTGGTAACTAGACATACCTAAAAAGCTAATTTAAACTTATCTATGTCTAGATTGTCTAGATATATGTCTAGATTTCAAGGCTAGACGAGTTGTATTGATTAGAGGAACGGCTCAAGATGAAAATCGACTGTCTTTGCTAGAAATGGTTGACAAAAAGTGTTTTAGGGGAGCCACTGGTTGTCCTTGGTGGGTGCAGGAGCCATAGGAAAGTGGGCAGGCGGGGCAGGAGGTTGAGGGAAATTGTTCACAAGCGGATCTTCACAGGAGCTGGTTTAGACATAGGAGGCCAGTTGGAAACACAAGTGGGTGAATCACTTCTCACTCAACTGGGAAATGCATGCTGGGTAAGCAGAAAACCTGGTGGAGACTGCAGCAGCTGTAGGAGAACCGAAGCCCACGCTCCTCCCAGGAGGAAGGATTCCAGACCCGCCCAGCCGATTTATGACTGAAAAAAGAAAACCAACAAATAGACAAAACTTCAGCCCAGGGTCATCAATGATATATATCAAAATGTGCACTTTTTTGCAGTTCGTTATGTCAACATTTGAATTAGCAAGCAAAGCAACTCACCATCACCACTAAAAATACACAGAAGGTCGATGTTAGTTGAATACATATAGACTTAATTACTGTCTAATAGTGAATTAAAATCTACATACAGTATACAAAATGTCACAGCTAAACATTTATTGAGTGTGTTTGTTGTGATTGTTTCTGTGTGCATCATCAAATGTTCTCTTTTAAGTCATAATGTATATCCAAGCTTTTATTGTGTTCAAGTGCTCTGCTACCTGCACTACAATGTCCCTTAGATCTGCAGCTTTCTCCAACCTCCTTTACAGCAGTTTAAACAACATTAAATCAAATCAGACCTTTTAATTCATCCCAAATTCATTGGGTTTAATTAACCATATCTTATTAGAAGGAATAGAATAAAAAGAGATTGTAAAAAAAAAAGCGAAAAAGTGAAAGCAATATGTTACAGCTGAAGAATTAAAGGTTTCATGTTCCCTTTTTTAATTAGCACAGCCATGATGCTGGATAGATGGATAAAGGTTAATTGAGAGACTACTGTATAAGGAAGTGGGATAGTGTAAGGATGGATACCTGAATGGCACTGCAAAAGTGGCATTTGCTTGTATTGTGTCACTTTCCATCATCCCTTCATTATCCTGCGGATCTTTTCACATAGTAAAAACTCGTCAAACTTTTCAAAGCAACAATTCAACATAATAGTTGGCTTGGTTGAAACACCTAAATATCCATGTATCCAGGTTTTGGCATCAAAAATATTTTATGAAAGAGAAGATCATAGTTTGGGTTACTTTTTGAGGTTTACGTTTCGGTCATTAAAAAGCAAGGTAAATCAAACATGTCATTCTATCAAGTTTCAGAGGAATTCTGGGCACATCCGGTAGCATAACTCCTACACTGATCATCAGGCAAAAGAGTAGCTTTTTTAAGGCAACCCAAACGGATGTTGTAAAAAGTGATATAACGTTTTTAAATGTTCTTAAACATGAGCTGTCGCTATGGAATTTATTAATTATTATTATTATTAGTTATTTAGTAACTCAATTATTAGAAAATGGTAAGTATTTAATGAAACACGTTTAATTTCACCACTATGGTGAAGCTAAAGTTTACTATTATTTGGCCTCAGTCTAAGCCTTTAAACATATTCACATAAAGAAGAGGCAGATGTAAAGATGGTGAAAAAAACGTGGTTTGTTTTGGAAGGACCAGTTACCAAATACACCTGTGCTACATCCTTTTAAACTGAAGGCATATTTTCAACCAGGTGATCTTTGCAGAGGGTCTGTAATTCAGTCATCTCTGCTGCAGAAAAAAAGGGGAAAAAAGAAGGAAACAAAGAAGAAAGGGTTAGAAGTGAGCTGGACTGATATACTAAGACTCTCTAGTGCACCCAAAGGGACCATTAGGGGTAACATCGGCCTTCCAGAGTGCAGCCTTACCACCTAATAGACTGCTTTCACACTTACATTAAGAAATAATGGGTGTTGTTGCAGCAGGACATCAGCAGTATTTTATATGGGAGTAGCTTGCTTGCTTGTTATTTTACAGCACTCACCAAGAAGCAGACAGGCCCTTCAGAAAGGCACGGTTATCATCTGTACATTAAAGGTGACTCAATATTTTGACCTCCCTGTGGAATAGTATGTGCATTCTTTCAAGGACGTAATCTCAACCATACTAATTTGAAAAGAGCGAACTACATCAGGGCTCCAGACTGCGACCAAATGCTCGCATTTTGCGACCAAAATTTGAGTATGTGCGACTGAATTTCATGTCCACTCGCACACGTGCGACCAGTAAATTTGCCAGTGTTTTTTTTTTGTTTTTTTACACGTTAAACGTGGAAGGGGTGCGTCAATGAACCCGCATATTTGCAGGCCAATGAGTGTGAAAGGGAATGAGTTGGGGGATCTATTTTTATTTATTTTTTTCGTTTAAATTTCACCAGCTCAAAGCAGGTATTACGCCCGGACCACATTTAATGCGACACAACGCGCTGCCGCCGCGGCGCACACATAAAGTTAGAAGAAAGAGACGGCGGGTATGTTTGGTTTTAGTAACATCTTGCTCAGGCAATGAGTCTGCAATGGCCCAGACGGGAGACACATGTAGCTCAGTGCTTAACTTTTATTTTTAATCCACTCTATATTCTTCTGGTTGTTCTCCGATATGTTCCCCGCCTGAATTATGGTTCCGCGTTACAACAACGCATTGTTAAAAATATGGCGGAGCAAAACTTAGTTTGATTGTATTTTATTTCACTTTACACATCAAGCAAATCCTTAAAAGTCTTCATCTTCTGTTTCCGCATTAAAAAGCTCAGTGGAGTCTCATTCACGTCCGCAACTCACGGGGGCTTCACCCGCCCCCTTCTCTTTCTACCGTTCTCATGGTGGCCGGCCTTACATTACCGTAATTCAGGTAATAGACACGGCGCACCGTTTCATAAGGCGCCCGGGACATTTAAAAAAAAAAAAAAAAAAAAAAAAATGTATGTGCGCCTTATGGTCGCGAAAATACGGTACATGAAACATGACACTATATGCATTCTGCGATAATTCACTGTTTAGACGCTGATTAGACAGTGAAATCTGATGACTCCCTGCATCAGATTGCTCGACCTGATCAGCGCTACACCGGTGCACCAGATTGCGGAGCTGCTGACCGGCACTCACTGCTCATTTGCCACAAACTAGTGCCACCAGCGGCCAGCTATATATTGCAGCTCACGTACGGGATGCATATTTATGTGCCACACAAAAAGGATACGCGGGGCAGCTATAATGCATGTACGCATTGTCAACTGCAAGTATATTCAGGGCTAAAAGTGAGGCCTTTTTCTTACATCCTGTCATGTCACTGACCTTTTTGCCAAGTAACTTATTTAGCTGGGAGACTTTTTATTGATCATATCCAACAATCTGTTGCTGATATCACAAATAAGGTATTTTTTTTAATGCACTGGTGAAATGTCTTGTTTGAAAAATCTCGATTTGAAAAAAGAAATAAAAAAAACGACAAATTTTAGATTCTGTCACTGGCTCTTGTACGGTATTTATTTAACACATTAAATGAGTCATTGATCGTCCCTGAGTTTACATCCTTCTTGCCAATTACTGATAAGAGCTGGGACTCAATAACAATTCAGACTATGTTTCCAGCCATCGATTTAATAAAGGACTAAATGAAGGTGAACAGCCATATTCTGTAACACCCATTACTACTGACAGAGTATGAATGCTACATTACTGGATTGAAGCCTGCCAGTAATCTCATAATGGCATGAATCGATGGAGCTATCAGATTTGTGCTTCTTCATCACAAAGTTTCTTGTGATAGATGTCACCAGCTGGGAGATGAACACAAATCTGTTTTTGGGCTTGACTGAGCGGGTGATTTGCTGCAACAAGATTACCCCCCCCACATCCAGGCACCGTTGAGTGTCTTAATATATTAACAAATCTGTGAAAATAAAAAGTTGCTGCAAGCATGTAATTCAGTCTGTAAGATTAATGGTGCTGTGATAAAAATGATTTTAATTTGATGCACCACATCTATACCTTCCACCCATCAGTTTACATGGTTTTCCTAATGAAGCAAAAAAAAGCAGTGCTCAGAGGTATGGAATTGAGAAACACTGACCTACACTGACCTTATCAGCCCATAAATCCATGTTTTATCTGTTGTTTTTTTTAAATCAACCATAAGAATTTTCCAGACCTTACCACAAATTTTCATATAATACAAATCTACTTTTTTCCATATTAATCTGAAACGTTATGGTGAAAAGTAAGTAAAGATGAATAAGTAAGTAAAGAACTTGCTGGTCACTCTGGAGGTTGGAAAAAAAAAAACTGAAACAAGTTTTAGGGAAACAACAAAAGTGCCAGCATGCTTAACTATATAAATGCACCAGGTGAGGCATTCTACAACTCAATCTGGCATGCCGTAAAAAAAAAAAAAAAAATCACACGTTTCAGAATGACTGGATAAAGTAAGAAAGGTGGCCATGGCAAGGAGACTGATGAATCCCGTTTCAAATAGATCTTCTTCAATCTGTGTTCATAATAATCATAAATATATAGAAATATGGTGAAAACATTTAATTGGGTCCTTTGAGGGTGTAGTGCCAATGTGTTGACAATCAGCAGAGACACGTCTGACAGAAAACATGGACATTGATCGTCAGTTAGATTTCTGCCCTTTTTTCCTCCACTAAATGAACAGCAGCAACTGCCAAATGCACAAGCGGATTACTGTTTTTTTTTTTTTTTTTTACATTCTATTAAGGAATGCAGAGAAAGAAATTGGAGTTCATTAAAATGATGTTTTAAATTGGGGCAAAATTGCAATGGCAGATGTACACAGTGGACACGGTAAATACTAAAACATGCAGCTGAATACAGTGCAGATCTGGCAGGAATGTAACATCACAGTTTACAGTGTGCATTTAGAACAACAGATATAAAATTTGCCAGAGATGTGTTTGAAGTCCACATCTCTCTTCTAAAAAACCAAGATGGCGCCGTCCTAGCAGCCGCCTGTTGTAGCTCCCAGTACATCTGTAAGTTTTTTTTGTGTTTTGGAGTTTCATTGCGTTTGGTGTTTGTTTTTTAGCTTTATTTTTGCCCTGTATCTTGCTACTCACAGCGGTGATATGTTTTTTCAAAGAATTGGTCCCTTTATACTTTATACAGAGCACTTGGGTCTCTTCGATTCATTGGGAGCCATGCCTGTAACACCGTTGGCATTGTTTACACTCGCGACCAGCTGACGGTCCTGAGGTACCCGACCCTCTTGGTCAGGGGGAGAGACTAGCCATACCTGGAGCTAAATAGGTGACGGCGAGGCTGCAGAACGGGGCTTAAATGGCAGATGAAGACAAAGTTTAAGCCATACATCCCTGCAGTCATCACAATCTATAGAATGTATACAGTTTTTGTTCTTAATTTAATTGTCTTTATATATTTAACTTACTAACTGGTGAAAAGACTATAAAAATGCTGAATAATGTTTAAAGAATTGGTTTGAATGTTTTTCTGGACAGTTTCATTGAATTATTAGTGCCATGGCTGCGCCAAGAGGCACTCCTCCTCCATAGCTATGCAATAGCTATGGAGGAGCAGCACTGTTATTGTTTGGTTTTATTTTTTTTCTTATTATTATTATTCATTTTCCGGACAGATTTCGGTTCGCTGCTACTCCTACAGATTTCAGACGACCGAGGCGCATCATATATCAAAACGTGCCTGCCTGCCTGCCAACATTGTTGTCCTGTCTGTCGCAACCATTGTTGTCCTGTCAGTCTGTCGCAAACATTGTTGTCCTGTCTGTCTGTCGCAAACATTGTTGTCCTCCTCCCTCTATGGACAGTTTACCTTTGATCATGTGTTTAATCTGATTCCTGCAAAAAAGTACCCTTCTTTGTGTTCTGTTCCACTAAGCTTTTACTCCCTTTCCACATTCCTTCCGCTTCTCCTCATGTCTTTCTTCCTTTATTTTTGGTTTATATTACCCTTCTTTTAACCTCTCAGACTGCCTTGTCAGGCTTTTCTTTCTTCTTCTTCTTCTCTCATCTTTCACCTCTCTTCTGTCTTTTCACCCCATCTAGCCACCCAGCTTGCTGCTATATTGTGTACTCATGCATTGCTGTGACAACCCTGCATGTGCTCGCTGTTAAACAATTCCCAGGACAGATCACCTGTGAGGCAAAGGGCTCTGTTCGGAAGAAAGAGGATGAGCACAGAGGGCAATGGAAAAACAAGGTCCATCCCTACTAACAGTTATTTTTTGGGCAGAAAAGTGTGCAGAACGCCTGAGTTCCATCCGATCATACATTTCTGCTGACCATTAAAAAGGAACATTCCAGATCTAAAACAAGTCTCCATTATTAGATGGTAAGGAGTGCAAACATTTCTTTGGAACCAAAATAATGTGAATCCAAGCACTGTTTGCAGTAAAATGGCAGTTGTGGCTCTCAACCACAACTGCAATTTAGATTTATTTAATAAAAACAATGTTGTTCAAACCTCTTATTGTACAGAATAACCAGTGCTTTATTAAAAAAAAGTGAAACTGAGAAGTAGTTCTAAAAAGTAGTTCTAAAGTAGTTCTAAAAATACTCAAATCTACGTGAATTTACCTGAGATCTTTGTGGCCTTTGTGTGAACCAAAGGCCCGTGTTCCACTGAAAACAGGTCTGTGATCTACTTCTGGGCCCCAAACCCACCACTTGAGAATCACTATTTTAAACAATTCAAGCAAAAGAAGTCAAAATATAATGCTATTTTAAGCCTCTGAAAAGACTTGATGCCGTTCCACGTAAGTGATATTGTGGATAGGGCCCCTTTCTAAAAAAAAAAATAATAATTTTCTATGTGTACAGAAAGTGTATGAACATTGTGAATCTTCCTCTAGTTGCCACTACCGTGTTTGTAAATCAGTACAAGTCACCAACCATATGCTGTGCAAATGGTCAAAAGCGAGCGGAGGGAAGTTCATGGCCTCTGCTTCCATAGAACTGAAGGTATATTCCAAGGTATATTTTTTAATGAATAAAGAAGCAGAAAAAATGACTAGATGACCATGCAAGCTTTGACAAAACAAATAAATAAGATGAGAGTAACAGGGGGGCCTAATGGTAGCATAGTACTGCAGCTACTCTTTCCAACCTCAAGTACACAACCTTGCATTTTTCGACTGAAGACCATGGTTCCAGACTTCTTGTGCTGATTCTCCACTGAACGACTTCACATTCAGCGGCAAACAGCCCCGGTAACTGCAGGAGGTCTCCATTCAAGGAAGTGAACCCATCTGGAAATTCTATAAACCTTGTGAACAGAATCTGTGACATAGTGCAGCACGGTTGGAGTCCAAGAACCCACCATAAATGTTTCTGACCTACTGCCAGCAATGCAAACCTATCTAACAAGCTACCACTCCAATTGTAACAAAACAGACAAAGACAAAGCTCTCAATTTACCAGTCGGTCAAGCTATGTTCCAACCCCTCACCTATGTTCATGAACGGAGGGCAGTGACCAAAAAAGTGGAAATACAATCACAGAATATGAGCTTTATCTGGACCTATTATAAGATAAGATAAGGAACTCAGTAGTCCGGGAGAGGCTCAAAGAAGATGCCTTCCTCCACATCGAAAGGAGTGAGTTGAGGTGGTTTGGGAATCTGTTGTGGCTGCTTGCTGGAAGCCTTTCTGGGAAAATCCAGGATTCAATAGAGAAACCGCATTTCTTGGTTGACTTGGGGAATCTCTCAACGTCAACCTGGCAAAGCCAAAGTGCTGGCTGGGGAGGATTAGGGCTGAAGACCTTTGTTTGAGCTATTCCCACTTGACACAGACCTATGGGCCTTTCGCACTAGTCCCGCCTCAGCTCGGTTCTACCCGCCATGGCCCCGTCTTGCGCTTTTGCACTAGGGGCTGAGACGGGTAGAGCCGCTCCAAGCCGATACTTTTTCTGTAACCATTCTGGCGAGGTTCTATCCGGGCTGAGCCGGGACTATTTCTGACGTCACCACCCGCCGTGCCACTCATTGGTCGGGGGGCAGGGCCATCATCACCCTCCACGCCTCTGTTTGGTCGGGGGGCGGGGCCGTCAGACATTTGAATCAGGAAGCGGGAGTCAGCGCGAGGGCGACTGGCGGCTCGCGGCGATTTTATTATAAAGCACAAACGTCTGTTTGGTGATCCAACTCTGAGGTGCAGATGTTCATAAACCAGGGGGCTGACGAGAGAATTAAAAAAGGGATGTAGACGGGCTGTTTTTTTCTCAGCCGCTCGCGGCTCCAGCTGATTTCTCATCTGCGCCGACACGAACAAAGGTGTTGCGCAATCGAGTACGTCACAGCCGCTTCACCCAAACCCCCCACTTCTCACCTGGCTGTGGAAAAACAAACGGGGACAAAACGGGTGGAGCCGCGACGAGCCGCGCCGCGCCGAGCCGGGCTAAGGCGGTACTAGTGCGAAAGGGCCACTAGTTAGGTGGTAGAAATGAGAAAACAAAATGTTGGAGCATAGTGAACTATATACCTGCTGTACTCTGACATTGATTTTAGAACTGTAGTGTTGCAAATAAACAAGGTTGTTAATTTGAAAATTCTTTGATTTGCTAGATTCTTAAAAACGCCTAAATATTTGTCCTCAACTACAGAAAAATCTCTTTTCCTGATGTCTCTCCTGAATTATGGTTAATTTGCATCTTGTTGCCATCTGGACTGACAAATATTGCCTCTGTTGTTCTTGGGCTATTCATTTTAAAAATTGAAAAATGTATTTTTAACAATGTATAAAAATGATTGCAAACATCTGTTTGTATGGATGAGAATGATTAAGGTCTGAAGGGATTATTAGAGGAACTCAAAGATCCAAGTCTAGTTCTGGAATGCACACTGAGTTGAGGTGAGGACTGGTTAGGACTGGCAGTGTCAGATGCTGAGCTAGCACCTCCTTGTGTTAATCTTAGTGTTTCTAACATATGTTTCTGTCTGACTAAGGCTGGAGTTTGTTGTGATCCCATGAGTTCCATGAGTTCAGTCTAATTGAAATTAGATTTGCTGGCTCACTGGAGCAGGATGTATGGCATGGAAAAGATGTACAGTGCATTACTGTACTGCTGCATGTGATCATCTAAATATTAAAAGTAGTTACTCAGGAGTTTGTTCCTCCTTTGAAACATCTTTAGGACACCCAAATGCAAATGGTGCCCCCTTCCCCAGTATCATCCATGTGAATAACAGCTCTTCCTCATTGAAAATATTTTCTCTTCCTCAGGTTTATCTCTTTTTGTTGCACACTTTTAGTTATTTGATAAAGAAGAGTATAATTAATTCATTGCATTAATTGTAATTTAAATGGCAAGTAAAAAAAGTCAAATCATTAAAGAATATTGTCTTAAATGCAGATACAGTTGTCAAAATATTTAAAAAAGATTAAAAACTGTAAAAGACAGGATAAGCTTAGCAGAGCAGCATTCTCCTTAGATATGCTTTTCAGAGGGCCTGTAAATTACTTATGAGGTGTATTTTCTATCATATACCCAAGACAGCCAATATCTATAATTAGATATACTTAGTTGGGACACATACATTATATTAAAACAGCGCATTCATTACTCCTTCAGTACCATACTTTGATAATTAGTATAAAAGTACAGTACAGACCAAAAGTTTTGACACAATTCCCCATTTGTTTGAATGAGAACGTGTGTCCAAACTTTTGGTCTGTACTGTATATGTGTATTCTTTTTTTAAACGAACACACTTTATTATTCCTAAACTTGGAAGAAATTTTCACTATGCATTTTCCTAATCTGGTAATCATGTCGTCAGTGGTATCCACTGTTGTGTCTTCAGCGTGAGGGCAAATGTTTCTATATTGTGTATTGTTTACTAGCAAACATGTTTCCCCCAGTGCGAAATAATAGAGCTGACTGTATAAATGATGTTGTTATCAACTCAACCATGAAATCACTTATCTGTTGTAATATTCCTTTGTGAATAACACATACACAGAATAATTAAAATGCAACTACATTGCATAAAATGATGCAGTACAATTGCGGGCCACCCTGAACAGGCTTTAACTGGGTGAAGGAAATTAATAAATGAATGTTGTTAGTTACTTCTGGGTTCATCAAATATAACTCTGGTTTCTAGAGGAGACGTAAAAGTTATAATGTACTGTAGCCACCACTGCACAGTAGGTCACAACAGCATATCCAACTGAAATTGTAATGTCTTTTTTTTTGGGGTTAAATCAAGTCAAGTGAAATGTATTTCTATTTCACATTCAAAACAACTTCAGTTGACCAAAGCTCTCTACATGCTTGAACAAATGAAAATATCCAAATTAAAGACGAAATAAGCAAGTAATAAAACTGAGGAAAAGTATAAAAACAGAGCAAAACAATGTCTGCTAAACTTGTATCTATAACAATAATAAAATGAAAGGATAAAAAATACATAATAATACATAATAGTTATGATTCAAGATAAGATTTAACATTTTGAAATGTCCGCCAGCTGTCTTGTGAAGTTAGACGTTACCTTTGTAAAGTCAGGTTGACACGAGAATCATCTTTGCTACGTGCTGATGCCACTACAATCAGTGCCTGCTGAAAAACATTGAGGTATCACAAAACGTATTGCGATGTTATGCTCAAGTACGTAAGGGAATTCTCTCTGTGTTCCTTAGGGGAACAGAACATTAAGAGTGCTTTTATTTTATATTCTTCCAGCTAAGTTTGTTGAAAATCTTCTGAACCCTCTCCCTTCAGAAACAAGAGTGTATACTTGTACACCATCTTTTTATGTCATAACAGTCCCTAGAAAGTTTCCACATATTTATATGTAAAAATGTGACAATGCAAACACTCATATCAGACATATGCGATGTTTCATCAAATTTACCTGAATAACTTTGAATCAATTTAACAGTAGTGTCAGTTTTCATTGACTGTAGAACAAGTATGCACAAAACAGTTAATTCAATTCACCTCTATTTGTATAGTCAAATCAAAATAAAAAAGTCATCTCAAGGCACTTGACACAGAAGACAAGTCAAATCAAAGACAATCATATTTAATTATATTTCAACACAATGCAATCTTTTTCTATAATAGTCTGGATTCATAGTTCAAATAATGGCAATTCATAAAAACCACCCAGCTAAGAAACCCAACAGATTGCATCAATTTTCACTTTGGTACCATTCCCCCATCCATAGAAAAATCATGAGGCAAAGGTGGAAAGGAAAAAATCTAATTAACAAGGCTAAAAACCTCCAGCATGACAAGACTGAGGGATGGACCCGTTGGGCGTGAAAGAGACACCAACAAGCAAAGAGGTCAGTCCAGGAATATCTGCACAAAGAGAGCCGAGTTAATTGTAAAGATAATGACATGCACATCCGAGAAGAGTAAATAGAACAGAGTGCATTCAAAGTGTTCTGTTGGGAAAATATGGAATGAGTTATTTAATCCTTTACTTACCAGCCTGTTATCAGGCTTCTGCTTAAATCACATGTGCCCTTTGTACAGGCGGCTCGTGTTAGCAACAGATTGCCTAGGTTCTTCTCACCTCATCCTCATAAGAACTCTTGCTGCTGCATTTTGGATGAGTTGAAGGATATTTAAACTCATTTTTGGAGATCCTATCAATCCAATTCTATTTCATTTATATAGCGTCTATTACAACATTAGTTCTCTCTAGGCGTTTTCCAGAGACCCAGAACATGACCAATGAGCAATTATTAAAAAAACATAAACAATGGCAGGTAAAAACTCCCCTAGTTGGAGAAAAATGGACTATACAGGACTGTCTCAGAAAATTTGAATATTGTGATAAAGTTCTTTATTTTCTGTAATGCAATTAAAAAAACAAAAATGTCATACATTCTGGATTCATTACAAATCAACTAAAATATTGCTAGCCTTTTATTATTTTAATATTGCTGATTATGGCTTAGTGTTTAAGATTAAGATTCCCAGAATATTCAAATTTTTTCCTCCGGCCTTCGGGCCCGCCTCGCGGCGTAGCTCCCCCAGGAGCCGTGTCTCCTTCCCGGTAGCGAGCCCGAGTCTCCCCGTCCGCTCCAGGTGTCCCGCAACGGAGCCCACCGCCAGGCAATCACGGGCAATTCACGCGCCCCCCTTTAACTTCTCATGGTGGTCTCTACTACGTCCGCAAATCACGGGCAATTCACGCGCCCCCCTTTAACTTCTCACACATTTAAAAAAAAAAAAAAAAAAGACGTTTATATGCACCTAATGGTCGCAAAAATATGTAGGAACTACATCAACCTGTATAGCACCCAGATGCAAATAAACCAGGGAACCCCGGGTGACGTACCGGGACCCAGGTGAGCACCAACCACTCGGCATGGGCCGAACATGCGGCCAGGAGACCCACACCCTCCAGGCCCATAACCCCCACCCGGCGAGAGGCCAGCCTGCCCGGAGAGATGGGGCCACCCCGACCGTCGACGCAGCTAGGCAGGGGCACCAATTCTAAAGTTTATTACTTGCGTATAAAGCCCAAAACAGCCTAGCTCTGCAATATTTGCAAGACTTAATAGTACCTTATGTTTCTAAAAGAGCTCTTCGTTCTCAGAGTGCAGGTTTACACGTAGTTCCTAGAATTCTTTTTTGGTTCGGGCCGCATTAACGGCCGAAGAAATGGCATAAATTGCGCCAAAATTACACGATTACTTCCTGTTCGGTTTTGGCCATGGCGCCGAGACTTTTCTTTAAGTTGTGTCATGATACAGGTGTATACCAATTTTCGTGCGTGTACGTCAAACCATATTGTGGGGCTTGAGGCACAAAGTTTTCTAGGGGGCGCTGTTGAGCCATTAGGCCACGCCCATTAATGCAAACCATTAAAGCAGCACTATGTAACTTTTCCACCTTAATATAATATTTCCAGAGTCATTGTGATGGTACATCAACTTACAACAGGTTTAATGACACCTCTGTCATGGTCTGAGGGATCTGTATCGCCTTCACTGGCACTATGTAACTTTGAGGTGGATGGTTGGAACCCTTCCACACTACTGGTAAAGCACTACCGCTTTTGTCCAAAGGAGTGCCAAACTCAACAAAAGCTGAAAGTTACATTGTGCTGCTTTAAATATCAAATGTTTTGCCAGACCTGGCTTGCGTGCAAAATTTGGTGACTTTTGGGGCACGTTTAGGGGGGCAAAAAGGCCCTAATTTCATCAGAAAAAAAAAAAAAAAAAAAAGAAAAAACGAGAAAAATTCCTACAACTACAATAGGGTCCGAGCACTGACAGTGCGAAGGCCCTAAAAATAAATAATGAGGTAAGACATGAAAGAAAAAAAAAATCTATAAAAAAAATTAATGAATATTTTAAAAAGTTATTTAAGTGGGAAAGTAAGGGAGGAAGACATTAATGGAGTATTTGATTAATAGAAGATAAGAGAGGACATTTAGAAATATGTTAAAGTCATTTTAATCCTAAAATTACTATAAAACATTATCTGTTATGTTGTTATCAGCATCAGTTGTCTGACTTTACATAATGAATTAGCTCCTATGTGTTAAACTCAGGTGTCACTCTACTCACTTTCTAGTTGTAGAAATTCACAACTTTGGACCACGTTGTTATGAAACAAAGGCCTCACAACCGAACAAATCTGTCAGTGTGTGCTAAGAGAGATCTAAGAAATGAGGAGAAGCATTTTTCTGTCAAACAGATTTAGAAAATGTGCATCTGGGTGCTATACAGGTTTAACCTTTTAAAGTGTGGATAATTGATTTAGAAAGCATATAATACTGCAAAATGTTTATGTCTTCTACGGCTTTCAAGTCGGTACCCATGTGTTAGAAAAGGACCTGCTGGATCAAGATGGCTGTTCTGTAACACCTTCAGTTGAACACCTCTGCTGAGTAAAAAGTGGTTGTAGTGTAATAAACCATCCAAAAAAAAAAGAAAAGAATCAAATGTTGTGGTTAAATCTTTGTTAATTGGAAATGGCACAGCTTGCAATGTTCTGGAACACAACTGAAGAGTAGACAAGAAAGAGATGGAACAAGAATGGGGGAAAAATGAATGTTGGTGAAAACAAAAACGGTGGTGTTCAGAATTAAGCAGAGAAGATGAAAAAGAGGAAGATGTGATGAAGAAAGAGGAAGATACTCAAGAGGAGCTGAAGAGATGAGAGTGAAAGTAAAAGAGAGGAAAAGTAGATCACACAGGAGAAAAGAGATGACTTCAAAGAAGGAGGCGATTCAAAGGTAGACCATATTTTTTTGGAGAGACTGCCTACTGAGAGACAGATTGGGAGAGACAGCAAGTGAGAAATCATGAGAAGTGAAGAAAGAGCAGAGGAAGAGGCACAGAGAAGAAGCTAGTGATGGGCAAGTTAAGGAACATGCAGGGGGGCAGTAAAAGGGCCATCAATGGTGGTCCTTTGAAACTGTTGCTGGAATGTATTTTCATAACAATTTTGTAGCTTGGTGACACCTTTTTTCCTTTGATGATGACCCCAGAATCTTTCTAGAATGCAGCTGAGCAGGGTTTCCATTTTCTTTCTCTGATGCTGACAGTAAAATGAATTATTTCACTCCAATTATCAAACAAGCCTGCATATTTTACCCCCCCCCCACCCAAGAAAAAAAAAAAAAAAATCTGGAATGTATTTACAATACTAAGAACATAATTTATTTGAAGTTTTAACATTTGTAATACTGTGATGGCTGCACTTTATTTATATTATGTTGAAATGCATAAGTTCAATTTGTAGCACGCACATTTGGTTTACTTTATATATTCAACTTTTGTTTCTTTATGGATTATTGGTGTGGTAAGCCATGCCTGAGGGGATGTTGGAGACCAGGATGCAGCTGCCAGAAATTAAGTAGATTGGGACTGTACCAAGGGCAGCTACATCATGGGGGGAAATCATGGGTTGTTTGTGTAAATATTCACTCTAATTTAAGTTCATTAGTCTAAATTTTGTATTTAGTAATTAAACCAGACACTCCCACCGTCACTGTTTGTTTAGATTATTTGTGTAGGTTATTTGTTAACAATGTTTAGTGTTTTACCCCTGTGTGTCATTGGTCTGATCAGCCAGTATTTAAGTTCCTTGTGTGTGTTTGTTCAGGTTAGGTCAGTTTGGTTTTGTTTCAGTGTGGTGGCTGTTACTGTTTAGTTGCTTTATTTTTGACCCCTCTTATGGGCTCATCTTGTAAAACCGGCCGGTCATTAACCGGCTTGGTCCATCACAAATATTTCAATTATTATTTGTATTTGGGACCTTCAGCATGTGCTGGGGCGGTTTGCGGCCTAGTGCGACGCGGCAGGGATGAGAATCAGCCCCTCAAAAATCGAGGCCATGGTTCTCCATCGGAAAAGGGTGGCGTGCCTTCTCCGGGTGGGTGGAGAAGTCCTGCCTCAGGTGGAGGAGTTCAAGTATCTCGGGATCTTGTTCACGAGTGATGGAACGATGGAGCAGGAGATTGACAGACGGATCGGTGCAGCGTCCGCAGTTATGCGGTCGATGTACCGGACCGTCGTGGTGAAGAGGGAGCTGAGTCGAAAGGCGAAGCTCTCGATTTACCGGTCAATCTACGCACCTACCCTCACCTATGGGCATGAACTTTGGGTAGTGACCGAAAGGACAAGATCACGGATACAAGCGGCCGAGATGAGTTTCCTCCGCAGGGTGGCTGGACGATCCCTTAGAGATAGGGTGAGGAGTTCGGTCACCCGGGAGGAGCTCGGAGTCGAGCCGCTGCTCCTTCACATTGAGAGGAGTCAGCTGAGGTGGCTTGGGCATCTGTACCGGATCCTCCTGGACGCCTCCCTAGGGAGGTGTTCCAGGCATGTCCCACCGGGAGGAGACCCCGGGGCAGACCAAGGACACGCTGGAGAGACTATGTCTCTCGGCTGGCCTGGGAACGCCTCAGACTCCCCTCGGAGGAGCTGGAGGAAGTGTCTGGGGTGAAGGAAGTCTGGGCATCTCTGTTGAGACTGCTACCCCCGCGACCCGGGAACGGATAAGCGGCGGACGATGGATGGATGGATGGATGGATATTTGTATTTGGTCTGATTATGTTGAACATGAGGCTGACTTTAGAGGCACCTTGACTGAATATAATTTTAAATAGATGGAAAGCGATTGATGTCATCATAATAATGTACATTCATGCAAATGTACTTTAATCCCTGCATCCTGTAAAAGAACAGAATAAAAAATAAGTGAAGACTGAAAGTGCAAAGAAAAGGTATATCAAATGGAGGTGTATTTGCTGTTTTTAATACCAACATACATGTTTGGCTACTGAACAATTCTCTTTTCCAGTACAATATTGTTGAAGCAGTTGGACGTTAATTTATTTAACTTCAAAACAGTAATGACAGCAGGTTGATAGTTGTAGGTCTTGCTTTTATAGGTCCCAAAATGCTGTTGCATAAGTAAAGGGGGGAAACTAATTGGAGATCTGCTACAGCTCTTATAATATAATATAAATTTCCCCAGCAATGGTTCCCTGAACAGCTACACCACATTACCCCGTACAGCTAAGCCGAAATCCACTTACCACCATAATAATGAACAGTTTTTGGTCGAGTAACTAAGCAAAATAATAACTATGCACTTAAAATTTAAGATTGAGGCAAGAATAATTAAACAGTGTGAGGGACAAATTTCCCTGACAGGCCTCTTGGACATCCAGAATATTTTGACACAGTGCCTTTGTGCCTAAGATGAATATTATTGTTATGGCTGCATTATCACCTTTACTGCAACCAACTTTGCTGAATTACTGTTATCATCTTTCAGGTGTGTATGTGTGTTCTTGTAGAGAGAATATTGCTATGTATGATGCCATCTCACATCAGAATATCTACAAGCTCCCGCACTCAAACACTTTTCAATCTCACTGTACCCAGGTACATTAACAATAAAGTATTCTATTTCTACTGTCGATGCGGGTTAAAAAAAAATTGTAAAAACTCCACCAGTGAAAGGCACACCAGTGTCTACCTTTCAAAATAGTAGCCAGCCTAAAGGTTTAATTTTAAAACTATCACACATTCTATAGGAATTACAATTTTCAAAATTTTCTTTTGCAAATAGCAACATGCCTTCATTCTGCATGAAATTGTCACATATGTGATTGCACAACCATGAGATAATGTTTAAAACTTCTTATAAAGTAGTTCACGTTTTATCTCCGCTACAGTTGTGGAGGCAACAAGTAATGATAAAATTGTTGCTACCTTACAATTTCTGGGCTTTTATCCAAACACTACTGAGTTCATGCAGGCAACAAAAGTAGCATCTTGAGTAGGGATCGGAATTGATAAGATTTTATCGATTTCGATTCTGTTTAACGATTCGATTCTTTATCGATTCTCACTGTTCTCAACAAGAAACGGTTCTCGATTCCCATCCCTAATCTTGACTGTACATTTAAATACACATTTTCTACATGGTCCTTCTTGATTACACCTTGTAGTTCATCCATCTGTTAAAAATAGCAAGCAAGCAGTGCCCACATTTGCCTTGCCAACTGACTCTTAAACTCAAACCCACCATGGACGTTTTTTCTTGGGTGTTTTATAGTCGGCCCTTCAGCCCTTATTTATTCCTGAAAAAGACATTCAATATAAGTCTATGTTTAGCCCATCTGACTTGGTCCAGATTTAGCCCCAAAGAAGACGTTCAAAATAAGTCTGTGTTTAAACTGTCTGATTTGGTCCAGATTTAGCACTTAAAAAGAAATTTAGAGGTCAATGGATGTCTTGATTTAGACGTAATTTCTATGTCCAGAAAATACGACTTCTCACCTTTCAATTTTCAACCAAAAATCCCAGCATCACGCCTGGATCCATCTGTAGAGTCAAACTCTTAGGATCAGGACAAGTTGTTATTTATCACTCCTTATATCAGAATGTATGGGATATCTGTGGGGTTCCTTTGAGGTTCCGTCATATGTAACTAGTTTCTACTGGTCATTCTTTAAGCTGTAACTGAGCTGTAGCTTTTGCTATGTCTCTTTTGTGTGTATGTGCCCACAGCAGCCTAGCTGTCCAGCTCCCAGAGTACTTGTAATACTGCCACAGTTCATTTAGTGACCAACTAGTCCAATTAGAGAAGAGCAGAAAAGGATTTAGTCAAAGCTTCTTATGATAACCTCATTAGTGGCTGTCTGTGATCCAGAAGAAATAGTCTTAATTATCCCGCGTTGACAGTTTAGCTGCTAGCAGCTTTCTTTACCAACCCAAAAAACAAGTTGCTTATAATACCATTGTGCTTAACCGCACTGGCATGGCAGAGGGGCCTTTTAAATATTCATATATGTACTGAATTACTGAATCTTGTATGGCTGAATAAAAATGGCTAAATTAAGTCAACTGAGAATATGGAAGACATTTTTTCAAAGCTACTTTCATATTTGGACATTTATGATAATGGTGGCGATAACCCATGACTGTTTATAAAAATATTGGGAAATTCAATTTTATTTATATAGCATATATTACAACAGAGGTTGTCTGTAGGTGCTTTCCAGAGACCCAGGAGATGACCATGATCTCTCTGTGACGTCACCCATAGGTTTCTGAAGAGTGTGTTTTAAAGGATATTTTATAGACCTATCCCCCATAGGTCTATAAAATATATTTTACCATCTTGGCAGGATTGGCCTATTTTCAAACCAAGTTCATCCAAAAGTGGGAAAATGAGCACTATGAAAGCTTGGAAGTGAGGAGGAAGACTTGACCACAGTTATGAGAAACTAGCTATTTTAGCCTAACCTTACAGATGCTAACGACTCTGTCCATATATGTTGCTTCTGAAATCACATCTAAATTGAGGACTACAAGAGCCAGAAAAAGAACTCCTGAAGATTCAGCTCTGCTGGAGCTGAGCTAGGTTGCTCTGCCTACAGGAGCTAGCAGTGTACAGCCATGACCCATGGACTAAAGTGATATACCCGGAAGCAAGAGCAACTAAAAGAGAGACCTTTGGCTTCCAGCAGAATTGGATAGCTTGCTACTCAGTACATTATGAATGACTGGGTCTGACTGTTGGGCTTTACATAGCCGTTCTTTGGTTATGGGGCTGATTGTTGTTGCAGCTGGTTTGTTTTCCACTGAAACAGTCGTGGATGCAGCTGTGAATGACCACACCTCCGGGGACTCTTGCTGAATTCAACAGCCATGCAGCAATACAGTCAGGCGGCAGCTCCTCTGAATAGTTTCTCCTCATTTCCTCAACATCCAGTGGCATCCGTGATAAGGCATCTGCATCAATGTTTTGTTTCCCAGGCCTGTACTTTATTATAAAATGAAAATCTGCTAATTCTGCAACCCACCTGGATGTGGCTGCATTCAGCTTGGCAGTTGACAAAACATAAGTCAGGGGTTTGTTGTAACTGAATACAGTAAAAGTGGGGGCATAATAAAGATAATCACGAAATATTTCAGTGACTGTTCATTTCAATGCTAAGACCCCTAGCTTGCCTGCGTGGTAATGATAGTTCTTTTCCACTGATGTTAAACTGCGAGAACCATATGCAACCACTCTTAGCTTTCCATGTTTTCGCTGATATAATACTGCTCCTAACCCCTGGTGTGACGCGTCAGTGTGCAAAATGAATGGCTGGCTAAAATCAGGAAAACTTAGCACCCCTTTGATGCTGATCAGTCCATGTGATTGGCTTATTAGGGCTCAACTTGGTTCACTTTCTTTGACCTTCCCTGTCCTTGTCATGGTCAGTTCTCCGCTCTGAGCCTTCAGTACTTTTCCACTCCCCTCTCTCGTGCTCACTCCATCTGCCAGCCACGCCCACCTCGTCACTCACTCCACTCACCTGCAGCTCCTCAGCAATCAAGAAGCTATATAAACTCCACTCTCCTCTTTGCCCACTGCCAGATTGTTCCTTTGCCATGCAAGACTCTCCAGCGTTCTCTGCCCTGACCTCTCGTTGCCGACCCTGCCTGTTCCTGGACTCTGCCTTGTCTCCTGCTCTCCGGTGCCTGACCTTGTCTTCCGAACCTGACACTGATTCCTGCCTGATCCTGGTCCTGCATTCCTGCCTGCTCTTCGCTCTTGTTGAGAAATAAAGTGAACCAGACAACAACCACTTTGTGCTCTGTGTGCTGCTTTTGGGTTCTCTGCCGGACGTAACAGTCCTTTCTTTTTATTGACGGTAGCATCATCTGAATCAGCTTTCAGGAAGCTGTTCAGGCAACTAGCTGTCTTAGCCTACATTCTGTGACTTGCCATCTATTACCGCTCTCACTGCTTCAAAATCAGCAGGATCAACTTGACTGCCTTCTGAAGAAATTATTCTAGCCAAATAGCGGACTTCTGATTTGAAAATATTACATTTGCTGGGTTTAAGTTTAATGGCGTATTCCCTGAGCCTTTGCGTGCATCCTTCACATGGTCATCAAGTCTTGCTAAAAACTAACATGTCATCTAGACAGGACACACAGATGTCATTACGAAGCCCTTCTAAGCATTCCTCCATGCATCGCTGAAATGCAGAGGGAGCATTCATGAGGCTGTTGAGGAATTTATCAAACCGGTTCAGAAGTCCGCTTTGTGGTTAGAGATTTTATTCAGCCGGCGTTCAGCAGACCGACACAGACGCAGTGTCTCGGTCGGTGAGCTGACATCGAGTGGCCCTGCAACAAGCTTTTTTATACAAGAACAAAATAAAATGCAGGAATACACGAATCAGGCGAGAGACAAAAAGTAATTTACAGTCGGATGTGAATCGGGCCAAATGTCATTATCAGACATTTGGCATGACTGTCACAGACCTCCAAATCACCCCATGGGGTGCTCTCTTGATTCATGTCTGTTTGAACCAACTTCCAGGTGTCGGGATCTGCCCGGGGGGTAGGAAGTTGGAGCTACCTCAAACGTGTTGAGTCCAGTTGTCTGTTTGAACCAACTTCCAGGTGTCGGGATCTGCCCGGGGGGTAGGAAGTTGGAGCTACCTCAAAAAGTCTTGAGTCCAGTTCAAACCCCTGCAGGAGGTAGGACTGGGGCAACCTCCGCTGCAGGGGGGCCAAGCTGTCAAAATTCTTCATCAAGGCCAAAGGGGATACAAATCCGCTCATAAAGTCTCCATGGAATTAAAAGAGCGGTGAGTGGTCTGCTTTCTTCAGAGAGAAATCCCTGGTGGTATGCCTTTCCTTGATCTAGAAGAGAAAAGAATTACCACCTAAACTATCCATTATGTCTTGGACCCGTGGGATTGTTTGACGATCCGAGTAGGTTTTTCTTTTCAAATCCCTGTTATCGATACACAACCGCAATGTACCGTCCTTTCTTACACACACTATTTGATCCCGAAGGTAGTCCTTCATCTCCTGGTACAGTGGTTTGGGTACAGCCGTTTACGTGCGTTTAACTGGCTCACTGTCTTTGAGGGAAATACTCATACTCATACTTTTAATCTCTCAATACAGCCAATATCATTGTCTGAAGGAATGGCACTCCGAAATGATCTAGGTCTACTGGTGAGTCCCACCTTTCCCTAAGATCACAAGGGTTCTGTGTGCTGGTGTGATTCACTGTCACTGATGTTTCAGTGTTGTCAAAAATCTGGGAAGGCCGTATAGTCGTTATTGTCTGTATGGTGCCTATTACATTGCGCCCTGGCAAGACAATATCATGATCAGTTGGGTTAGACACATCGACTGATATGACAGGCAAGACATCTTTTCTGACTTTGATTAATGTTTCAATGAATTCAAGAACATCTGGCCACTGTGGATTCAGATCAGTTTCAAAAACCATAGTCACATCCTCTTTAAATGGGCGCAAAGCTACACGGCACTCAATAAGTGTAACGGTGCGGCGGCCAGTTACCGCTGTACCAACCAGATAAATGGTACACAATAATGGACTGATAAATTTGCAAACCTGTGACAAGACTCACCAGCAAAGCCTTCCTGGTTGGGAGGGGGAGAGAAACCGATTGAAAGTCTGAGCGGACATTTGAACTGTGGTGGTGTGATATCATAATGGAGATGGGATTGTGTGTGTGGGATCAGAGGGGTTTTGAGGCTAGCTTAGCCACATTTGGTGTCAGGAGTGGGATTTAAACCCATGCCTCCAACAGAGGGCAGATGATGAGTATGACCAAGAAAGGCCAACAACTCCCTCCACTAGAGGAGGCGCAGGAGGCGGGTCCCAGCAACAGTGTTGGGAATAACGGCGTTGAAAATAGTGGCGTTACTTACGCCGATATTTTTTCCCAGTAACTGCTAATCTAACCTATTACTATTTCAAACGTGACTGACCAGACTCACCTCAACCTGACTCACCTGACTTGACTCACTCAGAATGAGTCAGGTCGGATAAAAGCAATTAGATGATATTTCAGTGTATAATAGAGGGCCACATTTCACTGTCAGTAATGATAACGGCGTTGTAAAGTTTGTAATAGTAATTAGTTACATTACCCGTTACTGGGTTACCAGGCACATTTACATCCTCTTCCTATCATTTAGACACTATTTACACGCATTGGGATGAATATAGTGGGTTAATTGGAGAGGAGTAAGAGGGGGAAATGTTAAATTTTGGTCCTCTGTGATTATGTCACTAAATATCCTAAGGCTGGTCTGGGATGAAGACTGGATCATCAGCTGGTTTAGGTTACCAAGAGGATCCTTCTGGATTGCTGGTTCGGACCAACATGATGCTTTCAGCGAGAGTTGCTGACAGGTCAGACATCTCTCAGTCGCCATGACGACCGCATTGGACGACTACTCAAGATCCTTAAGATATCCCACAACTGTGTCTGAACAGACAAACAGTCAAACGCAATTTGCATCGAAGAACCGGTTCTGTAAAGTTGTCTTTTTAAAATAAAACTAACATGTTGTTTGGTACGAACTGATGTGACTCAAAAGTTATGGCAGAAAGTAGGAACTATCAAATATCGACCAATCAGATGAAGGGGCGGGGTTAATTTGCAGCAATTATGTTCAAGGACTCAAAACCATGTCCGATGACACAACCCACGAGTCTTTATATCAAACCATTCAAAAGTTATTGCAGAAAATCGGAACTATCACATATCGACCAATCAGAAAAAGGGGCGGGGCTAATTCATGCCAATGGAGGTCAAGTACTCAAAACGGAGTCCAATGACACCACCCATGACTCTTAATGTCAAACCCTTCAAAAGTTATGCCAGAAAATAGGGACTATCAAATATTGACCAATCAGAGGAAGGGCTAATTGAGGACAATGAAGGTCAAGTACTCAATACCGAGTCCGATGACACCACCCACATGTCTTTATCACAACCCGTTCAAAAGTTATGGCAGAGAATAGGAACTATCAAATATGGACCAATCAGATGAAGGGGGGGCGCGCTTTTTGGCATCTATCGTCGCCACGGTAACGCTTTTGACTGAGAAAAGTAATGCGCGACGTTGCAGGATCGAGACGCACATTTTGATGTATAACACCTGGGTGCACGTTACGGTTCGGGCCGTATTAACGGCCGAAGAAGTGGCATAAATTGCGCCAAAATTATACGATTAATTCAAAATGAATTCCTGTTCGGTTTCGGCCATGGCGCCAAGAGACTTTTCTTTAAGTTGCGACATGATACAGGTGTGTACGATTTGCATGCATGCATGTCAAACAGTATTGTGGGGCTTGATGCACAAAGTTTTCAACAGGCCTGGGTTGCGTGCAAAATTTGGTGACTTTTGGGGCAAAGGGGGGCAAAAAGGCCCTCATTTCGTTGGAAGAAAAACGAGGAAAATAAAAATGAGAAAAAAAAAAATTCCTACAGATACAATAGGGCCTAAGCACTGTAAGTGCTCGGGCCCTAAAAATTCCTACAGATACAATAGAGCCTTCGCACTTTCAGTGCTTGGGCCCTAATAACAGCAATACCCATAATGCAATGCAACTTAAATCGGAAGAAATTACCCCAAATAAATTATTTTTCCAGGCCTCAACTTCTGACAGGAGTGTCTCCAGCTCACGGCCGATGTATTTTTTTTTTATTTGTTTTACTTGTTTTTGAAAGTTCCTTGTTAGGATTAGCAGTTTTTAATAGATATTTATTCTCATTATCATATTCAAATGGATCTGCTTGAGGGAGGAGACAGGGCGGAGTGTTGTGCTCCTACATGTACGCTCAATTCCACATCGATTGTGATGTTCATAGAAGTGTGCATGGATTTGGTTTTGAACATCAGATTTCTTTTTGCGTACACAAGAATTCCACGCACGGATTGACGTTCAAATCCACGCACTCTTTGTACATGAGGCCCCAGGGCACCAGTTTTATGTCCTTGTTAAAGAGCATATTGCAGGTTAGAATTTTTTCAAAAATGATACCTGACCTTATGTGAAAATGACTATGTGAGAAGTTAATGTAGGATTTAATATGTTTTACAAGACATAAGGGCACTTATTCAGAGGAAAAAGTGGCTGATTTTAGCCAAGCTCGTACAAACGCTTTTTTTTTTTGACCACCGCGTCATATGACGTCACGCCAGGGAGCATCTCCACAGCTCTGCCTCATCTGACTGCCCAGACCCCGTACACACGTAGCCGGTATCTGCTAAACCCAAGATATTTTCCTACGTTTGGACCTGTCATCCACATGAAAACACAAATAAACCAATGTTTAAAAAAACTCTGGGCAAAGGGAAGATTTTTGAAAACTCCGTTTATGTAGATGCGTGTAGACCTGGTGTAAACAGAGACAACCGGAGTTTTGCGTTTTCGAACGTCACATTATGCTCCAAACAACAACAAATCTGCTCTGATTCTGACGTCTAACGTGCGACCTTTGTTTACTACAGTTCTACAGATGATCCACCATCTGTTCTCCAAGCTATTTATTAAATAAATGGTCTCTGCTCTTGACACCGTTACACCGACGCGGAGCCTACGCCGTAGGGTACGCGGCGACGCGCAGCAGCTGCAGCCCTGCTGTGTCGGTTTAACGCAGCAGCTCCGCGGTGGGACCATGGATCTGACACGGGGAGTCGAGCTCGTACCCCAGAATGAGACGCGGCTCCCGGACCCGGGAAAGCTGCCCAGCCAGGCTGCAGCAGGGCTGCAGCCGGGCTGGGTCGATTAACGCGGCAGCTCCGCGGCGGACACCGGGGGGAACTCAAGCTCGTTGTCCGAGGAGGAGGCGCTGATCCCGGGGTAACTGCGCCGCGGAGGCGGCCCGGAGGCTGGAAGACCAGATGATCTACAGGTCTGTGCTTATGAATGTGGTCGAAAACGCAGATCTTCGGTTCTGTGTGGAAGGTTTTTTTTTTTTTTTTTTAACAACGATGTAATGTGGATACAAATTATTTTATAAACGAAGGAGGGGAAATATTCGGTTTTAAAAATAGGCTACCCGGCTATTTCGGATGCTTTTAAAAAAAAAGAGAAGATAATAAGCCTGTTTTCTGTTTAGAAAGTACAAACATAGACAGATTACAAGTACTCACCCGTTTTTAAGGAGTTATTTTCGGAGTTTCTTTCAGGAGTGCACGGGCGGGTGCTGCAGTGAATAAAGGCGGATTTATGGTTCCGCGTAAAATCGACGGCGTAGCCTACGGTGTAGGGTACGCGGCGCACGCAGCGTTCGGTGCGTCGCCGCGTAACCTACGCCGTAGGGTCTGCGTTGGTGTAACGCGGACCCATAAATTAGCCTTTTAAAAAGCGAGTTTCAGCTGTCAATCAAAAGAACGTGGGGGGACTAACGGGTTCTTAGTCATATTGGTGTGAATACACATTCACAACCTCTTCAGTGTCACAACTAACATTAAGATCCATTATTTTTCCTATTGTTGAATTCACCGCGCTCCCCAGTGTGACGTCACTCCCGGTTCAGCTTTTTCAGATGCGGAAGTAAAATACTCTCACGAAAACAACTCCAGAGGTCACTGTAGTATATATTTATTCGTATTTCAATGAAAATTCAGTTCCTACATTATTTTCCTACACATTGATTCACAGGGGTCTCCAACCTGCAATATGCTCTTTAAGTGCGAGGCGGCCAGGACCTGAAGGGGACAGTGTGCAGTGGCTCAGTATTGCTGAGCCCGGACTTCGACAGGCCCTTCATTGTCCAGACGGATGCCTCTGGAGTAGGGCTTGGGGCAGTCCTGCTGCAGGAGGTGGATGGAGAACGGAGGCCCGTGGCATTCATCACCAGGTAGCTGTTCCAGACAGAGAAGATGTACTTGGCCGTGGAGTTAAAAGTGCCTAGCCATTAAGTGGGCCCCTGACTCCCTACGATACTACCTTCTGGGGAGACCATTTCAGCTGAACACTGACCACAGGGCGGAGAGGATGCGGTAGGGTTGCCACCTTTCAGAAATATAAATAAGGGACGTCCTGATTTCAGCGATTTTCGCGAGCGCCAAAAAAAAAAAAAAAAAAAAGACATCCCCAAAACGTCTAAAATGCATAGAATATGCTTATGTATTTTATATGAAAAAATGCTGTAATAGCATTGAACTTTCATGACTGTACAGACAGCCTGAACCTGAGCATGGTCATCGTAAATTAAACAAAGTCTGCCTGTATTGGGCAGTTAAACAGAACCGCACCTAAATTAAATGACAAAAGACAAGCAGCTCCTTGTCTTTCAGAACTGTGGTATGGAACTCCGAACAGGTCTGCTCAAAGTTTAGTGATGAGGAGCTCACTTCATGAGCAAAGCTCAATATTTTAAGCCTTTATTTGTTATAATTTTGATTATTTAATTCTTTATTGATTTCATAAAATATTCAAATTTTTGGAGATTTTTTATTTGGGGTTTTCATAAGCTGTGAGCCATAGTCATCAACATTATGACAAATAAAAGGCTTGAAATATCTCACTTTGCATGTAGAGGGAAATAATATATTTGTTTCACCTTTAGTTGAATTTACTGAAACGAATTAAGTTTAGCAATATATTCTAATTTTCTGACCTTCACCTGCATATTATGACCAATAAATAAGACCATAATATATGTCCCATATCATACCATATCAAGCTCAGGGGATGTTTCAGGTATGAAGAACTGCAACAGATGCCTGGCTCCTCTGGGATGTTATATTACGTTTGTGGAGGTTCCTGCAGCATGCTGTCTTACACACCTCCGGGAGACCTCTGTCTCCTCTTTTAGGACGAGGTGGGGTGTCTGGAGCCTCTGTAGACATCTTGACTTGACTTTTGTTTCTTAAAGCCGCACGTGGCAGTGCAGTGAGCAGCAGTGAGAGTGAGAGGTGAAGGCTGATTTATGGTTAGACCAAGGCAGAGCCTACGCCGTAGGGTTCGCGGAGACGCACACCATACGGTGCGTGTTGCTGCGTACCCTATGCGTCGATTTAACGCAGAACCATGATTTAGGCTTAACTAGGCAAGGGAGTGCAAAGGGGCAGCCGTCTGCAGGGCAGGCAGAGAGCGCACCAACACATGTTGCTGTCTTTAATATATCCTGTCCTTTATTTTGTTCACTATTGTTAGTTTGTTGTTCATGTGTGTGCGCGAGTGTGTATGCATGTGTGACAGATGTGCATGGGAAAATTGTGAAATACGGAATAAACTGCATTCCGTATTGGTTCAATACGGAACGCAGCATTTAATTCACAATTACGTAACAATTCCGTATTTCAAGGGACGGGTGGCAAGCCTAGGATGTGGGATACCAACTCCCGGGTTTGCAGGTGGTACCTGTCTCTCCAGCCATACGCCTTCACTGTGAAGTATCGTCCTGGTGCTTCAAACAGAGTTGCAGGGGGAGAGAACCCAAAGTCTGAGCGGACATTTGAACTGTGGGGGTGTGAAGTCATAATGGAGATGTGATTGTTTGTGGGATCAGAGGGGTGTTTGGGGCTATTGTGGATAATTATGGATTTTTATGGTGTTGTAGAATTAAATGAATAATTGTCTTTTGATAGAAGTGTTTTTTTAGTAAGATGTTAAATGGATGCATGTTAAATGTTTTCTTTTTATTCTGGCTGGCAATTCTTGTGGCTAAGAACCAAGAATAAATAAATCTAACACTGCCTCAAGTTTATCAATGCTCGGCTAGCTTGGCCGCAATAGAGATGACTATTCTTTGGTACCGTGACTCTCCCGTTCTTAATTTTTACCCAGAACTCATCTATCCTGTCTGTACTAACTGCCTGAATAAATGGTCTGATCTTGATTCTTTTGAAACGAGGAAAATAGATCACAGTGCTTAGCCTTCTCTGTCTTTGTCAAAAAGTGCTCTATGACATTAAACACTAGAATAGGGTGGGACAGTTGATGACCTTTCATCACAAGCATAGGGATGACCAGTCCATCAGTTTTTTTACCTCCAGAGAGGAGCTGAAACTCTGTTTCAATCCATCCAAGGAAAGGCATTTCAGTTCCATTTGCTGCTGTCAGAGTCAGAGCACCTGGTGAGTCCAGCATTTCAGATACATCTCTCATCTCCATGTCTGGTAAGTATTCATTCCTTTATTTCTCTCATCAAATATTGACACCTGTAACCTTAATAGCGCTTTTCCACTAGTACCTACTCAGCCCGACTCGACTCGTCTTGCCTCGCCTTGCCGCTTTTCCACTAGGGGTCGAGTCGTGCCAAATAGATACTTTTTCTGTATCTATTCTGCCGAGGTGCTAAGCGGGCTGAGTCGGGCTATATCTGACGTCATCACTATATGCCACCGATTGGTCAGGCGGTTGGCCAATAGGATGCCTGAGTTGCCAAGAGCGACTTGTGGCTTCTTGTTCATCTGTTCCGTGGTTTAATTCCGAGGCCGAGACGTTCTTAAACCTGTTGGCTGAGGAAAATATCAAGAGAGCTAGATGGGGCCATGACGAATGAAAAAAATATATCAGGAGTTTCTCAGTCCATCTCTGTAATGTAATATATATATATATATATATATATATATATATATAAAATGTGTATATGTATGTATGTGTGTGTAAATATACATATCTGTATGTATGTATATATTCTCGTGTAAATATAACTATGTTGTCTCTTCTTTTTTTTTTTTTTTTTTTTTTAAAAGACAGCCTTTCCCAGAGCGAAGAGTTTCCTGAAGCTTCCCCCCTCTTCACCCCTTCAGCCTCCTCCACTTCTCCCCCAGCACGTCCGGCTTCCTCAACACCATCATCAAGTGTCGTTCAGTGGTTCACGGCGTGTAATGGCTGGTAAGACTTGACAATTTCAACCATATTATAGTGTAAGGAATCATCTCCCCGTCTGTTCTGATTCTTCTAATTCGCAGAGATATGATTTAATGTGTTCAGAGCAGGACACACGACTGTTATTATTTTTATTTATTTTTTTAGGGCCCGAGCACCTTCAGTGCGAAGGCCCTATTGTATCTGTAGGAATTTTTTTTCTTTTTCTTTTTCTTTTTCTTCTGACAAAAGGAAGGCCTTTTTGCCCCCCTAAACATGCCCAAAAAGTCACCAAATTTTGCATGCAAGTCAGGCCTGGCGAAAAATTTGATATTTAATGGTTTACATTAATGGGCATGGCAAAATGGCTCAACAGCGCCCCCTTGAAAACTTTGTTCCTCAAGCCCCACGATACGGTTTGACATACATGCACGAAAATCACTACACACCTGTATCAGTACACAACTTAAAGAAAAGTCTCTTGGCGCCATGGCCGAGACCCAACAGGAAATCAGCCATTTTGAATTAATCGTGTCACTTTGGCGCAATTTATGCCATTCCTTCGGCAGTTAATTCAGCCCGAACCGTAACGTGCCCCCAAGTGTGTTATACATCAAAATGTGCGTCTCCATCCTGCGACACCACGCATTACTTTTCTCTTTCAAAAGCGTTACCGTGGCGACGCTAGACGCCAAAAAGCGCGCCCACCCTTCATCTGATTGGTTCACAGACCGAAAAAACTTTGCGCCTCAAGCCCCATAATACGGTTTGACGTACATGAACGAAAATCGGTACACACCTGTATCATGTCGCAACTTAAAGAAAAGTCTCTTGGCGCCATGGCCGAAACCGAACAGGAAGTCGGCCATTTTGAACATTCTGAATTAATCGCGTAATTTTGGAGCAATATATGCCATTCCTTCGAGAATTAATACGGCCCGAACCGTATCGTGAACCCCGATGTGTTATACATCAAAATGTGCGTCTCCATCCTGCGACACCACGCATTACTTTTCTCTTTCAAAAGTGTTACCGTGGCGATGCTAGACGCCAACAAGCGCACCCCCCCTTCATCTGTTTGGTCCATATTTGATAGTTCCCAAAAGGCACCAAATTTGGCATGCAAGCCAGGCCTGGCGATAAATTAGATATTTCATGGTTTGCATTAATGGGCGTGGCAAAATGGCTCAACAGCGCCCCCCGGAAAACTTTGTGCCTCAAACCCACAATACGGTTTGACGTACATGCACGAAAATCGGTACACACCTGTATCATATCGCAACTTAAAGAAAAGTCTCTTGGCGCCATTGCCGAAACCGAACAGGATGTCGGCCATTTTGAATTAACTGTGTAATTTTGGCGCAATTTATGCCATTCCTTCGGCAATTAATACGGACCGAACCGTAACGTGCACCCAGGTGTGTTATACATCAAAATGTGCGTCTTCATCTTGCGACTACGCGCATTACTTTTCTCTTTCAAAAGTGTTACCGTGGCGACGCTAGACGCCAAAAGGCGCGCCCCCCCTTCATGTGATTGGTCCATATTTGATAGTCACCAAATTTTGCTTGCAAGCCAGGCTTGGCGATACATTTGATATTTCATGGTTTGCATTAATGAGCGTGGCCTAACGGCTCAACAGCGCCCCCTAGAATACTATTCTCTGCCATAACTTTTGAATGGTTTGACATAGAGAGTTGTGAGTGGTGTCATGAGACTCGATATTGAGTCCTTGACCATAATTGGTGAAAATTAGCTCCGCCCCTTCTTCTGATTGGTTGTCCATATTTCCTGCTATACATTTTTGAATGTTTTGACATAGAGAGTCGTGGGTGATGTCATCTGAATCAGTATTGAGTCCTTGAGCTTCATTGGCCTGAATTAGCCCCGCCTCTTCTTCTGATTGGTTCTCCCTATTTTCTGTTATAACTTTTGAATGGTTTGACATAGAGAGTCGTGGGTGGTGTCATTGGACGCTGTATTGAGTCCTTGACCTCCTTTGGCCTGAATTAGCCCCGCCCCTTCTTCTGATTGGTTGTCCCGATTTTCTACTATAACTTTTGAATGGTTTGACATAGAGAGTCGTGGGTGGTGTCATCAGATTCTGTATGGAGTCCTTGACCTTCATTGGCCTGAATTAGCCCCGCCCCTTCTTCTGATTGGTTGTCCCTTTTTTCTGCTATAACTTTTGAATGGTTTGACATATGAAGTCGTGGGTGGTGTCATTTCTGATATGCTTATGGGGGGCGGTGGCCGTGAGTGCGAGGGCCCGATCATCGCTGCTTGCAGCTTTAATTTTTACTTGCTTTTGGTTAAGTGTCTTTTTTCCCCCCATCTGAGTTAGTCAGTGTCCTGAGGGAGATGAGGGATGATGATGAATTGCTCCGGGCCAGCGTGATACGCATGTACAGATGCTCATCGATGACGCCCGTGAGGCAAGGGAACGGGAAGCTGCCTTACGGAACAAAGAAATGCAACAGAATGAACGATTTAATCATCGTTTTCTTGGTGTGCTGGACCGGCTTGCAATGTTGTTGAGTGGCCAACGTGATGCATGACTGAAATGTTTGTATCATTTTATTGAACATTGTTTATAATTAAACTATTTGTATTTTTCCAGTTCTTGTATAACTGAATTGGGAGTCATAAATTACAACTTCTCCCAAATCGAAGTATTACTTCAGGGATATCATTTTCTAGTTTTCCCCAATACTGTGTCCCTTGAGCACCTGAATTAAGGTTCATCCTTGTATGACAGATTTTTTAAATCATCCCACTTTAAGTTTAAAAACGAGACTACTTTTTTTTTAGAACGTATAGAACTTTATTAAGAGTAACATAGGAACCACATGAACAGGGAAGCAAATTTGAACACTTTAATGGAATATTAGCTGCTGGCCAAGTAACACATTAGAGCATCTCTGACATCTCCCCTGCTCCTCTATGCCCTGTTGACACTGCTACCACAGGTTGGGCTGGTTCAGCTGCCGGTACATCCCATGCATTTTCATAGGTCTCTCCATAATCTTCACACAGGTTATGAAGAGCACAACATGTCAGCACCATAGTTTTGACTAGCTAGATATCAGCGTCATTTCTTTTCAAGAGGCAACGCCACCTTCCCTTCAGTTTGCCAAAAGCATTTTCAACAACAACCCGTGCACGACTGATTGTTTTGCTGAATGTTTTCTGGTCCACTGCAAGCCTTCTGGTGTCATCGAATGTTTTCATAAGCTATTTCTGCAAAGGATATGCAGAGTCCCCAAGGATGTAGTAGCCAACATTTTCTCCATCAATGTTCCTAAAATCAGCTGGGAAGAGGTCAACAGCCTACAACAGTGTTGACAACCTCAGGATCCTAGCATCAGGCAAGCTCCCCTGGGCAATCCTGCAAATACGTTCCAGAACATCCCTTTTCCATCTACAATACCTTGAAGGATTATTGAGTGCCAGCTTTTCCTGTTGAAATAGTCTGTGTGATAGTCCTTTGGTGAAATGATAGGTATGTGAGAACCATCAATAGCACCCACACAATGTGGCATCCCCAACTTAATCTCATTGTAGGCAGCAATTTCTTGTAACCTCTTCTAATCGGGAAAACTGATTTGTTATGGCAACATGTCCACTGCAGCACAAAAGTCCTGCACACAGTGCTGATGCTGACTCCAAAAAAGGTGTCCAATACTCGGAGCCGGTGACAAGCTTCCAGAGTGCAACAGCCACTCTTTTTTTAGGCCAACACACTCACGGAAAGTTGTGTCCTGGCGCTCCATGGCAGGGCATAGCTTGTTGCAGAGGGAGTTGTACATTTCCTCAGACATCCGGAAGTTCTCCACCCACTGCTGGCGCATGAAGCTGGGAACAATAACATCCCACCACTCAGAGGTTCGGTTGAACTTCCAGACCGACAGTTTGCAGGGATAAAGTTGCTCTAGCACAGCAATCTGAAACAGGCAGCAGATAGTTTGTTTTGATACTTGACATTAAAGCGTTACGTTGGACGCTGTATACCATGACTTTAAAGGGGACATATTATGGCATTTAATGTATATTTTAAACAGGCCTTGAATGTCTTAAAAACAATCTAAAGCTTGTTTTTTCTACATAAAATCAGAAATCCAGACTGTGGGCCCTGTCACTAGTTTTACCGCTTCTAACCCCTTTTTCTGTGCTTCATTTTAGGGGAGGCTATGATAATGAGGCTCTGTGCTGATTGGCTCCCTGAATGACGTGTAGCAGGGGAGGAGAATAAACCTCGCTCCGGCCAGAGCAGCTGGCTGCGTCGTACACAAACTGTGTCCCATGCGAGAAGCTTCTGCGACAAAATAAAATCCATTGCTTTATTTTTTTTGTATTGGACTGTCCTAACTGGCCGCGAGTTTAACAGTTTCAGTGTGGACAGAGAGTGTCCGATGTCAGGCAGCTCGATAGTCGGATGCTCTCATTCAGTTACACCCTGTAAACGGATCTTAAAGCCTGATTTACGGTTCTGCATTAAATCGACGCGTACCCTAAGCCGTAGGCTCTGCGTTGGTGTAACGCGGAACCATAAATCAGCCTTTAGTCACCTCGTCTTCACACAGGAAGAATTTTCATCATTTCTTATGTTACAAGACAGATGAATCATGTTAACTGTAAATAAATCACAACACTGAATTTTCACAAATGGCAACTTTATTGTTAAAAAAATAAAATATGAGTTTTATATAAATAACATTTATGCACTATTTCAGCCGGATCTGCCCGGCGGATGCTGTGCGCTGGCCCCGCAACCCCACGGCGGGCGCCCAGCATGGCTCCGGGGAGCATCGCCCGTTACCAGGGATCAAACCGACAGATTTCGCTGAAAATCTCGGAGGGTGAAGCTGATCCAGCCTGGGACGTACCCCAGAAATCCCAAAGCGGCCGGGAACCTGGAGAATTTAACCCGGATCCGTTCCGCCGCGTCCGACTGACTCAAGGAAGGACCGCTCCAGCCGACGGAGAGAGCTGGTTGTGGGCCTGGTTTCAGCAGCGGAGGCCGAACCTCTGCGCCTCGGGTGACGTCACCCTAGGCGCAGATTCTAATCGGCTCAAAAAAAAAAAAAAAAAAAAACACGTGACACTGGGGGATACTGTAAGGCGGGGGTTAGAGACCTTGCAGAAATTCATGGTATTTTGTCTCCCCTGTGCTGGCAGGGTGAGACCACTTTATATATGTTAAAACAAGAAAAAAAACGTGTTTTTCATAATATGTCCCCTTTAAGCAACTTAAAGCTTACCTTGCTACGACGTCTTGCCCTTCTACGGTTATCTTCCTCCTGGTAGGACTGTATGGCTTCGAGCACTCTCCTGTGCTTCTCGATGGTGTTTTGCCTTGCCACTCGAGGCCTTCTCTTCCTCCGTTGTTTTAACTATATATTACATACAAGCCACAGAGCAAGCAGCAGATATATCAACCCATCCATGTTCTCTGTCTTCGGTGCCATTACTTCTTCGTTTGTGTAGCACAATCGAGTATGTCACAGCAGCTTTGCTCCAACCCTGCCTACTTACTTCCTCATTTGTGTCGCACAATCGAGTACGTCACAGCAGCGTCGCTTCAACCACGCCTACTTCTGATCGGGTATGGAAAAGAAATGAGGGCGAGTCAAGTCGGGCCGAGTGGGTACTAGCGGAAAAGCGCCATATGTCCCATAAAGCTTGGATTATGTGTCCACCCAGGACACATTCAGCTAGACACTGTCGCCCCATGAGTGAGCTGATTTTCTGTGGGCAGCTAGATTCGTCTAGGAACAGTAAGTCATGGGTGTTCAAACATGGAAGTCTGTTATGGTCACCTCTTGGATCAGTGCAGTGTCTTTTATGTTTGGACCAATGTTTTTGGCATTTACTGGAGCAATATAATGCCTCTTTAGAAGCAGAGCATTGTTTCAGCTTCTGTTGGGAGTTTACACATCCACAATTCGTACATCTTTGGGGCATTTTGCTGGTTGTAGTTAGTACTCGTGCTGTAATGCTAACTATCTCATGTTTAAAGGGGCCTCTGCGGAGGTTCTGCTTTCTTTTTTACATCCAGCCTGAAAATGCTCTTCACTTCCATATTGGTAGCAATGCACACAGCGTTCCTCAGTTCCTGTTCAATGGCAGGCAAAGCACATCCTCTGAAGATGAGGGGAATAACAGTGAGGGCTTGCTAAATACTGTGGTTGCAATGGAGTAGGTACTTGGGGAAGATTGTGGACCCTGTAGTACTGCTGACCTGGTTGCATAACAGCTGCCTGTGCATTTTGCTGCGACTGATACGCATACTGCTGTAATGTTTCCTTAATGTGAGCTATCTCTGCACTAAGGCCTTTGAGAAAAGCTACTCCTGTCTTTAGGTCTGCCAGCTCCGTTAGTAGTTCAGGGGATACATTTGCCTTGGTTTCTTTTACAGTATGTGAAATACCCTCTGACTGCACCACACTTGCACTTGTAGCTGGTTTCGGGGGGACTAAACCTCTTTATATTTCGTCTTTCTGTTTCATTAGCATAAGTAACATTTAGCTTCTCTAGCAGAATCTCATCAGATGTCTCACTTTCCAGTAGAAACGACTGCATGTCTATTCTTATGGATCTTATGGTCACTTGGAGACCTATGAGTATAGTGTGGAGACGCATGCTTTGGACTAGTGCTAGATCATATTTGAGCCTTAATTCTGATTCTTGAGATGCAAATAAATTCTTATGCTTTAAATCTAGGACTCACATTAGAAACCCTTAGTGTCTCTTTGTTATGCTGCACCTCTGAAGCCAACTGTTTGTAAAGCTCTGTGGCACTTTTTTCTTGAAAGTGGGATCTTAGGATGGGCCTGAGAGTGGGGAGGTCAAGATCGGGCTTCCCCTCCTGTGAGCCTGGTTGGATGGCTCTGATAACTGCATCAACAATTTATATCTCAGGGTAACCATGGCTTAATGAATTTTCAATCTGGTGAGCTAGGCTGGAAAATTACAGTTTTTCTTGCTGGCCCGGGTCACCTCTTCACCCAGAGATCTTAAAATCTTTATGCCAGTATAGACATGAGCACTGCTGAGTACTAGTTGTTAGCATACTAGCTGGAGCATGAGCAGGAGTCTGGCGTGCATACTGAGGATCATTAGCAGTAGCAGCAGGTATCATACTCTGTTCACTTAACATTTCTTGATGCATTTCCATGTGATCCTGATTTGTTGGACCCATGTTCAAGTGTTCCCACTTCATTTTGGACTCCATCAATGAGTTCTGTGATCTTGTCCTGTAGCAGCAGGAGTTACGCCCCATCTTCCAACTCTGCTAACCCCTCTCTTTCAAGGTGTTTTAGGATATCATTAAGTCATTAATGATATGCATGATTTTCCTTCAACACAATTTTCTCTCCAGCAATTCTCTCCAGAAATGCAGAGAAAATCAAATATTTCCAGTAAGCCCTCTTTGGTCATGTTTTGCATTCCACTTACTACTTCCTCATCGAGGTCTTCCATCGTTGTTATTGTACTTTTCCCATTACCACGTGGTCTTTAACGTCTCTGATGATCTCTGTCTGGCCTCAGGGTGACATGCACTTACCCACCAGCCGGCTTCCCTTTGACCTGAAAACAGTCCTCTCTGTATCCTGCCTGAGTTAAGTAAAGTAGATGATTTTAGCTTGCTCAGAATTCAGGAACCAAGTTATGGGTACTGGACATGTGTGCAGCAATCCCAGTGGTGCCTCTAAAATGTAATACCCCTGAAAAGGCGCGAAAATAAACAGAACGTGAGTTCGTGTTATAAGTAAACAATAATTCAACAATAAAACTCACATACAACACATGCTTTCAAACAGTTTACACTCCATATACAGTGGGGCAAAAAGTATTTAGGTCAGCCACCAATTGTGCAAATTCTCCCACTTAAAAAGATGAGAGGCCTGTAATTTTCATCACAGGTATATCTCAACTATGAGACAACTACGCTGTCTTTATTCAGCTGCGACGCCACTCGGATGCGGTTGAAGCGCCGGCGCCACATCAGCCATCCAGCTGAAGTTGAAAGGTTCATGCAGCCTCTTCTGACACCATGTCATGAACAGTAACTAGAGTTGAAAAGATGATCACTTCGGCATTTATCTGGCCGTTTATCTGGCAACACACACGCGACACCTGCTTTTTGGAAACGCACTCCGATGACGTGAACCTGCGACTACAGTAACCTATTTTTCGCTTATCATCACAATATCAAGCATTACATATATTTCTAATATGATCGTTTGGCAGTCGGCTCAGCCAATCGCTACTCGTTATCACTTCCTTATCTATAATCGTCAAGCTACCGCCCTTGGCAAAGTAACTATCCATTTGTACTCGTGTCGGGTAAATGTTTGATTTCACCGTGGAGTCAATATATCAAACGGTGTATCCCACTGTAAAGGTCTGACGGTGGTTCTGCAAATATTTCGGAGGGTTCGGCTGAAGGAGCTGTGAGCAAAGCTAACTATGATTGATGTGCAGTGAGCGCGTTCCCAAGGTGCTCTGTACGATGGAAAACAGGCTTCAAAACTGGTCTTCAGAAACCAATGGGTCACATGACCGAATGTTTCGTCTATTGTTATCAGTTTATGGTTGCACCTGGCCCAGGTATCGTCCTTTTTCGTGAAATATAACCAAACTTTGGGACATTTCTGCATCCACGCCATGTTGGAAACATTCTGAGCCAAAATACGAAGCGTGTACATGACGTCATCACGCAAATGCGTCAGATGTTGGCAGAACCTATAAACGGAATCGTTAGGCAGACTGGTTAACGATTCTGTGGAATCGAACTACTGGGAGCCTCGATTCCCATCATCTAGTTTGTTTTCACCTTCCATACAAACATTTATTTTGTTCTGCACCATCAGACAAATCTAGAGCCACGTAGGTTTTCTGCAGACACCCATGAACATTTTGCCATTTTCCTCCCTCAGCATGGTAACTCTTGTTCTCAAAGAACCCAGTAATCCCTCTTGAGCTCTTTGCTGTCACTTGCTTCCCTCGTAATATGAGTTGATGCTGACTGATACACTTTATCAGTACTTTGCTGTCTTCCACAGCAACAGTCATTTTTTCCCCCTCTTTTATCACCATACCCGGCCAAATTACTTGGCTAACCAAAGAAACCATGGACACTCAGCTGACATGACAGCTGACGATGGAATGATATGTCTAAAGCATGATATACATTGATTTACCTAATAAGAACATTTCAAAACAATCTGAAATAATAGCTAATTAATTATGCACACTTTCCCCAAATTAGGCATACACAACAGGTAATCATTCATCTGGGTACTGAAAGTGTTGGTATGGTACAGCACCCCACATCCTTATCTATCATAAAGACAGAAGGCTTTCAGGGTCAATATTTTATCATAGTAGCCCATGCTGCCATACTATGATAGCAACTCTGTGTTCGGTTATTTAAGATTCTCCCCACCGAACAGGGCGCCAGAAGAAGATACGTTGTTTTAACACTTGTGGTTTTTATTTACTTTGAGTTTCTTTGTAAAGTTGTTTAGTCCACAATAGCAGGTTATAAACCTATAAAATAAAAAAGTCTATAGTGTAAACAGCAATATACATAATACACTATACATTCTGAATGAATAAATTATGCAAATATAAATTACAAGTATAATTTAGTAGTAATATAATCAGTATTTAGTGTTATAATAATAAAGTTAGAATTACAATAATTCGTTTTTTAAAACTGTATATGCAATAATTGCAGAAATGCAACAATTTCCCTCACAAGCAAATATTGAACATTGCACATTTAAACATTGCACTGCTACACACAAGCCACATTTCATTGCCACAAATTTGTTAAACCAATTCAATTACTTAAACCAAATGTAAATAAATAGCAATGCTACACATTAAACCAACAACCTAAACCACAAAGTGCTCTCAGTATATTGACCCAAAGTGCAAATGAGTGTAGTTTTTAGTAGCAACGCTGAGCAAAGCAAGCCATTACCCAAGTAAAACAATTAACTACATTTCCCAGCATGCACCGCAACCAGGAAGTATAGTGAAGACGCCACAATTCAAACTCAAACATTTACGGATCAACCAGACAAACGGCGCACATAAACAACGCCAGCACAGCGGCAGCGTTTACAAAACAAACTTAAACCGCAGCTCAATTAATATAAACAGCAGCTTACCGGTGGCGCATCTCTCCCGACGTGACAACATGCTGCAACTAGTGCCAGCTCCCGTTTATAGCCCGTGCTTCAATCAGGTAAGTGAACCTCCCACTCTCATCATCTCACCTGCGAACACCCGTGACGTAGTAAACGTAACAGTGTGTGTGTGTGTGTGTGTGTGTGTGTGTGTGTGTGTGTGTGTGTGTGTGTGTGTGTGTGTGTGTGTGTGTGTGTGTGTGTGTGTGTGTATTAACAATATTAATAATGATAATGATAATGTGTAAGACACAGTGTGAGGCCTGTACCCAACACAAACTGGCAGAAAAAGCTTTGATTTTAACAGTTTTCTGAAACACTTTTCTGAATCCTTTTCTTTTTCCTGAATCTCCTTCCTTCTCTCCTTTGCACTCAGTTGGAAGAAGAGAATGAAAGGAGCTCTGAAGCATTGTCTTCCATTTGTCTTGCACCTGACCTATGTGATGGGAGATGACGGTAGATCAGAGCCTACAACTGCAACGAGGAACTCAAGGGGAGAGGATGGAGCTGCTGGGCTACAGACATGGTAAGTAACTGTTGGATGCAAGGTTTTCTCAGATGGAGTGAACTATCCCATCCCATGTGGGCCGGCAGATTACATAAAATTGGAGTCTGGGTAGATGGATGGTTAGGGGTGCTGAATATGACAGGAAACCCCAGCAACTATCTGCCTATCCGGGTGGAGTGAAGACAGAATGGAAGGCCACACAAAAATGTGTTTTCCCAGCTCTTGTTTGGATTTTTGACTTGAAGCTTTTTTGAGCAATAAATGGAGATAGTTGTCTTTTGTTAGTGAAATAAATGTATTTGTTTTTACAACTGTCTTTAATTCTGCTTTTAAAGGAGCTTGAGGCTCCTTTTAAGAAATGAGACTCTAGCGCCACCCTTCACCACGATGGCCGTTGGGGGTACTGCAGACAACAGTGAAGCCGGCACGGGAGAACGGGGAGAACGCACATGCAGCGTCATGTGACGTCACATCCGCAGGACAGCGCGGGAAATTCGGGACCGAATTGCAGCACATTTTGCAGCACACAGCCTGCACTAGAGGGCTCATTCTTTTGGGTTTGGAACGCTTCATCTGACATTATTACTAGAAAACTTAAAATGTATAAAAATGTTTTTCATAAATCCTGCCACAATCCGGCCTCAAGCTCCTTTAAACTCTTTTACTTTTTTAATGCATTTAAAAAAATAAAATTTAAATGTGAAACACTTTGAATTGTCTTGTACATGAAACATGCTATGCACAAAAACATGCCTTGCCTTGCTAAAAATGTAATTGACTGTTATAATGGTGGGGTGACATCAAGCACTGCCAAACTGCGTTTTTAGATGTTGATGCAAGCATCAGCCGATCAAATGCAGTTACACAAGTGCCAACCCATTAAATTGTACATGGGGGCACGACAGTGTCAAAGTTTCCATCTTACTTGTGTACCTAGCAGGAAGAAATTTGGTATGATGAGGACATTTCAGAAATATCAATATCAAACATTGCTTCACAACTACTCATCCTTTTTTTGCTTCATTTCCTATGTGAATCAAAGTGTTTTGACCTGAGATTTCAGCTCTTAACAATTGACCCCATTACCTCACTAAGACAGCTCCTGTACATGTAAAACCTCAATTTCTTGTTCTTGAAGACCTTTGAAAAGCTTAACCTGAACCACGGACGGCCCATTGTGAAAGTACTCAGATGGTGGTTCAACATCTTTGGAGAGCTTGAATTGGGATTTGAGAAGGAATGGCTTGATCAATTATAAATCACATCTGGCTTGGGAGTACCTTTGAATTCCCCAGGAGAACTGTGTGATGTGGGTAAGAGGCAGATTGTCTGAGCTGGTTTGAAAAGCCACCAACACAGATTTGAACGAGCATCAGAAAAAGAAAAAAAAGACACCGACCCGGGCCTTAACAAACGTAGCTGGTCATTTTTAGACTTAAAATAGTTTCATCTCCCTCAAGGACCACCGAGAAGCAGTGGCTGTTCTGTCTCCATCATTTTTTGTTGTTTCCTCAGTAATTCTACTTCTATCTCCAAAAACAAATAAGGAAAAGAGGGCCAAAAAATGGGAAAAACCTGAAAGCTGACACTCAGAGTTCAGCAGTATTATTTGGAGGGCAGATACAATCCTCATGTTCTCCATCAGGTCACTGCAGATTATTGGCCTGGCTTCACCTGCCACTCACCCACTCTTTCCTCAACATAATTTTACACAGTACATCTAATATGGCCCTGCTCCGGCCCAGGGTAATTTCATTACACAAGACTGAATGAGAACCACATGATGTCCATCACAACAAATTAGTGAATTGTGTGTGTGTGTGTGTGTGTGTGTGTGTGTGTGTGTGTGTGTGTGTGTGTGTGTGTGTGTGTGTGTGTGAGAGAGAGAGAGAGAGAGGGAGAGAGAGGGAGAGAGAGACTGAGGGAGTTTGTAAGACCCTGGTTAAGGAAGTTCATTGGGAAATCTAAACCATTTTAAAACATTACAAGCATATTTTGGCTGGCTACTCTATACCTGGGTACCCATTTGAGGTCAAAAGACAAAAACTGGTCACCATCTGTTTAATCTCCACATGGGATGAATATATCATTGTAGGCATATGGGCAATGTTCAAAAGTCTGTACCTCTTTTACTAGGAAGTTTTGTGAGTTAAAACATAATAAAAAAATTTTCAAACTTTTTTCCCCTTCATGCCATTTAACAAAAAAGAAGACAACATTAAAAATGCATGGGCAATACATATGATTCAACATCTTGTTAACCCAAGCAACTTCAACTTGAATTTGTAACTTCCTGTATGGCTTCATCTCTCCCTCACAGTGTTTTGGCAGAATTATGATCCATTGTTTTAGTTCATCGAGGTTTTTGGAAAGTCAAGTATGTCAAGTCAAGTACTAAACTGAGGTCCCACCACAGCATTCTGAAGTAGATTTGACGGTGTCATTGTCCTGTTGCATAGTTCAGTTCTGACCAAGCTTTAGTTGTCAGAGAGAGAACCTCTAATTTCCCTCTAGGTCATAGTGTACAGAGGAGTTCACAGGACTCAGTGACTGCAGGGTGTCCAGATCCTGTGGGTACAAAACAACCCCAAATGGTTACCCCTTTATTGCTATGCTTTACAGTGGATATGAGGCCTTATTGCTGACATTTTGTGTTTGGTTTTCACCAAACATGGGATTGGGTATCAAGTACTAATGAATCAACATTGTCTAATCTGCTCATAGGACCTTATTTCAAATGTCTTGTGGTACGTTCTGGAGCAGTTTGCCAAACCTCACTTGAACTTCCATGTTATTTTTAGACAGAAGAAGTTTTTTTTCTGGCAAGGCTTTCAAACAATGTTTGTTTGCCCTTCTTCTAATTGTGCTGTCATGGAGTTTAACATTTAATATTCTTAGTAAGGAGTGTGCGATCTGTGTTTTTTCTAACCCTTTCCAATCCAGACTGCTATGCAATAACAGTTGCATCTTTAAGACCATTGCTTATGTCTCATTACCACTTGAAATGTGCTCACCTGCTGATGATTAGTTCATCAGGGGCTGATGATGAGCTGCACCTGGCTGGAACATACCCTCTTAAATCTTATGGAAGTAATAAGGGGGGTACTTAGTACTTTGGGAGTCCTTTGTGCTTAGTCATCCTTTTTGCTTAGTCGTTAAATAAATAACATCACAATGAAAAGGGTTATGGTTTTCCTCCATAAAGACCCTGTACAATCAGATTTTTTTTCTTATGTTTTGGCAAAGACAAACCACAGAATTAACCCAAAATCAGTTTTGTTTTAGCTGATTTAATCATCAGGTTAAGTTTTGCTTCATTTAGTTTTAGTCTGTATGCATCTTAGTTTTTGTGGTCTTGACTGTGATATTGACAAAACATTCTAGGATAAAAGAAACCTGTTAATGCCATCAGAACGAGTCCTTTATTTCTTTCCTTTGAGTAATTAGAATTAGATAAAAAGAAGTATTACCGGTACATGAAAATTAAATTCACTTGAACTTAAATTCTATTTAGGTTTTTATTTTTATTTTTTAATTAGTTTTAGTTATATGAAAACCTTTTTAGTTTTTGTTTTTATTTCAGTTACAGTAATCCCTTGTTTTTCACGGGGGTTACGTTCCAAAAAGACCCCGTGATAGGTAAAATCCACGATGTAGCAACCTTTTTTTCTTTTTTTTTTACAATTATTATACAGGGCTTCAAATTGCGGAGATCAGCACCGCCCCACTGCGACCTGGTTAATTGGATTTGAACGGGGGAGAAAATGAAAAATTATTATGAAAAAAATAACAATAAGTAGGCTACAGTGGGGCAATTGTGACTCGCTGCTCTTCTGACGGTGCCGCTGCATCCTGACTCCGCCCGTGGTGCAGGTGTGTTTTTTTAAAGAACAACATAGTTATGGGTAGTGTTGTTGCTCTTTTTTCTTCTGGGCAAGAAGATTCTTATAAACCGACATGCCACCATCGATTATATTCTCCATTCTTGAGCTGCTCGCTGAAGTTCATTGGCCATTCTCAGCACTGTTGCTAAGCGACCAACATTATTGACATACAGGAAGTGAAGAAGCGGGGGGACTGTTTAGCCAATCAGAATGCAGAACTCAATGCACAATGCAAATCCGTGAAGCAGCGAGACCATGAAAAGTGAACGACGTTATAGCTAAGGATATGTGGGTTATTTTTTCACTGTTAGTTTCCATTTTAGTTTTCATTAACTATAATCGCTCCACACAAGTCTTCTTCCGATGTGATCTTTCACTGAGCTCTAGCACCATCACATCCAAACGCTTGCCATAGTGAATACAGGCTTGTTAGATGACTTGTGTATGGAAAAGTGAGGTATAGTTTTGCTGTCCGAGCAAGTACACACCAATTATGAGATTGGTGTAACAGACTGCCCAGTTAGCTACCTCGTCAATGTATTTCTCAATTCTGGCCTGTGAATGTGCTGTATCTAAAGACAGGGGTTGCTTTGGAAAGTGCAAAGGAACAAACTAGCACACCCATAACAATACTGTGGTAACGGTTGAGTGTGCAATCTCACTTTTTTTGGAAGACCCTTGATGTTTCATCAACACACACACACACACTTATGGTGGTTGCCACATGAAGCAGCTGTGATGGTCGTACTAAAACTCATGGAGAGCCACCTAGTCAATCATTATCTCGCCAGCCCTCTTGTCTCTGAGTCCATCTGTCTGTGCTTTTCCCAGTACATGTGGGGGTTCACCCCAGTCACTATCGAGACTGGTCTGTGAATCAATTTGATCTCTTTTAACTGTCAAACACAACCAGACACACACATGGTGGAGCTATTCTCTCCTAGCACATCATGCCAACAATTCAATTTCAATAAATTAGCACAAAGAGATTCTCAATCCCTCTATATTTTACTCTTCGTACTCCTGTGCATATGCGACAATGAATCATCCCAATTGCCAACCTGAACCTCCCATCCACACACACACACACACACACACACACACACACACACACACACACACACACACACACACACACACACACACACACACACACACACACACACACACACACACACACACACACACACACACACACAGCTAATGGAACACCTGGTGCTGCTTGGCCTGTCTAATCAGAGATTAATTGTTTCCTTGTTGTAAAGGCCCAGGGTTTGTGTGCGAGTGTAATGTTCATGTTTAAACTTTTCTGACAAGTATGGAAAGTATGAATGCACATTTTCTTTGTCAGTGCATGCTTCCAGTCCATAGTAAGACGTAAGCCTGCTCTGGGTGTTTGCAATAGCTTTATACTATAAACATTGCTACACGCACCACATGCTCAGCCACACAGACTGCACACTGCCATATATCAAGGTTAATGCTTTCCTAACAGAACCCAATTAGTTCAATGTAGGGCAGGTAACAGACTTTAATGCTTGAATAAAGCAGTTCCGAACACTGAGTCTTTCACTTTAGCTACTGCTGTGAACGAATAATCGCCTTTATGGGTGAAACTTAATCTATCTATAAATTGTTTTTTGCGACAACCCCCAGTACATTTACGATGACAGCTCTCACACTGCATGGCCTACTGCTTCGAAAAAGGTTCTGTCTGAGCTTCTCTTCTTGGTTTTTGCTTCACTATGAGCTCTTAACCTCAGCATCTGTGCTGTTGTTATAACTTCCATTTCCACCTCCAATGTATAAGAGACTGTTGTGCCACTGTGATCAATGCAGACACATTTGCACTTAATCAGGGCTACTTTTTGGTGCTTAGCTCAGTCGTGGGATTGGTAAGTGGTATGTGGGCCAAAGGTCTCCCAAAGTTTGGGGTTTGGCATCTGTTGTATGAGCCATACATTGTCTAACGGCACTTTTACACTAGTACCTACTCAGCCCGGCTCGGCTCCACTCGGTTTGGCGCTTTCCCACTAGGGGTCTAACCGTGCCGAGTAGATATTTGTTTTGTAACTACTCTGCCGAGGTTCGAAGTGGGCTGAGTTGGGCTGTATCTGACGTCATCAGACTACATGCCACCGATTGGTCAGGGGGTTGGCCACGATGTGGACATCAGCGAAAGAGCTACTCTGACAGCGGCTTCTTGTTCATTTTAGTCGACAGGCAATGGCAGCACCAAAGTCTGTTTTGTGATCCAACTCTGAGGTGCAGATGTGCATAAACCTGGTGGCTGAGGAAAGAATTAAAAAGGGATCTAGACAGGGCGATAAGGAACGACAATATCTACCAGGAGCTCTGTCAATTCATAGCTGCTTGCGGCTACCAGTGCCAAGACAAACTAAAAAAAAATGAAAAAGCCTCGCTGCCTGAAGTTTCTCTCACTCTCATTTTCTAACTTGATATCGAACACAAGCCACAGACCAAGCAGGACATATATCATCTTCTCCAGGTTCTGCATCTTTGGTGTTGTTTTTTTCTTGGAAGACTGTAGATATAGGACAAGTTTGGGTTATACATTTTTTGCTATCTGGATGGACTTAAGAAGTACTTTGGGACTTCATTGTGATTTAACACAGTACACCACTCCATCTAGAAATGTGTTATGCAAGAAGAAAGCCATATATAGGTTCATTTAAGAAACACCAGTTATTTGAGTAAAAGCTGAACTGAAGTGAACAAAATCATAGGGACATGTGTTCTGTGGTCATACGTGGTCAAGATATTCCTGTACTAGGGTTTATTCTATCGTTTTCTGTTTTTTCCATCCATCCATCCATCCATCCATCCATCCATCCATCCATCCATCCATCCATCCATTTTCTACCTCTCCATTACCGGGTCGCGTGGGCAGCAGTCTTAGCAGAGATGCCCAGACTTCCCACACCCCAGACACTTCCTCGAGCTCTTCCACGTGGAATCCGAGACATTCCGAGACAAATACCATCTGATGGCATTTGGATTTTCTGATTTATTTATCTTGACCCAACCTTATTTTAGGTTCAATTATCCTAATCTATGTTATTTTAATCAGTCTGTATTTTGTACTTGCACTAAGTGCTTTAAATGTTAACCTTTTATTGTGGTTTCAGGACATTGTACAGTAGTCTGTTTCTTGTATTTGTATTTGAACACTGTCATTGTAAACCCTAATGTGTAGTATTTATGTTTGTCAAGGACTACAGATGGAAATTAGCTTGTGGCTAACTCTGGTGCAGCCATCTTTTTAATGTACCTGCACATTGTCCTTTAAATAAATAAATAAATAAAATTCCCAGGCCAGGCGAGAGACATAGTCTCTCCAGCGTGTCCTGGGTCTTCCCCGTGGTCTCCTCCCGGTGGGACGTGCCTAGGGAGGCGTCCAGGAGGCATCCGATACAGATGCCCAAGCCACGTCAGCTGACTCCTCTCAATGTGAAGGAGCAGCGGCTCGACTCCGACCTCCTCCAGAGTGACTGAGCTTCTCACCCTTTCTCTAAGGGAGTGTCCAGCCACCCTGCGGAGGAAACGTATCTCGGCCGCTTGTATCCACGATCTTGTCCTTGCCCTGGCCTTTCCACTCAGCTCTTTCTTCACCACCATGGTCTGGTACACCAACAGCATAACTGCGGATGCTGCACCAATCTGTCTGTCCATATCACGCTCCATCTTTCCCTCGCTCGTGAACAAGACCGTGAACAAGACCCCGAGATACTCCACCAAGCAGGGGGTGTGGTTTATTAACAACCCTAAAACACACCCCCTGCGGCGAGCACAGGAATTAATGCAATGCAACAATAAACACCTCAAACTGACATAGAACTACCCCGAACACAACCACTACAGCACCAAACCAAAGCAGCAAGAGGGGACGAATGGGCAGTAGGGCATGCCCATATCAAAATTTCCTGAAATTTTCTAGTTAGGGCCCGAGCACTTACAATGCGAAGGCCCTATTGTATCTGTATAGTCTTTGTGTGAGTTATCTGAGGTCAATTGGTCTCCTGGCTCTGTGACGTATATCTCAACTGTATTTTAAATACTAGCCCACTTTTTTCCCAGTTCACACACATTATCATCTTCATGTTTTTTAATCCAACCCTTCCTTTACTCCCGTCTCCTAAAATATTTTCCCATCATTTCCCAGCCCTCTCAGGTCCCCGAGATTGTTTTCCTTTGACTTTCTTTTAGTCTGTTGCAAATCTCTCCTTTCCATTCCACATCAGTTTGAAAAATTTTACTTGGACATTGTCCATGTTTGGAAAACTATTTTCTTTATTTTCTTTCCACTTTGCTTCCAAAGCAGCTGCTCTCAGGTTCACCTGTTCATATTCTTTTTATTTGCATCATCTTTCTTACTCATGCTTCTTAACTTTACATCCTTCAAACAGAAAGACTTCTATCAGGCCATTCTGCCTGAATGCTTCTCCATGTCATCTGTTCTGTCTTACTTGACAGGTTCTTTGTTTAAACCATATCTTCAGGGTCAGAATACATACTATGGAAAGTGCTTTTATTTATTTGTGCCCACCCACAATTGAGAAATATATTAAAATAAATAATTACACTTTAGTCTACAGCACCTTTATCATGATTTGAGATTTGGCTTCTTATTTTACTTTGATATTATTGACTTACATCTTCTGTTAGTATAACTTTCCCTTTTTCTCTATTTTCCTGACAACTCTTCGGGCCAGTGTTTAATATTTATTTTAATTATACTTCAGATGTTGCATTTTTTTGCTGTTGAATTTTCTAGGCCTTTTACAATTTTCTATTTATAGCCCTAAATATTGCTTGTTTTCTTATACCTCCCTAGTGTGGCTTTTGGAGTTTTGAAGTATTCCATGATTTGCTCTCAAGCTTATCCTTTTCTGGTTTTGGTTATTTTACAAACTTCCTCCATGTGCATTAACCTGTCTATTGTTAAAGTTTTGTTTGCAATTATAGTATCTCTTTTGTGTTTTGATTTTGGGATTCCATCCATCCATCCATTATCTATACCCGCTTTATCCTTTGCAGGGTCACGGGGGCTTTTTTGATTTTGGGATTCTAAAATTAAATCAAACTGAAATGCAGGGATACATCCTGGACAGGTGGCCAGGCCTTAATTAGATGAACATGCATGTATTTGGACTGTGGGCAGAAACTTGAGGACCTGGAGAAAACCCGGACAAGCACGGGAAGACATGCAAATTCCACAAAGAAAGATGCTGAGCTGAGGTTCACATCAGGAGCTTTCTTGTGAGGAACCATAGAACCATTGTTAAAATACATATGAATTACCCATGAATCTAGCTTTTGTAATGTCAGCTCAAACTGTGAGATCCCCCCTAATACTTCTGCAAAAAATAAATGCATAAAATATCAGTGTAAATTTTAGGAATCGGCTTATTTTTTTCAGTCTCCCATTCCACACTTGATTAATATGTTACAGTTTAGATGCAAACAAAACAAAAAATAAATTGATGGGGTTTGTTTTCTTACTGAAGCAATTTTTAATGTTTTGGCATATTTTTATTACAGCAATTTCTGGATGAGGGTCTCTTCAGGATCAATAACATCCAGTCGGCACAAGGTGGAGATCGGTATCATCACAGGGTGTACTATCTCTGTGATATTGTTCTCCCTAACCATGAACATGCTCACTTAGTCTGCTGAGCCAGAGTGCCCTGCATGAATTCCGAACAACAGCAACCACCTATCTGGGCATTCATGGATGACCTCGCAGTTATGACAGAATCAGTCCCAGGCTGCCGGTGGATTCTGAAGGGACTTGAAAAGCTGGTGGAGGGGGCCCGGATGCGTTTCAAACCTGCCAAATCCAGATCTATGGAGCTGAGGGAAGGGAAGGTGGAGGACAAGTTCTGGTTTAACATCACAGGCACATTCCATTCCAACTATCTCAAATATGCCAGTCAAGAGCTTGGGCGAGCTTTTTGATTGCTCTCTGAGAGACACAACATCTATCCAATCAACCTGCACTGAGTTGGATGGCTGGCTGAAATCAGCAGACAAGTCAGACCTACCTGGGAAGTTTAAAGAATATGTCTACCAACATGGCATTCTTCCCAGGATCCTGTGGCCCCTCTGTTTACGCGGTCCTTAACTCAATAGTTGAGACCTTGGAGAGGAAAGTCAGCAAACACGTCTGGAAATGGCTTGGATTACCAAGGAGCCTGAGCAACATTGCACTCTACGGGAACAGCAAAAAACTGCGACTGCCTTTCAAATCCTTGGAGGAGGAAGTCAAGTTAACTAGAGCCAGAGAAGTGGTTCAGTACAGGGACTCAAGTGATATGAAGGTGGTTAAAGCAGGGATGCAAGTGAGGACTGGCAGGAAATGGAGGCAGAGGAAGCGGTTCAAGAAAACGATGCAAGTCTGCATCACAGGAGCCTGGTGGGAGTGGTCACACGAGGCCGAGCAGGGCTAGGATCCTTTCCAACTTCCCAAATGAACACCAGGGGGAAGAAAGGGCGATGACTTGTTCAGGAGGAGGTGAGAGCAGTAGTGGAGGAGACAAGTACCTGCAAGACAGTGGGAATGAGGCAAAAAGGGAGTTTGGATGCCGTGGGAGAATGCAGTTGAAGGGAAAGTGACCTGGGCTGAGCTTTGGAAAGCCGAGCTTCACCGCATCAAATTCTTCATCCAGGCAGTGTATGACGTGCTTCCAAGCCCGTCAAATCTGCACATATGGGGCATAGTAGATACACCAGCAAGCCCACTGTGTTCCAAGCGAGGAACCCTGGAACTAATCCTAAGTTGCTGTACAAGTCCTCAAGACCATTGCTGAAGCCCACAGCGCAGGACTGGCATGGCCAAAGCAGTTCCGACCCTCCAAGAAAACCATTGCCTTTGTCAGAGCAGGGGACAAGCCAACTCCCGCCATAAGAACATCATCTGCAGGCATCCTGACACCTGAAAGAGACTGGCACTTGTTGGTGGACCTTGAACATCAGCTGAAGTTCCCTAGCCATATTGCAGTCACTTCCCTGCGACCAGACATTGTCCTTGTGTCTGAGTCCACGAAGCAAGCAGTGCTGCTGGAGCTGATAGTCCCGTGGGAAGATCCCTTGGAAGAAGCCTTTGAGAGGAAGCTCTCCAAATATGCAGGACTGGTCAGCGACCAGTAGGCTGGCTGGAGAGTAAGGTGTTTCTCTGTGGAGGTTGGATGCAGAGGATTTGCAGCCCTTTCCTTGGCCAGAGGCTTCAGGAGTTTAGGCACAAGGGTGAGAGAGCTTCAAGTTGGCTGTGGCTCAATAGAGGGGAGCCATGGAGTCATGGTAACTGGTTAGCCATCTGGACACAAGCTGGGGTCTGATCAGCTGGGTCACCTGGAGGAGGGCGTACGATGTTGAAAGACCCGAAATGTTCAATCATTCCAGGAACATCACTGAAGATGTGTCCAGATTAGGCATCAGTAGATGTATTTATACACTTAGGTGGATATAGCCTTTGTTTTACATGAACAGTGAGAAAAATATTCTTAATAAAAAGAGATGCTGAACTTAGAAATGAAATACCAATAATACTTTAACAAGAAAAATTAATGTATGCAATTTATTTAGATTAATATCAGCATACCTAAATAATTTATTTCTTTTACGTCGCCTAACAAACCTATATGATCACTGTCATGTGATAAAAATACATCAGCACATCAGTAACTCTCTGATGTCTTATTTCTACAGGTGAAAACCAGCTGCTGAGACGCACAATTGTGTGAATGCAACGTCAGAGCGAAACAGGTAAATGAGCAGGATGAACTGAGGGGGACCATGTATATCTTAATGAGGTGTTGGAAAAGGAGGGCAGCTGGGAGAGCAGCCGGATAAGTTGCACAACAACATACTGTATATCATTATTGTTGAAGGTTTAACAAACTGGTCCTCAGGGTTAGATTACTTAAAAGAAAGGTCTAGGTTATGCAGAGAGTGACAGCAAATTCCAGGTTAATGTGCTGAGCAATTAGTGTTAGCTTGACGTATGTGTGTCTCTTTGTGGTGGACAATAGATTCATTTTCTTGTATTGGAAGACTCTGAGTAGTGGTGTGAAACTGTTCATCCAAAGTAGATTTTAAAAAGTAGCTGTTTTATTGTGACAATGGGAATTAATATTCCCTTGACTGTGTGAGTAAGATTCATCAAGGCTTTGCTATGACTCATCTCTAATCAGTCAAGAGGATCTGTTTTCTCAGAAGCTTCGAAGAGCTTGCATTACTGGAACATATGGAAGCAGTAAAGAAACAGAGCAGAGAGCCTCAATGTGCAAGTAATGACAGTAATTGAGACATATCCAATCCAAAGACAACTGTTTTTTTTATGCAAATGTTCTCCTGCACATTGCTTATCCTTGGTTACAATGATTTCCAAAAGCAATGATCCAAGTTTAACTTTTAGGGCAAATACTCCAACTTACAGAAATAGTTTTTTTTTTTTTTTAAATCATCAGCATAATTTCTCGTGTGATTGTTAGGTTTGAGCTGCTGGTTGTTTGTTAGGAGGTTAACACAAAAACTAAGTGTAAGAAGGACATCTATTGGATAAAGCTACGAGCGAGGTGTTTGACCTTCGTTTATGCATTTAACGTTTGAGCCATGTTTTAATAAATGAAAGATTGGAATGGCTGAATTAAGCAGACTTCAAATCCAGTATCCATTTTTTTTTGTCATCACCTACATTGGCATAGATGGTCTTCAGACCAGGCCTCGCACTAAGAGGCGATGGCAGGTGATTTGATGAATGGTGGTTATACAATCAGAAGTTGAAAGACTTAACTTTTTCAGTTTGATATGTCAAGAGTGTAAAGTTAGTCCTGGTTAGTCCAGTTAGTCCTCCCCACAGGGCTCCATGCTTGAACCAATACATACATTTACATTGCTAGGCATTAGCTATATTCATCCATGAAACTACATTAAACTTGTCATCTTTTAACTTACAATTGCCCCAGAGACAAAGAATAGAATAAGTTTAACGCATTGCCTGTGATAAATTAAAAGAAACATCTTGACCTAAGCACTATATATAAACAGTAGTAGGTAGGAACTTTTTGTGTCCGTTACAGCAGACTGTTAGGCAGCTTCAGGTCCTTCAGAAAAATACTGCTGCTGGAGATCTAACTGGGAAAATTGAGAATATCACTGCTGTTATCAGATCTTTCCACTGACTACCAGTTTTCATTGACTGTTTTTCTGTCGTTAACACTTGCAAGCTTTAAGTGGGAAAAAATAAGTGCCGGTACTCCCCCCCCCCCTCCAGTCATACAAATATGGGACTATGTAAATTTGTGTATATATATATATATATATATATATATATATATATATATATATATATATATATATATATATATATATATATATATATATATATATATTAAACTCTCCCACACTGTTAAAAACCTCCTGTGTTTACCTTCATATTTCCGTTTGGCCGTGCATTTTGTCCCTCCAAGTTATTTCCATCACAACCACGAGCACGCCCGTATAGCTCAACGGGATGAGCAGGCGACTTGCGTACAGCGAACGTGGGTTCGATTCCAGTCGCGGCATATTTTGCACCCACTTCCTACGAGTCTGTCTTTCACTGCACCTATCAAATAAAGTTGCAAGAGCCGCATGACACCGGCCAAAGAGCCGCATGCGGCTCGCGAGCCGCGGGTTGGCCAAGCGTGCTTTTACGTCTGTACGGCAAGCTTTGAGCATCAAAACACCTTAATCAACAAATCCAACCTGTAGACTTTGGGGAGATCGGGGGGAGTTACTGACTGATGGGGAATCTGGGAAGAACAGTACCGGTACGCGCCGCACACAGTAAATAATTTCCGGTACGCTGATGGGTACAATTTAGAAGTGCCGGTACTGCGTACCGCTCCGTACCGGCCCACTTAAAGCACTGCTTGCAAGGCACTTAGGGATGGGCAAGCCATCTGAGGAACTTCCTCAGAAGTTCCTCAGATGGCTTGGGTCATTTTGACCTGAGCCTTAGTGCCTTCAAAGGGTTAATATTTATTGGTTTTCATGTCCTTTTGGTGAAATGTATTTTTAATGTAAATCCTGCTTGTACTAGTCCTTGCTTCTAATTTCCTGATGCATTCCTTTGCTTGCATAAAGCTCCTTGGGTTTCCTCTTTGAAACGTGCCATCTGTTGTGCGACAAACGGGTGCTGGTTCAGTTATCAAAGAGTTATTTATTATTGTCCTTCGATAATTATTAATAAATAATGAAGTAGATTGTTTATCAAATTGAATTATCAAAACGAATTAATCAAAACGGGGCACCACCTGACTTATTAGGAAAATAATAACTAAACAGCAAAATCAGTCTCAAGGTAACTGTTATTCCATATGTGCCAGCCTGTTGCCAGGAGTGGCGTTACAGAATAACAGTGAAGGAAGGAGTCTGAGCACAGACCTTTGCAACCAGCAGCTGTGACAAATATGTATAAAACAAACACAAAAGACTTTGCTCATTCAAATTAATCAGAATGTATTTACACAAGTGTGTAAATACATCGCGTGTGTGTGTGTGTGTGCGTGCGTGCGTGCGTGCGTGCGTGCGTGCGTGCGTGCGTGCGTGCGTGCGTGCGTGCGTGCGTGCGTGCGTGCGTGCGTTCGTGCGTGTATGTGCTGGTGTCAGAACAACGTCACGTCACATGGACCAAAACAAAATGGCGAACAACGTCACAATGGCTGTTCATACATACTTTCACGAACACAGCTGATGGGATGCTCCTCGGCTGATACTGGTCACGCTGATCAGCGATGAGGTAGTCCTTACGAGACGTAAGGACAGTAGACGTTTATTGTGCAAAGACAAAACTCGGAGAGAGGAGAGAATCGGAGCGAGCCAAGCAGAGTTCCTTGGTGAACAGCTGGTCAGTTACGTCCTGGTGAAGAGCAGCCCTTTTCCTCGTCTCTGGACGAAAAGAGACCTGGAGGAAAACATGACAAGGTTCGGGAAGCCACTGCTATTTAACCACCAGCGGGGACGCGCTTTTCATCAGCAGTCTTGGCGGAACAATTCATTATACTTACTGTACGCGCGTCACCTCAGGCCCACCCCCTTTTGACACCTCTCCAGCGATGAACTACAAAACCTGCTGCGCTTTGTACTCATTTCTTAATTCTTTTGTTTCAAAACCATGTGGTCAGCTGTAATAAAATCGAGGCTGGTCTCAGAGTCGGGCCTTAAGGTTGAAATCAAGGCCTCCCCTGTTCACATAGGACTGTGGGCCAACACATCATATCAATAAAGGTTCTTTGCCTGGCCTTTATGTGTTCTGATGAAGTGTACTTAAGTTCCCACTGGAACGTGGAGGGGTTTCTTTTGAAAGTCCTACCAGCTGTTACCAGCATACTGACATTTCTAATTGTGCTCCTTCTTTTACTAACTTGACTTGTCTTGTCAAATGTGCTTTCATCTGAAATCTACAGGACTGCTCAAAAATGTTACCATCTGTTTCTTACCAAGATAAGTTGTTAGTGGGTGGCTACACTGAGTAAACCATTTCATAAAAACAAAAAAGAAGCAGTGAGCGTGCACGTGCCAGAGCAATCATGACGTCATACATCCCTTAAACCTAGTAAGCCTTGGAAATGAAAACCATTTGAGAGATTTACCCCTTCTGCATTTTTGTAAATTACTTACGTTGTCCTTATGTTTAAGAATGTTCTGGAGGTGGTAAACCAACACTTAATAGTGCATTGTATTTGAAAGTTAAAAGTGTTGACACATATTTGTAGATGAGATCTCAATGGATTAATGGAGGACATTTTACTCCATAGAGACAGAGGGTTAATTTCCACTCACATTATATACATTACATTGCATACATTTCACTTACACACTGAATTGAGTAATAGAAATTGTCAGGTACATGATGTGTTTAAGGTCAGTTATGGTTGGGCATCGCTTGATAGCGTGGGAGGGAGTCGTTAAAAATCAATTGGTGAGTCAGTGCCATGTCATACTGCATTAGTGGACTCAATCAAGCTCTCCTGAGGATGAGTGCTGCTCTGAAGCTGCCTGTCTGACAATACACAAAAGGCAGGACTGGCAAATATCCCAGACAGCGTGCCATCTGTTCCTGGAGTGTTGAAGATTCATCAGGTGGACACAGTGCACCGGGGCTGTGCCATCAGGAGTGATGCAAGATGTAAATATGCTACAAGAGGAAGGTAAGCAAGCTCTGACACCCTTCCAAACGTTCCTATAGTTCCTCTCAGGCCTATTTTCCCTCTTGAGGAATCCAGGAAACACTCAGACTTCTCAAATTGCTCCTCTGATACAGCTATTAAAAAACAGATTAGAGCTAAACTTGATGATTTTGATTGGATATGTTTTAAAAATTCTTGATAAAATTAGTGTTATTTTTGCCCATTTGACTTTCATGAATAGTTTTAATTTAATGCGTAGGCCTACCTGAATTTGCAGTAATTGCTACATATGACCTACATTAAATCCTGTTGGTCACGGTCTTTTGATTATTTCAAACAAGGCTCGAGCTCTTTGGTATATTTATTTCTTGTTGCTTCGGTCTCCTGTAAGTTCACGCATGTGGACATCACAGGTCTTATGAGGTTAAGACTGAAACAACTTTTCTCCTTCTTATCTTTTTTGTAATACATTTTTCTGGGCTCAAATTTAGTTCATTTGACATTTCTAGATGTAGATTTAATAACAATCATCAAAAATAAAAAATACACTTTTGGCATTAGAAAATATTGTGCTTTTTTTCTTCCTTTTTCAGTCATTCTAATTTAAGTAAAAACAACCCAGTCCGCTCACATAAAGCTGACAGGACCATTTCTCAAGTTGAATGTCCTCAGAATGACCCTCCAAGCTGATCTTACTTCAATAAGTCCACTGTATTTTCTTTGGAGTCTCTTTGCGCCGTAATTTCTCCCTGTGTTTTCTTTTCTCCTACTTCTCTTTTTCCATCCTTCCTCAGCTCACTCTGTCATTTTGTTTTTGCTGGCCTGCCTCCCAGTGGGACAGCATTCTGATGGTGCTCCCGACAGAAAAAATGCCACATCTGACTTCCATTAGGGACAACTGGAAACCAAGACAATCCCATATTGTCAGGTAGAATTTCATGCAGCAACTGAGCCCAGAAAGCCACACATCTTAAAAGGCGGTGCAACTCGGGTTGACTCAGGGTTACCAAGAGTCAGTTTCAAAAAAATCTGGACTGTTTCAGATCTTCCAAAAGATTTTAAAGCGAAAAACTTTTAAATGTTATAGATACTCCTTTATACGTTTCTCCTCCAGTCGAAGAGTAGTAGAAAAGCATTGTGGCAAGTGTGATTAATGTTATGCATACACCACAATGACTCAACCCACACGCATCAGTGCAAATTTTATCACTAAGTGTGCTTCTGACATGTATAATTTTGACCAATTTTCAAAAGTGCTGTTTCTTAGCAAAAAAGTATGCTCACTGACAGGAAGTGCACTTTTGGCTCAGCTGTCTTTGAAAGGGCTTTATTTTTCATACATCAGACCATTTGTTTGTGCCAAATCAATAGCTTTAGCCAGAGCTTTGTTGACAACATAAATAATTACAGAAGGCAAGCAATAAATCACCACCATTTGACATCCACATAATATGATGAATGGTTTGAAAAAGTCAGATAAAGACAAAAACATTGTTGTCAAAATACAGCCCCTGGGTCGCAGCTTAAAAGTAGAGGCTTACACCACAGTTCATATTTATTTTCATTCTGTGCAGCAATATAAGGTTACTGTTTGCAAACTCAACATTCAAATTATTTTCTGCTCAGAAAGTAAGAGCGATCAGGTGTTAAATTTGAATAATAAAACCTAACTGTATGCACCGATTGTTTCACAGCCGTTACTGTCTTAGGCATGAATAGAAATACCCACACTTCCATACCGGATGATGTGGTGTCTCTGTACTTTATGGAAATGTCTTTGTTAAGCTAAGAAAATCTTTATGGGATGTTTAATGAACTGCTGTCTTGAGCTCATTCCACAGCATCTCTTATACAGTTCAGATCTGAGCTCTAACTGGGCACTCAAACAGACATGTCTTCTTCTTCTGAGGCTATTTTGAGATGTACTTCCATAGTAACACCATCCTGCTTCAACACCCATCACTCCTTTAAAACAGCCACCCTGAAAATATCCTGTAATACATTTTGATAAACTTGAGGATTTCTACTACCATCCATGATGGCAAGTCATGGAAGTCCTGAGGCAGTGAAGTAAGCTCAAATCATGATGCATCCTCCACCTTGCATCACTGTTGGGATGGTGTTTTGATGTTGGAAAGCTGTCCCTTTTTGATACATGCACAGTACTGAGTATTCTTCCTAAACAATTCAACTTGGCTTCCTGCCTGGTCATTGACTAACTTGTAATACACTTTTGGACAGCGATTGGCTCATGTTAAAGTAATTATTCCCTGCCTGCAGTTACTTTTTCTTTGCACAATGGGAATGTTTAATGAATATATATTCTAAAATCAAATACATTTTTTCATGAGAAATTATTGCAGAACATCAGTTAGATGCAAGGACTTCACTTCCCACTGTCCACTGTAGGAAAGCGCTGCTACAGACAGACATAACATCGTTTTAAACCAAATATGTGAGAAAATCCATACCCACCCATGAGCCTGATCATTTTCCTGGATGTATACGTTTGGTCTTAACTTGACAAACCTGTGAAGAAATTATGTATAATAGTACTTTGATCCTCAGTATGGAAAGATAAAGTGTATATTTTTGGGGGGACTAAATAATATTTGGATTATGTACATCTTAAAATTAAAATCAGTGTCATTTTTTCTTCCCCCTGCGGTACAGAAAGCTAATTCTTCATTTGCACTTGATGTAGGTATGCAGAACTAAACTGCATCATGCAAAGAAATAAAACTGATTTGGCAGAATCAACAGTTATCAGTGATGTCTAAAAAGCCCCAGACTTTGTGTTGGCCTTAAAATATCCCTAACTTTGTTTGGATCTTAGTTCCTCTAAAATATTTGCCACCAGCGTTCATTTCATTATTTCAAAACCTGGGAGCAAATTGCAATTCAAGTTTGGCGAAAAAGAAAAACCAACAAAAGCATCTCATGGTTTCAGAGGCCGGGCTCTTACGGGAACCTCTCGGCTCCGAGCAGGTTGATTAAGACGGAACAGAGCTCCGATGCTGAGTGACCGCAGCCGTCAGCTTCTCACTTTTCTGCTGCCACTGCTGTGTGTTGCTCGTGCACGTGGTCCTGCGAGGGTTTCACTTTACCACAGAGTTCAGGAAGTCGAGAAAGCAGCGGGGAGACTGTCTGAGACTGTCAAGACTGGCTTATAAAAAGACCCCATGAGAGATGGAGTGAGGGATTGAGCAAAGGGAGGGAAAACGGGGAGGAGGAAGGGAGGACAGAGGGACAGGGGGAGGGAGGTGAAAGGAGCGCGAGGAGGAGGAGGACAATAAGGCTTTTGAGGAGGCCTTTCGTGGGAGCATATGTGGGTCATGGAATGAATAAACAGACTTTCCCTACCCTGATTTCATGATTTACACACAGACACACACACACAGAGCCGAGTTGTGTTGTTTATGTTCCCCATTTACCATTTACACATAGGTTTTCACATATCACTCTCAAACAGACACACACATACACACATGAAGACAGGGTAACATTGTCTTGCATTCATTGTTTATGTCTCTCCATTTCACTCATTTATGTATGTGGCCCCAACATGCCCTCTCTTTAAATCTCTTGGCTAACTCGTACACATAAAACCTGGCCATGTGTCTTTTTTTTTCTTCACACACCATCATTCCGGCACACACACACTCATTCTGCTGGCCTCTGGCTCACTTTCACATTTCACTGGCGGCATCACTTGTATGTTTCTGAGCAGATTTGAAGCATCAGATGTTTTGTAATGAGATTAAAAGAGGCATAACAGGGGGGGCATGTTTCTTATGTTGTAGTCTGTGAGGAGACAAAACTTAAGTCTTGTCACGCAGCTGAAGGATTCTTGAGCAAAAAGGATCCTATCTCGGTGGCAGGCCCCTCTGCACAGCTGACCCGCACCAGACCTGCAGGCATCTCAACCCAATAACAAAATAAATCCTGCTCTGAAGAAAAAAACTGAGCTCCACTCTGGTCGTTTTCTCAAGACCTCAATCTAAATGCTAAAATTCATTCCATTTTATAATGGTTCTCTGGTCATAGTGTAATTGTCAAGAGATCTGTTATTCTATAGTCAGATTATTTGAAGATTAATATTGTAAAGGGTCCTGAGGCAATTACCATCTCAATTCAGTGGCTGCTAGTCCCCATCGCTTGATCATTCACAATCATGTCTCCTCTGGTGCATGGGGCTATTTTGCTTTCATCATTTCTGCGTGTTGTTTTTCGGCGGCTTTTTTTGTTTTCAACTTATGATTCCATTTGTTTTTCTGGGTCAAATTTAGATGTCTGTCAGTTTGATGTTTTTATTTTGTTCTGTTGTCCAGAGTTTGTTTTTTCAATGCAGAGCCCTTGAGAGTGTAGACAAATGTTAACCTAAAGAAAGTTACTCAGCGGTGCTGTTTTGGTGCCATTACATCACACTATTTACGTTTTGCTGTACAGCAGGAGTGACATTCACACGAGGAGTAACACCATCAACAAGACGATGGAGCTTTGTACGTACTGTACGTTTTAAACAACCAAGGAAAACTTCTCAAGGTCGTGAAGGTCAACACACCAAAAGGAATCCCAGTCAAGACAAATAGACAGCTGATGGTGCTTTAACAGCCATCTGAAACATACAGATTTGTATGTCAGCCTCAAGCTGTATGAATTCTGCAGTTTTTAACCCTGATTTCCTCCAACTGATCAATATTTGGATATACTCCATTCAGCGCTTCTGTTTCGACAAGACTACAACATGATCAAATTTTGCTAACCTGCATCCCAGTCCTCTTTGTTCAACAGAGAGTGGATCTGTGAAATCTTGAATTCTCAAAGGTCTGATTAAAAGATGTATGCATGTATTCACCAAGGGCTGACATAATTCCCAGAGATGATATTTACAAGCTAACCTAATATCATGCCATGCAACACTCTTGACTCAGAGTTCATAATTTACTTTACTGTCTGAACTCTGCAATGATGAGGAGCGACAGGGACAGACTTTATCAGAACTTCTTTTACATTGCGAGATAAATGATATAAGACTTAGCCAACAGTTTACCAAGAACGTGTGATTATCCGTGCAGACGTAATATCTTAGCTGCCGTGTAGCTATGCTACATGCTTCTGTTCATCACTCACTCATATTTATTTATATATTTATTTTTAACTACATCCTGACCAGGTGCAAGGCCTCTTACTTGGAGACAACTGGTTGATATGTACACAAATTCATGCATATTCATGGATATTTTTCATTAATTTTGCTAGCCAGCCAGCAAAGTCAAGTAACCTTTTATTTCAGATTAGATATATTGATTGGGGTCAGAGTTAGCTGAATTGCCTGTGACTGGTCCTTACATGACTGAAAGTAACTGAATTAAAATCAGTCTATTTTTAATGCATTTGAGACCGACCCTGAAATGTCATCCTCCGGTGGACCAGTGGCTGGATCGCATGCTTTGGCTTAACACTCCATCTCCGTCCCCATTGTGTGTAATCAAGAGATTCTGTTTCCTGTTTCTGTTTTTATGGGATCTTTATCTGATTTTTGCAGTCCAGAGTATACCAACAATTGGATACCTTTACTTCACCAAAAAACCCTGAAATGGGAGAGGACACCATGTTGTTAGCACAGCCATCGATGTTATTTGTCCAAATTGTCATGGCTCTTTACGGTTATTGCTAACTGATGGAGAAAATACTCTCGGACAAACACCCTCTGGCATTCCAGGAAATACAAACCATTTGGAATTGGTTATGTTGGGGAAGGTTTCAAATGCTAGAAAAACATCTAGACTTCTGGCTTAGATGACATGAGATAATGAACACAGGAAGATTTAAAGAAAGAAAAGAAATTAATTAATTGCCATAATGATGAACTGTGTGTTTAGAGGGTGGCCGGCATGCTCTTCCTACCTTCATCAAATACAGAGAACTACTGTATATTTATTCTCATCATTCTTCTCCATTGTCTTTTGTATTTTTCACTTTTTTATCACTTGGGCTGCTATAATTTCCAGTAACACCATTTGAACGCTATTTCTGGTTAATTTCATTAAGTAACATGTGAAGTCATGTGGATACGGCTCATTTGATTTGAAGGCTACCCTCTCAATCGGCTTCTCCTTTGATCCTTGTAGCTAAATCTGCACATGAAATCTAAGACAAGCTTCTGTGTGGAGGGAAGGGGTCCTGCCCCTGTTTGATGAAAACCCCACAAAGTTTCAAATGGCTCATATTGTTGTTTCATTCCTGTGTCCTGTTTTATTTTATATCTTTCTTCCTTCAAAACTCTTTCTCAAAAGTCAGTTAACAATCTTCAACCAATTGTATTACTCTTAAAAATCAGTATAGTTTGTATTTTTTCATCTAGATGGTACTCATCAGCTGACTGATTCATTGAATTACTCACCACTGGACCAAAAACAAAACTGGTGGACAGATTAGGACAAAAAAACAAAAAAATGCCATAGATGCCATACACAAAATATTGTAGCCTATCCTTAGTAAACACTGAAAAACTGCGACTCATAAAAAGAATGTAAATAGAATCTGTTAGAAACTAAAAAGTAAAGAAAGCACACAAGGAATCTTGAAAGAATCTTAAGCCTTCTGCCAAAACCTGTTTTCATCCAGTAACTCTCTCATGATGCGCGTGTTTGCTTTGCATGCAAGATTAATCAATATTGACAAGTAGCTGAATTTTGCAGCGACCAATTACATGGGAAAGAAGAAAAGGTCTGCATGTGCTGTGTTTGATGGGTGAGTAAATATTTCATGCAAGAAATGTGAAACAAAGAAAGTGTGTTTCTCAAAATGATTGTGGTCACGTGATGTGAACAGTGAGGCATGAAGGGGTAACTAAACAAAAGGGTGGGGGAAAAATGAAGTTATGTATGTATACTATTGTGGTACCGTGTATTGTGTTGTGATTTTGAAACTATAAATGTAAAAAATATGTATGTAAAAAATTTAATAGAAATAATTTTGGCCACCTCTGTGGATGTTTACTGTTCCAATTGTTTCCTATTCCGCCTATGCAACAGGTTAGCTTTGTATATGCAGGTACATACTCTTAATTTTTGCTAAGTAATTAATTGAGTAGGTTAAAAAATAATTTCCCAAATTAGGTTTTAATTAAATTTATATTGTACTTAGTCTTCTGTCAAAGGCATCCAGTGCTGTGACCAGAGCCGGATTAACGCAAAGGCAAACTAGGCATGTGCCTAGGGCCCGATTGACAGGGGGGCCCAGACAGAGGGACAAAAAAAAAAAAAAAAAAAAAATCCCGCAAGGGATGTGCGAACCGTGCGACCGCACGGGGCCTCGCGCCCCACGGGGCCTCGCGCCCCAAGGGATCTGGCGCTATGGGCTGTTTTTTTTTTTCCCCAATTTTTTTTTTTTTTTCGTTTTTTTTTCCTTTTTTCCCTTATAAATATCAACAGTCACGTTCCATTACAGACCTAAATATGTACTAGTCTGTGCATATCAATAAATATATGTGCAATGATGACGCGTGTCTGTTGTTCAATACAACTGCGTCTGACCAAGCGCGGACACAAGCTAGTCTGATCCAGACGGGTGGAGTTGGAACAAACTGTCACACAATGTCAAGAGAACGAGACAGATTCAGGAAATTTCCATCAGGGGATGAAAAAAGAAAAAAACGAAAGAAAATGGAAGAGCTTAATGCCTCTCTGAAAGGCACGTTTGATAAATTTGTTACAAAAATCACTGATCCGACCGGGTCTCAAGCAGCCGTGGGGCCCCGCGTCGAGGTAAGCCCAGATGATGATGAGGCAGGGGAAGGTATCCAGTATTTTGCTAATTGGAGAGTTAAAATTGCGCATATAGACACCCGATCCGACCCGAAAAACCCAAAAATTTTGCACGCATACAGACATACATACTACAGCACACTTTGTCTTACTGCAAATTTTATTGGTCTTTGTAGATTTGACTTCTTATTTAACTATTCAATTTAATCAACTCATTTAATTAAGATTTTCTGCAAAATGCTCACAATCGATAAGATAAGGATAATTTAATAGCATTTAATAGAGCGGTGTAATAACGTATAAATAATAAAAATCTAAAAATAGTCTGATATACAACACATGACTTATTTTGGAATACAAAGAACCAACTTGACTATGACTATGTTATGTAAAATGTGAATTAAGTTTTATTAGTAACTTTGGTAAGTTTAAGATTTCATAAATAACATCGATGGAGGGGGGCCCAAAAATCACAGTCTGCCTAGTGTAGTCCATTTATTTAATCCGGCTCTGGCTGTGACTGTTGGGCTGTGTTGCTTTCGGTGCTCATCTGATGACGATGTCTAAAATTTGGTTGTGTAGGGGCTGGAATGGGGTTATCTTTGCTTTTAAACCATTCTGCTCGACAATTTTGCCCAAGCACAAAGCCTTGAAAGTATGTTCTTTTCATGAAATTCTTCATTTGTCTTACCAACAAAGAACTCTTTGCTCGTCGTTGCCTGAAAGTTGTTCGTAAATTCATTAACCCTGAGAACAGTGTGTAAAATGTAACTGAGCCCCATCCTGCTACCTGTCATCTCATTTTCAGAGATATTTACACAAATTCTTCACTTTTTTGGCAGAAATGCCTTCTATCTTGTTACATCCATCTCTTGAATTTGGTGTTCCAAGTTTGTTCCCTTTGCCACTAACTTCGCGAGAACTGCCACCCAGGCTACAGCAAGCAGCAGTTCTCACGAGGCTAGTAAGAATTCAGTTTGGAGAGGCACAATAATGCTTTTTAAAAATTATTATATTATATAAAGGAAAATGTATGAGATAATACGGGAAGACGGCGGGAAATAGGGTAAAATATGGTAGTTTCCCGCCAAAAAGGGGAGACTTGACAAGTATGGCCGCAAAATTTGAGCTTGGTTCCTTTCTCACAATTTGAACAAGTCATATCCCCCAAATTCTTACCTGTCTGAAATAGTTTGGATGTGCAGCCTTTTCTTCTTTTTCTGTCAACCCTTACAAAAAAAATAGACAAATCTTACCTAAAATTCAAAACGTCATTCCACAGTATGCTTTCAGGACACATGTCAACTAAGCATTTTCCTTCATATTTAAGTGAATATGAATTCCATTCTTAAATTGCATGATTGTAAGAAAAGATTTCATGTATAAAGCATGTTTGAGCTTAAAAAGTTAGCAAAAAACTCAAATCAGTTGCTGACATGTGCACACAAGGCGCCAACCATCATACATGACATGTAATTACTAAAGACAAATTAAAGTTAATCAGCTTCAGGTCAGTTTTCCATTTGAGCTCATGGGAGCATTCAGATGGGACATTTGTATAAAGGTTGGTTAACTCGAAAAGTGGGAAAGAGTCAGGAAACCCACTGATGAAAAACATGTTGTACTGAATCAACATTACTTTTTAGCTCTCCACTCATCCACGTGTACAACAGGAATCCCTGAGAGTCCACGTGAACTCTCTGTTACACGTAAATTTGTTCTAAGTCGATTCAACTCGTCCCCATCTCTGATTGCCAGTCCCAAAGGCTCAACTGGACATATGAGCCCCAAAAAGGTCGACTCCGTGGTGATGCCAAGTCTTTGATCTGACAGCCAAGACCGCTTTGATACGTTCTTATCAGTGAAAACAAGGTTTCCCCACTCTTCTCCTGTCTGATATTCCTCTTCACTTTCTCAGTTTCATCCCTTCCTGGCACATTCTCTCTCTCTTGCTTCCTTGCCCTCTCATTTCTCAGCTTCTCTCATGTTGGTACCCTTCTTTTCCCCTTTTTTCCTCCATCATCTCATACTTTCTTTTCTCTTATCTCTCCCTCTTTCCTGGCTCTTTTGAACTCTCACGTTTTCCTTCCTCTCCTACCCTCTCTTTCACTTGTAGACCTGCTTATCTCCCTATAGCCTGCACAGCTCTACACCGGTTTGCACACATATACACACTTTTGGATTATCTTCAGGTTGATTATATCCTCAGCCTAAGAGTAGGACGATGGGCAGAGGGAACAGCTCTTATACTGCAGTCTGTTTTCATCTATATTTGTAACTCCTCTTTTCTGCATCAATTGAGGACATTTCCCTTTAATTATAAAGTAATTATGCTAATAAAATCACAAAAAATACTGCAGGAATTTACAGTTAGTCAACTTTAAATCTGTCCAGCCATTATCTGCCTCTGTATAGGGCAGTTACAACACAGTTACGGCTAACAAGGCAACCACTCGTTTCACCCAGGTGATAACCTATGCATCCTTAGACGCATCATGTTCAATTCTGTTATGTTCATAAAACTGGACGTGATGAGACTGCTTGTTAGCATGTGGACAATCCCAGAGATTGTAAACTGTTGTTTTGCTTTGTGTGAAATTGTGTCAATCAATCAATCAAAACTTGATTCATACAGGACTTTACATCACCATGGAAAAGGCCAAAGTGCTGCACATTTCACACAGGAAGAAACAGAAAGGTAAATAGAATGAAATGCAGTTATAAAATGAACCCAATAATAAAAATCTGATAGTGACACCAACAAGTTTACACATGGTGTCACTTTCAGATTCTTTTCAGCAAACCAAACAAGTGATTCTTCAGGTCGGACTTACACATGGCCGGATCAGTAGTCATACACAGGTCAGGCCGCAATCAGCTTCAAAGTTGAGGAGCTGTAACAGCAAAAAAACAATCACACCACCGCCTGTACTGGGACGTCATGCAGCATTCAAGCAGAGCTCTGCTGGGACTGTGGATAGTTAAAAGTTCAATTAAATGAGGTGGAGTGAAGCCATTAGAAGCTTTAAAAACAAACATTGTAATTTAAATCAATGCAATAACAAACCAGAAGCCATACAAAGTTTGTAGAATTCTTGTAAGTTTTGAGCCAAAAGTACAGCTATAAAAAAAGGACAAAGAGAGGTTTGATGATATACGATGAATATGAATATGAGCAACAAATGTTGACAAAAGTATGATGTCCATTCTCTCCTTATTTTTTATTGTGAAGAAATAATTTCGATCTCAATTTAAAGAAAATATTGTGTTTCTTTATATAATGCGTCTCAGTGATGATAGTAATCCAGGTATCCTTGGATGGAAGGGGCTACCTGTACCTGCTTCTGTGTGAGGGTTTCCTTGCTTCATAAAGATATTGACAAAGTAAGACTGTCCTGAGCCTTACCCGATTAAAAATAGTCAGAAAAAGATCATTTCCCCATTTCTCTTGATAATCTGATCTGCCCCTGACCTCCCATATTGACTCAGGTTTTAATGTCAGAAAAACTTTTGATGTTCTTCCACCAACATTTTTTTCACTCTCCCACCTCTGTATTTACACATGGTTTTACAACAGAAGATGAAGGTTCTGTATGGCTCCATTCAGAGTCCTGTTGGATGACTCAAGATAAGGCTGCAATTGCTCACTTTCTTTTGTAATCATTTGCACGATACTCTCCTCTAAAGTGCTTATTCAAAGCATCTTCTTTGTTTGAGGTCCATCTGCACCTTGCCTATACTACTGAAACTGCCACAAACCAAAGTGTGCACTTTGCATCAGTGTTACAGCCTAGATGTCCTTCTCAGTTTGACAGATGACTAGCTGTTTTTGCAGAGGAGTGGAATATGGGCTGGACACCTGTCATTTTTGTCATATCTATCCAGGAATTATTCACTGAGACGTTACTTTTTTCATGGCCATATCCATGCAAATTCACAAAAATAATTTCTGTGTGATCAATACTGTAGCCAACTCGTGCTACCGGGGTCACCAGACAGGAATGAGGACACGTGGTTTAGCGGAGAAATGGTCGACTTTATTCGTCACCAGACACATACACACCCACGCACACGGCAGCCGTCGTGTCCTGGTCTCAGGCACCTCCGTGTCATAACCCCCACCAACCCTCCAGGACAATCAGCCCAATCCTTAAAATCACAGGCAGAGAGGAGAGATTGATTGGACACACCTGTGCCCAATCAGCTGATCCAACCTGCGCCACCTGTGCGCTACTCCCCCGCAGACCCCACCCAATCCTCCACCCTGCCACAAATACCAAAGTAACGGCCCATTTTAAAAACAGTGCATTCCGGCATTTGAATGTTAGACTTGAAGACACACGTTGACACAAACTTGTAAAAAAATGAAAATAATTAAAGCTGCAAGCAGCTATGAACGGGCCCTCGCACCCTTGTGCACGTTCAGGTGTGCTGCAGTGGAAACACTTGTATGACTTGCATGTAGATTCTTCAGGCCTGGACATTTAGCGGCTGAGACCACCCACGACTCTCTATATAAAACCATTCAAAAGTTATGGCAGAAAGTAGGAACTATCAGATATCAACAAATCAGATGAAGGGACGGGGCTAATTTGCAGCAATTATGTTCAAGGACTCAAAACCGAGTCCGATGACACCACCCACGAGTCTTTATGTCAAACCATTCAAAAGTAATTGCAGAAAATCGGAAGTATCACATATCGACCAATCAGAAGTAGGGGCGGGGCTAATTTGCACCAATCAAGGTGTAGGAGTCAAAACCGAGTCCGATGACACCACCCACGACTCTGTATGTCATACCATTCAAAAGTTATGCCAGAAAATAGGGACTATCAAATATTGACCAATCAGAAGAAGGGGCGGGGCTAATTCCGGCCAATGAAGGTAAAGTACTCAATACCGAGTCAGATGGCGCCACCCACGACTCTTTATGTAAAACCATTCAAAAGTAATTGCAGAAAATCGGAAGTATCACATATCGACCAATCAGAAGAAGGGGCGGGGCTAATTTGCACCAATCAAGGTGAAGGAGTCAAAACCGAGTCCGATGACACCACCCATGACTCTGTATGTCATACCATTCAAAAGTTATGCCAGAAAGTAGGAACTATCAGATATCGACCAATCAAAAGAAGGGGCGGGGCTAATTTGCAGCAATTATGTTCAAAGACTCAAAACCGAGTCCGATGACACCACCCACGACTCTTTATGTCAAACCATTCAAAAGTTATGGCAGAAAGTAGGAACTATCACATATCGACCAATCAGAAGAAGGGCCGGGGCTAATTCATGCCAATGAAAGTCAAGTACTCAATACCGAGTCCGATGACACCACCCATGACTCCTTATATCAAACCATTCAAAAGTTATGGCAGAGAGTAGGAACTATCAAATATGGACCAATCAGATGAAGGGGGGGCGCGCTTTTTGGCATCTATCGTCGCCACGGTAAGACTTTTAACTGACACTTTAACTTTTAACCTACGCGTCGTCGCAGGATGGAGACGCACATTTTGATGTATAACACACCTGGATGCACGTTACGGTTCGGGCCGTATTAACTGCCGAAGGAATGCCATAAAATGCGCCAAAATTACACGATTAATTGAAAATGGCCAACTTCCTGTTCGGTTTCGGCCATGGCGCCAAGAGACTTTTCTTTAAGTTGTGACACGATACAGGGCTGTACCGATTTCCGTGCATGTACGTCAAACCGTACGTGCTCGGGCCCTAATAATATGAAGGATATTATTGATATGTGATTAAATATATAAAAAGTTGCCCAGTCTAAAATGTGTTATTTTTGTATTTGATGTTAACTTGTTCTCCTCCGCTTGCAACTCTAGCAGTTACCTTGCAAGCTCCTGAAGGTCCTGAACCGTAACTTGAGAATTTAAGGGTTTGAATAACTGAAGATGTTGTTTTGAAGCTTGCTTAGTGTATTTTATTAAATAAAATAAACTCAAAGCACAAAATCAAAATGAAATCTTCAATCAGGCACTTTCATAGTTTTTTACATATTTATACATTAACCAAATTTCCAGAAAATGCATGTGTCTGTGATGCAGAAGATCATTTGCTGAAATGCGCAGATCAAATTCTGATGCATTATAACTTATAAAACATGGAATGTTGTCCCGTATCACAGTGGGAATAATGACAGCTTTTCATACAAGCTGAAGAATGGATCTGTCACCGCTCAAATCTATCGCATATGTCTACTTTACACTTCCACATAGTAGCTGAAAATCAGCCAGTTATTTATGAGTCCTTTGTGTGGCAGACACCCCAAAGACTCTCCTCTGTTTCATACGGTAAGTCACACATCAGAGGCAGCCAAGTGGGGAAATAATGCTTTATGCTGATAGATGGCAGCTCACAGCAGTAACAGTACAAAATGTTCTCAGTGCTTTTCACATGATGTACTCTGAAGACTCCTCTAACAGGAGGGTCTGACTTTCACTGTCATTAAAAGAAGATCCTAAATAGCTTTAAGTGTGGCTTCCACTTCCATCATTCTCTCTTTGAGGCCCTTTCTCGCCTCCTATGTCTTGGTATATTTCACTTAATGGTCTATGTTTCTTCAGCATCCAATGCTTTTGATGTTTTTTTTAGAGAAAAGAGAAAGATGTGGGTGCCATAAAGATCTCATTACTACCTACGTACAGAAAACCTTTTTTGCAAGGTTTGATACGTGAGAAAACAATGACTTAAAACAAACAAATTGTGTTTTTCTTGTACACCTTCTCGACCACAAGTTCTTTTTTTCTTGTTTCTAAACTACATACATATTAATGGTAAGTAACATGATTTGGTAAAACCTTTATCGATTAAATATTTATGCATTTTAATCTTTCAGCAGATGTTAATATTCTTAAGGTGTGTGTGTGTGTGTGTGTGTGTGTGTGTGTGTGTGTGTGTGTGTGTGTGTGTGTGTGTGTGTGTGTGTGTGTGTCTTTCACCATCGCTCTTTCACAGTCTGATGTACAATATTTTTTTGAACATTTTAATTCCTAATTCTTACAAGGAGGAAAAAAATCCCTGATGTGAAAGGACAAGACTGATAGAAAGACAAGACAGTGATGGGTGCAGTGTGTGTAGTGTGGTGATTGCTGTCGTGTTTGTGTGATGGGTCTTAGTGGTGAATTGTATTGCAGTAAAGAAGACAGACATGCTAACAAGACAACAGACATAAAAATAAAAGGAAGAACAGATAAGGGTGTGTGCATTTGCGTGTGTGTGTGTGTGTGTGTGTAAAAGAGAGATGAATGCAAGTCTGGAAATATTTTGAATGTATGCGTTACATTCATACATGTATTAACAGACATCCAACTATAAACATGCAAGTATGCACTTGCACAGCAACAACAACCATGAAGCCAATAGAAATATTAACAATGACAATATTATTAATGCTGGTTTTATAATCAGTAGTAGTTTAACAAACAAGGGTAGTTATTTTCATTATCACTGCCAACACCGCAACCATCCAACAGACGCACAGGCTCGCCCCACACCCCAGCAGGGAGACCAGGCCAAGAGGACATGCAGTGCCTGGGCCCCCGCCCCAACCCCCACATCCCATCAACCGAACACATAGGCCATTACTCAAGCACACGTAGGGCACCGACCATGAAGCCCCATCCCAGGGCTCCCCAATCCACGGCACGGGTGCAGCCAAGAGCAGTTGACCCTACACACCACCATCCTGAGCAGCCTGGCAGCACCACTTGTACCACAAAGGAGAAAGGAGAACAAGACAGCGGAGAGGGAGAAGGAGGAAAGAACAGGGGAAACATGATCAACACCAGAAGGGCCAAGACAGCCACTGCCCACCGCTGGTGCCCTCAGCCAACACACCACTCTACCTAAAACCTAAAAGCTCCCTCAAACACCCAGTCCACTCCCAGAGGCACACCCTAGCCTTGCACAATCCCCCTAAGGTCCCTGCTGCGGCCAAGATCCTAACGTCAGACACACACTCTAACAACCCAAGCAGATGTGTAAGTCTGAGTGCATAAAAAACAAAAAAAAGAAAGACGTGTCAAAGCTGGGGATCCAAGCATCATCAGTTTTCCCCGTAGCTGAAAGTCAGTCAGATTATCTGATGATTGCTGCTGTAACATGGTTTTGGATTTTTAACTGTTTATCAATAAGTACCAACCATCTTACTTCCGCATAAACGTTCATGCAGAACTAAGCTTTGTTGCAGTTCCTTTACTGGTGGTACCTAATGGGACTCCAGTTCACAATCAACAGGTCCAGAAACATCTATTGCTAACTTCCTAACCTAGACACTCCAGTAAACCCTCACATGTTTTTTGTCTAGACTAGACTGTCTACACCTGTTTCATCAGATCACCTAGATCACCAGTCATGCATAGCGAGAACGAGCAAGTTTTATTAATTAGCATCATTTCACGGTGCATTTTAATTGGCTAGCCAGTAGTTGAAGTTTGTCAGAAAATGACCTCAGGCAGTCCTTGGTTGCAAGACCTTTGAGATGACTGACGTCTACCTGCTCATTCTGTACGATGCAGGACTGCTGATTTTGAGCTAACTAACTTTCACAAAAGTCATCTCAGCCTCCCTTGTCAGACTATGTCAAACAAAATGAAAATAGCAGCTATACGACCAGGGCCACCACAAGAGGGGGCTGTATAATCCCGTTCAGGTGCACATCATGTGGGCAGGCTGTACTCTCGTTTGCAGGTAGTCACATATGGAATACTACGCCCTCTGTGATCCGAGACTGTAACACATATGGGACATTCAAAACTAACTTAAAAAAATGGTTAATAAGCAACCAAACTTGTAACCACTGTTGATATGCAATGTATGGTCCTTTTTTTTTTTTTTAGGATTAATTTCTGCCTATCATCACTATTAACTACCTCACATTATAACTGACAACCACAACTAGTCACAACTACAACGATAACTAAGTACCGGACTCTGCATTGCTGCAATCTCATACACCCCATACAGACCCCTACAAACATTATTCTTTGTTTATTTATTTATAATTTTTTATATTTTTTTTCTTCTTCCCTATGATTAATTTCTATCTATCATCACTTCATATTTATGACTGTCTGGTTCCTTTATAACAACCACAACTAGTCACAATTATAACAATAACTAAGCACCGGACTCTGCATTGCTGCAATCTCAAACTACACACCCCGTACAGACCCCCGCACAACCCCCCCCCCCCCCGCCGTTTCTTTTTCTCACTTATTCTATTTTTGCATGTACCATACTGATGTGCTGGCAGCACTTTAATATTTAACTATTTAACTATGTTTATCATGTACCACAGCAGATACAAAATAGCACTACAGCACTTTAGTTCTCAAACCATTCATTTCCCCAGCACGGTTTTTATCGTCATTAACTTTTATTGTGAATGCATATGCCATGTTATGGGTGCTATATTGTTTTCTTTTTTTGTGTGATTATTATTATTGTTGTTTGTATGATTTTTGCTGATTACATCTGGCAGGGGGACTACCGATGTAAACCAGCCTATGGCTGCAATCTGGGTGCATCTACATTTTTTTTCCTTTAAAAATGTTGACTGATGTACATTGTCCCTACCAAATAAAAATAAATTGAAATTGAATCTCATCTGTGACAGTCCAAAATTTTGCTGTTTATACCATATAAGGGACTATGATGGACAATCACTCAGAGACATTGCTTAATTTTAGCTGCAAAATTATTTATTGCATACAGTATAATTTCCAGACTGGCAGACTGTAATAAGGACCTCTCAAACTCTCTGAAATATGTTGACAGGCTGTAATGTAGGAACATACAGGGGTTACAAGGCGTTTACATATAAATGATTAAGCTTCAGAGGGCAGTTATAGCAACACCTTTATTTATGTCTAAACTCTGTTACAACACTTTGGCAACCCACCAGCCAGCCTCCCACTTTTCATAACTGAAAATCATGCAGGTATTGTGCATTAGCAAAAACACAACTGTCATTTCAGCATTGTTCATGTTTTGTTGTGACACCGTGGTGAAAATCAAGAGGTTGGAGAACCAGCTTGTCACAAAGTCAGGATTTACTTCAGCAGATGAGTGCTGTGCACCACAGAGGGCAGAGCGCAAAGTTTTTAAATGGGTTGCAAGAAGGTGTCTTTTGTGCTCTGTGATGAGCTTGGCCAGTCAATAAGTGTACAGTAAGACCTATAATCATCCTTAATAAATGGTTTAATCATCACATTGGTGACACGTCTCATGCTGCTTTAATTGCCTGTGATAACACATGCAAAAGGTTGCAAATGACTATGAATGCATTTTGAGATTTTAAGTGTCATAAAGTAGCACAATAAGGACGTGAGAAGTAATGATTAAGTACGATAATAAGATAATAAGTAAAATTCCCATTTCAAATAGTTTCTTTCTGGGAAGAAGATGAAATATTTTTGAGATGAACATACAGATTCATCTTGGGATTTGTTTTGTTAAACCATATATTTGAAAGACAAAAAAGCAAAATCAATTGTGTAGAAAAAGTAAAACTGGGAATAAGTAGCGAATAAGACAATACAAGAACTGATGATAAAAGGAAGGGCTGCAGCTTGAGAAAAAAATCAAGATTTGAGCTTTTTCAGAAGCACTTGAAGAGCACGAGCGGCAAATGCTGTAAAAAAAAGACTTTCTGCAGGATTTTGGTGTCACACAGTCATTTTATCACAGTTCGGGGACGACTGCTGTTTTTCTTTCTTTGACTTCACCCACACAAACACTGTTTAAGGCATTTTTGTGTTGTGCTGTAAAATGACAGCTTTTCTATTGTTTGCACTGAGCCATCTAAGTGCAGAAATGAAGGAACTTGCAGCGTGCAAAGACCGAATATAGTAAAAATTACACCACAGCTGTAGAATGAAAACATATTTTGAAACTATTCCTGAAAATGCTACTGGGTACATATGTGAATTAATACTTTACATTTTAGCGTTCTTTTCATTGTAAATTCACTGTGCAAAAAAGTCTTATACACATTTGGTCTTGTTGTTGTTTTATCAGAGTTTTTATGATTTATTTCCCTTATTTTTTAACAATTCAACTTTTTTTTAGACCAAACTAAAAACCAGCGCACAACACAAAAACAAAAAAAGAAAAGAAAAACACAAATCAACTTAATTAATAAAAAATAAGGCAGGATTAAGATAGACAATCTTGATAGGACAGTAAAGCATAAAAGTAAAAACAATAACATAAAATAAGTACCGATTTATATTATTATTCTACTATGTATTATTATACTCCTATGTATCTGTAGGAGATGTTATCCTCATTCTCGTTGTTTTTCTTCCGACGAAATGAGGGCCTTTTTGCCCCCCCAAACGTGCCCCAAAAGTCACCAAATTTTGCACGCAAGCCCGGCCTGGTTTAATGGTTTGCATTAATGGCTCAACAGCGCCCTCTAGAAAACTTCGTGCCTCAAGCCACAATACGGTTTGATGTACATGCACGAAAATCGGTACACACCTGTAGCATATCGCAACTTAAAGAAAAGTCTCTTGCCACCATGGCCGAAACCGAACAGGAAGTTGGCCATTTTGAATTAATTGTGGCGCAATTTATGCCTTTCCTTTGGCCGTTAATGGGGCCCGAACCGTAACGTGCACCCAGGTGTGTTATTACATAAAAAAAACATCAAAATGTGCGTCTCGATCCAGCGACGAAGGGCATTATTTTTCTCAGTCAAAAGCGTTACCGTGGCGACGCTAGATGCCAAAAAGCGCGCCCCCCACTTCATCTGATTGGTCCAGATTTGATAGTTCCTACTTTATGCCATAACTTTTGAATGGTTTGACATAAAGAGTCGTGGGTGCTGTCATCGAACATGGTTTTGAGTCCTTGAACATAATTGGTGCACGGTGGCGCAGCTGGTAGTGCAGCCGTCTCACAGCAAGAAGGTCCTGTGTTCGATTCCCGCCAGGGAAGCTGTGGGCGCTGAAGTGCGTGTTAGTTCCCCCATGACTTCAGCGCCCGCACCCTGGGTGGGGTTGGCGAAAGGGCCTTTCTGTGTGGAGTTTGCATGTTCTCCCCGTGTTCCCTTGGGTAGCTAATGTGAGCTACCCTCACAAAAACATGCAACAGTCCTGGACTATACATGCCCCCTCTGGTCAACCGGGGCTCCAGATGGGGTGGGGAGGATCTGGCTGGAATAACGTGATCCTTCCACGCGCTACGTCCAGCCAGGGAAGCCCCACCCTGTCTGGTGAAAAGATGCGGCCTGCCCACTCCTCAGGTCAAGGAGGAGACCTGAGCTCAGTGCAGGACCCTCCCGGGGTTGGTAGAGGATGGCAATGCCCAGGACTGTTACTTAGGTAGGAGTACTGGGTGATAAAATGGGGGAAAAAACCGGGATAAAAATATATTTAAAAAAAAAGAACATAATTGGTGCAAATTAGCCCCGCCCCTTCTTCTGATTGGTCAATATCTGATAGTCCTTATTCTCTGCCATAACTTTTGAACGGGTTGTGATAAAGACATGTGGGTGGTGTCATCGGACTCGGTATTGAGTACTTGACCTTCATTGGCCTGCCCCGCCCCTTCTTCTGATTGGTCAATATTTGATAGTCCCTACTTTCTGCCATAACGAGAGTCGTGGGTGGTGTCATCCGCTAAATGTCCAGGCCTGAAGAATCTACATGCAAGTCATACAAGTGCTTCCACTACAGCACGCCTGAACGTGCACAAGGGTGCGACGGCGCGTTCATCGCTGCTTGCAGCTTTAATTTTAAATGTAACTTCCACTCACTAATGTTACAGGTTTTCAAAATCTAAACATTGTCACTAACACCACATTAGTGGTTTCAAATGTTTAGTATCTGTGCAATAATTTGTTATGTGACATTGAACTTTGAGAAAAGTGCACCACTCACTGCAAATATAAGTCATTATTATGAGAAAGCACAATGCGCCCTGTGGGTAAAGTTCCATCTTAGACTTTGCACACAAAGCAAAATTGGCATGTTTGTATTTTTGTGTCTATATCATCAGCTTGCTACAATGTTGCTAATTTCACGTATGAAGGAATTACATTTCTGAACAAAAGTAAGTAAAAAAGAAAAAAAATGCCTAAAATGTAAACGACCCATCTTAATTAAACATTTGATAGATGCACTGAACTGGACAACAAAAAATAACATTTAATGAGCTAAAACTGGGAGTGCCAGTGAATTAGTTTGGATTCAGTGACTAATAATGAGAAAATCTTACAATCTCTACTGTTCACTGATGCTCTACGCAGCATGAATTTCTCCCTCATTTCATTAAAACCTTGCAGCCATAAGAAGTCAGGAAGACTGAAAAAATCTGCAGTCTGCAGTAGTTAACAAGGCTTTATCTAAAAAGTTACCAAAGTGAATTTAACGAGTTTTGGTATAGACGTGGACAGTACATTTCTGTGCAGATCATGATCACTTTTATCAAATCCACTGGTTAAAAACAAACACATACAACACAAGGGTGCTGCAGATTACACCCAGGTCTGCAGATGAAAGCAAATGCTTAGAAAAGCACTCAGCAGCGACTTGCTTTCGAGTCATAACTGTTCCTTACTGTAGCTTTGTGTAGCCCAGAAGTGAGCCTCAAATTTTGCAGAGGATGATCAGCATCCCACAAATTTCAAAATAGAGAGGAGAAAGAAAAGAGCTGCAATAATGGCTACACTACTCCTGGATGCAGCTGGGCCTGTAGTCAATACTCTGCTCGCCACAGGAAGTAAAATATGGACCTGGCACAACAAACTTTTGTCTGGTGAGTGACCTGTAATTGATTCCTGGACCTCATTAAATTATTAATCGTGATGGGGTCAGTTGAAAACCAGTTTGACGTAGATGAGACTGGAACATTTCAGGAGCAGAACTCTTCAAAAATCCAAAGCACAGGCTACCTGATGACGTTTTGGAGAGATAGTGAGCTGGAAAAATAATTGTAATCTGGAAGAAAAGCACTTTCCTTTTCCAACAACTGAGGAGGTGCTCGCTTTGAATCTGAGATGACAAATGACATTGCAACAAAAAAGGTTGAAGTTACCTCCGTTACCACAAGTGTGCTCTTTTGGCTCATGGTAATCTACTGCATGATGCCAGTTACAGTATGACACTACCATTTATTCATTATGATCAAATTTCTTCATGGAAACATCTTGTTACCAAAACAGATCCTCTGGATCTGAATGAGGACTGTTGGAGGCTCTGAGGGAACCCACGGTTGCCAAGTCAACCACTGCGGCTGCCATGGTGGCATGTGATCAACTACCCATAACCAAGTGGCACAGTTGGTCAACCGGGAAAGGTCCTGGGATCGTCCCAGGCGAAAGTTGCTTGAGCAGAGAAACCCAGCTGCTCCTGCTACTGCAAGAGAGGCCATCAGGCCAAATGTCCATTTGGTTCACCATCAGTAGCAGCACCCTTTTCGTTCCTACAGCCAGGTCACCTCTAAAAATCAGATGTTGCCCATTTGGCCTAAACTAGTGAAGTCTAAGTTGTATGATAACTAAAACGGGCAATGGCAAATACCAAAGCATACAAGTGAATCCCAGGATGTGGGTGTTCATGCACAAGTATTTTACTCATGTTACATGTCAGTGGTCATAACAGTAGGTTATGACTAATTTTGGAGTTAATTTGTCTGATAAAGAATGTACGGATAACAAAACTGAAAGCTAGATATCCACCTATCATATTAAAGCAGCACAATGTAACGTTCAGCTTTTGTTGAGTTTGGCGGCTTCTTTGGACAAAAGGGGTAGTGCTTTACCAGTAGTGTGGAAGGGTTCCTACCATCCACCTTGAAGTTACATAGTGCCAGTGAAGGCGATACAGAACCCGTCAGACCATGACAGAGGTGTCATTAAACCTGTTGGAAGTTGATGTACCATCACAATGACTCTGGAAATATTATATTAAGGTGGAAGAGTTACATTGTGCTGCTTTAATAATACTAAACTATGAAAACTAACTACCATTAATCACTGAAATGTCACTTAATTTAGATTTTTATCAATGACACAGTACTTGGAGCATTTATAGATCATATCTCTGCAAATGCGGAACATAAGCACAGTCCTCCATTCAGCATCCCGAAGCAGATTTTTGAAGCAATAAATGCTAATCCTCTGTCTGAAACAGTCCCGCACACAGACAGACACACAGACACAAGGAGACATCAAAATCCAGCCAGGAGCTCAGCTCCACATATCCTCCCCCCTCCTCAGTAAAGTAGAGACAGATGTTCTTTGAGATATTACATCTGTTTCTGCAGCACTCATAAATCTCCAAGACACAAGCAAAAATAAAATAAAATAAAAAATCCTTTGGTATTGAGAAGGACACTAACACGTTTTTTTCTTTGGAACAAGGGGAGGGTTCTCAGTCCAAGACTGTACAACAGATCCTCACAGCTGGCTCCGTGAGAGTGACAGCGAAGAAACAAATGCAGAGCGAGGATAAAAGAAAGACAGTCAATGAGAAAGAGCCAAACCGAGACGGGAAGGACTCTGTGTGTGTGTGTGTGTGTGTGTGTGTGTGTGTGTGTGTGTGTGTGTGTGCGTGTGTGTGCGCGTGTGTGTGCGTGTGTGCGCGTGTGTGTGCGTGTGTGTGCGTGTGTGCGTGTGTGTGTTTACTATTCAGATCCCTTACATGAGCAGTTCAATTACTTTTTTTGGAGCTGAGGCCAAAATGGATGGAAGGATGTCAAGTTGGCAAGCTGGTTCAAGGACCCTTTGGCTGGAAGGCTCCTTGGAAGCATGGATCACTGGATGGATGAGTGCCCTTGAGCAAGATACTTAATCCCCACCAGCAGAGTCCTTCCCTACTCGGTAGCTTCAGTTCTTAAAATACATATCATAGTCATTTTGAGTTTAAACAAAGAGGTATCTGTTGTTAGCGGATGTATTTGACCCACCCAGAGAGAATGATGGCACACTGTGATGGACACATCTTGTGAAATGATGCAGACTGAGCTTGTTGACCCTTACCCGTTTTGTCTTTTTATCAGATCTATACATGTTATGTAGTAATCACAACAGTCTTGTTGTATCTGTGTGGTTCTGTGTCACACCTGTCCAATCTGGGATAACCTCCAGCACGAACACCTGAGTAGGACAAACAGGTTAAAGAAAAATGAATGGATCACATCATTTTCTACAATCATCATTCAGTGTAATTTATTGATTTGTGTCTTGGGGCATGAAATCTGGCTTCTTTTTTGCTATGTGGAAACAAACAGCTGCAGACAGGGAACATATTTGGAAAAAGGCGTTGTTGAGCTGAATGACCCTTTATCCTTTCCCGTTTACTGTGCCCCACCCTGGACTTCTCCCCATTCTTCAACATTTGTTGAGTTTTTTTTTGAGAACAACATCCATATGTGTATGGAATGGTGAATGTGATGTCATTAGTTTTTTCATTTTTATTTCTATTTCTACTGGCACCAAATTTACATGACAAAAATTGCATAAAATGATACACTGCATAATAAAAAGAGGGAGCAGGCAGGTTTACATATATTACACATTGCACATATTACAAAAGAAAAAATAAATTAAAAAATATATATATATACACAATAAACTTGGATTAATCTCAAAACAAGACTTAATTATGTTTTAAAACTAATTTCATCACCGAGACCCTTGACAGGAATCACCTTCACTTTTCTTTTAGTGCAGCAGCATATTTGAGGGATTCTAATCTGAGAAATCTACTCAAATCCTTTGGGAAAGATATTATTGCATGGTAAACAGCCACGTTAGCATTCACCCAGAATTCATTCATTCATTCATCTTCTTCTCTGCTTTATCCGTTCCCGGGTCGCGGGGGCAGCAGCCTCAGCAGGGATGCCCAGACTTCCTTTACCCCAGAGACTTCCTCCAGCTCTTCCGGGGGGAGTCCGAGGCGTTCCCAGGCCAGCCGAGAGACATAGTCTCTCCAGCGTGTGTCCTGGGTCTTCCCCGGGGTCTCCTCCCGGAGGGACATGCCCGGAACACCTCCCTAGGGAGGCGTCCGGGAGGCATCCGGTACAGATGCCCAAGCCACCTCAGCTGACTCCTCTCAATGTGAAGGAGCAGCGGCTCGACTCTGAGCTCCTCCCGGGTGACCGAACTCCTCACCCTATCTCTAAGGGAGCGTCCAGCCACCCTGCGGAGGAAACTCATCTCGGCCGCTTGTATCCGCGATCTTGTCCTTTCGGTCACTACCCAAAGTTCATGACCATAGGTCAGGGTAGGTGCGTAGATTGACCGGTAAATCGAGAGCTTCGCCTTTCAACTCAGCTCCCTCTTCACCACGATGGTCCGGTACATCGACCGCATAACTGCGGACGCTGCACCGATCCGTCTGTCAATCTCACGCTCCATCGTCCCCTCAGTCGTGAACAAGATCCCGAGATACTTGAACTCCTCCACCTGAGGCAGGACTTCTCCACCCACCCGGAGAAGGCATGCCACCCTTTTCTGATGGAGAACCATGGCCTCGGATTTGGAGGTGCTGATTCTCATCCCTGCCGCGTCGCACTCGGCCTCAAACCGCCCCAGCACATGCTGAAGGTCCCGGTCCGATGAAGCCAACAGGACAATGTCATCTGCAAAAAGCAGAGAAGAAATCCTGTGGTTCCCAAACCGGATCCCCTCCGGCCCCTGGCTGCACCTAGAAATCATGTCCATAAAAATTATGAACAGGACAGGTGACAAAGGGCAGCCCTGCCGGAGTCCAACATGCACCGGGGACAAGTCTGATCTACTGCCGGCAATGCGAACCAGACTCCTGCTTCGATCATACAGAGACCGAACAGCCCTTAATAGAGGGCCCCGGACTCCATAATCACAGAGCACCCCCCACAGAATGGCACGAGGGACACGGTCAAATGCCTTCTCCAGATCCACAAAACACATGTAGACCGGTTGGGCAAATTCCCATGAACCCTCGAGCACCCTGCAGAGGGTATAAAGCTGGTCCAGTGTTCCACGACCGGGACGAAAACTGCATTGTTCCTCCTGAATCCGAGGTCCAACTATCGGCCGTAATCTCCTCTCCAGTACCCTGGCGTAGACTTTCCCGGGGAGGCTGAGAAGTGTGATCCCCCTATAGTTGGAACACACTCTCCGGTCCCCCTTTTTAAACAGAGGGACCACCACCCCGGTTTGCCACTCCAGCGGTACTGTCCCCTTCCTCCATGCGATGTCGCAGAGGCGTGTCAACCAAGACAGCCCTACGACATCCAGAGACTTGAGGTAATCAGGGCGAATCTCATCCACCCCCGGTGCCCTGCCACTGAGGAGCTTACAAACTACCTCAGTGACCTCGGCTTGGGTGATGGATGAGCACGCCCCAGAGTCCCCACTCTCTGCTTCCTCAGTGGAAGGCATGTCAGTCGGGTTGAGGAGATCCTCGAAGTATTCCTTCCACCGTCCGACAATATCCCCAGTCGAGGTCAACAGCTCCCCACCCACACCGTAAACGGTGCCGGCAGAGTACTGCTTCCCCCTTCTGAGGCGCCGAACGGTCCTCCAGAATTTCCTCGAGGCCGACCGAAAGTCTTCCTCCATGGCCTCCCCGAACTCCTCCCAGACCCGAGTTTTTGCCTCCAGGACTGCCCGAGCCGTGGCTCGCTTGGCCTGCCGGTACCTATCTACTGCGTCATGAGTCCCAACGGCCAACATAGCCCGGTAGGACTCCTTCTTCAGTCTGATGGCATCCTGTACTTCCGGTGTCCACCACCGGGTTCTAGGATTGCCGCCACGACAGGCACCGGAGACCTTGCGTCCACAACTTCGAACCGCCAATGGAGGCAGAGAACATGGTCCACTCGGACTCAATGTCCCCCGCCTCCCCCGGGATCCGAAAGAAACTCCCTCGGAGGTGAGAGTTGAAGATGTCCCTGACAGAGGGCTCAGCCAGACGTTCCCAACAGACCCTCACAATCCGTTTGGGTCTGCCTGGTCTGTCCAACCTCCCCCTCCGCCAGCGCATCCAACTCACCACCAGGTGGTGATCAGTTGACAGCTCAGCCCCTCTCTTCACCCGAGTGTCAAAGACATGCGGCCGGAGGTCAGATGAAACGACAAAAAAGTCGATCATTGACCTCCGGCCTAGGGTGTCCTGGTGCCACGTGCACTGATGGACACCCTTATGCCTGAACATGGTGTTCGTTATGGACAAGCTGCGACTAGCACAGAAGTCCAACAACAAAACACCGTTCGGGTTCAGATCGGGGAGGCCGTTCCTCCAAATCACGCCTCTCCAGGTATCACTGTCATTGCCCACGTGAGCGTTGAAGTCCCCCAGTAGAACAATGGAGTCCCCAGTTGGAGCACTATCAAGTACTCCTCCCAGGGACCCCAAGAAGGCCGGGTACTCCGCACTGCTGTTCGGCCCGTAGGAACGAACAACAGTGAGAGACCTTTTCCCGACCCGAAGGCGCAGGGAAGCGACCCTCTCGTTCACCGGGGTTCACCCAGAATTGTAAAAAAAAAAAAGAAGAAACAAAACTGTAATTCAATGGTTAAAAAAGTCGCTGTTTGTGTGGTTGGACCACATCCAATCAATACAATGGCTTGCTACAAAAAGACATGAGCCTGAACAACTTCCGGTTGACGATTGCTGCCTCCTCCAGGAAACACACAAGTATGGTAAAACTAATACATGTATTGAGACTGTGACACGTCATTTCTTGTGGTATTTTTAATTAGATAAAAAAGCTTAATTGATGAGGAAAGCTAACTCACATTGTCAAGACAAAAGCTGTCCAGATGACAAAAAGTTTAGATTATAGGCACTTTTTATAGCTTCTGAGGTTTAAGACCCCATTCACAATCAAGACATCAGTCAAGCCGTTTGAAATTCTCTTCCTCTTCCCCTCCTTCCGGCCCACCACCTGTCACTCCGAGCGCGCATCATGCCTATACAATCACACACAAATGTGCACAAAGACACCCTTCCCCTCTTCCCCCCCTGCTCCGCCACCCCTGACAAGCAACCCGGATTTTAACTTCAAAATAGGCTTTTCTTGTGGAGCTGTCACTAAGTCATCACTCCGCGGTTTAGTCAGAGACAGAGAAATGGATTGAAAGAGGAGGGGATATTGACACAGAGAATGAGTAAGAGTGAAAGAGTGTGACAGAGAGAGATGTCACCCACGCTCCTTTGCTCTGTCTGAACAAGTCGCATGCTACCAACTGAGTGACGCTGCTCCCACGTTCGGCTTTAAAAACCTTAGACTTTCTCGCTTTTTTCACTTGTTAAAAGGCTTTAAGGGTCTTTGTAGACTTTGGTAAAAGGTAACAGAAGAGCAGGGGTGTATGCAGTCTCCCAATGGAGAAAGAAGTAGTAATTCAGGTGTCTCAGGTGCTCTGCTGCTCTGAAAGAAAGTCTTGTCACTGTTGAACCGTGTGAACTGCGATGGTTTGCATTTCAGAGTTTGACATTGTACTTTTTCTATTGTTTAACTCAAACAAAAAAGTTCCCTCGACTTCTTCAACCTGAAGCACCCACTGTAAATACATAAATTACACTTACACTATATTTATAAATTTGCATCTCAATTATTAAGAGTTCACTGGTTTTTGATCAAGAAAGACTGAGAATATTTTACTCTTTGAAGGATTTATTTTTTACCACTGACCTGGATAATCTGAATGAATCATGAAGTGTTTTCTTTTTTTACAGCTTCCGCGGGGGAGAAATATTTGTTGGTCTCTTTAGTGAACAGATGTTGCTGTGTAGCTGCTGCAACAGATGTTGTAGATGTTGGTGGTCCCTACGAAAAAGAGTTACCCATGCCACTTTTTTGTTATTTCTCGGAGTAATGTAAAAGGCAACACTGTTCTTTTTCAGGTTTTATGCACATATAAAGACATGTCCATGACAGATGACCGAACCAGGAGGTAAACAGCACTTTTAATAGTGTCATCATTAGTCATGTTTCAGGACTGTGCTGTATTATCCAGTCGGACTGCAGGAAGTCGGTCAGGAAAACCTTTCGGCACATAATTTTTCTACAATTTGATGGCAAAATTCCCCAGTTTCAAAATGAAATGGACAAACTTTAACTACAAACTGTCTGAAACAGATGATGATTTTTAAACAAGAATGCCAATTTTGACCGTTTATTGTTGTTTGATTTAAAAGTGAATAGAATGAAATGGAAATTGAATATTGATTTAAAAGCAGAAAATGGATATTGAATAGAAATTGTTTTTCTGTTCTTCTCTGATAGTACTTCTCCTTATAGCTTTGAATCAATTTGACATAAAACCACACCAAACAGTACAATATAATTTATAACAGCAAACTATTCCTGTAATTCAGTGAATCATTGTTTTATTCCAATCTCTCTTCATTTATACAATCCCAATTCCAAAAAAGTTGTCCCACTGTGGAAAATGTGGAGAAAAAAAAAACACTGCAATGATAGTCAGATTCTATAAACCCATATTTTATTCATAAGAAAATGTAGGAAAAAAAACCCATCAAATATTAAAAGTGAACCATTTTATCATTTCATGTACAAAGAACAGTTTATTTTTAACTTTGATGGCGAAAACACATTTAAAAATAAGAAAATGGGCCCCAAAAGGCTGCAAGAGTGAGACGAACTAAAAAGACTAACTGGTCTAATTGGCAACAGGTGAGTGATTACGTTTTGGAATAAAAAGAGACATTTGGAGCGGCACATGACTTCAGAAGTGCATATGGAGAGCCTGTCATCAAATCGTGAAACAATTTCAAAATAGTGTCTCACAGAGTGAAATTGTGAAAATGTTGATTGATTGATTTTGATTGATTCAATCAATCAACATTTTCACAATTTCACTCTGAAATTGAAAATTGTGAAATAGTTCACCTCATTATAATCTACAATGTGTGATATCATCCAAAGATTCAGAGAATCTGGATGGATTTGGGTGCATGGGTAGGGAAAATAATACGATTTGCTTTCACATGACCTTTTGGCCCTTAGGCAAAATTGTTTTTTTTTTTTGTCTTTGTTTAAAAAGGCAATGACTCTGTAGTGTAAATAACTGCTTGGGTTCAGAGCCACCCTGAGAAATCGCTGTACCATCCACAAACACACCATGCAACCAAACGTTCTCTATGTTCTATTGTCAATCAAATACAGGGTTTATATGGTAAAACTAAATATATTTTTTGGTAATTACAACAATAAATCATAACATAACTAATTCGGTTATTGATAATTAATACATAAATGTCATAAATATTTGGTACAATCAGTATTTCGTTTGGTAAATGAGAATTAATGTGACATTTAGCTCCTATTTTGGTCGGTTTCACCTTACTTGTCAGTTCAGTTCAACACAGTTATGCTTTATAAAGTCCCCAAAGGGAAATTATTTCCCTTTTTTTTTTTGACATGTATAATTTTGTGAAACGGTATGGAGTGCATATAGTACCACCACATTTAACCTGTGAAACTGCAAAGCATTGCTATTATATGATACGAACATATAAAAGGAGATGGCTTCATTTGGGTCACGCGGTTCAGGTGACGTGTGAACAGGGTTTTCTCCTCCTGACTGAATGCTGCCTTTTATGAGGAGGAGTAGCTCTGTTTAAGATTCAGCACATCTCTGCAGACTGTCACCCAGACACGCACTGAAAACCTGCTTTTAGCCATCGACCAGGCACAATTTCATCCATCATAGAAGTGGTGCTCCAACATGAAAACCTGTTTTGAGGTCACAAACCCAGGCTCACATGAAGGGGAGGAAAAAAAAAAGCTACATTTTGTTGGTAAAAACCTGGTTTCTACAGCTGTCATTGACCCGAGACTGACTTTTCAAGGTTTGTCAATTTCAACCGTGGAAAACTAAACCAGCAGCTTACGCCAGCTCAGTGCTTGATTTATTAAGACAGTTTATGTAAATCACACCGGTTTCTGCTTTTCACGTAGATCACTTGAGGCGCAATACAATAAACGCTCTAAATAAAACTGCTCGTTGCATGGAAAAGCTCTTTCATTGCACCCAGGAGAGAGCGGCACAATTTGTTGCATCAAGTCCATCTTGACTCTTCTTGAAATATGAAAAGGCTTTGCTGCCAAACAAGTTCAACACAGTCAGTCTCTCTTTGTGGTAACTGCCATGGTAAAAAAGATAGAAACGTGTGTTAAAGATTCAGATTTCATCACCATTACAAAGAAAGTGTCAACTGTCTTTTAACCCAAGTTTTCTTCTTAATATCATCCATGTACTCCCTTTTAAAAAGAGTTACTCTTTGTCATGACATTCAGGGCTTCTTTCCAATAAAATACTCAAATAACCTGCAACCTACAACAATCTGCACTTTAGAGAAATATTTATTTGAAATGACCTTCTAAGCCAAAAAGCCAATATTTCCTGATCCTGTCACTTCACTTTGGGCTGAATGAGTGTGACTATGATATGTCAATGGGTTTAAGGTTCACATTTGTTTAGTTGTGTGACATCACACACTTGGTCTCCTCATCTTGTCCCGGTATCAGTTTCACATCATCTTCAACATTTGCTCTCTCTCAGAAGTTGATTTTTTAGAGCATCTCTTCATTTATATTGCTACAGCTTTGCATCAGGACACTGTGAACGCATAGAAATCAATTAAAAATGCAGCTGAAATCAGAGAGTAATCAATGTTCTGATCTGTGAACTATTAGGGTCAGTGCTGGCATTATTGTCTCCACATGCTCAACATTTGTGTTTTCATTACCTTTGAAATTTTAGAAACAGGAATTGTGAATGTGAAATATTCCTAATGATCACATCAACTTTACAAAAACTGCCAAATACAGCAGATTTGACTAGCTTCAGTGAAATTTTCCAAGAATTCAGAAAGGTAGTACTTGTATCAATGAAAACACCTTCAGTAGCCTTTAAACAGGGCTTGTCTTGGAAGAACTTGTTGCAGATGTCTTTTCAAGTGAAAATAAAGATTTTTAAATTGTTTGGAGAAATATAAATGAAAGAGTTTCTGGGCAACAGTCACGATTATTCTTGGGAGGACATGAGTCAGTGGAGGAGAGGGGTGGTAGTCCAGTGGCTACAGAGGTGGGCTTGGTTCTGGAGGACCCAGGTTCAAGCCCGAGAATGGCAACCTGATTGAACCACCCTGAGCAAGACCTTAACCCTAATTGCTCCATGGTGTGTGTGTCTTAGATGTAAGTTGCTTTGGATAAAAGCATCTGCTAAATGACAGTAGTAGTAGTAGTAGGAGCCTGTTCATGCAACAAATTCACTTTCCTGGAAAAAATTCAATTACTTTTGCAAAAGTTTGCCTAAAATGTTCTTTTTTGATTGCCAGTTGTAGGCCAAAACCTTTTCATCACCAGTCATAAGTATTTTCATTTTGGTATCAATTTCAGGTGTTAGCGACATAGCAGATAACTAACATCGACCCACCTATAGCTGATTACCTGAAGTATACAGTATTTTAACCTCCAGTTTTCCCGTTTATCACTCTTGTCTGTCTTTTTATTGTCCCCTTTACCCATCTTTATGTGTATTAAAAAAAAGAATATCAGCCCTAAAAAGATCCACAGTGGGATTGCTTCATAAGTTAAATGCCGCAGTTATGGATGCATCCATTTAATTAATGGATGTGACTAATTAGTCTGAGTAATTGCTTTTAATTGAATTTAATCACTGTTGCTCCTCAAAATTACACGTTCCGGTAAAATCTGAAGCTTCTTTGTGAATGTTTTCACAGCGTTGCGTTCCCAGTTGTGGCGCATTCAGGTTAGACACTAATTACACTACATTCATTTAGCTTTTATCCAGCATAACTTACAAATGAGGAATGTGGGCTTTAGTATCTAAAACAAAGATAATTTGAGATGCAGAAAGAAAGTTGGTCATCCGGGGTCTGTCGGGGGGGAAGGGGTTGATTACTACTGCTGAAAAATTCAAAATTGGTTATTTGTGGTTTACATGCAACATTTGATCTCTTTTCTCACCAAGATGTTCTTTAACGACCACCAGCTTTGCTCAGTCAGTCCGTCATTCCCTGTGGTTTTAGTCCACCGGCTCCCCCGTCACCACTGGCTGGATTTGAACCACAGCACATCACAGGCTTAGCCGCTGGGTATCTGTACGGTAGCCTGGGAGGAGGCCCTCAGCATATTCTTAACATTTTCAAAAAGCAACCAACTCCTACAGGGTAGAACTAACCCTTCCCCCCGCCGGACCCGGTACCGGGTCCAGCAGCTGTATGCACCAGTTCATGTGTGGAAAAAGTTACTCAAGTGCTTTCTGGGTATTTTCTTTCAACCGTTTCTCAAACAAGAAGCTCTAAAGCCAATATGTCAAAACTCCAAGTACGTTTTGTCAAGAAAGTATTTGATTTATAACAACTTCAAAATACATATGCAACAAATGATGGCGCCCCCAACATGAGCAACACCCGCAACAGAACGCAAGATCAATTTTCTACACCCCAAGGTAGTGAGTATCATATAAAACTAGAAAAACAAAAACAAACAGGAAGCCAAACTTCACATTTCACAGCCAGCACATCAGATTGACTGTTCATCACGCACTACAGCAAATCCCAAAACTATTCCGACAAAAAGCAGTATATTTTATTTCCTTACCGTTTCGTTGTCATTTTTTCAGTCTATCCACACCATTCCTTTTTTTTAAGATTTGTTTGGCATTACCTTAGCATGATACCACACTGTAGTCATTTTAATACAACATATTGGGAGCATAATTTATCCCAAGGCAGACTGGATTGATGCCCCAGGAGGAACTTAGAGAATCCTGATGATGATGATGCCCCCTCCCGCCCCCCAATTTATGGCACTAGTTACACATCGATGATGGAATTAGCTCAGAGTACAGTGGACACCACAGCAGAGGCGATAAAGTGAATGAGACCAAATAAGAGTAAATATTTTACAGCGTTGTGAAAATGGTTTAACCTCCACGTCTATCGGGGGATCCACTCAACTACGTTCCTTTGTGCTGTTACACATTGACGTTGCAGCCAAGTGATAACCATCAAACTTTCGAGCTGATTCATTGGCTCCAAAAGCAAATCAACCTCCACTGGCTCCCTGTTCTTACGTCGAACTTTAGAGCAGACAAAAACATATTCACAGCTTCAAAAAAACATTTTGATCATTTGAATTCATATCTATGCCAACTCTGAGCCCAGCAATAGACTTGCGACCTGTCCAAGGTGTACTCCTGCCTCTCGTTTGTGATAAGCTTGGATAGGTTGCAGCAAACCCCCGTGACCCTGCACAGGATAAAACGGGCATAGACAATGAATGGATAGACGGATGGACAACTCTGAGGGGACAAAAACCATATGACACAAGCATGTCCCAGACATAACAGAAACCTCTTCTTGAAGGTATAGTCTGTAATCGTATTCAAAAACATTTATTGTTATACTGGGTGAAATGGTCCTTCCATCCTGAGAGTAGCCAGTGAATAATGTGTTCAGAAAAAGGGAAGAAAAAAATCTGACCTCTCTGACAGCTTTAACCTGGTAAAAACTCTGACCAATCTGTTTTTTGCGCACCGAATGGCACGGATTGGTCAGAGGACCAGAGGATTGGCAGGGGGGAAAGAACCAATCAGATGCCTTCATTTTAAATCCCGCCCACGCCCCCCTCTGTCCCATGCGCGCACTTGTCATGTCGAAAATCTTGCCAGAAAACTTCACACACTCGAGTCACGTTTGCTGAAGAATGGCGCAGAAAACGAGAAAACGCAGCCAAAAATACCACCTCCCCAGTATGGGGGTCCGTGGGGATGGAGGCGTCTCCATCCCGGCGAGGGCGGAGAGCTCCGGTGCGGGTGGCGGTGCGCTGCGGTGCCGTGGAGGCTCTGTTGCCACTGCTACGCCGTAGTGTAAGCCGTAGCCTACGGCGTAGGGTACGCGGCGACGCGCACCATTCTGCGTTGGTGTAACGCGGAACCATAAATCAGCTTTCAGTGTGTGCTCTGTGTGCTGTTCTGAACTTCTCTGTTGTGCTCATTTTGCTGGGACGTCGGGTTCCTCCGCCGAGACACAACCCTCAGTACGGGGGTCCGTGGCGATGGAGGCGTCTCCATCCCAGCGAGGGCGGAGAGCGCCGGTGCGGGTGGCGGTGCGCTGCGGTGCTTTGCAGGCTCTTGGGGCCACGGCTACGCCGTAGGGCACGGCATAAAATGAAGGCATCTGATTGGTTAGAGGAGGTGCCACTTTCAAATCTTGCTAGCTCTCCAACATTACAGACTATACCTTTAAACACATTATTTGATTGACCTGCATGCAAAGTAGCCTTCTTTAGGTGTAAATTTCACATTTTACCATAAGATCCAGTTCAAAATAATGTAATCTAATAACTTTGAATGTGTTTCACATCTTTAATTGATTAACATCCATCTATCAAACTGTGCTCTTCCTTTCAAAACTTTAGTTTTAACTTCACATCATCTTCAACTGCATATGTGGGGAAAAAATGTAAGTGTTCATTTTTTTGGTTTATTCCTAAATATTCTGATTCAAAGCGGGACTGAGCCACTGAGCATTTCCACCTTTCTGCAGAGACGTGAACAAACAGTGTTTTTTTTTTTTAATCCATTTTTAGATTGGATAAAATATATTTTGAATACCAATCACCTTTTGAGGGTCATTCCATCTACTTTTATTATTTCTCATTCAAACAGCTCTTAGCCCAAGTTCCACTGGGGTTTGCAGTCAGTCCACTGCCTTTTTATAGTCATGTGGAACGTCCTGATTATTAATATCATTTACATGCCCCTGGAGTCTGCTTCCTCTCTAAACACTAGTTTTTATTTGTTTATTTAATTGTCAGTTTGTTTTTTATTTTGTTCTAAATTCCAACCAGGCCTTGCATTGAGACTGTGAATGAAAGAAAAGAAAGAAACCTTTAGTATAAATGACACATTAGAAATACCAGTTGTACACTTTCTTCATGCTGTTAGATCAATGATTTTGACTACATTTGTCTCATGCACATGTACGATAAAGATAACCTGAACCATCTACAAAAATCAGGAGCCAGTCTCTGTTTCATCCCCTTTTCCATTCAGCCCTCCAACCTTCTACTCAGCTACACTATTGTCCTTTAGTTTGATTTTGAAGGTCTGTTATCAGTGTGGCATGCTCACTTAATCACATTAATTAATCTGACAGGCTTTATCAAAGACATTATGAGCACTGGAGAATGGAGGAGAAGAGAGAGAGGAGCAGCGCAATGGTGCGAAGACAAGAGAAGACAAGGTATGGAGGAAAAGACCAGAGAATGAAGACGGCAGGTTTATAAATTTGTCATCACAGGAGAACGACACAGGATGAAGAGGACAGGAAATTAAAGGAGGACAAAGGAGGATAGGAAGACAGACATTATGACAACAGATCTGATTTGGGTTACTTTGTGGTTAATCCTCTAATTCGGCCTCATTTCACAGGCGGAGCCTTTCCATAGAAGCTCATTATGGACTTATACATTTGCAGGGGTCATTTGTGCAGGACTGTGGTCAGTTTGTGCTTTCAGAACAGTTTGAAGCATTGCACATGGAATAGTTTCATATGGTGAAAATGACAGACTGAAGTCATAAAGCTGGACAGCCTCAGTTGGTCACTGATTTGGAAATTCAAATGCATTAGTCTGAAATGGATAAGTCTGTCAAAAAAACACTTGTTCATCTGTTTAGGTGCATATAATTATATGTTCAGAGGGCACACAACTTTATTGGATGATGTCCACCCCCACCCATACCGCCTTTTCAAGACACATCAGAAAGAAAAAGAAAAAAGTGAGCACTAAATGTTATTTTTTCCTAAATCCAGTTGAAGGTGCTTTTCCATAAGTTAATGACACAATGATGACATGGCAATAGCTTCACACATGACGGGTGAGATATCCTCTGTGTCTTAAACAGTATTTTGTATGGACAGTAAAAATAAGGAAATGTTAATTTATTCAAATTATCAATTATCAATGCCTTTCCAAAGAAAAAAGGAACTGCAGGCAAGGATAGTGGACAAAAACTTCCAAAAACCCTCAGCAAGAATTGTGGCCCCCTGGTCAAAGATGAAGAGACTTGTCCAGCATGAAAAGTGCATTTTGTCACACCCTAACTGTCACCTGCACCAGCTGAAGTTGGCTTTAAACTTAGTTTGAATTAGGTAGTGTCTTGGTTTACTACAGTCTTTATTTTTAGTGTTCATCGCTGGTCATTTCAGTCTTAAACATGAGGGGGGGGCGGGGGTTAAAGACACCCTCAGATTTGAAAACAGTGTAGATGTATTGTGCCACAAAGGGGCTGCTGGTTCAGTTATTAAATACTTATTAATAATTGTCTTACGATAGTTATTAATAATTAATAAAGATGATGACTTATCACAATGAATTATCATTAATGAATCAATCAAAACGGGGCACCACGTGTGTGGGCGTGTTGTGTGTGCGCGTGTCAGGATCACATAGACCTAAAACAAAATGGTGAACAACGTCACGTCACGACCTCAAAGAGAGATAGCAGACGTGCGCTTTTCAAAACTGCGGGGGAAGGTTTCTTCACCCAGTGGGAACTGAAAGTATCGGAGGCCTGATGGTCGGGACACTAACTTGTCTGTGTGTTAGTGTTAGTAAGGAGGGGAGGAAACTGGCGTGATATATCACCACTGGTACCTTTATCGTTCTGCTGTTTTCCACTCAGGAGCCAGTGTGTGGAGCAAAATCCACGACACCGGCTCTAAGCTTTTGACGGGGAAACAGGAGCATGAACCGCTCCGGTAGTGAGGGGACACGTTATATGGGTCCACTTACACAGGCCAGCAACAATATAATAACACAAACGTAATGATATAATAACACAAACATAACGACAGTCGGCCTGGATGAGAGACCGTCAGGGCGTTACACAGTAATACGCAAATAAACAACACCAAACACATTCAACGGTAATTGCTTTAAACTAACTCTGCCCAGACACAAGCCACTTACTTTGAGATGCCCGGGAGGCAGTCGGCGGCGTCCCGGGGTTTGTGGAACTCCTGGTTCTGGTCCTGGTCCACAGGTTGCTGAATTTTACGCTCCGCTGGTAGTTCAGCTGGGAGCGGCTCCTTTTTCCTCTCTCTCTCTCTCTCTCTCTCTCTCTCCCTGGGATGATGCAGCGCCGCTGGCAGCCGGGCTGTCCCCCTTTTCCTGGTCGTCGCAGCCTGGGCACTTCGTCTTATTGCGCACGGATCCCCGTTCCGCTCTTCGAAGCGTCGGAACGTTTGCGGATAACTCCGTTGTAACGCGGGTGAGCGAGTGGGCTTTCGCGAGCGCAGCTGGCGGGATGGCTCCTCGGCTGATGCTGGTCACGGTGATCGGAGATGAGGTGTAGTCCTTACAAAACGTAAGGACAGTAGACGTTTCCCTTGCGATGAAAAAGGGTTGGAGAGCGAGATTTGGGAAGCCGCTGTTATTTAACCACCAGCGGGATGCGCTTCGCATCAGCAGGGCCTGCCGACCAATTCACTGTCCTTACTGCCCGAGCGTGATCTCCATCCTGCCTCCTTTTAACACCTGTAAGGGCAATAAACTGCAAAGCCTGTTGGGCTTTGGAGTCATTCCTTAAACCTCAAACCATGCAGTCAGATGTAAGAAATTGAGGCTGATCTCAGAGTGAGGCCTCAGAGCTGGGCCTTAAAGTTGAAATTAAGGATTCCCATATTCACATAGGACTGTGACCCAAGTGAAACACTGTTTTATTTATTTATTTATTTTTTTCACTGAGAGGGTTTGCTCAACACTGGACGTTGATCAGATAAGAAAAGTTGCTTTTGAAAATCATGACTTCAAAATTGAGTGGACGGACAATTACGCATTTGTGCTCAAGTGGGAAGCACAAATGCAGCGGGACAGGAGCAGTTATCAAAAGTAGTATCGTGAAATGCTGTTATAAAACCTGGCATGGATATTTTGAACAAAATTTCCCTCAGAACACTGAGGTAAGGAAGACAAAAATAAACCGGCTAAACTCATCCTGTGAACCTACGAGCAATGTAATAGTTAGATCAGCCACACAACGGGAAAGGGCAATGGAAGCCTTAAGAAACTAAGCCCACTAAGAAAAGCGTGGGTTCTGGGAAAACAGGCAATTTGCTGGTGCGGAAACAGCCAAGGAGTCCATGAATGAATTGGTGACTGCTCTGTTTGAAGGGACTTAAAAATAGGAAATAATTTGGAAAATATGCCTGATACCCTGCTTTGATTTCACTGCTGCAAGACGAACTGAGGATTTGCTTGAACTAATTACCTCTGCTATAAAAACATGTATTTCATTGGCTGCGGATATATTCACAGACAGTGCACAACTCATTGTCTTGGAGAAATTGTTGGATGAAGAAAAGGAAGAGTTCCCTGAAGATGTTCCAGGTCTCACAAGTCTTCATGGACATGCGAAAGGGGATGACATTTATGAAGCAGTGATATAGATGCTGAAAGACAGAGAAATACACCTGAAGCACATTTTCTATTGCAACTGATCTTTGAGCTCTCTGAGCTTTAGTCCCTTGAACATCTTGCAGAAGAATATTTTATTACTATGACTGCTGTCACCACAGATGACACATCCATCAAGCTCTTGTCTCTTGGTGGCTCTGGTGGAGGCAGACTTCCTTCCATTCTTGTCTGCTCGCTCCGGTTTGTCACCCTTCTCCACAACTCGGAGTTGCTCAAGTCTCTCTAGTACGTCTTCCTGATTTTTTAGGAATGTCAAGAGCTGGTCGAAATGGTTCTGAGGTGTGACGTTGTTTATGGGATCCACCATGAAAATCAGCCAGTTGGTCTTGATGAAATCGGGCAACTTGGTTTCGATGGATTTGATGACAAGAGGGTTGTTTATGGCCCCCGAGTTCCCCAGCTCAGTAAGGTCTGCTAGAGCCTTTTCCACGGACTGTATAAGGTCAATGACCTTTCTGGGCTGGTGCCCCTTCACATGTGGTATTTTGTCAAGTTCTTCTAGGATTTCCACAGTGATGCTTGATTTGTTGCCGTACCTGTTCTCAAGGACTCTGAACATGTCTGTTGCCGTGGTGTATGTGGAAAGTCTGAGGTCTTTTGAGATTTTCTCATCGATGCTGTCTAGGAGCTGTATCTTCTTTACTACAGGCAATCCAGATGGTTCTCCCTGCCGTTGAAGGCTCTCCCAGTCTTTTTTCCATCTGTGAAAGTCTCTCTTGGAACCAGTAAAGGTAGGTAGGGTGGTCGGCTTTATCCTCACGACTGGTGTTGTTGGTTGGGGTGTTGGTGGTGGTGTGACTCCTCTACCAGCGACCAGCAGGGTCCGTGCACCTGCAAACTCAGGCTCTCTCATTCTCAGTGTGAGAAGAGTTCCGTCTATGTCCCTGAGCCTTGCCTTCACTCCATCCCTGTGATCCTCCGGTATCCATTTCTCCCACGTCAACATTGCAGTGGTGGCCTCGTTCCTCATCTTCTCAGAGAGGGTTAGGTGCCTTTCGAATCGCTCCAAATTCTCACTCGTCACTGGCAGATTATCCGCAGCCCCATTTGCTTGCTCAGCCCCACGAATGGCAGTTTCGAGTTCATAGCCTCCATATCTTGTCCACAGGATTTGTCGGACTGTGTCCTCGATTGCGGTCATCTTTACTTTGGCCTCTTTCAGAGTGTTCTCAATGTCGGCTTCTTGCTGTTCACTGAGCTCTGCCTCTTCATCCTCCTCCTCCTTTTTGACTTCAGCCTCCAGGCTGGACCTGTAGTCATCGTTGGAGTCTTGCACAGCTCGGAAACAGTCTGTGAGCTCCTTGTACTGCTCAAGAAGCTCGGATTTGAGCATGCCATCTGCTTCTCTCACAAGGAAGTTGGCTTGCCTTGTAAAACGGCTCTTTGCCGTGGTCCTTTCTTGCTTACAGTCTTTGGCCGTTTTCTCCGCCATTTTTCCTTCTTGTCCACGGCTTTCCTCCTAGCCGAAGCCCTTTATCCTCAGCAAGGGGGTGTCCGCAGTTGGTTAACAACTGTAAAGTCAACTCCAATTTTCTCCAACTGGACAGAAGGACAACAACTCAGCTTCTTTCCAACCTCTTCCAACTTTATTTTTCCAACTTTTCAAATCAATTTGTTGGTCTTTGTTGGGGGTCTTCGAATAGTAGCGTAGTTAGGTTGTTAACCTTTAAAACAAGGAAACATATGATTAACAACATTGTCAAAATAAACAATCATTTTTTAAACAAAAAAGTCCTGTTTCAGTAGTTATATTTTTAAACATTTCTAAACAAATAATGTCTCTTAAATAAACAATTTGGTTTTAAACAAAGTAATTTTAAACAAACATTTGTATTTAAGTATTTAAACAAATGTCATTTAGAACAAACTAACTGTTTTAAACAATTACATTTTAAATGGTCAAATTAAATTACATTAAACCATCTTTTAATTAAAGTGCCTTCAAACATTAAACAAAGTGTCCTTTAAACAATAATTTTAAATAAGTTTTAACACTAAAGTTTTTTAAACAAAAGCATTTCTTTAAATTACTTTTACTATGAAAAGGTAGACACTTTTAAATTAAAGTCATACTAACCATTTACCAAAGTCAGTTTTAAATTATTAACCATATTTTAAATTAAAGCCATTCTATCCAAAATCATCATTAAATTCAGTTGAAATTAAAGTTAATTAAAGTTTTAACTTCAACTATTTCCCCAATATATAATTTAAAGTCAGCATTTTAATCACATTATTTTATAAATTATAAAGTAATAATGTCAAGCAGCATTAAAGCCAACGTGCTGAAATGTAACTTTGACTAAGTTCACCTCTAATAATAATAATAATAATAATAATTCAAATTAAAGTATACTGAAAGCTTTTAAATATACCATATTAACTTTTATCTAGATAAGTCAAGTATAATTATAATGAATGTTATACTAACAATACATTTAGCCACAGAGGAAGATTTGAACAGACTAAACAAAGCAGCATTCACCGACCATTAGAGCCTTGGAGAAGAATTCCAGGAGTAAACTTGCTTGCTTGTTGTTTGGTGTGTGTCTGCATGCTCATGGCAGCAGCTTTCTCAGGTGTTCCGGGTTGGCCAAACGAGCTCCCAGCAGCCACCTTGCTGCTGGTGCATTGTGGGAGTTGTAGTCTTCTGGGTGATTGTCCTGTTCAATATGGAGATCTTTGCTCTCCTGGGTTAGGACTCAACAGAGAGAGGGGATGATTTTGTGTGGTAGCCTTGGAGAGAAGCTTTCAGAAGTTATGACAACAGTCATGACACTTGTCAACCATCTGAGAGCACCCTCCGGTCTGCACGTCACTGTGCTCATTTGTAACAGAAGTGAATACAACAATTGCTCCTTCAGCACAATGTCCGGTGGTTTAGTAAAGGCAAGGTACTAGAGCAGTTTAGGCACTGCAGAGAGAGTTTTTGTTGGATCTGAAAAGTGCAAAAGCCAAACCATTTGGGGGATTTAATGAAGAATGAAGAGAAGTTAGAAAGTGTTGCTCTTCTAATTGCTGTTACTGCTCATCTATGAAGAAAAGGGCAAAACTGCACAGTGTGTGACCCTGTGTCAGCTGTCTGTGCTTTCCGGAGAAAGCTTGGGGAGTTCAAATGTGACTTTCAGCATGACCTGTTCACTTTCCAAGGTTTCGGTTGAGACTGCAGGAAAACACCACCATCAAAATCAACTGAATCATGGACAATCTCATTAGAAATCTCCAAACACGCTTTGGAGATTTTCCTCTGGGAAAACAGGTCTTGCCTTGCATTGAAAAGCTGCTTATCATCAGAAATATTGCAGAATTTTCAATTGAAGCCAAAAAAGGTCATTGTTGCATCTCTGCAAACAGAGCTAGTTGAGCTCCAACAAAACCTGGCACTGCAGGAATCAACCTGTGACCCTGTCACCTTTTGCACAAAGATGGCGACTTCATCAGGTGTTCCTCTCCTTCAAATTCTCACCATACTTCCATCAACATACTGCTGTGAATCTGCCTTTTCAACCCTGAACATAATGGAAAAACTCTTCAGCTACACACACTCAACCACGAGCGCTGACATCAGTGCCTCCGCCTAATAACACCTTTTTATGCCAAGTTTAAACAACTGAAGGCTCCTTTCACACTAAAAGGCATGCCAAATCTTTTTTTTTTAATCGCTTTAAAGGTTTGAGGATCTCTCGTTGAAGTTCTGTAGTAGGTCCGGTTGGTGAACCGTTAAAATTTGAGTACCCCTGGTATACATACACTCACCTGATGGCTACACAAATGGCCACCAGCTGGTTAGCTTTCACCTGTGTTCCAAACACAGTTGTGACAAAAAGCATAAAAAAACGACAATAAACTGTCGCTTATTAGCTGATGTAGTAACACGGCAGGTTCTTCCCTTTGCCCTTTCCCTCTGAATGTCTGCGGTCTCCTGTGTTTTTAAAACAGATGTAATAATTGACTGAGGTCTGGGATGTACTTGTTGTTCTGACCAAGCTTTCACATCCGGAGCGTTGATACTTCGGTACGTCGCAGCCGGTACATGTGACACCGGAAGCCTCCGCTCGGGGGCAGAATGCAGACCCAGTTTTTAAAATATATTTTTAATGTCAGTGTTTTACTATAACTGTGTGCTGACTTTATCTACATTTATAGAGTTTGATATTGCAGGCATATATAAATATAGGACAAAACTATATAACCGAGATAAAAAAAACTACACTTTTAAATTAAATCAAACATACATTTTCTTTAACGGCTAAAAAGACCTATAAAGTGCTGTTTTTGGAATGCTCTCAGACAGGTGAATATCATGGGGATCAATTGTCTCCACTTTCTGATATGCCCATCAATGTTCTGTCAGCCGAGATCACTGTCAAGATCCTATACACGGGCCGGGAACCAAAATAAGGTTGAAACGTGAATAATTCAAGCAAGACCTGTGTCATTAGGACCTGAATTTAAACACGATATTAATGAGTGTCCGTCATTACTCTCTGACTTTACACACACATAACAAGGTCAATGGGGCTTCACCGTGCATGGGGCATGCGAGGATGCTGCAATGGCGGGGGGGGGGCATAATGACTGGGGTGTCATGACGAGAGGTCTACATGGTGAGGTGTTTCTGCGAACCTGAACTGTTTACCCCAATTAGACACGCGACAGACCCAATAGGAGGAAAAAATGTGGGGAAAAAAGGAGGGTGAGATGAGAAGGGGAAGAAAAGAAGAGGGAGAGGTGAGGCATACACAGGGAGAAAAAAAGGGAGGACAGAAGATGGAGACTGGAAGCGTGAAAAAAAGAAGGATGAGGAAAGAAAAAAGATTAAAGGGGCAGAGTGCAGTGATTAGAATGTGATGGCCCGTGTGTGCATGTATGTGTGTGTGAGAGAGAGAGAGCAGGTCTTTGAATTAATGGGAATTTCAGATGAGAGGAGAAGGTCATCAAGACTTGCATGCAAATGACACCTAATAGGCTACACATGACAAAATACACACTCACACGTACACACAGACCGGCACGCCCCCAGTTTCCGTCTCACGCAACACACACAGACAGACACACACGTGCACCGGGCAACAGTTGCTATCTCAGACATACACACTCCCAGTTTCGTCCCCTCGTGTCGTCTCAAAGCGTGGCATGCATCAATGCCAGTGCGCGCACGGCGTCTGGAAGCACAGCTGATCCGCCTGCAGAGCTACACGACACTGTGTCACTCATCCCTGAGTCTCAGCAACATGTGGAGGAGTCTGGGATGGGTCCTGTCACTCAGGACTCAGTCAGTTGCCTCCAAACCACATTTGTTTATCACCAGGAGGTGGACTGTCCACAATCCTTCTTGAGGGTATGTCAAAAACACATTCACGTAATAACCCGGATGCAGGGTGAGGATGAGATGACATAAGGTCTTTTTATAGCAATGTAACTGGCAATGTGAAACATTTGACAACTGTTTAAGATCATTCCACTGAAAACAATGGCGAGAAAAAGTTTGTAAAGCCTTTGAAATCTTCATTGAGGTCAGAATAACAGACACACAAAGATGATAACAAACAAACACTTATAACTTCTCGTGTCGTTACTGAACACACCCAATAAATAGTGAACCTATGGCGTTGCCCCGGTTGTGTTTTCAAGCAAACACTTAAAACCACAACACATCACAGACCTGCACAACTTTCAGGAGGCATTTTTGAATATATTTTTCTTTACAGGGCTGATTCATCTCGGACAGGTGTTGTATGTCTGGCGTGAACAACACTCGTCAGGTCTTTCCACAGCATCACCATGTGGTTTAGGTCTCTGGGCTCCGACTTGCAGCTTATAAGAATACTTTCCATTGCTGAAACTGGGATGAAGATAGGAGAAGTGCTTGACATTCTGGCTTTAACATACAGTTCTCAATCTTAATGGCTTTTCAGAAAGTATTATCTGTGTATTGTCCTACTCTATTTCTGTAATATCTACACCATCTTTCTGAGTCTGTATGTACAGACGCCACTTAACCTCAACATGAGAGAAACTGAACCAGCAGCCGATCTCATGGTGAGGTACACACTGGCTGTGTCAGGACCAGCTGGAGTCAAAAACCCTTTCATAGAGGAACCCTGTTTATATTTATGGTTTTACTCCAGAAAGTGAACTTAATAAAACTTTAGAACAAATTTTTTTGGATTACCCTAATCAGGTCAGAATATCCAAAGAGCACCAGGTGTCTATCTTAGAATCCCTGCAGGCTTTTGAAAACCCATGTGAGTGACTTTACCATATGAATTCAAGTAAAAATATTTTATTTATCAAGCACCTTTTTCAGATTAATATCAAGTAAGCTTTACAGTAAGATTCAGTTTAATTTCACTTATATTGTGTCATTTCCTGAGCACGTGGAGCCTTGTGGACAACAGAGGACAAAAAAACCTTGAAACACCAATAAGAGCAATAAAAACTTAATTTAAACAAATAGAAAAGAACTGTCACTGGATTAAGAAAGATCAACAGTCAGACAGCATGAGTCATCTCTGATCTCGATCGGTGTGAGTTGGTGTTCAGGCTTTGAGATTTTAACAAAACATCAGCAAGTAACTGCGCTGCCTTTAAAACTACATTCATGAGGTATGGGAGTAGTTTCAGCAAAGCTCCTCTGGACTGACAGGATAATTCAAGGGGAATTATGTTGTTGCAGTATGAAACTGAGGTGTGAAACAGTTGGAGTAAATCTGGTTATTGTCCCTCGAGTTCATGAATGGTGGTGTCACCTGGCAAAAGCTGCAGCGATGACATCACATACAGCATTAGCAAGTACATACGGGTAAAGTCTCTAAAAAAGATCCGTTTTCAGTTTGTTTCAGTGAGTTCTCTGAGAACTTGAACTCAGGTCCAAAGGTTCAGATGTGTTACCCTCGACACCACGCAGGACTAACCTGTGCAAATTCAGGAGTATGAGTTAGGCTTTGAGACCCACATACCAGTCCACAGAACCCTCGTGTTATACACATTTGTAGAATTTAGGCGAGGATGGAGTTGTCACGTTGACTTTCCATCACAACAATAAACAAGACTTCTCAGAAATCTACGGATGGGCTATTGGTCTTCAAAATATGATGGGAATGTCTACCAAGGTGGTGTTTTTCCTGGCTACTCTCCGTCAATATCTGTGGAAAGAGCTCTGCCTCCACCTATATCTGTTCATCCATTATGTATGACCAATTTACACTGCTGAGACAGAGGGGGAGTCGGGGAAAGAGGGAGGAAAGGAGAAATAAAATGGCAATTTAATAAGTCTACAAATTGATAGTGTGTGTGTGTGTGTGTGTGTGTGTGTGTGTGTGTGTGTGTGTGTGTGTATATACTGTATATATATGTGTTTGTGTGTGTGTGCAAAATACGGTCACATTCATACGTCCATCCATAATGAATGACCAATTGACACTTTTATTTATACAGAGGGAGAAAAAGCAGAGGAAAAGAAGTGTTAGCTCCATCTGCCCAAAGGCGCTTCCATCTTGGAGCGTCAGTGGTGAGAGTCTCTTGTTACTGCGCACCTCAAACACTTCAGTGTGTGTGTGTGTGTGTGTGTGTGTGTGTGTGTGTGACAGTAATGGCCCCTTCTCCTTGGAATGGATGGCCTTAACCGACGTCATTCAGCTTCCGACAGGGAGAGTCAATAAGATAATGAATTGCAGCTCACCGGCCCACTCGGCACATCCATAGGAGCTCCACAATTGATTTAGGGAAGAAAAAAAAAACCCAACAACTTCCAATTGTGGCACAGCCTGTTGCAGTTTTTAAGCTGCAACAGGCTAAAAGTCTTGTTCTGGTTGAAAGGTTGATTCGGTCACCCCAAACGGTGCTGCTGTGCAGAACGTTTCCAATTCATTCAGCCCAAGCAAATTTGAAAAGAAGACGACCGTATCTGACTTCTCATATCGTCTTCTTGGATTCCTGAACAAGGGTCAGCAATGTCTGTTGGACTTTACTTTATCCATCATGTGCTTAGTGAAATATGTTTTGTTACAGATGAGCCTGTTTTTGTTGTGATGTGTTGTGTGGGAGGTCCTGTATATGTGCGTGTGCGTAACATGTCAGCCAGGTATGCTGAGAGATGGATAAGGAATGCTGGGAGTTGTTGTTTTTCTGTGTGATGTGTGAGCAGCCCCGAGGTTCGGGATATGAACATATTTATTTTCTGTGTAAAACCCTGCAGTTCCAAGGAATAAAGCAGATGTGGTCCAGATTCTGCTTGTTGTTACCACAGCAAGCTAAACGAAGCTGAGAGGGAATCACACACCACATTCTCTTACCATGGTTTGGGTCCGCCAGCTCATAGCTTGGCAACAGTGTTAAGAATGGCAAGTGCGCGCATCCCGGACAGGTACAGCTAGACTTTTCCAAACGTATACTCTGGCTCAAAACGGTAAGGACGTCCATCATATTCAAAGTCGTTGTCCACAACCTCAGAATTTGACAAATATTCAGACATGTTTCAAATAACTAACAGTAAACTAACAGTAGCGAACTCCAGCTGTACACAGAGCTGTGTCTGGGATGCGCGCACAGAGATGACCTCATGCAGGTCAGAGGTCTTGTTTACAAACTGATTTCTTTGTTACACACACAGCCCCGGATGTAGACAACAGGTCCGGGAAGATGGCCAGAAGCAGATCTAGTGATTCATAAAAGAAATGAACGAGTTTCACGGCAATAATGTGTTATTTAGACGCTGCATCGTCTGTGTCCCGCTGTGCCCCCATTCACTACCATTATATGGAGAAGCGGCTCGCAAAAAACCCCCTAATATCTTCCGAAGGACTCCAAATTACACCAAACTTTTCTGGGTGAGTATACGACCATAAAAAATGCCATAAATAAGGTCCAGGTTGTAAAAAACCGAACTTTCCCTTTAACTTTCTTCATTTAACTTTATTTATTTTTTTTCATATGTGCATTATAAGTATATATTTAATATACATATATATATATATATATATATGCATACATACGCATCTCACACTCTCTCTCCGTAAACTGATTTATGGTTCCGAGTTACACCAACGCAGAGCCTACGCCGTAGAGTACGCTTAAAGCACTGAATACAGGCATATAATTTATGTTTAGTTGTGGAAAGAGGGTGGGATTAAATAAGTTTATACTTCCTCCCACTCCTTTTCGAACATGTAACTGAAATATGTTTTTGGATGTGTTTTTTTTTCTTTATGTGGTGGAATGCCCACCTGTATTTGTTTCTCTTATCTTTTTATATACATGTTCTAAATAGATATAAATAAATAAAAACGAACAAACAAATGAACAACCAAAAGGGCTTTGCACGGGTTAGGGGGTACTTGGCTGAAATTTCCATTAACAGTCCCAAAATGGTGAATAATCAGATGTCGGGCAGTTTTAAATTCTGAAGAAAAAAAAAATAGAGAAATGTAATTGAGTAGCATTTGAAACATACTGTAAAATGGAATCTACCAGCAGCTACTGTATAATTAACAAGGAAAAAAAATTGTCAGACTCAATTATTTGTCAAAAAGAAGACATATTTATTTACAGATGTTGCTGCGGTGTGCGCAGGCATTCATTGATTTTAGCAATACAAATTTTAAAGTCCTTGTTCTCCACCCCAGGAAATCTTTCCTTAATACAGTCGAAACCAAAACTTTTTACATTTTGCGGTAGTGCGTGTTTGCCCCTTGAACCATCCCAGTTTGTGGTCTTGCTCCAGGCTTGGTAATTCTGCTCTGAGATGGCCTTCCTGAAGAGCAGACATCCATAACGGCCCACTTGGCTGAAGCTTTGCTGGTGAATTTTAGCATGGTCCTCTGGTCCAACTGCACGCAAGCTTACGTCGGGGTGCTGACGAGGGGGGTGCTGGAGGCTGTCGTCGGTGAAGGACAGGGCAAGTGGAGACATCTGGGCTGCTGAGCACGATGCGACAGGAGTTGAGGTGCAAGTGGGGGTGCATCTCACAGGTGTACTGTGGACATGCATTCTCTCTTCCCGTAAAGCCTCCATAGCCTCTCCCAGATTTCCGAATCCAGCTCTCACCTCTCCCATAAGAGCTTCATATAGCTCCCTTCTCTGGCTCTCAGAGTGGACGAGTTTTTCAATGTCCTCTTTGAGATTTAGGTCTTCCGCTCTCACGGCTTCCAGGTCAGCTTTCAGGCTTGTGAGCTGGGTTTCTTTCGCCGTAAGCAGGGCATCTCGCTGTTGAAGGTCCGTAGTTTGCTGAGCTACAACGCTTTCTAAATGGTCGACGATGTCCCTGCGCTGGTGATTTGATGCAACCACACTTGTAACAGCTGCCTGACATTTTAAAAGAAGATAAGTCATGAGTTATGGGTTGCATACTGTGAGCAAAGATGCGTACCCCATGTAGACAGTAGCTATTGTACACTTATACTGTGAGTTACACTATAACACTTACCGCTTTTTTTGTGACAAGACGCTTAGCTGAGGGTGGCTGCGACGATGATGCTGGATTCCTTTGTAAGACACAAGTATTACGAAAAAAATTAGAGTGAGCTAGGGGCTAATGTATGAATAAATGTTTTATATATTGCATTAATAAATAGCACAAACCCACATCTGAGTCTCATAAGAATAACTAGCATTTATTTAATTTAAAAACATACCCGTTTTTGGCCCCGAGCCGCAGGAGGTTGGTTTTCGTCCTGTTGGAAGAGAGTCTTCTTGACTTGTTGGGCTCTTTCGTAAAAGTTTCTGCCTTCCATAGTCACTTAGTGTTCAGGATACAGATAGACTGGTACTGTACAACAGTGTTGCGGTCTCCACACAAATAACATTGAAATAATATGGCTTGAAAATGGAAACCACAACATCAGGAAGGACACCAACAAAAGAGCACAAGTTTAACAGCTTTTATTTAAGCAACATCCCCAAAATAAATACACTGAGCAGAAATCATAATACTCACTATAAGGAAAAAGGGGACCTGGAGACGCCGGCTGAACTAAGGAGGATGGGGGGGGCACAGCCCACCCCTTTAAAGGGACGTCGAAGCTGGACCCCCCTCCCTAACTCAAAACCCAACTAATTACAAACAAATGAGCAAACAACCTAAAATAAAGACTACCGGCCATCTCCAGGCCCAAACTAAACTAAAGATCAAATTAAACAAAAGCTAACAAAAGAGCATCCAGTTTGGTGTTGCTTGGTCTGTGTCTCCTGGCACACTGAGCAGAGAGGAGTTGTATAGGCTGATGGGAATCAGTTCAGGTGTGCCAGTCCAGGTGTGGTATTCTGAGATGGGAGGAGACAAGATTAATTAGATGATTGAAAATGCTGTGTGTTGAGAGAGAGAGAGTCATGGCCACACGCAACAACAGCTATTAGGTAGGTAGAATGGATCTGTAGTGAGCTGTGACCTGGATATAAGCATGTCAAGGGGGGCAGTGCAACAAGTAATCAGCGCCCACTCCGCAAGATAAATACTGGTGTTGGTCTGCTCATCATTCGATTCGTGTGATAGGCTGATGTCAGAGATGGCTGTGATCCACTCGCAAACCAGTGCGCTCATCAAGAATCTGCGGAATAAGGGTTGGCAGACTCAAGCTATAGCCGAACATCTGGAGACGATTGGAGTTAAAGCTTCTTTTGCCACCATCCGTAGTCACAGCCGCCATGCTTTTGTGGAAAGGAAGAAACGCAATCCATATAAACTCACGACTCAGGTGATGGAAATGATAGATTCCATCCTGAAAGCAGACGACGAATTGCCGGCAAGGAAAGTGAGATCATTTCTCCAAAGCAGGCACAAGATCACCTTGAGTTTGCTTACGGTGAGAAAGGCAATTCGTCATCTAGGCTGGAAGTTTGGGAAGCCCAGATTCGTGCCGATGACCCGGGAAAAAAACAAAGAGGCGTGTCTGCTTCAAGCGCAATCCTGGCTGGCTGCTGGAGAGTGCTTTCACAATGTTTTGTTCACTGACGAATCAACGGTCACACTGGAGCGATTTGCACTCCAGTGCTGGAGGAAAAACAATTTCACAGGCACAGCAAAGCCTAAAGTGAAACACCCAGTCAAGTTGCACGTCTGGGGCAGAATTTCACGTTATGGCCCGGGTCCGCTGGTCATATTTGATGGCATCATGGATCGCCACTTCTACGAGATCATCATGAAGCAGGCTGGTCAGGACAATGATCCCAAAAAAAATCAGCTCGTTTTTTTCTGAATTAAGGAGTAAATTATCTCAGAATTCGGAGAAAAGTTTTAATGAAAAAAAATAATTCTCTTCTGATTTTTCTGAATTAACCAGATACAGTACCTCACAACTTGCAAGAAGCTGTCATTCACTTGAGAGCTGTATTTCATGGAGGCAAACATGTTCCTGTCCAGTTTAATACAGTTTTATTTTGCTTTTGGTTTGAAACATTGGGAGATACTTGTCTTTAAGTCATATAGATGTACAGTAGGCTTAATTTGTGCCGGATCCTGCCGGTGTCGTGCTAAAAAGTGATTGCCTGCCAGAATCTGATTTCTCCCCTGAAAATAGGTCTTTTTACCGGCCAAAAATTGATTGAATGCCAAATACAATTAATGAAAGGTTTTTTCTACCTATGATTTGATCTCATTCTTGAGCTTCATAATATAAACATCACCAGCCTTCCCCATGACTTCTTAGTGTTGAGAGACTGTTCTCGGAATTCTGAGATGAAAACTCAATATGAGTGGTTGCCAGGTCCCTAATGTCCGCGGTTTTCACCCATTACTTGATTAACGACCGCACTGCTACATGCTAATAGACGAGCTACAGTATACGTGAAAAACAGGAACCGATCTGGCAACCTGGTTTTCCTCACTTTTCTCAGCTTTTAAACCGCTGGACAAAAAGCCAAACTCATAACACTATTGCAGTTTGTAGAAAAATACAACTTTTTGAGCTTCAGACTTTTTTGTTTTGTTTATGCCAAAGATACTGAACGGTTTAGCTCCCCGCCCTTAAATCTTAAGTGCCATCCCTTCAAATATTTGACTTTAATGTTAAAAAATGTATATATATATAGTTAATAATTAATTAAAAAAATTATTATATTATTGTATATATTGTATATAATTTATTTGTTAACTGGTAAAATAAAAATTGTCAGACTCAATTATTGATCCAAAAGATTACGTATTTTTTTAAAGAGTCACAGCGCCCAGGCCGGGATTCGGACCAGCGCCCCCGAAGACGTTTGTATCCTTAGAGCCACTGTCTAAACCGACTGCACCACGGAACAGGCGTTAATTTTTATATTTAAGCTCTGACCAGTACAATACAATACAATCAATGGTAGCATGTCGCTTTATAAGAATCTTTTTGCCCAGAAGAAAAGATAGCGACAACAACGACCATACAGTAACTATTAGGGATGGGAATCGAGAACCGGTTCTTGTTGAGAACCGGTTCCCAGTGTTTCAATTCCTTGGAATCGTTTGCCTTTTTCCCAAACGATTCCCTTATCGATTCCAGTCGGCGCGAATGACGTCACCAAGCACGTAGCGCAGCGTGCGCATTCTTGCCCAGCAGGAAAACACGGGGACAAAGCGGCATGAACGCTGGAAAGTTTGGTTACATTTTACCAAAAAGGATGACAACAGGGCGACAATTCTTGCAATGTGGACATTTCAACAGAGGGGGGAAACTGTTAGGACTCGGCCGGCTGATGCGCTGGGAGTGCCGAGTCAGCCGGCGTGTGGTAAGGCTGATTTATGGTTCCGCGTTACACCAACGCAGAGCTACGGCGTAGGGTACGCGGCAACACGCACCGTACGGCGTGCGTTGCCGCGTACCCTACGCCGTAGGCTCTGCGTCGATTTAACGCGGAACCATAATTCATGCTTTAGAAGAGCTGCGCTCCGGCGGACAGCTCTCCTGACACAGCTGCAGCTCGTCAGCTCATCTATGGAGAGGGTAAAGAGCAGTCACCACTAGATTCTCCTTTCATCAAGGCAGGGAAGAGTATCAGGCCAGAATAGATGAATGTCACCAGCAGTGACTAAGTTTGTAGTCTTGAACATGTTACTGGACATTCTTGTGTAATTGCTACAAAATAATTTGTTGTTTTTCGTTAATTTCTACAGAAGAATATTTATTTTATTATTATTATTTTATATTAAATACATATTTTACTGTATATTACAAATAATTTTGTGGGGACCCCCTGGCACCATCGAGGAGCCCAAGGCTGGTGGAATCTTAAGACCTCATTATATTTTTTTTGTTCAAAGATATAAAAGTTTTATATCTTTGAACAAAAAAGATCGGAGAAACAAAGAAATTGAAACAAAGAAACAATTTTAGTATCAACTTTGTTTTATTAAAACAAAGTTGATACTGAAATTGTTTCTTTTTAGTATTTTAGTATCAACTTTGTTTTATTAAAACAAAGTTGATACTAAAATTGTTTCTTCTCCTTTTTTCCAAATGAGAATCGATAAAGAATCGAATCGATAAGCAGAATCGATAAGAGAATCGGAATCGAAAAAATCTTATCAATTCCCATCCCTAGTAACTATGTTCATCTCTGGAAAAATCAACCACTGCGCTGCGGCTTTAGGAGAAAAAGACGCTACAGTCAGGATGCAACAGCTCAGAACAGCAGTGGAATAAATGAATGAATTACTGTATTTATTTTGGTCGTTTTTTCAATATTGTTTACATGTGTCCTACAGTACATTAAACAAAAAAAATAATTATAATAATAATAATATGCGTCAACTAAAAGCCTGAGCTTATTTTGTCCTCCTTCTACATTAATAATTTGGCTCCCTGCTGCTGTGGGCTGAGCGGTGTCCTCCTGCTCACAGATGCCCTCTGTTGGTTGTTTGGCTACACTGCAGCCTCTGATGACCCCCCCTCCTCCTCCCCCCTCGAACAAGGGACGGGATTCTCACGTGATATCTCGTGAGATTCAAGCATGAGTGGGGTCACAGTGGGGAACTTTAGCCCAACCCAGTGTAACTTTAATTTATTTCTGCATTACAAAACGTTCCAAAAAGAACCCATGATAGGTGAAATCCGTGAAGTAGTAACCTTGGCTTTAAATTGCGGAGATCAGCACTGCCCCACCGCGACCCGAGTAATTGGATTTGAACGGGAGAAAATGAAAAATTACTATGAAAAAAAATACAATAAGTACAGTGGGACAAATTGTGTTTCATACTGGTGAAGAATTGGGAAGTGGCTGATTAAAAAGACAATTATTTGACCAAAACACAGCTGTGTTTAAGCAGACGCATCTGAACTGGCAGAAACTGAACTGGCAGAAACTTTTTTGTTTTTAATTGTTTCCTGTTTGATATTCTATTTATTAATGAATTTCAGCCAGATCTTACTTGCTGGTACTCCTGTTTACCTTAATCTTGTACCTAAAAAAAAAATATTATTTTTAAAATATTATTTATTATACTTAATTGCATTTCAATATTTTTAAAAGACATATCTTTTAGTTTTAATCGTAATATTGCCCATAAATACAGTGGGCAATGCAATCACATACCGTGATTGCATTCCTTTAGATTCTTATGTACATTTTACCCTTATTCTAATCTTTTAATCTTATTTTAATATTTCAATCCATAAACCATTTTGTGATATAATCTGTCAATGTCATATCACTTCCCAGTCACCTGACCGTCCATCCATTCCATTTCTGTACCTTCTTCCTGTCCTTTGACCTTGACGTCTTTTTATTTATTTATTTATTTTTTATTCCATTACCCCAACCTTAACTAGGCCAAGGAAAACACTCATTGGCTGTGCATTATGTATTAGCAGAGAACTGATTGCAGTATTTCCCCAGGCCTATTAACAATTATAGATGTCACATTTTCTGCATACTGGTCTTCCTTCCTCTCCAGCCCAGAATATCCTGCAGCTGTTTGAGCCGTGAAGGCTGTTGTGATGACACACCTGTGCCTCAGTCAGCGCATGGATGTGTACTGAGCAGATAACTGTGTCTTAGAACTGTACGTAATAAGGCCCGTGCAGAATGAATTATTGAACGCCGCTGACGGCACTCAGGCCGTTCCTGCCTGCAGGCTGTATTTTATATTGGATATTGCATGTTAGCACAACCTTAGCCCTCACCGCTACCATGCACACCATGTTCACCAAACCAGATGCAACTGGGACTATCAGCTGCTATCTGTGTTATCGGCCTCACACACACACACACACACACACACACACACACACACACACACACACACACACACACACACACTCATCATCTCATGTATACATGCTCTAAACCAGTGGTTCTCAAATGGGGGTAGAGCCGTCTGGGAGATTTGCGAGGCCCTGTGCGAAATGGCCAGAGAATTTTGGGGGTTTTCGGGTCAGATTGGGTGTCTATATGCGCAATTTTAACTTCCCAATTAGCAAAATACTGGACACCTTCCCCTGCAGTAGCGGAGCGTGGGTCTCAGTACAGAGGGGGCGGAGTATTCTCCATGGGCCCTTATGATAGTCGTTTTAACATTCAACAACACCTCATCCTACCCATCAAACAACATTTATTCTCACTTTTATTGAGCCAAGCCTATAGGCCTATGCTGCAGAAAGCAGAGTAAAGTCACAAACTTGTTCAGAAGAACACACACACACACACACACACACACACACACACACACGCACACACACACACACACACACACACACACACACACCTGACAGCTGTCAATCACATGGCGCTAAAAACTCAGATAGTCACGGACTGGCTCAGTTCCATCTTTGATACAGCTTAAATAAAAAAAAAACATAACTGGTCTAAAATTACACAATCTATTTAGATAAATAGACACAGCGGTCTGTAACATAATTTCTGAGCTCTATAATAGAGAATAGACTCGGCGGTCTCGTTGACAACAACCTAAAGCACATTAAAATAGGCAGGTGGTCAAGAATACCAAAACATTCTGATAAAGAAATTATTTAAGAAGGTTACACTGACTCACCAACGGTAGTTGACTCTTCCATAACCCACGCCGTAGACTGCGCCGTACCCTATGGCGTATGCTCTGCGTCGATTTAACGCAGAACCATAAATCAGGCTTTACACCCAATCCGCGTTATCTCACGGCCCCGATGCGTTCAGGACAGTTGTAAATTAAGAATTAGAACATTTTATCATTATTATAGCCTATAATTTATTATGATATATGAATTGCACATATATTTATTAATATGCACAGACTAGCACACATTTACCCCTGCCTGGGGGTACGTGAAGACACTCCAGGGGGTACGTGAGATTTTAAAATACATATATTTAAAAAGTAGCATCCATGCAAAAATCCTTTAAAAATAATTATTTCATAAATAATTGAGGAAAATATAAGTCTAAATTCATAAAATAAATTTTATCTTCAGGAGTAGGCTATTCAACTTATTATCCTAAAACCGCAGAGTTTCCCCCACACCAGGATGGTTCCACCTAACCTGTCAAATGCCACCTGGTTTCACCTGTCAATCACTTGGACCAATGATGGAGTCGTGGTTGAAGCGTAGCAGCAATACTTTTGTTTAATAAATCAGTTACTGATGGCACAGTGCTCTGTTTTAGCTCTTTTTTTTTACAACCAAAAGTGCTTTGCGCTGGTTAGGGGGTACTTGGCTAAAAAAATATTTCACAGGGGGTACAACACTGAAAAAAGGTTGAGGACCACTGCTCTAAACCATCAGCAATGACAGAAACCAAAAAGAGGGAGAACATAGAGGAACATCTTCATCATTTTATAACCAGCTATCACCATCTGAAGTAAACAACCCCGTATTTCCTCCACTTTTGACTGTAATTAAGAAAATCCCAACATTTACAGTGATTTAAGAGGACGTGTTGCAGTAAAGGTTAACTGGATTGAGGGGGAAAAAAAGTTCTGTATATAAATATAAGACGGTTGTATTAGGCATTCATCCGAAAGCTGAATTACAGATCGTTAACTCATCTAATTAAAACTCTTAAAAAGCATCAATTTTGACTTGCCTGCACTTACTCTGAAAATGTCATCAGCAGCACTGCTGGCTTTGAGTGATAAATGACTAAAAAAGTACCTTGTAAATTAATATGTATAATTGCTGTAGCGATCACCGAGGATGACAGGCGTCCTGCTAACTAATATGTAAGACTGCAGTGCAGCTAAAATAAAAGATGAAAGTCCGTTTAGACATAATCTTCTGAGGAAAACAGTACTTGGTGTACATACGTGCAACCTAACATGAAGTCATTCACTATGATAAATGAATTTTCGTGATATTTAATAAAACAGTGATCCTTTCAATGCAGTTGATTTTAACATCAAGCAGAGATGGGGACTCAAATCTGAACTGATGACATAAACTTGACTCGACCTCTTGATTTTAGTGTTTCAGATGTCCACCATCATCTCCTGCCTTTCAGAAGATTCCTCGGGTCACTCCAGTCTTTATCAGGCAGGTCAGTCTGTAGTTCGAGGGTTTAACCCAGCCCCCGGGTCTCGCTCTCAGAAGGCACGCCGATTTTTCCCAGTGGCCAGCCGCGGTACTGCAACAAAAAATCCCATGGGGCCCAGAAAGCTTTTTTCCCATAGACCGCAATAGTAAAAGAGAAGCCTCTAAAACTGTTCACAGGAACCTCCAGCTGTAATCACCGGCAATTACTAATCTTTGTATTCTATATTTTTAAGTCATGGACTTTATATCTGTCAAAAATGTTTTATAACGGCCAGAGAAGTCAAAGAAAAGTCTCTTTCTGGGCGTGACGTCACGGCTGACGTCACAGCCGTGTCCGTGCATTCCACGGATGTATTATATTAATATATATTATATAATTATATTATATTAATACATTAATAATATATGTAATACTATACATGTAATAATATACATTAATTAATATATTATATTAATACATATTATATTAATATTCGCGTCATTGCCCCAGGGCATGATGGAAGACCCCAGACTATCATGGGAGTTGACTCTACTGCGCATGCTCTATGGGCCCGTGTATGCGGAAGTAAACCTGGAAGTCAGAGATTTTTTCGGCGTATGCGCTGGCTGAGCAAAATGCATTGAAATGAATGGGTGGCCATTTTCAATTTCCCATCCAGTTATTATTATAGATCCATGGTTTAACCTCACCAGTGGTAAGCAAACTTTACTGCTTAGTTACCTTTTGTAGGAGAGTGAGTTTAACTTGATCACACTGATATTCACTGAACACTCTGAAAAGATGGTTTTTCTCCTGTTTGGGAAAAATTCAGTCTTGCTTCCTGTCCTTTTTAAAAAAAAAAAACAAAAAAAAAACTGCTCTCTCGTTGTGTGTTTAGCTTTTTTGGTTCTGTTCTATTTTTTGTTTTATCTTGTTTGACTTCCTTTGTTGATTAGCTGTCCGGAGTACTCGGAAGTAGCCCGGAAGTAGCGCTGCATTAACCAACAGAGGAGGGAGTTTCCTTCGTTGTTTGTCTCATCTCCTTCAGGAATTCGTGATTGAGCGCCACCAACAGGTGAGGGGGCCCACCTGTTATTCAAAAGTGCAGTGTGACGGTAGGCAGGAAAAGAAAGTCCTGTTTTTAAAAAAAACTTAAAGATTAAAGTTTCATCAACGGTACAATTTCAATTACACATGGAGGAAAACAAAACTACTATTAAACATTTAGTTGCAGCTGTATTTTGACACATTATGTATCACCATCACATGCATTTACAGCAATTTACCCTCATTTCTGTGAAGTGATGTTGCATTTTAAACATGATTTTAGTGTACCATTCAAATAAATGTTTTCAATAGCATGTTACATGTTATCCTCCTAAACCGTCTAGTTTTTAGGATGTAGTGACGAGTGACTCAAATTGCACACAACTGCTACTGTTGGCATGGTTCACTTGCAGCACTAAAGGGTTTTATCTCTCCCAGATGTGGCTAAAGTGTCATGTGTTCGGAATAACTTGTGTTATGGTATGTGTGCAATGAGCCAGATCTGACAGAGATGCTAGAAAACTGGCTTTCACCTGAGGGAAAGCCAGTGCAGGCTTAAAAAAAATAAAAATAAAATTATATATATATATATATATATATATATATATATATATATATATATATATATATAATTTATTGAGGACTGTGAGAAAGAAAGCAACCCCTCTCCTTCTCACCGTCACTGGACTTTTTTAATGTGTGTGGCAGGGTGGAGGATTGGGCGTGGTCTGCGGGGGAGCAGCACACAGGTGTACCTGGTTCTGCTGATTGGGCCCACCTGTTCCCAATCAACCTCCCCACCCTGCCTGGGTTTATAACCAGTGTCTGCATACCAGAAAGGGGGCTGCTGAGTGGAGGTAGCTTGCTGAGAGGCTATACTCAATGTGGCATTTTTTAGAATACTGATTTTGCCTTCGCCTGTATCTCTTTGTGCTTTTTTGCATACAATAAAAAGCCTTATTTTTTTGGCATTCCACGCTCTGTGGGGTCTCTTCTTTACACCTCATCACCCAGGTCCAGTTTGCCTGATCCCCTTGTACGTGGGGAGGCCGCTCTGGTGGCTCACATGGAAACAAAATGTGGATTTGGGCCCTGTCTAGTGTACGTGTGGCTACCACTATCTGAGTCATGACCGAGTCATCGCCAACTTTAGGCCAAAGAAAACAGGACATCTGGATCACTTGGGGCAAAACCTCTTTCCTGTAAATGTAACCTTTTTAGAAATCAAGTTTTTCTGATGCTTTCAGCTTTTTATGTGGGCCAGTTTTTAGATGTACATTTGTAAAATATGAAAGGGAAAATGTGTCAAATGAATACCAGCAAAAGATTGCCCTACATGTGCGTGTTCTGTGATGATTATTAGGAAGCTGACAGACAGTATGAGCCAGTAGTTATTGTAAATTGAGAGCTAGTAAATGCATGCAGCCTATCTGCCAAAAAGAATATTGATTTTCATTCTTTTATAATGTCAGTAACAATGTTTAGAGAAGCCTCAACCAATTATCTTTGCTTTGCAACAACAGTTGTGCAGTTATAATTAGTTTGGAAAAGGTCAGGGAAAGAGTGTGGTGATAATTTTCACAGCATAATATTAACATTTTCATTTATTTGTCATTGGGAAACAAGTGAATATTATTCTGCTCAACTTAATTGCCTTTTTTACAAGTGCAGGTTTGTTTTCTGTATTTTCTAAATAACTGTGCAGATTTCATCATATCAGCCTGGCTGATTTCATCACGAATTTAGTGCCAAGAGGGACGCTTTCAACTCCCTCTAATAAAACCGAGCCGCAGCACATTTGGTGCCCGTCTTTCATCCTCCCCTCTCTTTGTCTCTGTAGCTTCCTTCCTGTTGATGCTGCCTTTGAAGGCACGAAGAGAAATGTGAAGAGGGAATTTGTTTTTGTCGTTTTTGAAAGACAATATGTGCAATGGCCGATGGTCCTGCTGTCAAATGTCCCAATCTTTGAGTGTGTGCAACTTTGTTAGATTGAAATACCAGCTAAAATAAAAGCTATTGCCCCCATTCTAAGATTAAAAGCACGGGAACTCTGTGGGAACACTGAAGATAAAGTATTTTATGTCTCAGACATGTGTGTAAGTTATGACACTAACACAAGCTTTGTTCTGCGTTAGTAATCTCAGATGCGCTGGCTGAATGGCATGTAGCTGCCTTAACCTTAAGTAAGGAGTCAAGGCAAGGCAAGTTGATTTGTATAGCACAATCCAACACAAGGTAATTCAAAGTGCTTTTCGTCAACATTAAAAGCAGGAAGACACAATTAAACAGTAAATAACAAATAAAATGAAATAAAATAAGAAAAGAGGTAAAATAATAAAAAGCACAAGTTGTTAAAAAAGTAAGGGCAGTAGAGTACAGCAGGTAAGTATTTAATTTAAGAGTACGCTTCAGTAAATAGTAATGTTTTTAGGCCTGATTTAAAGGATCTACAGTTGCAGCAGACCTCAGGTCTACAGGAAGTTTGTTCCACCGGTGAGGAGCAGAGTAACTGAACGCTGCCTCACCTTGCTTGGTTCTGGTTCTTGGGACACACAACAAACCAGATCCAGATGAACCTCAGGGGTCTGGGAGCTTCATAGGAACTAACAGATCCAGCATGTATTTTGGTCCAAGACCATTCAGTGCTTTGTAGACCAGCAGTAAGATTTTAAACTCTATCCTTTGACTAACTGGAAGCCAGTGTAGTGATTTCATGACCCGTGTAATATGGTCCAGTTTCCTGGTGTTTGTAAGGACTCTGGCGGCAGCGTTCTGGATCAGCTGCAGCTGCCTGATTGATTTCTTGTTAAGGCCTGTAAAGATACCATTGCAATAATCCAACCTACTGAAAATGAATGCATGAATAAGTTTTTCCATGACAGAAACCCTTTAATTCTAGCAATGTTTTTTAGGTGGTAATAGGCAGATTTAGTGATAAACTTTAGATGGCTGTTGAAATCCATGTCTGAGTCAATAATTAAATTTCTGGCTTGATTTGTAGCTGTCCATGACATGGAGCCAAGGTGAGCGCTGATCTTTTCCCTTTCATTTTTAGGGCCAAAAATGATCACCTCTGCCTTTTCTGCATTTAGCTGGAGAAAATTCTGGCACATCCACATGGATTTGATGAATACAATTACTCAATGGGAGTAAGGGACTGTAGTCGTGATGACATCGAAATATAGAGTTGTGTGTCATCGTCATAAGTATGGTAGGAAATGTTGTGATGCTCAATAATCTGAGCTAGGGGTAGCATATATATGTTGAATAGAAGTGGTCTGAGAATGGACCCTTGAGGAACCCCACATGTGATCTTGGTGCTCTCAGACTCATGGTTTCCATTTGAGACAAAAAAGTTGCTATCTTGCAAATAAGATTTGAACCATTCGAGCACAGTCAAATGCAACACTAAGATCCAGTAATACCAGAACAGAGGATTTGCATGCATCATTATTCAGATGAATATCATTTAAGACTTTGATGAGTACAGTCTCAGTGCTGTGGTGTGGCCGAAATCCAGACTGAATTATGTTAAAAAGATTGTTTTGCATCATAAAAGCATAAATTTGCTGGAAAGCAACCTATTCAATGATTTTCGCCAGAAAAGGCAGATTCGATAATGGCCTATAGTTACTAAGTGTTGTAGCATCCAGATTTTTTTTTTTTTAGAAGAGGTTTTATTACTGCAGTTTTCAAGGCCTGGGAAAACTGGCCTGGTTGAAGAGAAGTAGGGAGGCGATTTGTAGTGCTTTGGCTTTGCACCAAGAGAGTTCCAGGGAGGACTTGTTGATTTATTGCCATTTATACCCTGCTCCTTTTCACTGTTTTGGGAAATCGGCAGAGTAGATTCATTCCCAGATTGTCCATTTATCTCCCCATTCACTTTGAGCCTGTGAATTTTTGTTTCCAGTACTGGTATCGTCTCAGTTTGTGGTAATAATACCTGGAAAAGGAAAAGAGAGGCATCTTGCTGCTAATTAGCTTCTGCTAGCTGCTGCTAGCTGAGTTCCTCAATCCCAGTCACGATAGCGTGGGCTTGTGCTGCGTGGTAAAAGGGTTTAAAATAATAGTGGTAGTCTTTGGTAACTATCATACATTCAGCTCCTGGTGGTAAGGTATCCAGGTCTTGCTTTCCAGAAATTTTTTTGCAGAAAAGAAAGGATTGCAGTGGAGAGAAGAAAAAGCAAAGCAGGGAGCAAGAGAGCGAAGCCTCTGCACTCAGCCATAGACAGATAAAGCAGTAAATGAATGCCACCTCCCTGGCATTTCTTTTTCTTTTTAAATTCCTTTTTAAAGGTGTACTTGAATGGTTGTACACAGACCTTTCCAAATTATCCCATTCTCACTTCCGTTGTCAATATTGTGACAGAATTGATGTGTCAGAATCTTAAAAACATGTCATTTTTGAACCTTGTGCTCAATATAAACCTAAAAGCTTTTTTGTTTCATGTGCAGCCTTTATTTGGCATACCATTCAGTTCATGACATGGCCGTGGTGCCCCTCCCCCTCCCCCCACTCTCAGCCATTTCCACTGTACCAGCTACAGTGAGTGAGGTGGGGGTGGGGCTTTATGCGATGACTCATACAAACAAGATGTCTGCCGTGTGTGCCTCAGTTCTGTTCATCCAGGTGCATCCAGTGGCAGTTTCTTCTGTGTCCTTTTGTCAAAGTCAAATCCAGTCAAACCAGGTTGGTGCTATAGGCTTCGACTGCTCAAAGGACCTCCCATGATGCACTGGAAACATTTTCTTTACCTTGCTGTCCATATTTTATCTATTTCTCTCCTGTAACATTTATATTTTGGTCTATTACAAAACAAATCAACGATATATAATAATATAATTGTTTTGTTCTGAATCTCAACACCCTAGGGCATCTTTGAATTTAATGTCTAAATGGACTTTCTCCCAACCAAGCATGCATCTCTGTTTTTGTGTGAGGATAAATTGAACTGGTGCCGGGTACTCCTAAATATTTATTGCAAATTCTTCCAACTTTGGAAATCCATTTGCACTTATATTCTCCACAAAAGCATGAGACTCAGCAAAAAAAACTAAAATCCTGCAAAACCAGCTCTAATTTAAGTAAATAATGGTCTCAGTTTTATTAAATCCACTTGTTTTTGTTTTCCCATTCATTTACTTTCGATGATGACTTTCTAATAAACCCTTTGAGCGCACAAGCTAGAGGAGTGTGAGTGATGTCTGAGAATGAATGCTCTTTAAAAGCCAACACCGGTATCCACCAGACATTTCTACTTCTCAACCTCATAAAGTCATACAGGCAAGGGTATGGGGGTATTATTGTTCCAATATTATTTGTGTGTGCGTATCTCAATCTGTGTGTGCGTAAAAAGATTTGTGTGTCTGTATTCAGATTTGTGTGTGCGTAAAAAGATTCGTGTGTCTGTATTCAGATTTGTGTGTGCGTAAAAAGATTCGTGTGTCTGTATTCAGATTTGTGTGTGCGTAAAAAAGATTTGTGTGTCCGTATTCACATTTGTCTGTGTGTAAAAAGATTTGTGTGTCTGTATTCATATTTATGTGTGCGCAAAAATCAACCGGGAGCTCTCGATTGGCTGTCTTTGTACACGTGGATTTTGACACACTTCTGCCGCGGCAAATCTGTAAAAAGATCTGTGTGTAAAACGATTTGTGTGTCCGTAACTTTTCCTTTGCCCTGAGCTCGGACTCACAGGCTCTCGCCAGGCTACAGTAGCAATGCAGCCTTCACACACCACTAGTCGGCGCGTAGCTCTCAGTCAGTACGTTTACCTGCAGTTCCATCGGGTTTCTGATCATATATTAGACATTGTTTGGACTTTTAAACTACATGCAAACACCTGAACCCCATCTACTTCGGACCTATGTCGGACATTTAGTAATCGGGTTGCATATGGAGTAAGATAACTTCCAAAAAGATGTGTCCATGTTATACCAAATATAATATTTTTATTTATTTTTTATTTTTTATTTATTTTATTTATTTATTTTCTCAGATGGCAAAAATAAGAACTTTATTGATCCCACATAGGAGTAATTCATGTTATATCAGCTATAGAGAACAAGGTAGTGCTGAAAAAAACAATAGTCTATCCCCCCTCACAAAAATAAGAATAGAGAAACATATTTTCTCATCAACAAAATAAATAAATATTAAATATGTTTATGTAAAATATGCTTTGTTGATGAGAAAATATATTTTTCTTATTTTTGTGAGGGGGGATAGGCTATATATTGTTTTTCGGCACTACCTTGTTCTCTAATATAACATGAATTACTCCTATGTGGGATCAATAAAGTTCTTATTTTTGCCATCTGAGAAAATAAATATATTATATTTGGTGCCTAACTGTTTCCCAAGTATATTAGTGCGTGTGTGAATGAATAAATGAGACGTAAAAGGTCAATTTCTTACCTAATTTCTTACTCATATAAAAACAATCCTAACTCTAATAATTTATCAGACTCATGTGCGTGACAGCAGAATTTTGGGTACAACTTTTTTATTTACATACAAATGTTTATCATTACGAATACGAATAGTTATAACATGGACACATCTTTTTGGAAGTTATCTTACTCCATATGCAACCCGATTACTAAATATCCGACATAGGTCCGAAGTAGATGGGGTTCAGGTGTTTGCATGCAGTTTAAAAGTCCAAACAATGTCTAATATGATCAGAAACCCGATTGAACTGCTGGAGGTGAACGTACTGACTGAGAGCTACGCGCCGACTAGTGGTGTGTGAAGGCTGCATTGCTACTGTAGCCTGGCGAGAGCCTGTGAGTCCGAGCTCAGGGCAAAGGAAAAGTTACGGACACACAAATCGTTTTACACACAGATCTTTTTACAGATTTGCCGCGGCAGAAGTGTGTCAAAATCCACGTGTACAAAGACAGCCAATCGAGAGCTCCCGGCTGATTTTTGCGCACACATAAATATGAATACAGACACACAAATCTTTTTACACACAGACAAATGTGAATACGGACACACAAATCTTTTTTACGCACACACAAATCTGAATACAGACACACGAATCTTTTTACGCACACACAAATCTGAATACAGACACACGAATCTTTTTACGCACACACAAATCTGAATACAGACACACAAATCTTTTTACGCACACACAGATTGAGATACGCACACACAAATAATATTGGAACAATAATACCCCCATACAAGGGCACCACTGGGACAATATTGTCAGGCAGGTCACATATCCAGTCCTCAGTAATGAGACATTTATGTAATGACACTGAGAGTTGCATTTTTTCCTCTTTTTTTTAAAACTTTGGTCTCCCTGCAAACTAACTTGTCAAATATTGCTATGTGAAATAAACTTCAAACAAATCTCATCTGGTTGAAACAGAGAGAACTCTATTTCCAGAGCTCAGACATTCAATGAGTGTTTGTGTTGTGCTCCAAATGCCACTGCTTGAAATACATAGTGAGTGCTTTTGAACATGTTCTCAGAAAATTGTGCATGCATTTGTTTGTTTTATTGTATACAGTACGTGCCATCTTATTCCAACCCAGCCACAGCTGAAGTATTATTTCACCTTTTGAGAATCACTCTGTACACAGACGGTGACTCGCAGCTTGAATATGAATTCATTTTCCTCTCTTTAATCACAGCAGTGTGAGTTTTGACCACGGGTCACACTTGGTTTGATAAACTGGCGCCATCCCAGAAGTGTCAACACACCTAGTTTCTTCAGTGATTACAATGAGCTGGATCCAAAAGCAAGGCCATCTCCATTGACCCCCATGTTTAAATGCCAAAATTTACATCAGAAACGATCTAATTTACAACGTTCTTCTGTTGGTTTTCTTCTGAGCAGCAGAAGTAAGAAATATTAAATAAGGAAAATCCCTTTAATAATTCCCAGAGATTTTAGAAGCGACATTGCTTGCCATCAAGGCTTTTTTTCTTTTCTTTATTGGTATTTCTGTCAAAACCAGCTGGACAATCAGACTAAGGTAGAGCAGGAGCTTTCAAGATAGAATCTTTTTATAACTATACATTATGGCAAATATTCGAGGACTTACAAGACTAAAAGAACACAGTTTGCTTGAAAGTACAAAGTTGTTTAAAAGCACTATTCTGGACTCGATTGAAAATATAGATTCAGGCTTAATGGCCATTTCAACAAACACTGAAGGATTGGAAAAAGAAATTAGAAGCAATTACAAGTAATTTTATGAGTGCATTTATGCTCGTTGCAGAAGACGGATACACTGATGGATGAACCAAGTCATCCATCTCCTGCATCTTTTGCACGTGTGAATTGGTTCATTTTCAGGGTCCTTGTGGATCCATTAATTGACGCATCAAACGATACCACTGAAAACCACGGGGGCAGTGTTGATCGGTGTAGCAAGTCTCGCTGCTACGGGGGTCACAGACAGGACAGCGGATACAGGGATCGGTGCAGAAACGTCTTTATTTGCCACGTTAATTCTCCTTTTGGAGGCAACTCGTGCACCAGCAGGGCTTCACTCGTGCACCAGCAGGGCTTCGCTCGGGCTCTGCTCTGCTTCCGTCCTCCTCCGTCTCCAGGGCCCGCACACCTACTGAAATACACAGAGAGTGATTAGACACACCTGTGTACCGTCAGCTGTTCCAGCCGTGTCACCTGTGCGCCACTCCCCCGCACTCCCTCTCTCCCCTGCAGACCCCGCCCCAATCCTGCACCCTGCCACAATCGGTATATATAGTGCTCAACACTCAACTCTGGATTTGCATTCTTCAAAATCATCTATATACAAAGTTAGCAAGATTCTGAACTCACCTCCTGAAAGAAAACTATTTTCCTTAAAGTGTGAGCCATCTTGAAATAATTTATAAGTACGCTGTTCACCAGTTATCCCATGACTCTGATATACTCTGTGGTTTTCAACAACTTTATCCATATCTTTTCTTACTGAAGAGCTGTTGCAAGCTCTTCCGTAAAGTTTTCTCTTTCTTCTTGTTTTGATGATATGATGTGTTCAATTAAGCCATGAATGAGAGGCAGTGAAGGCTGTAGCTACTTCTTTTATCACTGACTTGTCAGGTATGGAACTATGTTTCTGAAACACTGCTTGAATAGTGTTAATAGAGAGAGAAGTGTGCTAGGCAAGGTCGGTGGTTGGAGAATCACCTACGTCGGACTATGTGCTAATGCAGACAAGCAGTTCCACAGTACACTCATGGTAGCACTCGTTCGCTCCCTCGCCAACAAAGTGAATAACATCAGACAGTTGAAAGCTCAGTAGCGCGAGGAACTGCTGTGTTAACACTCTCCAGCTGGAAGAGGTAAAGCTAGAAATTGGCTTTGCTGCTGGGTTTGAACATGAGTTGTGTGCGTGGTCAACGATGCCGTCAGCCTCAGGATGCTAGCTTGTGAGCTTTTTTCACTATGGCATGGTGACTGTCAGATATATTAATACACCCTAATAAAACGCCCAGTAACAAAAAAAAAAAACCCATCCAAAATGCAAAAGAGGACAATAACTATCGATTTCTGCAATGGTATTGTTTTCTGTTCTATGCACTGTAAAGGATTTAGCTTACCTTCTTCCACATGTGATATTTCTTCTCAAAGTGAAGATTCCTCTTTGTTAGCCAGAGCCAGATATGTTTGACCAACAATCTTTGACTGTGGCCTTCAAATTAGATGAGGACTACTAATTAGGAATGTGCACATTACTGCCACCTACTGCTTTTATTTGCAATCTTAACCCATTAGAATTAGGTTGTTTTAACATAAATTATTCTAGTAAATTTAAAATGTTTGTGTTAAAACTGTTCAACCTCAAAACATAATTTCATTTAGTAGAAGCTACATGTTAGACTTAAGATAGGGAAACAGACCCAGTTTGCTCTTTTTTGAGTGTAGCTACATAGGACCAGTAAAAGGAACAAACCAGAGAAGAATTGTTCAATTTTATTCAATTCAATTTTATTTATATAGCATCTATTACAACATAAGTTGTCTCTAGGATCTTTCCAGAGACCCAGAACATGACCCCCGCGCAATTATTACATAAACATAACATACAGTAAACAGTGGCAGGTAAAAACTCCCCTAGTGGGAGAAAAACCTTAAGCCAAACAGTAGCAAGGAAAACTCCCCTTTAGGAGGGAAGACACCTGGACCAGGACCTGGATCATAAGAGGGGACCCTCCTGCCGGAAGCCAGCTGGGCAGAGCAGGAATATAGAAAACAGACAGAGAGAATAAAGAATAGAGAAAGGGGAGACAGAGACACAATGGCTAAGAAGAGAAGGAATTCACCAGTGTTGCCAATTTAGCGACTTTTCAGCCCTTTCTGATTACTTTTTTCAAAAAAGTGACTCCCAGGATAAAGTAAGAGGGTTAAAAATGAGACATTACTAAAAACTAAAGAATAAACAAAAACAAAGGTCGTCTGTAGTTCTGTGTTGTAGTAGCGACTTCTAGCGACTTTTAGGACAATCAATAGCTACTTTCCTTGCTGAAGAGGTACCAACACATGCTGTCTCTTTTTATTTCTCTTTCTAATAACGTGCATTAGCATGATCACCTCCACCATCGCCATGTTTGCTTTAACTGGTTCTCCTACTTTCGCCTTTGTCTTCTTCTTCTGGTGTTTTTGGATGGTTGCAAACAACTTTGAAGTGGTGCATTTCCACCATCAACCAGTGTCTGAAACGTATGTCAAAACGTAGCAGTGAATTCTGAACTCAGCACTACCTACTAGTGAATGAATTGCGCAGAACTCACAATTAGACATTATATCTTTTCGTCCATGAAAACGAGTATGTGAACTATGACGTATTTTATTGACAATGTTATCTTAGGTGGCAACTCACAGTATGCTTGCAACCTGCAAAAATACATTTTTATGAGAAGAGCACAAAAGTACCGGGAAACGGGTTCAAACACAGCTGTGAACGATGAAGAATTACGTGGCGTACTGACCATGGATGTAAAGGGACAATGGATGAACGTTGGACGTGTTGGGCGGATTATTGAGATGACTGCGTTGTGTATGTGATGGTGAACATCTACAGTGTAAAGCGCTTTGGGGCTGTAGGACTACAGCTGGAAAGCGCTATATAATCGTAAGCCATTTAACATTTACCAGGAATGACTTGGATGAAAAGCAAACTCGAAAAGGAGAGATTTTATTTGAGGAAGGAGTGGAGGGTGAGTCCCCAAACTGAAATACCTGGAGGGACACCTGACCTATAAGACCCACCTGAAAATTAAAGTTATTAATTAATATAATTAATATTTTTTAATAACTTTTCTTTGGACACTGTTATATGTTCCTTTTAAGTTTTTAGTTTCAGAAAACATTTTTTTAGAATGTCAAGCTTTGAAAGTTCTTCAATCTCTGTTTTTGTTTGTGTGATACAGGAAGTTTTAGGAAACATTTTTTAATCCAAATTTTGGGATTTTTTTCCATTTTGAGTGCTTTCTGCTCAGGTGTGTTCATACAGTTAGTAAAAATGAAAAAAATTATTAGATTGCCTAGGTCGTGATGAAAAAAAGGCTGTAAAAAACTCTATATTGCACATTTTTATAGTCTCTTTATACACGTTTAACATATTAAAAGAAAAAAAGTAGTTAAAATGCAGAGTTCTGAGGATTAATTACAAGTGCTGCGTGATATCAGTCATACTTTGGTGACCTCATGCATTTTTCATTTAATTGCACTGCTTGGGTGGAATAATAGCTCTTGGACTTAGCTATAACAATACTGCTTGAGAACTTGAAAATAAGAGTAATTTAATAGTGATTCTGTCATAGTTAGATGAGGCTAAAAAAACATGGCATAGGAAATAAAAGTCGAATACAACTTAAATTTCAGTTGTAAATGAAATTAAGGAATTGTGAACAGTTCCATGATTTATTCACAAATCTTAAAGAGGTTTGGCATATTTGTAGAACAGTATGTGAAGCTAGAACAGGGCAACAAAGTTCAGATTTGGACAGGCAGAGCTGACATTTTTTTGAAAATCTAACTTCGAAATATTGTGCATCCAGGCACCTGCAAAGTTGCTCTGCGAGATGTTAGATCCAGGCTGGCTTGTTCAGATTCAGTCACAAATGCGTAGTTAAAGTCTGGCACTGATGATGATGAGCGAGAAGGTCAAGCCAGTCTACTTCTGAATATCCCCCTCATTAAACTGTTACAACAAAGTATGTTATTGTCGGAAATACCTTATAACTTCATGCTGTAATGTCAAGACTGTAAGGTCAATGCAAACCAATAGAAATCCCCTCACTAGAAAACGGCTCCCAGACGTTTCTACTTTACAAGGTCTTCTGAGCATCTTGTTTCAGCATTTTTCTGTGAGCAGGGTGAAAAAATACATTTAAACATCTTAACTTTAAGCTTGTTACTGCCTCTAAACACAATATAAACACAATTAAATCAGTATTTCAATACAAAATGACAGTCTGTATACAAGGTGCTAGAGTCAAGCAAGCTGAACAAATAACATCAAGGAAACAAAACAATGGTAAATTTATTTCAGTCCGGTTCAGTTTTTTATGCTAAAGAGCTGCATAGTTTGTTTGTGCTCTTTTGTTTTCTACTCGCTTCACATTTAGTTTGATTTCCTGTTATATTTTGAGATCATTTTCCCTTGTGTGCAACTATTTTCCCCTGCTGTAAGTGTTAACACCTGTGTCTCACCGTCCTTCATTGTTTGTCCGTCTCTATAAGATCGTCCTGGGATAGATTTCACACAGTGGGTTTTGTTGAAACGCTATGTAGGTGGAACCTGAACTCTTACCCCGACCAAGGGGGTTCAGTTGAGCAGAAAGCGTAACTCCTTCTCAGAGCTTGTTACCGCAGTTTCTGACTCTGGAAAGTAAACCTGGTCAAGAGCAGGTTTACGTTAACATATCCCAATATACTTTCAGTCTCCTGCCCTTCAAAATGCCAGAACAAGTTAAATGTAATTAGCCAGTTGCTCTTACAGTGGGGAGAACAAGTATTTGATACACTGCTGATTTTGCAGGTTTTCCCACTTGAAAAGCATGTAGAAGTCTGTCATTTTTATCATAGGTACTCTTCAACTGTGAGTGATGGAATCTAAAAAAAAAAAAAATCCAGAAAATCACATTGTATGATTTTTAAGTAATTCATTTGCATTTTATTGCATAAGTTGCAGACATAAGTATTTGATCACCTGTCAACCAGTAAGACTTCTGGCTCTCACAGACCTGTTAGTTCTTCTTTAAGAAGCCCTCCTGTTCTCCACTCATTACCTGTATTAACTGCACAAAAATCCCTGCTGCAGTGTGTGCAAACCTGGTCAAGAACTACAGGAAACGTCTGATCTCTGTAATTGCAAACAAAGGTTTCTGTACCAAATATTAAGTTCTCTTTTTCTGATGTATCAAATACTTATGTCATGCAATAAAATGCAAATTAATTACTTAAAAATCATACAATGTGATTTTCTGGATTTTATTTTTAGATTCCATCACCTGCAAAATCGGCAGTGTATCAAATACTTGTTCTCCCCACTGTATAACATGTATTTTAGAGATGTCTGAACAATGACACGTCGCATTTGTGTCAGGAAAGTATACAGAAGATCTGAATAGATTTTAATGCGGTCAAATCACGCACTCAGCACCCACACCATCCCTGGCGGGAATTGAACCCAGGACCTTCTAGCTGTGAGACGGCTGCACTAGCAGCTGCGCATCGTGCCCTGACCCCCACACCCGTCACCCGTTGATTTTTTGGTTTCTCTTTTTTGTGTCAGTCAATCATCACAAATATCACGTACGTTCATATTACACACAAAATACCTTGAGTTTTTTATTTTATAAGATGTTATTTAATAACAAATGTGAATGATGCAGAACTGTGAAAAAAAGTGGCTCGATTCAAACAGGATGTATTGACTGCACTCCAGTTTCCTGTTTAGGCTTCTGGAATGATTTATTTCTTGATTTTTTTCCTTTTTTGTTTTCCCAGTCCTTCAAAATGTTTTTATAAAGTGAGTAGAACTGAGCCTGTTACATTTTTTGCTCCCAGGATTGCGCACACATGACAGTGACTATCGAGAACAATATAGATCCACATTCATTTGTATTCATGTGAAACAGCCTACACATTCTCTCTCCGATGTCACCTCTCCTCTTTTGCTGTGCCTGTTGACTGAGCTCGTTTTTTTCCACTCGACTTTGTTGAACCTCCTTTGTGAAACAGGCCTCTGCATCTTGTGTTTCCTCCATTGTTCCATGTGTAGTCACTCTCCCCGCTGTCTGTTGATTTTTGACATCCAGTGCTTTGGGTTATTCTTACAAGAATTTGTTTATGACTCAAATTTTTTTCAATGATTTTTCATACCAGTTTGGATGCTGTAGTGCTTGAAAGATTTTTGCTATTACCTCTCACTTTTTGCCACACTTTACGGTTAGTAACCGGAGCAACATGTGGGTGCAGCTGATTAACATTTTAAAAGCCTGAATGGTACCCAAATTGCTCTCTGATGAGTTCAAGAGGAGAAGTAGATGATGTAGAGCAGGGGCAACGAGGAAGTTTTAGCCTTCTCTCTCATCGCTCTTATTGGGGAAAGTGTGATTTATTGCAAATAAGATGGACAAGGTTGAGGCACTAATGAGGACCCACCCTGGGTATCAGGAAAGCAGCATTATGGGTTTCAATGAGTTGTAGCTGCAGGAGCACATTCCTGACTCCAGCATCTATCTGCCTGGCTTTCAGATGACATGGTGGACAGATTTGAAGAGAAGTGGCAGTTGTACAGGCAGTGGACTTGCAGTGCTTGTCAACAACATGCTACTGTGAAACATTATCTCTACACCAGGGGTAGGCAATTCCGGTCCTCGAGGGCCGGTGTCCTGCATGTTTTAGATGTTTCCCTGCTTTAACACACCTGATTCTAATTAATCATCGTCATCAGCTTGTCATCCAGGGCTGCACAATTCTGTTAATGACACAGGTACTTTTATCACGGTGTGCTGAAGCAGGGTAACATCTAAGACATGCAGGACACCGGCCCTCGAGGACCGGAATTGCCTACCCCTACTCTACACCCTGCACATTGAACTGTTTTCTGTCATTTTTTCATACATGTTATTTACCCAGGGTGTTCAGGAGTGTTATTTTAGTGGCAATATACATCCCGGCATAGCAGGTGCTAGTCCTGCATGTTACATCATCTATTCAGCTGTTGCAAAGCTACAGACAACACTCCATTTCATTACTAGAGATATCGTGAAATTGCAACATGACCTCTCTTGGATTTATTCTATGCAAATATCAGACATGCATAATGCTCCTCTACGTGGCCTGCTTTCAGCATAATCTGTTCCTTCTTTCCCCCACCTGTAAGAGTCCCGAAGGCCCGTGCAGACCAGCCATGTGGGATTCTGGCTCACCTCTACAACATTAGACTGACCCAGATGAAGGTTCCAGTGTCATGTAAGACCAACTTGCCTTGTTTCAGTACCTCAGAAATCTCATCCGTCTGTTCTCAACGACTACAGACCTGCCTCCCCATAATGTCTTGGAAAGGCTTTTATTGGCCCACCTGAGTAGTGACCCACTACAGTTTGCTTATCTTCATGGGGTTGGGGATGCTATTCTACACCTCCCTAAGGAAACACACTGTCATCTGATCTCTACATTTTACTATGCAAGAAATCCCAGCAGACACAGGTGGATGCCTCTACAATCGCCTGGATTAATAACTCCAACAAACAGACCACAATTCATGAGACTGAAAGGCTGGGTGTGAATGGCGACCAAACTTCACCACCCCGGTTGAGCTCTTATATACCCTCACCACATAGATTGGGCAAGACCACATACCAGCATAGGGATCCAGTTTACACCCACATACACATAACACTTATCACTTGGCCAAGAGTATTTAAATAATATATTAAATAATCCCCCTTACTATAACTATAATATATATATTGGCCCACATCCGATCTCTGTGTGGCTCCATCAACACAAATTGCAAATAATTATAGAGCCACACCCCTCTCTTGCTTCCCACACTTGGTATGATCCAGGAAGTATAAATAGGTCTCACCAGCCACAGGACAACCTTTTGTCACACAATACAGGTAAGTGTTTTAATCCACTCCACCTTGCAAACATGTTAGCAGTGCTCAGAGTACCACCAAACAACTGACAGCCAGCCTGTCTGTTTGTGGTACTGTCCCCTGCTGATTCATGTACCATGCTTTGTGCAGGACTGACTTCCATAGCTGCCAAGAACTGCACGGCAAGGAATCCTCCTAAGTGAAAAAATCACCAACATTAATACACATAACATGACGTTTTATCATGTGACATGGAGGGATGGGATACCTCCATCACACTGGGTGTCTGCCCAGGTGGTCCGCAGCACAGGACCCCAGGATGGTGTGGGAACAATGATCTCAACTTGAACAAACTAAGGGAGATTTGGAATTTTAACAAAACACTATTCTGTTCCATCATGGGAGAAGAAATGGATTTGTTTCATAAATGCCTCGACGTTTACCTGGACTAGACTACATGGACATGCAACCGTGATGCGTATTACAAGAAGGGAAAGAGAAGACTGTATTTCATGAAAAAGTTTAGCACAATCGGTGTTTGCTGGGCAGTAGTACATATCGTCTATAACTTTGAGAGGTAAGTCTCATCTGCAGTCATCTTTTTCAGGTCTGCTGCAAGAAAGACCACTACAGGAGCTCCTTCCTGCCCATGGCTATTACCCTCCGTAATGACTCTGAAAGTAATTAGATAATGACATTTACTACATTGTAAAATTTCCCTTTGGGGATCAATAATGTATTATTGAATTTAAGTGAATAGAATCCATCCTCATTGCTGTCATATAAGTCATATTAGTACAGCAGATATTACTGGGGTGTGATAAACTCGTAAAAGCCTTACAATGCATAAAGCAGCTGTGTTATTGGCTATATGGCTGATTGGCTGTTCAGAAGGTTTGTGGTTGTTTTGTAGACACAAAATCCAGCCCATATCTATGTCTGGGGAACACAGATGTGTCCTTTTGAAAAAATCCCATTGTGATTTTTACTTCTAAAGTAAAAAATGATTTAGAATGTGAGTGGCATCTTTTTTTTTTTTTTTTACCTCCCCTTCATTTTTCTCTGCTCTTCTTTCTTCCTCCGCATAATTTCGTTGTGACAAATTGTTGTCCGCATGCATCACCATCTCTTCAGCTGAAGACGTCACAACACCTCCCTGATGACACCCACAGCAACACATCCCACATAGCACACACACCCTGTCGACAGGGTAGGCAGATCACCTTGATTGCAACAAGTATGAAGTGGTGAGTGCATGAACATGGTGGGTGTCAGTAGAAGGCTGAGTGCACAGAAAGACCAGTATGTTTATGGACTAGCAGTGCAGATTCCTGACTTGTGTATGCGTTTCCCAGAGACTCTGCTGTGTGGCTGCTTTTCCAATCGCTGCAAAAACTGGACACTGGAAAACCTTGACTTCCTGTTGGAATCAATCATGGATGCTGTGTTGGTCTTTCTCTTACTAGTCTGCGAGATAAAGTACAAGTATTATAAGTACATATGTATAGAGTATATATAGTGTGTGTGTGTGTGTGTGTGTGTGTGTGTGTGTGTGTGTGTGTGTGTGTGTGTGTGTGTGTGTGTGTGTGTGTGTGTGTGTTCATTGTCTTGATATTACCAAAGTTGAAATTTACCTTTTATTTATTAGATTTAACAGTTTTTGCCATAGTGAAGACGCATTCAGAACAAGATTCATAGGGACACATTCAGAACAAAATGACGCTCATTATTCACATTTATTGACATTGTTTACATTCCCCTGATAAAATCTGCTCTTGCAGGCAAGGCCTGAACCTCTAAAAGCGTGTTATAGTCTAAATTTACTAATTTATTTCAACCTAGATTTAAAATAAATTACGAAGTAAAGTGTCTTCAAGTACTAATTTCACATTTTTCAGAATGCATAAAAATGTGCATTATTTAATGTCAGCAACATATTCTAAGTTTAATGGAGGCAAGTTTACTATTGTCTTACTGTACAGCTGCTTTCCTTTTAACAATGTTTAATTGTTTGGGAACTGAGGACACTGCTTGTTGGAAGTTTCATTACAAGCATGTGTGAATATAATATTCCAGCTGCTCAACAGTCTGCGGTCATAGTTGTCTCCTTTTTGTCTTTGCCCTGTGCTTTAACACGGTAGTGTCTAAACGCTAACATTTTAAAGTTTGACTCGTAAAAAAAAAAAAGTTTGACCTGTAGCTAATCTGCATCGGAACTGTCTAGAAACTGGACTACATAAGAAGCCAAACTTAGCTTGTTATCCATAGGTTTAAACTTGATATGCCATTATCCTGGCCAACCATCCCCATTCATTTTGCGAACCAGGCAGATTCTGTATCAAAGGAAAATAATTAGGACGGCACCTCTGATTAGAAAAAGAAAGATTTGTTTCTATCATTTCTTAAATTATTTTTCCTGCTTTGATTGCTTTTTTTTTCGTACTTTTTACAGTGGTTCCAAAATATGCAGAGATGGGGTTAAAGGGTGTTTTTTTTCTTACATGTCACATCAGTTTAACATTAAGTTAAATTCCAAACTTCAGCTCAGCTAGTGACAATGCAGCCCTATTCTTTTGACAACACTCTTTCAGAGTCTGGTTGTTGGGTTTATGTTAAAACCTCATAGGAAGCAATGAACAAGCACGGTCTATAATTAGCTAAGCATTAGCATTTATATAATGCTGTGAAATGCAACTTTCATAACAGCTGTTGTAATTGGTAGAAGTGTTTTTGTATTGGAGGCTAATTAACCCCTTGGGAGGAAGAACCATTAGTTGGCATTAGTCTTGGTTGAAATCCACATAGGAGGCTGCAGCCATTGCTGTGCAAAGGAGATGCTTAACGGCTATTTCTCAGCCTCTTTTCCCCTTCTCTCTGTCTCTTCTGCCCAGCTGGACTTGGAGTTTGTGTTCCCCTGGCAAAAGTCGAGGGATTGAGAATATTTTTCTTTTCCTCTTGGGGTGTGAAGAATTTTTTGTTGCTGTGGTGCTGCAGTTCTGGTGTTCTTGAGGCACTTTTGCATACCAAGCCGGTTTGAGTTTTACTATTGTCGCTTGGGATTTGAGCGACTCCTCTTCCCCATTGGACACTGCCCGTGGAAGCAAACTCTGTCCATGTGTTGCAGACTTTTCTTGGGAAGTCACTTGCTGTAAACATTAGAAACTTTGAGTTTTAGCAGTAGAGATCAGCGACTACAAAATTAATTTACTGCACAATCACATCAAGACATTATGCAACACATCAAGAGTGCTCTTTAAAAGGGAAAATAGCCTGAAAAATATGTAGCCTAAAATGCATTTGCTTTCAGCCAGAGACGGACCAATCTATCATCAATAAAGCAACAACAAAACGGATCAATCCGCATTCTACACACAATCCCCTGGTTCAACCCTATCGCAGTCCTTTTGATCCTTTATATTTTTTTGTGTTAAAATGCAATTAAAAAACCCTCTGAGCGTGATGGCTCTTGGATAAACACAACCAAGACAAAGTACTTTTAGCTTTTATTTACTGTGCCATTAATTATTTCACAGGATTGAACTGGAAAAAGAAAGTAACCAAATTTTTCAATATATTTTAGATACACCCTTATCAGAATACACTTGAAGTATTCCGTTGATGGGCCACAGTCCTATGTGAACATGGGAAGCCTTAATTTCAAATTTAAGGCCCAGCTCTGAGGCCTCACTCTGAGACCAGCCTTGATTTCTTAAAGCTGACCGCATGGTTTGAACAAAGGAATTAATGAATGACTCCAAAGCCAAGCGGGCTTTGCAGTTTATTGCCCGTAGAGGTGTCAAAATGGGGCGGGATTGAGGTCACGCGCGGACAGTAAGGACAGTGAATTGTTCCGCGGGCCCTGTTGATGCAAAGCGCGTCCCCGCTGGTGGTTAAATAGCAGTGGCTTCCCAAACCTCATCCTCTTTTCTTCCAGATGTTGTGCCACAAATGGGGTGCTGGTTCAGTTATTAAAGAGTTATTAATAATTTTCTTACGATAGTTATTAATAATTAATAAAGAAGATTACTTATCAAAATGAATCAATCAAAACGGGGCACCACCTGACTTATCAGGAAAATAATACCTAAAACAGCAAAATCAGTCTCAAAGTAGCTGTTATTCCATATGTGCCAGCCTGTTGCCAGGGGTGGCGTTACTGAATAACAGTGAAGGAAGGAGACCGAGCACATACCTTTGCAACCAGCAGGTGTGACAAATATGTTTAAAATAAACACAAACAACTTCTCTCGTTTAAATGAATCAACATTCATTTACACAAGTGTTAAAAGATAGTGACACAACAATTGGGATACATTCTGATGCCTAAACTACACAAACAACAACTAGCTAAACATCTCCCCCTCCTCCGTTGTGCTTGACAGTGGATATAAAGTGTTTTTGTTGAAATGCTGTCCTTGGTTTCTGCCAATCAATGAACTGGGCAGTCTGGGCAAACAATTCCACGTTTGGTACCATCTGGCCTTACACACAGGACTATTCTAGAAGTCTTGTTTCATAAGATGCCGTTTTTCGGACGTCAGTCTTGCTTCCAAGTCGTTTTAGACAGAAGAGGCTTTATACTGGCAACTCTTCTAGATAAACTGTGCACTTGTTAAGTCTCCTTCCAGTTGTGTCATTAAATGCAAGCTCAGACAGGCCTGTTGGGTTTGAGATGTAGCTCTTGTTTTTTTCTTTTTAATATTTCTCTGAGCAGTGCAAGTGCTGACCTTTGGGCACATTCACTGAGATGTACACCCCTGGGGAAATTGCCAGCGGTTTTGAATGCCTTCTCATTGAGGAAGGTTGAAATCCAAATCCGTTGGAAAATGGATTTATAACGTTTTCCAAATTGATGTGCAATTAATGTAATGAGCTTTTCTTAACACATCATCTTATCACGTTGTTCCCTCTTGGCATTATGGTAAAACACAACAGTGCGCTCCAAACCAGCAAATTGCCAAAGTGCCTTTGTTTCGAAAGGTGCTCAGATTTACTGACCAGTTCATCAAGGGTTCATGATTAGCTGTACCGGGTTCAGTGTATGCTCCTAAATCCTGTGTAAGCTGAAAAGTACTGTACTTGACACTGACTACATCATTCATGTTTATGAATAATGGTACTCTGAAAAGGGTAATATGTTGTTATTTATCTCATTTTATAATCGACTACACTAAGACCTACTACGATCAGAGGATTATGTTCTTACATAAAGACTAGATGAAAATAAGTAATATGCACAATGAGAAAAAGAAAACCTCAGGTTACTGTTGCCTCATTTAATGCACATTGCAAGTGGAGCAGAAACCAAATAATCCTTAAATGTATCCCTTTGTCAAACTCGTCAAAGTTTATTTTTGCCCCTTTTTTGTCTTAACTGGAATTGTGACGTCAGCATTACAAAGTTTCCCCTGACATGCACACAACTCCATCTCAGAAGACCTAGAGAGTGGGAGTTTATAGTGCAAACTGCAGGAAATATAAAAGACATTTGTGTCGCTGGTGACAAAGACAGAGATGAAGGGGATACAGGCGGATGTGTGTTTCTGTTCTTGTGTGTGTGTGTGTGTTTCTTCACACCCTCGGGGTAATGGCATCATCTTTTTCTACAAACACACTGCTTATCTCAGAAAAAGTAAAAAAAAAAAACGCTTAAAACTCCTACTTAAAGATTAAGATGGGATAAATCTGATAATCTCAGGAATTACCACAAATCGCATGTTTTAGCTAACAGGATATTTATGCCTCTGCACTTATTTGTGTTTCCCCATGTCTGCAGCTGTAAAACAGGGATTTTACAAATAGAGTGGTATAATTAGTCCCTGGATGTTTACATTAGGCACATTGATCATGTCCTCCTTTCATGTCTCTCCCAATACTTTAGTTTTTTTCTACATGTACAGTAGCAACATGCAGTATAACATGTTTCAACTTTCTGAAAGCATTTACACATTACTCAATGATAGACAATGATGTGGAAGTCGCAGACAGAATATGTTACATACAGACAGTGTTGGGCAACTTACTATAAAAAAGTAATTAGTTATAGTTACGAGTTACTTTCCCCCAAAGGTAATTAGGGCCCGAGCACTTACAGTGCGAAGGCCCTATTGTATCTGTAGGAAATGTTTTTGTTTTTGTCGTTTCTTCCGACGAAATTAGGGCCTTTTTGCCCCCCTAAACGTTCCCCAAAAGTCACCAAATTTTGCACGCAAGCCAGGCCTGGCGAATAATTTGATATTTAATGGTTTGCATTAATGGGCGTGGCCTAATGGCTCAACAGCGCACCCTAGAAAATGTCGTGCTTCAAGCCCCACAATACGGTTTGACGTACATGTACGAAAATCGGTACACACCTGTATCATGTCGCAACTTAAAGAAAAGTCTCTTGACGCCATGGCCGAAACCGAACAGGAAGTCGGCCATTTTGAATTAATTGTGTAATTTTGGTGCAATTTATGCCATTTCTTCGGCCGTTAATGCGGCCCGAACCGTAACGTGCACCCAGGTGTGTTATACATCAAAATGTGCGTCTCGATCCTGCGACGATGGACATTACTTTTCTTTTTTTGATAGTTTCTACTTTCTGCCATAACTTTTGATGGTTTGATATAGAAAGTCGTGGGTGGTGTCATCCGCTAAATGTATTGTAGTATGTCGTAACTGAATTACTCCTTTATAAAAGTAATTAGTTACCAGGGAAAGTAACTATTGCGTTACATTTTCTAAAAAAGTTCAAATATGTCAAAGATTTTTAAAGGCCAGTGACAGAGTAGAACAGCATAGACCAGAGGTCACTAACTGGCGGACCGCGGTCCGGGTCCGGACCCAGACGCCGTCCTCCGCGGACCCAGACCTGTAATCAATTAATTACCGAGGAATTCTACATTTTGACGGGGCACTTCTATTTTAACCAGCGCAGCTTTACTATTCTTTACTTTCTTTTTAGCAGACCTTACAGACCAATTGCATGCGAGTTAAGCCATCCCACATGATGCTGCTCAGCCAATCAGATCCGTGTAATTAGCTTGAGTCTATATACAGAGATGAGAGGCGCGTAACAGGTGGAGAGGTGGAGTGAGACGGAGACAAGAAGAAAGACCGAGAGACGAGTGAGTGTGAGACAGGGAGACAAGTAATGGCGCTCTCTAAAGGCTGATTTATAGTTCCGCGTTACACCAACGTAAAGCAATGGCGTAGGTTACGCGGCGACGTGCGCCGTACGGTGCACGTCGCCGCGTACCCTACGCCGTTCCTTTACGTTGGTGTAACGCGGAACCATAAATCAGCCTTACGGCGTAGGGTACGCAGCGACGTGCACCGTACGGCGCGCGTCGCCGCGTAACCTACGCCGTTGCTTTGCGTTGGTGTAACGCAGAACCATATTTCAGGTTTAAGAACAGAAAAGTGGACAGTGAAAATAAAGCTTTCAACCCGGAATGGACAGATTCATCCTTTTTCAGTCTTCCCACTGGGACACAAAACCAGTGTGTCTCATACGTTCACCGTGGTGCTCATTAAAAATGCTAATGTGAAACGCCACTGAGACAAAACACAAAGTTTTTCATCAAACATATCCACTCAAGTCTGAACTGAAGTCACAGAAAATAAGCTGACCATCTTAAAACATCCTGCCCATGTTTGGGTCCACATACAGCTGTGAAGCAGCTTTCTCCACAATGAACATAATTAAAACTAAATATTGTTCCAGGCTCACCAATGAGCACCTTCACATGCATATGAGAACCTGACACCATCCAGCCCAGATTTAAGTTCTGGCAGGAGAAGTTAAGAGCTCAGTTCTCTCACTGAACGACAGAAAGGGGCATACGATTATAAGAGGGGAAGAAAGAGGAACTGTAAAACCGTTTGATTGTTAAGATGAGTTTATATTCATTTATTATGAAAATGTGTTGAGACAGTTAAAGAAACAGGGAAATTCAAACTGCTGGTAGATTTTAGTTTAATTTTCAAATGCTATTTTTATTTTTGCTGTGTGTGTGTATATATATATGTGTGTGTGTGTGTGTACTATGATGTTCTGGACCTTCACTTGAGTAAATTTTATCTAACTGGACCTCTTTAAGTATTAGTTGAAGACCCCTGGCATAGACGGTACTTCATTTAACTTTTAATATTTACTTAAACAATAAAGTGCTTTAAAGTCCTTGTACTGTACATTCAATAAGTCAAACTATCACACCGCTACAGACAACTGGCACATACTGTAGGCCTACTTCAAGTATTTTCTTCAAAACAAAAAGTAAACAGTTTAACAATATATAGTCATGGAAAAAGATCATTAGGCCACGCTTGTTTTCTTCAATTTATTGTTCATTTTAATGCCTGGTACAATTAAAGATACATTTGTTTGGAATAACATAATAGCCACAAAAATAGTTCATAAGAGTTTTGTTCAAGAGTTGATATCTAGCCATTTTCCATGGTATTCTTGATAATAACCTAAATCACTTTACATCAATAGCTATGGCATTGTACTGCCAAAAACAGTGCTTTTATGCATGCAATGTTTTCTTTTCTGTCTGTTTTAGTCACACGATGACCTTTATTGGTACCAGACATTAAAGTTAACAAGAAATTGAAGAAAAAAGGTTGGTCTAATAATTTTTTAAATGACTGTAGTGTTAGAACTGAAGAGAAAGATATGGACAAATCCAACATTAGCTCCTAAATTTTAATTCATCTATATACTCTTAACACTCTTAACTTCAACTTCTGTTGACTTCTGTTAGAACAGCAGCTCTGAGTGAGTGAGTGAGTGAGTGAGTGAGTGAGTGAGTGAGTGAGTGAGTGAGTGAGTGAGTGAGTGAGTGAGTGAGTGAGTGAGTGAGTGAGTGTTCATGTGTGTGTCTTTCCTTCCTAACACTCATCCTAGCCATTAAACCAGTGATTGTATCTTAAAAGCGGGAGCTTTTCAAACTTCTCATCCGACAGCCTGTTCCTCTTTAGAGTGAAAACAAGCTTGCCCAGGCTAAACAGTCTCTCTACAGGGGCACTGGAGGGAGTGGCTGCATTGTATTTGAGTTAAATGTTCTTTATCAGTGTAAATCCATTTAGACTGTCCATCCCTTTTGCTCCTGATTTGAAATAGTCTACAACTTGACTTTCAGCAGTAGCAGAGGTATCATCCTCATCCTCAAAGGAAAATAATTTATTCTCTATAGATGAGTCAGTGCTGATGCGGCATGTAGGTGTGCTGGTACACGTTTGCTGGACATCGTCTCGGATACCTTTCCTGCATTCTTGTCCTTTTGTCCTTCCTGTCTTGTGTCTGCAGCAAATCTTTTGATTGCCTGAAATGAAGCAAAATGTAAAGACCATATAATACTGACCATCCCTACACACACACACACACACACACACACACACACACACACACACACACACATCATTAGGCCTATACATTATGAGTATATTTAGGGTCTTGTGTATCAGTCTCCTGCGTTGGTAGGAGTGTGTCGTGGAAACAGTGGTCCTGTCCCTGGAGGATGTCTAACGCTACGGTTAGAGGCTTCATCACCATGCAATACTCCCTGATGAACTGATGCTCCCAGTCTGTGATGGCTTTTAACCCAAACCTGGAGGAGATGGTGTTCAGCTCGATGATAGGGACTTCACAATACTTATTTTCCACTATAATTTGCAAGTAAAATCAGACAATTACAGGCCTCTATCTTTTTAAGTGGGAGAACTTGCACAACTGGTGTCTTAGTAAATACTTTTTTGCCCAATTGTATGTATGAATATATGTATAAGGGAAAGAGAGAAAGATCTTTTAATGTATGTTTTATTTTCATATTTTATTGACTGTTGTCCTTTTACAATTTTAGAAGACATAGCTTGTTCTGCCGTTATGCTTTCATCTTGTTTTATTAGATGTATTTGCTTATTTTATGTCCATCGTAGGATTTTTAAATTGGTTTTAGCATGTACAGCAATTCGGTTGACGTATAGGGGGTTCCATCTAGATAGTAGTGTGAGTATTTTAGCAACTTGACAAAACAATTTCATCTCAGGGTCATGTTCATTTATCTGATAATCTTAACAACCAATTCCAGTCTGGGGTTCTCTCCAAAGGGCAGAAAAAAGCATTACCAATGTCCTACTCATGGTCAGTGATTTCAGACAGTTAACCATGCTTATCTGCCTTGATCAGACTGTGGTGCTTGATGCCATTTCTCATAACATCCTTGACCATCCTTAATTCAGGTGGGGGGAGCAAAGAGGTCATCGTGCATAATAGCCAACAATTTACTACATGAAAATGTTCATTGTTGATAGTTGTATAAAAAACAAGAACAACACAGCAAGAATCAATATCCTGTAGCAGGAAATCACTGATCTAGCAGCCAAAGAACAAAACAGAAATAAAAAATTTAATTACTTTGATTGAGATATGGTGGGAGTTTACTATCAAAAAATCATATTTTACACATTTAACTCTCTCTGATCATTTCTATCACCAGCAGTCATCCATCCATCCATCCATCCATCCATCCATCCATCCATCCATCCCTCCATCCATCCTTAGTTTTGGTAAAAAGGGGCAGCAGATTGAGTGGAGAGGTCAAAGCCACTTCCTCCAGTTATTCTGGGGCAATACCGAGGGATTCCCGAAAAAACCAGGGGAGAACATCTCTTCTGGGACAACACTTGTGTTGTGGGTGCAACACAACTCCCAGTAGTCTTTAGCAAGTCGGATTACCGATGGCTATCGTGATAAATCAGAGGGTTTCTCATTTTTCTTTCTTTCTAAACTGAGACCATAGATGTATCAATCACCCAAATCACATAGTGCTCATACTGAAAGGTTCTGAAAACACTTATATTTGTCAGGAATTAAAATATTTAGTGACAGAGTAAGTTTTATAGTTTGGTAACCTCAAGGTATGCTAAATAAGTAAGATCAGCTGGTTCTGTGTACATTTTCTCTGATCACCTATTATCTATCAAAGCTTACGCTTCTGCTGTTTTTTTTTTTTATTTTAATAACAAATCTATTCAAATACACCCTTTATTTTCTGTGTTATAAGCATTTTATATTTGGTATGCCAACTTTTTTCTTTTACTGTAATCTGAAAAGTAGGCCTAAGGAAGACATTTTTGCTTTTCAACATTTTAGCATCACTGAAAAAGTTTATATGAGTTTTTCTGATGTAGAAAAATATTTGTTTATTCCTTCATTTTTATTCATTTCATTCCATCGCTATCATAATAATCAGCGCATTTGAAAGGACTAATAGAGTGATGGTTATGCATGCCACAGCACGCCGCTGCTGGTCATCATTTAGCGGAGAGGACCACTTGACCAGTGCTGACATCACACAGGCTTCAATTAAGCCTCCGTTCCCTGCTCAAACACACCAACACATCGTCTACAAGAGCACGCAAACACATCTCAGGCATTTTTCACTGACAGCTGTGTATCTAATCACATAAATAAAGAGGTGCACACACACTAATTTCCTCATACACAAGCTATTATGAGAGTACTGCCACTTGAGCGGGAGTAGTGTTACTAAAAGGTTTTCCCACCCACACACTCATAGAGACGAGGGGCAACGTGTGTGCATGAGAGCTCTTCTGGAGTGTATGTATTTGGATACACACTTACATTTTTTATGTATGTGTGTCAGGGTGTGCCAAGTGTAGGTTGGAAAAGACCATTTTTGAAGCTCAGTCAAAAGTAGAGAAGTTTTACAGTAACTGTACGTTCATTAACTGCCTAGTGAGGCTTGACCTGTTTGAACAGGCTTGTTGCATATTGTGGGAAGAAAGTGATACTTGAGAAAAGTCAAGTGAGTTTTGTATTCAACATTGTATAAATATAAATTTGAGACCTCACTAAAAAAAAATGTTAACCATTTTGTGCAGCCAGTGTGAGCAGCCAGTCTGAAAGACAGATTTTACCAATTTTAAAAGGTGCTTTTTTCCTGCTGTGTCAATACCTTTGTTTGTCTGCTCTGTCTTTAATTTTCTCCACCTGTGTCTCACAAGGTCAACTCAGACTAGATAGAAAGTCCCGTGTTTTCCTCCTTTCTCTTCCATTTCTTATGTTGTATTTCTGGAATCACCTCCTGTGCTGGGTTCTTTACCTCTGGGTGCTCTACCTCTGCTTTGTTTATGTCTTGAGTTTGTGAAATCACTGAATATACTGCTGTGGAAGCAATTAAAGGAAAACTCCTGCATCCTGATCACCAGCATTTTGGTCCCCTTTCACACCAAGGGACTGCAAAAACAATGGATGAGGTATTATGCTGCGTTCCATTTACCTCGGAAGTCGGAACTCGGAACTGGGAATGACGTCACAGCCGAGTTATCAGCGTTCCAGTTACAAAGTAGGTAAACAAGTTTGTAGTTCGCATATACCACATTAAAAATGTAAATTACACTATAGCAGCATATATATGCCGAACAATACTTGAAGACTCTCCCACTTTCCCAGTGGGAAATCCCACTTCGAGGGGCGTTCCAGTTGAAAAATCCAACTGGGAACTGGGAAATCCCCACTTCCGGGGACAAATGGAACGCGGCATTAGTCAGGTGACCCCTAGGTTTCTGAAGAGCGCTTTTGAAACTTCTTTTTGTTTTTCCTTACTGCTAGCAGCCATGTTGTCCTGGAAGCCAACAGGAAAACTCCCACCATATCTTAATTAAAGTTAGCTGTGACTGCAACTCCTTTAGTTGATCCCTAGCTTTTGGCTGAGCTGACTGTCAGTCAGTCATATTGCAAATACATTTATTGCTTAAAATGAATTCTCCTGTTGTGGTACAAAAAATAAGGAACCTTTAACAGCTTTTAACTGGTGCTGGTAAATGGCAGCATGTTACACCACCATTATACTATTTGCCCCTGCTGTCAGTCCAACAACACATTGATTTTAAAATTGTAGCTCTGACTTTAGGAGTTTTTCACAGCCAAGCCCCAAAATACATTTGTAATCTTTTAACCTCTTATTCCTTAGCCTTTGGTCTTTGGTCAACTTTGGTCCTCGGATCAGAACCTTTTATTCCTTCCAAAAACAATTTTAAAACTAAAGGTCACACTTACCAATCTATTGCCCCTCGACTATATACCGCTGTACCTCCTGTTCTGGGTCTGGCCAATAGTGTTGACACGCTTAAACACGCTTTTAGTTGACTGGACAACTTGTCTTTCAGTTTAATTGGCTTTTGTGTATACATGTCTTTTATTTTCATTTTTTACGTTCATCATTGTGTTTTAACTCGTTTCCTTTTAGCTTACTCCACATTTTATTGTAAAGCACTTTGTGATTTTATCTGCGAAAAACACTACTGAAATAAAGATTGATTGATTTTTCTAGTCTTATAAACACTGTAGTTGGCATTATTTTTTACTTGCCGTAAATGTTTGCAACCAGCTGTTGGAAGGCAAGGCCCCATGCATGGAGCTGGTATGTCAGAGGCAATTCTGGGAGGAAATATGGTCTTTGATTTCAGGGATGAGTATATTAAAAAAGTGAGTGGGATTCCTTTTGGCACACCATGTGTCATTTTGTTGTGAAAAATGTGTGTGCATTGCAGTTTTGTGACATGTTCCTTTTCCACCTCAAACAAATGAGAATGTTTTTTTTATTATTCTATTTGACTGGTTTGTGAATGTTTTTCCAAATTAATGTATAGGAAGATAACGCTTTTATCAATTAATCCACACTGTGGTGGCAGTTACTTTAGAAAATGACAACTTGCTAGAACTGGGTGCTCATAATGTTTATGTCAAAGAAAATCCTGTTGGCAAAATATACTTGAAAAGTACTATGAATTGAATTGTTGGGTCATATTGCCAATAAGTAAAAGAGCAAAAGGTCCACAAAAGAAATTTAAACTAACAAAGAGGCGGTGAGATATTTCATCCTAACAGAGTCCCGTGTCCTGGCACAGACAGTCATTTATAAGGTCGCTGCAGTGGGCAGGACTGACCTTACAGAGTGGAGCTGATGAAGTCTCTGACTGAAGACACTCCATTGTTTCATCAGTAAATTGTGCAGTGGGTGGGATTTCTTGTCCGTTATGATTAGTCGCTTGTACAACATTCTTTTTTTCACACTTGGCTTCAGGGTCTGCAAAGCAGTCCAAAGCACTGAGCCACCCCACCCCCCCTTTTTCCCCCCAGACATATTTTTCAACTTCTTTGAGTCACTGCCTCTTATGCTGCCATCCAGACAGATGACTGCAAAGAAAATGACTCTCATATGCTGCTTAAAGCAAATCAGATATACATCCCTTCAGTCTCACAAACCATGGTCTGGTTGGGATTTATTCTATTATCAAGATGATAGTGGTGCCATCCACTTGTTTTCTCCAGTTTTTCATATATCAGTACAGGTTAAAATCAATTTAGATGCACCGGAGAAATCAAGGAACATTGTCTTGAGTGCTGTCTGCTTTGTGCATGTAAGAAGATGCTTACTGAAGCAGCCAGGTGATGGCTTCTTCAACTTCAGCTCCACCACAGTACTTCCTTGCCTACTTAAAGCAGCACAATGTAACTTTCAGCTTTTGTGGAGTTTGGCGGCTCCTTTGGACAAAAGCGGTAGTGCTTTACCAGTAGTGTGGAAGGGTTCCTACCATCCACCTCGAAGTTACATAGTGCAGGCGATACAGACCCCCTCAGACCATGACTGAGGTGTCATTAAACCTGTTGTAAGTTGATGTACCATCACAATGATGTATAGAATATTATATAAAAGTGGAAAAGTTACATTGTGCTGCTTTAAAAAACTGATGGTGCAATTGGATGCAAAAATGTTTGTAATGGTACAATTAAGACCTTTTAATTTTTCAAGATTCAATATTTTGACCTAAGTGAAATAAGATCATCATCCACTGTTCTGCGGACCAGCTTTTAAAAACTCCACTCTCTTAATCCAAGGCCACCTTTAGGCTCCATCCACAGCCTCATGCTTCCTTTGACTCTCCCTTTCTATCTGCTCATGCCAAGAGCAGCACGGACCCTGCAGAGAAACTCTTTCAAACCCGATGTCTTCCAGCAGTCTTGCTGATAGCAGTTCTTGGCGAGGCCCTCATGCTCCTCTATCTGCTCCTCCAGTGGCACTGTGGGCTCCAACATGCTGAAAGTCCTCATTCACTCTGACATCAGCACATCCTGGGGTCTGTGGCTGGTTTTGGCTACATGCTTGGTGAACTTGACTGTCCCCCAAACTTCACCATCAGCTTCCAATTCTGTAAAGAAAAGCTCTGCCACTGCCTCCAGTGGTCTATTGTCTGTCTTTGTCTATAATTAAGCAGATGGTTGGCTTAACTGGTGTTACCCCTTCAGCAGTGAGTAAGTGTCCCAGAAAAAGAACTTTGTAGTGGTCTTTACCCCGCTAATGCGGTTGTCCACCCAAGGCATAATGGGTGGCGGCTCAGAATATACTCAAGACGGACTTATCTTCAGAAAACAAGGCAACACAGTGACAGGAATACAAGAGCAATGTAGGATATAAGATCTGGAGCAGGCTTTGTTGACTGATATGGTGTAGCTTTTTTTCATTCTTTATTTATTTTGGTTTTTACTTTGTTTGTAGGTTTATCTGGTGTTCTGCACCAATAATTTTTCTTTAGGGATCCCTAATCTCATTGTTTCAAAACAGTTTTAATGACATCCATATTTATTTTCTAGTTCTAGTTTATCTAAAATTGGCCATAATTGGTCAACGCATTCATTGATTAACTGAATCCGTTGGCTTTTGTCAGAAACACAAACGAAAAGAAATATAATAGAATATTATATTATATAAAAGAATATAATAAGTATGGATGGTCATTAAGACTTATCATTGGTCATCGAAATGATCATTTTCATAGTCGTGGATGGTGGCAACACTAAAACAACAAGACTGCTGGTTGTAACCCTGGCCCTGAAAAAACGAGGAGTTTGTATTCAGAGGGGCTGATGATAAAAAACCTATGCAGAATCAATAACAGGGACACAATGATCTATTGTGGCATTGCCTAAAAGGGAAAAGCTGACATATTGAGTTTTTCATACCATTGAGGACATAAAAATAAAAACACTCATCAATAACAGGATTTGAAAGACATTTTTCATAAAGAATTCGTACTGCATTTACAACTTTTGTCAATTAAGGCATATGGAGACAAAATAGAACATTAGCTGCAATTTAGGTGCTTCATGGATGATTATATGTGATCTAAGCACCTTTGTTGGCTTGTGTGTTTCTGTTGTAACTATGTTCTGTTGCATCCCTTCAGCTGATCTAATCTAGCACTGGCCATAAGTCAGTCATGATCATTTGCAGCAACAGCTAAATTACATCAAACTGATGTTACACCGCAACATGAGTCCATAAAAAGCCACTTGTAGCCTAAGGTGAATGATGCATTGACTTATCCATTCATATATTTGGTATAAGGAGTTATGTTAGGTTGGTAAATATTCAAGAAAAATTAATCTGGGAAATTAACACAACAAGAAGAATCAGTATCAGAGCTGGGTGGCATTTAGTTGCTGTGTCATGGAGTTTTTGTTGTTTTGTTGTTGTCTCTGTTTGTCGTTTTTTTTTAATCTCAAAATAGCTAAATTAAGCTCCTTGACTTTTAGTATTACATTTGCTGTGATTGGATTTAATGTGAGTGGCATCAACACTATTTCCCATAAAACCTCCCCCTGATCTACTGCACAGGTTTTATCGAAACGATACACTCCTAAGTACACATTCCTGGAGATCTTGTGTTGTCATGCTCAAACAACACTGCTTGTAAAAAGACAGCAAAAACCCACACAATAGCAAGAATCCCATCTTCATAAGTGCTTTTCAAGCACAAACACACCAGTGCTGCATCAACCCTTCTCTCTCCTCCAACCCACTCCTCATTTCCTCCCATCCACAACTCGTTCTCATTCCTCGCCTCCCACTCTCCTCTCCTTGCATTACTTTTTTATAACTTTACTGTTTTACTTTGCTTTAATGTTCTCCTCCAATGTCCCCTCCTCTTCATACATGTTAAACATACATAAATAAAGTATGACAGTGTGTGAGAAATCGTGTGTGTCCTCAGCTTTGTGTGTGTACACATTGTCCAAGGCTCACAGGTCCTTAACAAATGAGATAAAAGCCACCTCTGTGTGACTGTAACCCTGTAATGGCAGCATTGGCCTCATCAATGCATTAGGAGCCCTGTAAGACTGGGAACTGGATAATAGTGGTTTTCCTTTGTTAACCATCATATGGGACCTTTAAATAGTGTTTATTGTCAGGGGGAAGCATGTGCAGGTCTGACTGGGTGGGGAAGTGTTGTCCTAACTATACATCACTACTTTAATATGTATTTTTCACTCCTGGATACTTATTTTCTTTTTTTTCTGCTCACTTTTTGAAGAATCTTTTGGGGGTCTGTGAGCTGGATTTAGTTTTTAGAAACCCCAGTAAAAGTCTGTCACTGTTTCAGCTGAAAGAAGTTGTGTAATTTAATGAGTTGAAACTAATAATTTAAGTTAAACTTACAGAGTTTATATCATGGCATGACTGCCCTATTTGTTGAAAGATTCTCGTATTTATTTTTTCCATAACTAAATTATATAGTCTGTGTAAAATAATACTGTTCAATTCAAATGTCAAAAGTGAGTTTTTTCTGGTAGTGATTGACCTTATATAAAGTGAAGATTTTTTTTTTAATGAGTCATGAGACATTTAGTAAAATCCTGGAGAGTTTATTAATCCCCAAATGGAGATTAATTAAGTGTGTATTTATTTTTAATTGTCATGTGTGAAATCCTCACTTTATAAAGAAGATCAAAAAATACCAAACAAAATGACCCTTTCAAACTTGTTGTAAGGGGGCTGAGTCAGGATCTCTATGTTCTAAAATTGGTCATATACCTTTGTCCCTTTGTAGGTCTCTGGCCGGACGTAGCGGGTGGAAGGATCATGTTATTCCAGCCATACCATCACCTCCCCCTCCAGATCCCCGGCTGGCCAGAGGGGGCAGTGTTTGCCCATGATTGCTGCATGTTTTTGTGAGGGTAGCTCACATTACACGGGGAGAAAATGCAAACTCCACACAGAAACACCCTTTTGCCAAACCCACCCAGGGTGCTGAGGACATGAGGAAGTACACATGCCTGAGGAAATAAACACGTTGGTTAAAGTTGGTTATAGTTTGGGATAAAAATACGAGATAGGGTGTAACCCCGTCAGTGTATTCTATGCTAAGACACACAAAAACACAAAGCACATACTGATGTGTTGTGACTTGCTATGTGATAAATGCATTATCTTACTCAATGTTCTGTTAAAACACAATCCAGTCTGAAGGGGAGCTGCCATACTTTTAAGCCACTGTCATTGAGTCTTCCTTTTTGCATTTTTAGGGACATTGGTGCACCAACTTAAATAGTTGATTATATCAGTCTAATTAGGGCCCGACCATTGACAGTGCGAAGGCCCTTTTTGGCCCCCCTAAACGTGCCCCAAAAGTCATCAAATTTTGCACGCAAGCCAGGCTTGGCGATAAATTTGATATTTCATGGTTTGCATTAATGGGCGTGGCCTAACGGCTCAACAGCGCCCCCTAGAAAACTTCGTGCCTCAAGCCCCACAATACGGTTTGACGTACATGCACAAAAATCGGCACACACCTGTATCATGTCGCAACTTAAAGAAAAGTATCTTGGCGCCATGGCCGAAACCGAACAGGAAGTCGGCCATTTTTAATTAATCATGTAATTTTGGCGCAATTTATGCAGTTTGATATAGAGTCGTGGGTGGTGTCATCCGCTAAATTTCCAGGCCTGAAGACATCTACATGCAAGTCATACAAGCGCTTCCACTGCAGCACGCCTGAACGTGCACAAGGGTACGAGGGCCCGTTCATCGCTGCTTGCAGCTTTAATTTTAAAGTGTATTTTCATCCACCTATCCATTTTTCTGCGCAGGTATCTGGGATCAGGTTGCAGAGTTAATAGCCTGAGCACAGAACCCTGGACTTCCATCTCTCAGCATCCTCTGCAGCTGAACCAGTGGTCCAACACAGAGGCTCTCCCGTGTCGTGAAAGAAATATGATCTCACCAGGGAATCCTTTCCCTGCCCCTAAGGCCTCCTTCTGATGGGATTTATCCAAAACACCTCCCCCGGAAGTCATGTGGTAAACATTCAGATCAAACCACCAAACCATGGCCACGCCACCTCAACAAGCTCCTTTTACTTCCTATGGACACAACCTTCAGAATTGGGTCTGAAGAAAATATGTTTAAGTCAAACTTCCTCATTGCTGACAAACTTGGCTGTGCAGCCATAGAGGCAGAACAACAAGAGGTAAAAATATCTGGACATGAGAGATACAGCATCTGGTTTGAGCATTCATTCCTTTTAGTTTGTCCTTAAGCATCCATGCTTTCTTTCATGAAGCACTTCATATCATGTGGTCAAAAGTTTTCTCTTAAAAGGTTTCAGTAATCCATCATTACAGAGGTGTGTGTGTGTGTGCATGTGTGCATGCACGCGTGTGACTAAAGGGCAGAAACCGGCACTCATACTGGGTTGTTTGGCAGACACAAGCTTCTAAACGGAGATGACAAGGGACTTTAACTGCCGCAACCACCAAAGAAAGTGGATGGAAATTGTTTAATATTCTGAGAGTATAAAAGCCCTTTGTGAAGAGCAGTCAAAGATTGTGGATCCAGGCCAGTAAAAGGGCAGACTGGAGCCCTGCGAGTCCTAAAGACTCTGAAAGTCTCTGCCGTCTCCACTTTGTGCTTAAGAATGCAAAACTTTCATCCTGCGTCTCAACACTTTATATCTAGTAACCACAAAAAGATGCCTATACAGCTTGATAGTCAAACATAGTTTTCTTTGTATAAACACTGCTTCTAAATTACATTTACATCAGGCTGTCATGTGACATATTTTAAGGGACATTATTATATAGTTTTTTTTCCCCAATTACAGTAGCCTACCATTTCATATCACTAACTTAAGGCCCAAAGTGGAGCTATTCATTTGAACGACAGCAGTTAACAACAAAAGTCATTTCAGGGCACTTCATACAGAAAAAAAGTCCAATACTGTCCAATGAAGTTCAGCTCAGTCCAAGAACATCATGTCCCAAGACAGAAATCAACAGATCCCAAGTCCTGACAGCTTTATAAGCTGTCATGAAACTATGTTTTTCAATTATTAACAGATAATTTATTTATCTTTATCTAAAAAGGTTCCCATAAATCATACTTTTTAGTCACTTTTGGAGTGTTAGTATGTCTGATTTGGAGTGAGAGTAAAGGGAAATTCATTGCTGACATTTGTCAGACCACAGCAGGTTTAAATAAACTCACACTGTGAACAATGTTTTTAAATTATTATTTTAAATCTGTTGATAAGTATACCAATAACTTCAAATACTATATTAAATGCTTTGTGGACACAAGGGAATGTCACCTTAGTCCTCAAAACAACAAAAGAGAGAGAGAGAGAAAGAGAGAGAAAAGAATCAAGCTAGAAGTAAGGCAGCATTAAAAGGTGGAGCTCAATTAACACTTAATGCAGACATATTAATACTGACTTCATGAACCAAAGCCATTAAATGAAATCCCGGACCAGGCTGTGTCGGTGACTCCTGGGTGGAGGCTCTGACTCATTGGTGGAGGCTCTGACTCCTTGGTGGATGCTCTGACTTCTTTGTGGATGCTTTGACTCCTTGGTGGAGGCTGTGACTCCTTGGTGGAGGCTGTGACTCCTTGGTGGAGGCTCTGACTACTGGGTGGAGGCTGTGACTCCAGGGTGGAGGCTGTGACTCCTGGGTGGAGGCTGTGACTCCTTGGTGGAGGCTTTGACTCCTTGGTGGAGGCTTTGACTCCTGGGTGGAGGCTTTGACTCCTTGGTGGAGGCTCTGACTCTTTGGTGGAGGCTCTGACTCCTTGGTGGAGGCTCTGACTCCTTGGTGGAGGCTCTGACTCCTTGGTGGAGGCTTTGACTCCTGGGTGGAGGCTGTGACTCTTTGGTGGAGGCTGTGACTCCTTGGTGGAGGCTGTGACTCCTTGGTGGAGGCTTTGACTCCTGGGTGGAGGCTGTGACTCTTTGGTGGAGGCTGTGACTCCTGGGTGGAGGCTCTGACTCCTTGGTGGAGGCTCTGACTCCTGGGTGGAGATTCTGACTCCTTGGTGGAGGCTCTGACTCCTGGGTGGAGATTCTGACTCCTTGGTGGAGGCTCTGACTCCTGGGTGGAGATTCTGACTCCTTGGTGGAGGCTCTGACTCCTGGGTGGAGATTCTGACTCCTTGGTGGAGGCTTTGACTCCTTGGTGGAGATTCTGACTCCTGGGTGGAGGCTGTGACTCCTTGGTGGAGGCTGTGACTCCTTGGTGGAGGCTCTGACTCCTTGGTGGAGGCTTTGACTCCTTGGTGGAGGCTTTGGCCCAATCCCAATTCTCCTTCACTCGCCCTTCTTTTCTCCACTCGCACTTCTTTTCTTCCCTAAGCCCTAAAAAAGAAGGGGGAGATTTTAGGGCACTTGAGATCTAGGGCACTTGGCCCAGGTGCCTGTCCCAATTCTCCCCCTACCCCTCGTTTTCATCCCTTCCCTGATCAGGAAGCTGAGAGCCAAAAGCTGTTTTAATTTCAGCTGTAGCGCTGTTAATATGGCACTTTATTAAGTTTTAATATTTTTTCAGGTATAATGGTAACCTTAAGATCCCCAACCGGGGCTCAGTTTATCCAAATAACGCCTGTTAAGAAATTTGACCCGATGTTTTCGGAGATGAGAAGAGCCGCCGGCCCCGGGGAGCAGCCTCAGCTCACAGCCCGAGAAGAGACGTTTCCGCCGGGTCAGGCTGCTGCGTCAGCCCCGGGAGAGAAACTCTCTCTGGGACGCAGCTCTGTTGAGAATCACGCCGGCTGAAATAAATCATTTAGGAAGATGTTGGTTTAATAGATGAAATCTAACAGTTGTAGCTACGCCTGTTAAGAAATTTGCTCCGAAATTTAGAGATTTCTGTCTGCCGGGTCCGGAGCTTGGGTCCGCGTTAAATCGACGCAGAGCCTACGGCGTAGGATCTGCGTTGGTGTAACGCGGAACCATAAATCCCTTTATTCTGGCGTGATCTTCCGCAACTTTATCTGAAAGTGTGTAAATTACCCAGATAACAGCTGGATTACTTTGTGGTTTCTGAAGACTATTATATCAGAAACATCCAAAACAAATCTGACGAGTCACAGGATTATTTCTCTCTATTTCTCTGAGACCAGTCTGCCTGTTTGCCTTCGGTCGGCGAGTCAAATCGACGCAGAGCCTCTTTTTTTCATACCCCCTCGCTCGCCAAGTCAGCATCTGAAATCCCTCGATTTGAAGGGGCTATTCTCAGCCCCTAGCCCTCGTTATGCCCCCTCCCCCTAGGTGAAAAGAGGAATTGGGACACCACTACCTTCACGGGAACGCGCAAAATTTAGGGTTAGGGAAGAAAAGGAGGGCGAGGGGGAGTATTGGGACGCACCCTTTGACTCCTGGGTGGAGGCTGTGACTCTTTGGTGGAGGCTTTGACTCCTTGGTGGAGGCTCTGACTCCTTGGTGGAGGCTTTGACTCCTGGGTGGAGGCTGTGACTCCTGGGTGGAGGCTGTGACTCCTTGGTGGAGGCTCTGACTCCTTGGTGGAGGCTTTGACTCCTTGGTGGAGGCTGTGACTCCTTGGTGGAGGCTCTGACTCCTGGGTGGAGGCTGTGACTCCTACCTGATGGAGGTGCTGTGTTTTATGTTGCAGCCTGACGTACCAGCAGTCCGGCATCGTCCAGGGGTGAGTAGATGCAGGTCTTGTGTTGTTGCTGAAGGTCTTTCCTGACCCCTGACCTCTGACCCCGGCAGCCCCACCGACGTCGGCGCCGCCGGTCTGGGAGGGAACCTTCAACCCGCCTCTGCTGTACCAGCAGAGGAACGTCAGCGTCGCCGTCACCTGTAGAGCAGGTGGGGGCGTGGCCTGTAGCAGATCTCTGAGCGTCCCCCCTCTCCCCAGCTGACGGTGGTTCCTTCTCCCCAGCTGACGGTGGTTCCTTCTCCCCAGCTGACGGTGGTTCCTTCTCCCCAGGTGACGGTGGTCCCGGGTCCCGGGATCGAACCGCTGGCAGCAGATCTCTGCCGGCAGGATGTAAATGATATGAAGTAGGAGCAGCAAAAGCAGTTACTACTCCAACATTCTCACCATCGCCCAGGGAGTGTATCAAAGACCCACGTACAGTACACGCCAACAGTCATTTGTAGGAGGAACCACGTATTTCTCCTGTAATCCATCCTTCCTTCTTCCTGCAAGTCGTTTAGACTCTCTTCATTTTCTTCCACACTCTTGGGGATCTTGGGCCAGACTGTTGTTCAGATACTCGTGTTCCTTTTATATTCAGAAGGCTGGTGGTGTGATGCCTGACCCTTCTACCCAGACGAGTCTAAAAGATACTGTATATCAGGGGTGTAACAATATATCGTGCCACGAAATTTCGCGATACATAATGAAAATAAATAATGAACCCTGAATTACCAAAATAACCTTAACAAAATAAATCTCCTCTTACACTTATAAGGTGAGCATGAATCAATCTTTTTTATGATGTAAAATTGTATGTATTTATTTACTTTTATTTATTTATTTATTTATTTTATTTTAGTTGTTAAATTTCTGGAAAAGAAAAAAGTCAAATCATACATGAGAGAAACTATTCAGTTTGTGGCAAAATATTTTTACGAAACTGAAGATGCATAATGCAAACCTGACATTTACTTTTAGTTCAGTTTGTGGAAAATGGTTGGCCTGGCTTGCTCTTTAAAACTTAAACAGTTATAAAGCATTACAAACTGGAACAATAGGGCAAATGCACAGTATTGTTTTGTATTTTGTGTCTTTCAAATAAAAGACCATTTTTTCCAGTCATATGTTCCTCATTCAAAGTTGTTAAAAAAATACTGCTATAATATCGTATCGTATCGTTATTGTGACCTCAATATCGTGTATCGTACCGTATCGTGAGATTAGTGTATCGTTACACCCCTACTGTATATCATATGATAGAAAGGAGCATAGTTTTATATATCTAGACACTATAAAAATCAGCTGATCGTCACCATCTTTTTTAGACGATAAAACACAGATGTTTCACACTGTGCCATTAACTTAAACAAAAATGTTTTGCAAAAATGCAGAAGACGTGAATGGACCTTTTTTTTAAACTTAAAGCTGGAAGCAAATTTCATAAAAATTTATTTATGCAAATGTTATCAATTACTGGGATTTTACTCTACGTACATTCCTTACGTTCATTAAGATTTGTTGGCATTTGCTTCTGCACACCTCTTTCTAGGTGCTGCCACAAAATGTGAGTCAGCATCATGTTTTCATCTCGTCATTCTGTTGCAAGAACAAGTTTCAGCCAAACTTTAGCTGTCAGATGTATGTCACATTTGCCTAAAAAAATACTCATATATACAGAAGAATTGATAATTTTCTCATTGATTGCAAGGTGCCCAGTTACTGTTGCTGTAAGACCCACCCGGTGTGACAGCTGGTAGGAGGTGTTTGGGTTGATCCTCTGTGTTTGGGAATGTGGTCTGTTCAGTTTCACTTTTCTAAAACTATGCCATGCTGCATTGCTTTTTTTCTTTAGCTGAAAGAGGCTTTGTCTTGAACCGCCAGTACACATTGAGTCCATACACTGATTTTTGATTGGTTGCCGAACGTTTACCCACTCATGGTAACCACATTTTAAATTACTGCAATGACAGTTCACCTCTGAGTGTGGGTGAAAATAATTGATCATAAATATGTTGATGTACAGTATACATGGTGTATGTACCGTACATTTCCACTAAATTGTACCAGTGAACAACTTCACGTAGCAACTTAAACGATTAGTGTTGTAATGGGTCATTTAAAACAAACAACAATACTGTGTGTTAATGATTTGTACTTTTTGTTTTGGAAATGGTGTGGAAGTACCTACTGAAAGAAAAACAGTTAGAACATCTCTGACAAGAACACATAGGACAGAGAAAGAAAGAAAAAAATGGCTTTCAAAGGCAGAACAAACAAGAGAATGACACGGAAACAAATTTGAAAGGACAGCTTCTTTACTCCCCTGTCATCAGATTTTCTTAAAAATCTGAGGGAAAGAGACAGCAAGAAAAGTGCAGAGAGAGGTGGTGAAAAGCTGATCATGACTGAGACAGCCAGAAAATTCCATAAATTCTGACAGAAAGTCCTTGCGTATTACTTTCGGGAGTCACTCACGCCGATCAGAACGATACAGCATCCTTTCACAGTTTGCACCATTTTAACCTCTGTTTTTTTCCTCACCTCTACCAGATTTGACAACAGGGCACAATCAAACCATTTTGGAATAAAACTTTGAGTACACAAACCTGGCTTCACAAAAAATCTGGAGAACTGACATTCTTAGTGCTCCTCTTGGAATACGAAACGTGAACTGAGTTTATAACATTTGGCAACATGTATAAAATTATTAAGTTGAATTTTATTAAATTGAGTTTTTCACTTGACAAGTACTTTGAAACAGTATTCACAAGGATGTCATTAAAAACCCTCATCAATTCAGATTATGTGCTATTAAGAGAAAGAGAAACCTGCTTCAAAGTCCTCAATGACATTGATTTAATTGAAAAAGACTTTCAATTGGCTGTAAACTTAGTTAAACTTACGAAATTTACTCCAAAATTGTTGACAGAAAAGGAAGCTTAGAAATAGGCCTGAAGTTGTATAACAGTTGGATTCAGGCAAGTTTTTATTTTTTGTTTTTCTTTCTTCCAGTCATCTGTGAATATATTCATGGTTAATACCTAATCTAAACAAAACTAACAGTTTAAGTTGTGGTCGATATAACCTAAAACCCTGTTACAGGTCCACCTATAAGAATATACCCCTGTAAATGTGATTTATTGAACTGGTTGCTGCCTGGCTTACGCTCACGTGCAGCTTTATAAAGCCAGTAAGGGCAGACGACTGCTTTGCGTCCACCAGAACCAGCCTGCTGCTTTTGGCAAATTTCACATAAGTTAAGTACAGTTACTGGCAGTTCCTGTTTTTTGGTTTTTATTCCATTAGTTTTGTTTACTAGGTTTTAGTCATGGATCCAATGACGCACTTCAAATTCTGCTTTTTTAAGGAAACTAAGGCCTGTATAAAACGTATAAAAGTCCTCTGGGGTCCTTGCACTGACCACTGGCAGCAGCAACACTTGACAAGCATGGCTAACATCAATATAAATTGTAAATCAATGAATGTGTGAGTTTGATAACTACTTAGGAAACCCTTATTTTCACCAGTTGGCCGTTAATGTTTAGGTATATTATTTAGTTTTAGCATCAACACCACAAGGAAACCTGATCCTGGATTAGATTCATCACTGAAAGTACTTGGTTCTCTTTGGAAATTGCAGGGTAGATAATAATGTAGTAACTGTATTTACATGACTACCTAGATGCCAGTGAGATTACCTGTGGTATTAGCAAGAGATAACGGGGATCTTGTCAAAACAGCAGTTGTCTATATTACATGATTGTGGTGATTATTTAAAACATCACTTTTGTGCTGATTCTGTATTCAGATTTCAGAATGGGAAGTGGGAAGATACGCTGCCAAAAAGTACAAATGCATCTCATCTAGAATATCACATCTGTCAAGTGAAACATGAAACTAAATGGCTGTGGTACCACTTAGCCTCCCGTGCTCCTGTTTATCCAGACAGGTTGAGTGAAAACATCTGGTGATTACCGGGAGCTGACAGTGACTGGCATGTGTTTGTAGTCTGTCGTTTTCTTCATGGTCATTAAAAACCTCCGCTGAAGCTGTTGGGGACATGCCAGGCTCGTAAGCACCCCGTTGGCAACTGCCGAGGGACAGCACGTCTTGTTCACTTTGTCCTGTTTTTTTCAGCAGGTTCTGAAACGCTCCAGATACTCTGTTGACATGGTCTCTTTTGTAGTCAGATGAATTCCTTTACCTCCAAAACTGCATGAAAAATTCAGCCTCTGCAGCTTAACACCGCTGCTCTCCGTCTCTCATGCAGCTCTGAAACTTTTGCTGCATGTTGCAGTCAGTTGGCCTGCCAGTTGAGATTGTTGTCAGCTGGTTCAGACTAAATGCATTAGCATTTAAATTTCAGTGCCTGCAGGTATCATAGATCAGAGTCTTGAATGTGAGTGATTGTTTTGGAAATATTTGACATTAGGAGTAAAGTCTGCAAGGCCACTGGAGTACTACTTAAAACCTCAACAAAAATAAAGTATTCAAATTTCTGAAGAGGTTATTTGAATTATCATTTTTAGACCTTGGGACACTGTTGTAACGATTTCTTCTCCCTCTTGATTTTAAATAAATGTTTCAATCATGTGTAGCATTATATGGGTAATGCAACATGTGTTTGACTGGTGAAATGATGTCTCCCCTGAGACTCTCATTCCCTGTGATCATGTGCAAAGCAGCAATCGGGTGCGAGTGCTGAGCAACCTGTAATCATCGTGGGAAAAAAATCCCTCACGGGAATCAGAGATGTGAGGTTGTAGTTCCCTGCTATTGTACACTGCCTGAGAACATTTGTCAAAAGAAACAAGTAAGACTAACAAAAACAGAAGAAAACAACACTGATCAATAAAACATGTCTGAAATGTTGAAGTTACTCTTTGATCAGAAGCTTCAATGGCTGAAAACGGTTGCAGAATTTCAACAGAGCTCACCAATGTTGTCAGAAAATATTTGAAGGGTATGATGTGTCACGATTGGATGTTTGTGAGCAAACATTGAAATTTAGATCAGTGCTCAGTCTGTTTCTCATATTATGTTTTTATGCTCATTGCTTAAAAATGAAGCTCATCTTCTAGTGAAGATACCGATGAATTATCATCTAAAAAAACAGGAATTAAACACTGTTCTTTCTGTGGAATGACATGTTGGTGGTATCTTGGTTTAGAGTCGTGATAGAGGGCAGGCACTACGAAAGATGCCGGGGAGCTCACCTGTACCTTACCCCTTGAACAGAGGAACACCTGTGAGCTGTAGAGACAAGCTTTTGTTTAAAGAAGCTAACCCTGTGTCCAGTTTATTCTGGTTTTCTGTATCACCTGAACCAAACAGTGTTGTTCATCTGAAAGTCTCAGCTCTGGAAGAAAAGGGCCATCTGATCAGACTCACTAAAAAAGTTGAATAACTGTCTGGGGCATTTCACATCATCTCTCGAGCTTTGGGGTTTAAGAACTTGACATTCATTTTTAGGTAACTCATATTTTAGAGGCTGTATTTGAAATTGGTACAAGTACTCCCAGATAAGATACCTTTTGGCCAAGTCTATGACACTTTTTCTTCAGTTATGGCACAGGTAAGTGTTATAAGGGCTAGAAATGGACCCAGAGGTCATCAGCTGGGGCTAACTTGCTTTAGGACATTTAATATAATACTCCCAGAATAAACCAAAATGCCATAAAGTGGCTTTGACACAAGTGAGGGTTATTGTTGCCAAAGCCAGGTGTGGCCAAAAAAAAATCCAGATTTGGGCCATGTCTGGTGGGTAGATGGCTATCCAGACTGAATGCTGACAGTTAAGGCCAAAAATGTGCCAAAGAAAACTGCTTTTCTTTTTTTTTTAGAAACTGAAAAGATGCAGTTATTTTATTTTTTCTGGCTGGCAGGAAATAACAAGGTTATAATAATATATTTACTATTTAAAAAAAGAAAAACATCGAATTACCCACGATACATACTGTACAACCAATCAAGACAGGTAATTTGAGAATGAGGGCGTATACAAAAAGAAAAGTCCCAAATCGCTCAATGCATCAAAACTTCTTGCAAACCTTTTTCTTTTTTTATTCCGCAGTAATTTTCATCCTACCATGGTTTCTGCAGTTGAAGTGCCATTGTCAGCATTTTCTTCTGCATTGTCCCTGTTCCTGGGGTCAATGGTGGGAAGAGTGCAGACGTATATAATGTTCCCAAACAGCCTGGAGGCCCTCCAAGATGTCCTGTGAGGATTTCAGGCCGGGAAGCGTTTAATTCACAGGCCTTCATTTTCTGGAAGTGACAGAAACTGAGGGTTGGAGAGGGGCCCATGGTTAGCGGCTGTTAGGTCAGTTCAAGAAGTTTTTGCTTTCGTCTGCACCACATTAGGGTTTTCCCCTTAGTTTTAACCTCAGTCTGCTGTGCTCAACACGGTCCTTAGTGATGCACAATGAGAAATGTAAGGGTTCCAAAAGACTGCATTACACTTAAAACAAACCAGTGTGCTTTCCACATTAGTGTGATTTGTTTCATCCGGTGTGGACAAAAGAATCGAACAAATCATTTAAAAATAAAGAGATTGTTGCAGGTAAAATTAAATGGCAGTCTGAACCGAAGCATGTTGAAAAGCCTAGACTCCCATGATTCGAGGCATTAAGAGAGTGATAAATAAACGCAACATAAGTCAAAGCTGCAAACAGCGATGAACGGGCCCTCGCACACTTGTGCACGTTCAGGCGTGCTGCAGTGGAAGCGCTTATATGCATGTAGATTCTTCAGGCCTGGACATTTAGCGGATGACACCAGCCACGACTCTACCAAACCATTCAAAAGTTATGGCAGAAAGTAGGAACTATCAGATATCGACCAATCAGATGAAGGGACGGGGCTAATTTGCACCAATTATGGTCAAGGACTCAAAACCGAGTCAGATGACACCACCCACGACTCTTTATGTCAAACCATTCAAAGGTTATGGCAGAAAGTCGGAACTATCAAATATGGACCAATCAAATCAAGGGGGGGCGCGCTTTTTGGCGTCTATCGTCGCCACGGTAACGCTTTTGACTGAGAAAAGTAATGCGCGTCGTCGCAGGGTCGAAGAGCACATTTTGATGTATAACGCACCTGGGTGCACGTTACGGTTCGGGCCGTATTAACTGCTGAAGGAATGGCATAAATTTCGCCGAAATTACACAATTAATTCATAATGGACAATTTCCTGTTCGGTTTCGGCCATGGCGCCAAGAGACTTTTCTTTAAGTTGTGACATGATACAGGTGTGTACCGATTTTCGTGCATGTACGTCAAACCGTATTGTGGGGCTTGAGGCACAAAGTTTTCTAGGGGGCGCTGTTGAGCCATTAGGCCACGCCCATTAATACAAACCATTAAATATCAAATTTTTCGCCAGGCCTGGCTTGCGTGCAAAATTTGGTAACTTTTGGGGAACGTTTAGGGGGGCAAAAAGGTGGGGATTTAATCGGAAAAATAAAAACGAAAATTCCATATACAATAGGGCCTTCGCGCTGTAAGTGCTTGGGCCCTAACAATCATTATTACGACACACTCTCCATTCCAGTCGTGTGATTTGGAGCTTGATTTTTACTTTGTGTGAAAATGAATCAAACCAGACTAAACCATAACGTTGAACTGGAAAAACAACGTAAGACATGAAAGCACCCGATGACTAAAGCCCTGTGACACTTAAATGAAAGCAAAAGTTTATTTCGGGAAGTTGGCAGACAAAAAAAAAAAAAAATTAAATGATGGACTGCTTTGGCCATCTTTTAAATCAGCCGGCTTCATCTGCGTTCACAGCACTTTGGAGCTCATCAGCAGAATCGACCTCTTCCATGCATCGTCTGTGCAGCAGCCTTATGCTAATTTGTTCTGCTTAGTAAATCTGGGCCTGGAAGCATAATGACTTTTCTGTACATATGAAAACAGTCAGCTGAAAAATGATATAAACAAAAACTGTAAGGTCATGTTATCCCCAAAGACCAGACGGTTACATTTCATGCTGGAGGAGGAAAGATTTAGTTTATTAGCTGTGTTGAGTTAAATTGAAAATTAGGTTTTGTTTTATAATCCTCTACAAGGACTTGGCGGAAGTTCATTTCAGTAAACCTGACAGTTATTTCCTCAATTTGCTTGAAAAATGTGGACTTTTCTGCAGCGGTTTTTATTGGAAATGCCTGAGAGAGAATCTTGTTTTAGGAACAAGCTATAAAGAAATGTGTTAATTTTTTATTAAATTAAATATAGAGAGTGTCTGATCACTGTGTTTTCCACCTCATCAGGGTTGGGCACTTTGTGTGTGCATGGCATGTAATTGAAACACTGTAAATCTAAAGGCAGTTTAAAACATTTCACTTGTGGGTTACATCACCCACAGGTTTTCTGATTAAGCCTCTTTTTATCTCACTGTTTGTATTTGGCTCCAGCCCCTGGTGGTCGGTCAAAGAACTGCAACGTTCTGTACTTCCTGGACTGAGTCAGACTAGCAGACTGGATGTCGCCCCTCGGTTATGAACAGCTGTGATTTTGCCCTCAACCCATTAAGAAATAATGTTTCACACAATTGTTTTTCATTGTTAATGTAAATGAACTGAATTGTTTCTTTGTGCTGCATTTGTGTTTTATTGAGAAAATCCAATCTATTTATATATATATGGATTAATTATATCATGTAACAATGTTCCTATTTATCTGCTGTGTAATACAATTTTCACCAAAAGCCATTAATCAAGATTATGGTAATTCAGTGCAGCAGAAATGTTTCTTTTTGTTAAACTCTAACTGGTCAGACTGAAGCTCGCAGGAGAGATGAGAGGTTTCCTTTATCAACAGTGATTCTGTTGAAACCATGTCTCTAAGATGGGTTTTCTTTTTTCTTTTTTTAAAGTGGTCTTCATTCAGGCATCACTGAGTTGTCGCAGATCAGACTCGGCTCTTTTGTGTCAAGTTCACATACAGCTACGATAAGCTGTCTGAGGTTATTAGGCTAACATGTGGCTTCTGTTTTAAGGTGTGGAGTTTGGGTTCGGTGGTGAGTTATCCTTATTGGCAGCTTGTCTCCTCACCTGCTGAGACGATCAATCTGGTTCAGCCTGTTTGCGTGCGCTTTTTAAAAGACAGGAAGAAGACAAAGCTACAAAGGACAAAAAAGGAACTGTTGGTTCAAGGCAGATTGAAAAAGCGAGGGATGAGCAGCCCCACTGGGTTCAAAACTGATTTATGAAGTTAAAGACTAGAAGAAACGCAATTGTGTTTAAATGAGCAGGACACAAAAGCGGCATAGATAATGAGAAACGCAGCAGAAAGAACAGTTGTGTTTGCATTTTAAAAGCAAGCCAATGATGCTCTTATTCATCTCAACATTCCAGTTGACTCTAGTAGAAACTGTGCATCTACGCTGAACTATACTGTACCACTTGCGACTGACGTGCATCTGCAAGTCCACCTCCTGCCTCTTTTTGTTCAGAAAATAACCATTCTGTTCTGGTTTATTCAGGAGGTAATGATGTTGGGTCACAGCGGTTTGGTGCCCTCTCTGTCTCCCCTTTGACAATGCACTGAATGTTTTCAGAAAGCAACAGAGCTGAACTTCACACAGCCATGACCGTTTGGTTTAACTCTCTCTCATGAAGCAATGCAGTTACAACGTGTGTGAGGGAGATTTGAGTTTTAAAAAGCTGTAGCATTTTCAGTTTCACCTCAGTTTATTTTGAAAGGGCTTTGTTCCAGAAGGCATCATTCTTTATGGATCTTGTTTATATACTGTTATTTTTCCTTGCATGGCAGAGTTTTAACTTTTGTTTTTGTTTCTGAAGGTTTCCTGAAACCCCTTGGAGTACTTTAAAAATGTACTGCTCGCATTATGCTTCAAAGGTAGTTTATTTTTATTCTATACATTTTTTTTTCTGTTTTTCTGTGTTGCTCTGTAATAAATATAGAGTTTAAATGGTGTGGGATTAATTTAATTTGTTTTAATTTAAATTTGACACAGACTCAAATATCTGTTCAAATATTGGCAAAGTGTGCCCTGTGCAGAGTTTTAGCAGAAATTGAGATAAATGTCTGACAACTACACTGCCTCAGATTAAAGCAGAAAAACTAGTCTGAGCCTTTGTTACTTTTGGGCTGCACCACTGTCCTCAAGTTGTTAATCCGTTGCATCATAAATGACACGATTCCAGTAATCTTTATCATAATTATGATGTTGATTTCTGGTTATGTTAGGCCAGCAGAGAAGGCCTTGCTGGCCCTGACGGCCCACCACTGGATTCCACATTATCTTAAAAATAACTTTCAGACTTCAGATTTACTTGCAGTGGAGTGTCCAAAAGTAAAGTAGGGGCGGGGTGAGCTGAGCTCACTGACATTTAAAGGGAAATGCACCAAAACGGGTTGATTTATGAGGAGCTGATTTTGACAAAGTGAAAAAGGGTTTTTTAACACTTTCAGTAAAATTTTTAATCAAAGTATCTTTGCCACTTTTCCACTAGTACGTACTCGGCCAGTGTCGGCGCCAGAGCAAATATTCAGAGGGGGCACGAGGCTTATTAAGGCGGGCACCAAATCAGTCGTGTAGGACAGCATTTTAAGGAAAAAAGTGCATTCTCACTACTTTCCTATTAATAATCTGTCTAAAACATGTGGAGAAATCAAATCACTTAGGTGGAAATAATGCAAGGAAGCGCACATTTTACTTTGACTGAAAACGTTTTAAGCCTTTTTCACATAGAGTTTGCACAGCGGCAGCCGCCGCCGGCTTTGCCATTCATTGTGTATGTGCTGCGGCTCCGCGCAAGGGCGCAGGGTCTGCAGCCGAGGTCGGCGGCACGCATCACGGCGCACGCCACTGAGTTTGTGCGGCGGCAAAGGGCGCAAGTGGACGCACGCAAGGCGCAAAGCGGCTTTCACCTAGAACGAGGTTTGCGCCGCGCACGCCGGGATGGGCGTCTCTGTGAGTCTCTGTGAGGAGCTGTGGGATGCGAGACTGCAGGCCTATTGGGACATCAATAAAAATGGACAAAAGTGGAGAGAAATCTCCTAGAATGTGGACATACCTGGTGTGTTTAAAAGTGGTAAAAATTTGATATTATTTTGCTCTTTTAACAATAAAATGTTCATTTAAAATAAAATATAGCATTTCCATGCCTCATATCAGGATCAATTGAATCATTTATCAATATATGGTTATGAAACTTTTTTTCGGTCGCCAAGCAACCTGCAACAAATATGTACAGAGGTCTCCAAACCCTGGTCCTGGAGAGCATCCAGCATGTTTAGGTGTCTCCCTGCATGAACACACCTGACTCTAATCAATGGTCGTCATTAACTTGTCATCAAGGTCTGGACAACTCGGGAACGGCAGGGAGCAGAGCCGGCTGTCAGAGAGCTGACAGCCGGCTCTGCTGCGTCGGGCGGGGTGCCAGGTGAGGCGCTGGGCGAGGCGCAAAGTGGGGCGCAGGTTTTTGCGCAGAGCGAAGCTACCGGTGTACAGAGCGAGATGGCAGAGTCTAGAAGTCAGGCTCTGTTGAAGGGGCGGACTGGACAGACTGCCACCAGGATGACACCGCAGCAGAACCTCTGGTCCTCCTGACACCGCAGCAGAACCGTGGTCTGTGTATCCCTGGCACCCGCTCACGTCAAACTTACCGAAGCATTTCCAACGCAGCAGGCCCAGTATTTGGGCCTCTGCCGGTAAGTTTTGATACAACTTTTACTTCTCCCGTGTACACCGCAACTGTCTGTGTCTTCTCTCCGCTGTGGGCTCCTCTTGGAGCCCTCGCGAGTAAGTTTTGCTCTGAACCACCGGCTAAAGCAACTAGCTAGCTGCTCGCTACTCTGCCATTACTCGTTACTGGTCACCGCTGTTTTTCCGTCCTCAGCCACCACCATCTCCTCCTCAACAAGCTTACCTGCTGGATGTAGCATGCTGTGGCTAATCCTGTGGATATTCCTGGGGTTCTCTTCGCTCCTCTACACCCGGACCCTCGGCTCCTCGACGCTAGCTCTCGTTAGCTTCCAGCTACCGCGCTCCACCGGGACCATGCCGCCGCTCCACTCCGCCGCGGCCCACCACCCGCGCCCGACACCTGGTCCTCTCTGGCAAAACCATCCTCCGCACAGCCGCTCAGGACGCATGTTTTCCTACAACTTCACGTCGCCAAACTCCATTCCTTCCTTCTGGTCCTCCTGCCGTCCCGCAACTTCGTTACGTCATCACAACAAACAGCATGTGAATCTGTCCAATCTCCGTCCACTTCCTCAGTCCTCTCAGCCAATCACCAAGCAACACCACCTGAAACTGGCTCTGTTCAACACCCGCTCACTCAACAACAAAAGCCTGCTGCTGAATGAATTTATAACGGACAATAATCTGGATTTCCTCTGTCTAACAGAAACCTGGCACAAACCCCTGGACTATTTCTCACTAAATCAGGCCACTCCCCCCAACTTCACCTACATGGAACAAGCTCGTGCTGAGGGGCGGGGGGGCGGTGTTGCAGCAATATACAGAAAGGACATTAAAGCAACCTCCATCCCCATTCCTGTCATTCCGTCATTTGAGCACGCTGCCTTCAAACTACCTGGCCCCACTCCTCTTGTCACCGCCGTCATTTATCGCCCCCCCAAACCAAACCCCTCCTTTCTCTCGGATCTCTCGGATTTTCTGACCCAGCTCTGCTCCATCTCTCCCTCTGTTCTCCTCCTGGGTGACTTCAACTTCCACATCAACGATGCTAACTGTAAACCTGCTGCTGAATTCCTGGACCTTCTACACTGCCTCAACTTCACTCAACACGTCGACTTCCCCACTCACGCCCGCGGCCACACCCTCGATCTCGTCTGCTCCACCGGCCTCACCATAAATCAGCTCTCCAGCCTCAACCTCCACGTGTCTGATCACCTGGCAATCATTATGGACATCAACATCCCCATCCCCACTCCCAAAGAAGCACGCAAAATATCCTTCCGCAACATCAGATCCATCTCCCCCTCTGCCCTCTCAGCCTCTCTTGCCACTCAGATGTCCGCCTCCCCTCCCCCGTCACCCGACAACCCCTCGGACCTCGTGGATTACTACAATCATACACTCTCCTCCTGTCTTGATCAACTGGCTCCCATCAAAACCAAAACAGTCTCTTTCGCACGCTCAGCACCCTGGTACACCCCTGAACTCCGCAAACTGAAATCCCGTAAACGTCAACTCGAGCGACTCTGCAAGAAATCTGGATTAACTGTTCATCAACTCGCCTACACTGATCATCTTCACCAATACAAGGATGCCCTCAACTCAGCTCGCTCCACCTACTTCTCCAACATCATCCATTCCGACTCCTCCAACCCAAAGGCTCTCTTCTCCACAATCAACAAACTTCTCAAACCCAGTGACAACATCTCCAACTCCTTCACAGTCTCTAAGTGCAACGACTTCCTCTCATTTTTTCAATCCAAAATCCAGACCATCTACAGTAACCTGACCACCTCCTCCACCCCCTCCACCTCCCCACCTGTTTCCCCCCCCTCCACCTCTCAGCCCCTGTCTCACTTCTCTCCCATGTCTTCAGCGTCTCTTTCAACAGTCATGATGGGCATGAAAACCTCTTCCTGTGCTCTGGACCCCATCCCATCCACATTTATAAAAAACTGTCTCCCAGCCATCTCCCCACTCATCATCAACATCGTCAACTCCTCCTTCAGCTCTGGATCAGTCCCGGACACCCTCAAACTGGCAGCTGTCACCCCCATCCTCAAAAAACCTGGACTCAACCCTGACACCATGAACAACTTCCGGCCCATTTCCAACCTCCCTTTCCTGTCAAAAATTCTGGAACGTGCCGTCGCCACTCAGCTCAAGACCCACCTCACCTCCAATGATCTGTTTGAAACATTTCAATCTGGTTTCCGCTCACGTCACAGCACAGAAACAGCCCTCATCAAAGTCACCAATGACCTCCTTCTCTCCTCCGACTCCGGCAACCTCAGCATTCTCCTTCTCCTGGACCTCACAGCAGCCTTCGACACCATCAGCCACACCATCCTCCTTTCCCGCCTGGAATCATCTCTCTACATCACCGGATCCGCCCTCTCCTGGTTAAAATCCTATCTCACCAACAGACATCAATTCATCAGCATCAACAACTGCTCCTCCTCCACTGCCCCTCTGTCACAAGGCGTCCCCCAGGGTTCGGTGCTTGGTCCACTTCTCTTCATCCTCTACATGCTCCCCCTTGGCAACATCATCCGCCGCCACCGCCTCCACTTCCACTGCTACGCTGACGACGTTCAACTATACATCTCCACCAAATCCCTCACCTCTGCAACCCACTCTACCCTGACCAACTGCCTCGCTGAAATCAAGTCATGGATGCACTCGAACTTCCTCCAACTCAACTACAACAAATCGGACATGCTCATCATCGACCCAAAATCCCTCACCAAAACCGCTCACAACTTCACCCTCACCATGGACAACTCCATTCTGTCTCCCTCCCCTCACATCCGCAACCTCGGAGTTATCCTGGACAACAACCTCTCCTTCCAACACCATGTCAACCACATCACAAGGACTGCTTTCTTCCACCTCAAAAATATTGCCCGTCTCCGTCCATCACTCTCCTTCTCTACCGCTGAAACCTTGATCCACGCCTTCATCACCTCAAGACTCGACTACTGCAACAGCATCCTCTACGGTTCAACTTCCAAGGTCCTCAATAAACTCCAATACATTCAAAACTCTGCCGCCCGCCTGCTCACCCACACCCGCTCCAGAGACCACATCACCCCAGTCCTCCAGAAGCTCCACTGGCTCCCCATCCCTCAACGGATCCACTTCAAAATCCTTCTCCTCACCCACAAAGCTCTCCACAACCAGGCCCCCTGCTACCTCACCGACCTGCTCCACCGCTACACTCCCTCCCGCAGCCTCCGCTCCTCTGACGCCAACCTCCTGTCCCTTCCAGTCAGAACCAAGCACCGGACCTGGGGCGACAGGGCCTTCTCCATCGCTGCTCCCACCCTCTGGAACTCCCTCCCCAAAAACATCCGTGACTGTACAGACCTCCCAGCATTCAAATCCCATCTCAAAACTCACCTTTACAGAACTGCTTTTAATGTGTGATTAATGTCCTGTCTCATGTTGTGTCCTTATGTACTGTCCTGTGTAATTGTAACTTGTATTATGTGTTTTGTTTTAATGTAAAGCGTCTTTGAGTGCCCTGAAAAGCGCTATATAAATAAAATGTATTATTATTATTATTATGGCTGAGTCTGTGTTGGATGGAGAGGAGGATAGTGTAATGAAGGAGCGCTTTCGGGAAATTTGTTTACCACCAAAGAAGAAAAGTGAGGAGGCACAGTGACTGAAGTAAGCGGGCACTGCCCCCTGGTGCCCCCCCATGGCGCCGACACTGTACTCGGCTCTACTCATCTCAGCTCGGCTCATCTCAGCCTGGTTTCTTTTCCATAACAATTCAGCACCTGGAGCAGAAGTAGGAGGTCGGAGTGAAGCTGCTGTGATGTATTTGAGGTCAGAGAATCCACACCCTGTCTGGTGAAAAGAAGCGGTCCGTCACTCCTCAGGTTAAGAAGGAGACCTGAGCTCAGTGTAGGGCCCTCCCTGGGTTGGCAGAGGAGAGCAATGCCCAGGACTGTTACTTAGGTATGAGCACTGGGTGATGAAATGGGTAAAAAATCGGGGATAAAAAAATATTTAAAAAAAAGATGTGGACTTTTTGTTTTGTATAATTTTATTTCTATTTTATTTTATTCAATCTTATCCCATTTTTATTGCCTTTTTATTTTTTCTTTATGATCTGGTGTGTTTTTGTGTATTTTTCTGTACGGTCCACCTTGATTGTTTTAAAGTGTGTTGTAAATAATATTGGATACAATGATTCTTATTATTGTTATCATTGGTTATTTACTATAATTGTTTTTAAACCAAAGAAATGTCAATGTCTATTGCCTTTGATAGCTGCTCTCATCCCGCATTTGACAAATGTTTCTTTATCAGAGCTGTTGGATCTTATATGGAACGTAGTAAAATCCTCAGTTGTTGGGCGTTTGACCTTTTTAGAGAGAAATATGTCAGTTGACCTTTTATGTGGAATCATTAGCCAGAATGAGACAATAGTTTTAGCTCAGTGAGTTTCTTTTCTTTTACAGCGCTGTTTCTCTATTGTTGAAGGAAGAAACTTTCACACAGACACATTTTTTTTCTGTCCTTGTTACTTTTCTTATTTCATCGTTTTCCTTATATTATCTGCTCTGTACTTTGTGTGTAGCCAATTAGTTTCCATTTGCCCTTTGCTCTTATCTTTAAAAGGAGACATAATGTGACCTTCTTTTCAACAGTCTCCGCAGAGGGTTTCCAGAGGTTTTAATAACATTATTTTGGCATGCTTTGGTCAAAAAGTAAAACAGGAAAATGTATGAGTCGATTTTTTCAACCACGTATGTCCAGATCTTTTCACATCAGCTGGTTTTAGGGGGTGGACCCAGCCACTCCTCTCCGCCCCCTCTTCTGCAGAGCTTTGTACTACCAATTTCTGAGGCACAGCAAATGCAGCATGATGTGCAGCTGAGTGGAGATGAAGATGGATTGTCACCTGACAACACAGAGCCAATCTGAATTGCTGAATGGCAAATTTCCACACCTAGGCTCTCAAACAAAGTGAAAGGATATGTGTTTTTGAATTGATGGGTGATTTTAAACGCCCAAATATATGCTTTTGAGTGGAGAGAAATAATATTTGTCATACCATGTTCCATTTAGGTTATGGACTCGGTCTTAGAAATATAATCTTGGCCTCGTTTCACTCAGTTAAATGCTTTACAAGGTTAGCCTATGCAGCATGTGGGATTTGCAGTCAGAATATGATCAAGCTAGTGTCACGGTGGTTATGTGTGTTTAGCAAGCATGTCGAATAGCTGACCAATAATTTTTTTTTTATTTTAGTAAATTGGCTTCCTGATATCTCATCAGAATAATTTCATGCTTTCAGTCTGATGCCACAGACCACACAAGACTTGAGCCAAATGTAATCATGGTGTTGTTATCCGTCACCATTTGCATAAGCGCAGTAATCTCAGCTCTGAGAAGCAGAAGTAAATGGAGACGCAGTCCCTCCCTCCGACCATCTCAGTGTCTGCTGTCTCTATAGTCATCCCTGTAGTGCACCAACTAACCATTGTGTCGGTTTCTCCTCTCTGTTCTTCTATCCCTTTCTGATTTAATAAAGTTAATTTTGTCCGTATAGAAACGTAATTCTTGTCAGTTGTGTGAAATAAGACCTGGAAACAGGCAATGTGGCATAGAATTGTCAAATTGGTTTAATTCACCGTACAAATTGTTACAGATTACTTTTATAATACTGTATTTGACCCGGTCTTTGTACGTTTTGACCGTATTGAAACGTAATTCTTGCCATTTTAAGAATGAGATGTGTACCTGCTGTACTCTACTGCCCTTACTTTTTAACAACTTGTGCTTTTTATTATTTTACCTCCTTTCTTATCATTTTATTTGGTATTTACTGTTTAATTGTGTCTTGCCACTTTTAATGTTGATGTAAAGCACTTTGAATTACCTTGTGTATAATTGTTCTTTACAAATGAACTTGCCTTGCCTAATTTTGTCCATGGCTTTACAATTTTATTTGCTAATTCTTTTTGTCAGACAAGGAATTATTTTATTTTTTTTTAAATACCTGACATGTTTCCGCGATTCCTTTCACCTTCATCAGAGTCAAAAGATGGTGTGTGTGACCCGTCATTTATCAGTTGATGTTAAAAGGAGGCGTGACTCACCTGTCGGACTTGACAGGTGAGTCACGCCCTCTGCTGTCCGTTTGCCCGCTCCAGGATGCCGGCTCCAGGTGGGAGAGAGCACGTAGGCTCCCAATCCACAGCATAGGGGGGAAAGAAAAAACAAACAAATAAACAGGAGCACCGAAGCGTAGTAACGCTGCCATACATAAGACGACTCACAGAACGCATTCAAAGCACAATGAAAAAATACAACATCAACAAACCCGTCAAACAATTTACGAAATGCCATGCCAATCATGCATTAAAACATACATCGGGCTGACAGGGAGGAGTTTTATTACAAGGAAGAAGGAACATAAGGAGCGAGAAGGAGACAGCAACAAGACAAACAAGAGCAACAAAAGAAAAGGCACCACAGGAACACTACAAGTCAGCCATCGCCGATCACTGCAAAAGGGAAAACCACATCATGGACTGGGAAAAGGCCAGAGTCATCCGCACCGATGACGACAAACACCAGCGCTGGATTAGGAAGGCCATAGAAATCAGGAAGCGGGGCCCGAGGACCATCAACAGGGACGAGGAGCCTACATGCTCTCTCCCACCTGGAGCAGCCTCCTGGAGGGGGCGAACGGACAGCTGAGGGCGTGACTCACCTGTCAGATTGATAAATGACGGGCCACACACACCATCTTGTGACTCTGACGAAGGCGGAAGTAATCGCCGAAGCATGTCAGGTAGTTAAAAAAGCTAGAAAGAATTAGCAAATTAAATTCCTCTCTTTCTGATCTCCCTTTTCCTGCTCTACCTGGCTGGCCTTCAGCAGGAGGCCCCCCCCTTATGAGCCAGGTCTTGATCCAGGTTTCTTCCCTCCTAAAGGGGAGTTTTCCTGGCCACTGTTTGGCTTAAGCCTTTTCTCCCACTAGGGAGTTTTTACCTGCCATTGTTTATGTGTTAATTGCTGAGGGGTCATATTCTGGATCTCTGGAAAGTGCTTAAAGACAACTTATGTTGTAATCGATGCTATATAAATAAAATTGAATTGAGGTGTGTGGTGAGGTGCGGCCAGATTTCTATGCGGTCATGCATGTACACACAAACTCCTTCAGGATATGCTCTTTTGGCTTTGTATCTTGAATCCACGTGACACCCATCCCTTCATCCTCTATACCCACTTTCTCCTATTTAGGGTCACATGGATCCGCTGGAACTTGTCCCTGCTCTTAATCCAAAAGGCAGGGGTATAAGTCAATCACAGGCCAACGCACAGACGAACAAGAACACTCACACAAACTTACCCCAATGGACAATTTAAAATCACCCAGTTAATTAAGTATTCATGTTTTCAGACTGTGGGAAGAAACTGAACTATCCGGAGAAAGCCCACAAGCATAAAAATAAAAAATATACACTCCACACAGAAAGACCGACCAGAACCTTCCTGCTGTGATGCAACTGTACTAACCGCCAAGCAACTGTGCTGCCCTCAGTGTGACGTAGTCACATTATATAAAGCATTCAGGTGGAGGGTGACCACATCTACACTCAGAGATCTGAAGAGCTGACTGCTGTTTATTACACAGCATTTCGTTGTCCCATGCAGAATTAGACATACAGTATATTCCCACTTTTACTCTTTTTTTTTTTAAGCATTTTGAGCAATTCTTCTACCAAATTGCCCTCAAAAACACTAATAATGACTGTTGAGTGAGGATGTCTTTTAATAAAGGAGTTGGAAATGGCTTCCAGTTTCCACCTCAGTTTCTCTGATGCAATTGGATTGAACGTTGAACATTAACATTTAATAACATTAGCAGCCAGAGCGTGAAGCCAGCAGGACTTCTTCCTGGCTGTTGTCATCCCTCCCAAACACGGATTCGTCTTTTGAGCTTAGCACAATCTTCTCTTACTCCTCTTCAATTAAACAAAATGTATTCCGGGCCAACAGCAGCGGCGTGCCTGTTAATTGCAGAGTTGAACTAATCATTATAAAAGAAAAACAAATGCCTGATTATTCATTTCCTGAATCTGGGTAATTTTAATCAACTCATATTCAAAATGTACACCTTGGTGGAAGTAAGATAACAAATAAAATGATTTTTCCATCTCTGTGTGTTTGTGTGTGTTTAATGTACAAAAATGTGTGTATTCTAAATCATTCCCTAAGGAAGTAGTTGTAGGGTGTGTGCGTGTGGATTAAAAAAAAAAAATAATAATCAGCCTGCTTTTATGTGCCTGTGTTCCAAATTATTCCCCCACCATATTTCTCCACTGATTATTAATTTTCATACCAAACTACATTTTTCCCAACTGACAATTCCTGACGTTCATACGGTGAAGACTCATTTGCATGTTTGGGATGTTGCAGGAAGTGACTGGGAATAAGCTAATGCACGTTGGGATATGGATGTTTGTGAGTTGGACAGGAGGCGGTGGGAGTTGGTGCAGAACAGTTTTTTGTTGTTTGTTTTTGGGTTTTTTAATGCATCACTGCTTTGTCGTGCTGAAGTCTCTCAGCTTAGCGTTCATTTGCACTTAGATCTCACGACAGAAAACCCTTCTGGACTATGAAATTACTAGCATTTCATACAAAAACTGGAGATTCCACCACTTTACAAGCTCAGCTTCCTCCGAGAGCCTTTACACTGGCATGATTTTGTGGATTTAAATGAGATCTAAGATGTTTTATGAAGGTTTCCAATAAACTTTAATGAGTTACATTTAAAAGTGAGTATTGTTATATTACACAGATAATTACTCAAAGCATATACCATGGGTAATTAGTCAAACAGGCAGCTCGGGACAGTTGTGCATCTGAAACCCTACAGCTGGGACCAGAGGTCGTGCTGAAGATGGGGCGAAACGGCAACACAGCTTCACAGATTTTTTCTTCTCATTTTTATTCTGTATGAGTTTTTTTCAAGCTGCTGCCTTTGGTGACTAAAAAATGACATTGCATTTGGTGTTTCCCAACAGAAATGGCATGCGTGTCTATTTGCATATAGAGTGAGAAGGTCAGATCTGATCACTTACGATGCATTTGAGTACATTTGAATGTCAGGTGTCAACACAAGTGTTTGGGATTCACAGGATGGATGGTAATGCAGGATGTGAACGGGACTTTGATAAAAGACAAACACTCACTCACTCATCACTCATCTTCCTCCGCTTATCCGTTCCCGGGTCGCGGGGGCAGCATCGTCAGCAGGGATGCCCAGACTTCCTTCACCCCAGACACTTCCACCAGCTCTTCCGGCGGGAGTCCGAGGCGTTCCCAGGCCAGCCGAAAGACATAGTCTCTCCAGCGTGTCCTGGGTTTTCCCCGGGGTCTCCTCCCGGAAGGACATGCCTGGAACACCTCCCTAGGGAGGCGTCCAGGAGGCATCCGGTACAGATGCCCAATCCACCTCAGCTGACTCCTCTCAATGTGAAGGAGCAGCGGCTCGACTCTGAGCTCTTCCCGGGTGACCGAACTCCTCACCCTATCTCTAAGGGAGCGTCCAGCGACCCTGCGGAGGAAACTCATCTCGGCCGCTTGTATCCGCGACCTTGTCCTTTCGGTCACTACCCAAAGTTCATGACCATAGGTAAGGGTAGGTGCGTAGATTGACCGGTAAATCGAGAGCTTCGCCTTTCGACTCAGCTCCTTCTTCACCACGACGGTCCAGTACATCGACTGCATAACTGCGGACGCTGCACCGATCCGTCTGTCAATCTCACGCTCCATCGTTCCCTCACTCGTGAACAAGATCCCGAGATACTTGAACTCCTCCACCTGAGGCAGGAATTCTCCACCCACCCGGAGAAGGCATGCCACCCTTTCCCGATGGAGAACCATGGCCTCGGTTTTGGAGGTGCTGATTCTCATCTCTGCCGCATCGCATTCGGCCTCAAACCGCCCCAACACATGCTGAAGGTCCCGGTCCGATGAAGCCAACAGGACAACATAATCTGAAAAAAGCAGAGAGGAAATCTTGAGGTTCCCAAACCGGATCCCCTCCGGCCCCTGGCTACGCCTAGAAATCCTGTCCATAAAAATTATGAACAGGACCGGTGACAAAGGGCAGCCCTACCAGAGTCCAACATGCACCGGGAACAAGTCTGATCTACTGCCGGCAATGCGAACCAGACTCCTGCTCCGATCATATAGAGACCGGACAGCCCTTAAAAGATGGCCCCGGACTCCATACTCACTGAGCACCCCCCACAGAATGGCACGAGGGACACGGTCGAATGCCTTCTCCAGATCCACAAAGCACATGTAGACTGGTTGGGCAAACTCCCATGAACCCTCGAGCACCCTGCGGAGGGTATAGAGCTGGTCCAGTGTTCCACGACCGTGACGAAAACTGCATTGTTCCTCCTGAATCCAAGGTTCAACTATCGGCCGTATTCTCCTCTCCAGTACCCTGGCGTAGACTTTCCCGGGGAGGCTGAGAAGTGTGATACCCCTATAATTGGAACACATTCTCTGGTCCGCCTTTTTAAAAAGAGGGACCACCACCCCGGTTTGCCACTCCAGCGGTACTGTCCCCTTCCTCCATGCAATGTCGCAGAGGCGTGTCAACCAAGACAGCCCTACGACATCCAGAGACTTGAGGTACTCAGGGCGAATCTCATCCACCCCCGGTGCCCTGCCACCAAGGAGCTTACGAACCACCTCAGTGACCTCGGCTTGGGTGATGGATGAGCACGTCTCCGAGTCCCCACTCTCTGCTTCCTCAGTGAAAGGCATGTCAGTCGGGTTGAGGAGATCCTCGAAGTATTCCTTCCACCGTCCGACGATGTCCCCAGTCGAGGTCAACAGCTCCCCACCCACACCGTAAACGGTGCCGGCAGAGTACTTCTTCCCCCTTCTGAGGCGCCGAACGGTCCTCCAGAATTTCCTTGAGGCCGACCGAAAGTCTTCCTCCATGGCCTCCCCGAACACCTCCCAGACCCGAGTTTTTGCCTCCAGGACTGCCCGAGCGGCGGCTCGCTTGGCCTGCCGGTACCTATCTACTGCGTCAGGAGTCCCACAGGCCAACATAGCCCGGTAGGACTCCTTCTTCAGTCTGGCGGCATCCTGTACTTCCGGTGTCCACCACCGGGTTCTAGGATTGCCGCCACGACAGGCACCGGAGACCTTGCGACCACAACTTCGAGCCGCCGCGTCGACAATGGAGGCAGAGAACATGGTCCACTCGGACTCGATGTCCCCCGCCTCCCCCGGGATCCGAGAGAAGTTCTCTCGGAGGTGAGAGTTGAAGACGTCCCTGACAGAGGGCTCAGCCAGACGTCCCAACAGACCCTCACAATCCGTTTGGGTCTGCCCGGTCTGTCCAACCTCCTCCTCCGCCAGTGCATCCAACTCACCACCAGGTGGTGATCAGTTGACAGCTCAGCCCCTCTCTTCACCCGAGTGTCCAAGACATGCGGCCGAAGGTCAGATGAAATGACAATAAAGTCGATCATTGACCTCCGGCCTAGGGTGTCCTGGTGCCACGTGCACTGATGGACACCCTTATGTTTGAACATGGTGTTCGTTATGGACAAACTGTGACTAGCACAGAAGTCCAACAACAAAACACCGCTCGGGTTCAGATCAGGGAGGCCGTTCCTCCCAATCACGCCTCTCCAGGTATCACTGTCATTGCCCACGTGAGCGTTGAAGTCCCCCAGTAGAACAATGGAGTGCCTCCAGTTGGAGCACTATCCAGTACTCCTCCCAGGGACCCCAAGAAGGCCGGGTACTCCGCACTGCCAAGCTATAACCAAGCCCACACCAGCCCGCCGCCTCTCACCCCGGGCAACTCCAGAGTAGTGGAGGGTCCAGCCCCTTTCAAGGAGCTGGGTTCCAGAGCCCAAGCTATGTGTGGAGGTGAGTCCGACTATCTTTAGCCGGTATCTCTCAACCTCACGCACAAGCTCCGGCTCCTTCCCCCCCAGCGAGGTGACATTCCATGTCCCCACTGTGAGGGTTTTGATCCAGGGATTGGGTCATCGAGGCACCCCGCCACGACTGCTACCCAGCCCACATTGCACTGGCCTTTCACAGCCCTTCCCAAAGACCCGGCCACCAGCCGTTCGCCTACGAGCCCCAACCCCAGGCCTGGCTCCAGGGAGGGGCCCCGGTGACGCCGAGCCGGGTGACATAACGGTCCTTGATCTTTTCTTATCCATGATAGGCTTTGTGAACCGCTCTTAGTCTGGCCCGTCACCTAGGACCTGTTTGCCATGGGAAATCCCTACCAGGGGCATAATGCATAATGCCCCAGACAACATAGCTCCTAGGATCACTCGGGCACACAAACCCCTCCACCACGGTAAGGTGGCGGTTCAAGGAGGGGAAGACAAACAGTTGAAGTTATTTATAGGAATTGTCTCTCTCTGATGACATACGGTCCGCCGCCGTGGGTTCCCTGGCTGCCTCTTCCCACAGTTGTGGGGGCCCCGTCCGCGGGTCCCCTCGGCCGCCGCTGGGAGGGGGCAGGTCTCGCTGGCGGTGGGTTTCCTCCCGCCCTCTTCTCGCCCTCTGTGGGGTTGCTGGTGGCCTGGGTTCTTCCTTGTCGGGCTCTGGTCTTTCGGGTGGCGGGGTTGCGCCCCCCCACCCTCCTCCACTATAGTTACAGTTCAGGTGGAGCATTGATAGGATTATCGTACGCACGCACGCACGCACGCACGCACGCACGCACGCACGCACGTCGTTGCTCGTGTTTCTGTCGGTTCCGTGCCTGTTTCGTGTCTGTTCTGTTTTGTTTTTTTTTTGCAGATTTACAGTTCTCGATGTGCGCCTCCATGTGTGTTATGTGTATGTATGTGTATATATATATGTATGTATATATATATATATATATATATATATATATATATATATATATTAATAAGATAAATATATGTGACATATTAAAAAATATATGTATTTTATATTAACAATGCACATATATATGCCTTAGGTTCTTACCAGCATGGTATTAACCATATGTGTGCAGACAAGGAAAAATAAGAAAACTAATAAGAATTCCAATCCTCTTTGGAGAGATCACCTCTGCTTATTAGACTCTGCAGTCTAAAAAGGAAAGAGACCAAAGGGCACATCTGTGAAGGCACGTTTAACACTGAATGTTTTCCATGTCTTGGAGTAACGTATGCTGCCATCCACATGACATCTTTTTACACATCAATGTGCTGCTGGCCTCAAATTGAAGAAGGTGACACATTTTTTCAAATAGCGCTAAAAATTCTCAGTTTCAGAATTGATATATTTGATCAAATATTAATTGTTTATGATTTACAAATCTTCACATTTGGTTATTTTTCTTTTATTATACACAGTGTCATGGCTTCTTTGGAAAGAGTATTGTATTGCATTTCAGACCTTCGTCTCCTCAGCCACGTCCTCCAGCTCTTCCTGGGAGATCCTGAGGCTCTCACAGGCCAGATGGGATATGTAATCCCTCCAGCGTGTTATGGGTCCGCCTGCGGCCTCCTGCTAGTCAGATGTGCCCAGAATATCTTCACAGCGAAGAATCCTTGAGGCATCCTAATCAGATGCCCAACCCCTCAGCTGACTCATTTCATTGATATGGAGCTTCTGTTTAAGTAGGAAACCAGGAAGGAAAAGGATCATGGCGGAAATTGAGAGCTTAAAAGTAGATGAACTCAGAGGTCATAGAGTTACCCTTTAACCTCAGGTCAGTCCCCACTACAATTGTCCTTTATAACAGCTATATTGCTGCTTGTACTTGTGAGCAACCCAGAGACACTTGAGTGCTCGCACATGGGGCTGTGAACCTGCACTGCTCCAATCTGAGATATTTTATGAGTGACATGTACCTAAGTCTTGACATCGACTCACATCCCAATTGCTTCACTAAACTGCAGGAAAGAGTCTCTGGGCCTAAATGCTTAACGAGCAACATCACTCTCTGAGTACAGAACAATGTATTTCGCAAGCATAGATATATTTTCAAAGGATTTTTCTCCCCAGCAAAGAATACCTCAGTCTAAAGAAGACAAAGTCTGCGGTGTGATTCAGAAAACCGATTGACTTTCAACCTTGTCTGCACAGTCCCTCAACATGGCACAGTGTTTCTTTTGTGTTACAAACAAACCTTTACTTGTAGTGTCATTGATTAATTTCCTGAAACATCATCCTTCACCGATTTAAAAAAAACTAGCTAACAATGCAGAGTGAGAGACAAAAATGGTGCATCATGGTCACATGTAATTATCTATGATTCTGCTACAACTCCACATTTTCCTGCACACAGAAACATCATATCACACCATAACAATACATGCATTAAGAAAACCAGCAAATCCTCACTGAAGCTGACATGTATGTTTAAGATTTCTGGCTGATAAATACCTGGATGAACTTTTGCTCATATGGACCACGTGACACATCATTTCAGTACCTCTGACTTCTACACTGCAGATGCTGGGCCTCAATAGAGCAGTTAGGGTGAATATCCGGGGGTTCAGAGCGCCGGTCCTCCTCATGCAGAGGATTGTTGGGTCTGTGGATGCAGATTTGAGTAATGGGTGAATCACACTGTATACAGAGGCAGGCCATGAATATTCATGTTGGCACAGTGATGATAAGGATGTTTGTGGATGATATTCATGAGGACATCTCACCTAGCTTCATCAGCAGCTCATGCTTGTACCAATTCATTTCAAACACACATAAACACACACTGTAGTATATTAGTAAAATATCACATGCACCCCAATTTTGCATGAAGGAGATTTCACACATTCAAACCATGATTTATGCAAATGGGTGAAATTATATGCAAAGAGTTAAAAATGCAAATTAATACACAGGAAACCAAAACAAAACATTAGAGCATCATCAGCCACGGTCTGTTTGGGACTAAATTCAATAGTGGTTTACATGTCTGCAGCTGCACAGTGTCCACATTGTTCTGTGTGCAACAGACTGTATATTTCACCCATCTGACTCAGAACATGAAGTACAAACTAATAGCTATAATGACACTCTTCCTCTTCACTGACTTGTTCACCAGAATGAACAATGCACAATGTTGTGATGGCAACACATGAATCATGACTTTCTCAAACCAAAAGCTTCATTATTGGATTTATTGAAGGCATGATAGTATTTATTTGAAGAAAATCTATTTAAAATCCAGCAATAAAGTATAATTCCAGTTGAGTTACAATTACAAACATAATTCTTAAAGTGATACCTTTCTTTACAGAAACATGCTTTTGTCTGGGTAAGTACAACATAATGCTGCAAAAACATAATGTCGAGCCTTCATTTTAGCAAGAAAAGAAAAACCTAGATAATTAGTACACTGGAGTCAGCCATTACAGTCCCTGACAAAAGTTATGTTACTTATCCATTTTGTAGAAACAACAGCTTATAACCTGACTTTTAATTAATCCATTGGTTTTAGAAATGGCTTATGAAAGCTAAACCCTTCCCAAATTATTCTTAATATACTCAAATAGATTTGCTTCACTGAAGAAAGATTGATCATTTAATGAACATAGAAAGGTCAGATTTTGGCAAGGCAAAAGTTTTGTCCCTTACAGAGAGTAATGTGAAAATTGAACAAATGATCTACTTCAAATGCAAAGACCAGCATTTCACTTACATAAACTGTATATAAAAGATGGAACTGTGTCATTGGTATATCAAGGAAATGAAGAAACCAAGGACACTATGAAACCCTGTTGGGTAAATTATTTATCATTCTTGTAAAATTCTGACCTATCGATAGCATGGCATTATCACATTTTTTGATATACTTCAGTATATGTATGTATAAAAAACTGTGAACCATTCAAACTCTTTTATTCTTTTATTTGCACATATTCAAAAACCTGCAGAACTCCAAGAATTAACGATGTCTTACAGCGTATAAGCACTGTCTTGATGTGCTTACTGTATTGTTTTCTCTTTTAAACAATACAGACCTCTCATCTTTACTGCAGACTTGTGGTGGTTAGTTGGTTAAAGCACTGACCTGATTGTAAACAGGCAACAGCGCTGAAATGAAAAGAATATTCAGGATGAACTGGAGCTGTCCAACAACATGTTCCTATGACTGGCTTATCTTCCATTTAAATCCCATTACATTCCTCAATGGTTCAAAATACCCGAATATGTCACCATTTCTTTTTCGGTCTAGCAGAAATTACCACAATATTTAGGCATAAATAGCAATTCTTTATGCAAAACTCAGTTTGGAAATTCTGCCCTAGATGCACTCAGATGGGATTTCTAACATGAGTATGATTAAATCACATACTGAAATATACATTTTTAATTATCAAGTATAAGCAACGTGTTATAAGAATGGCTGAGGATTAACAATACTCAATCCCACAATGCTTTTTTCTGCTCGTGGGCGATCCCAACACTATGCTGTCTACAAAGTCCTGAATTCTAACACTGGTATAACATCATCAGGCTGACGCTTCTGAGGGACCAACATGATCTTAGTGCTGGAACATATTCCAAGAAGGAGGCATGCCGGAGAGTGTAAAATAGGATTTTTAAAGACTAAACAGATTAATAAATAATGTCCTTGTAATGCAGCCTAGATGTAATCTTCAGGGAAACTGTTATCCAAAACAGCGCAAGAGCCTGCTGAACCACACACTACTGCTTGGCATAGTTTTTTGTTCAAGCACCTCTCCTATGATGTGACACCTCTCAGCTTACTCTCTTTGAAATACTGTAAGAAGGAGGGTGGCACACACTCCTGGAAACATTTCAACACACACACACTCACACACTTGATCCCTTTGAAATGCACACGTAGGCCTTCCAGACTCTAAGCCTGGTCAACACTCGGCGAGCTGCGATATGGCCAACGTTATCCGATCTGGTCTTATCTTAAAAGAGAGTCTGACTGAATGTGGCTGTTTGTGACTGATATACACACACTGCCTGCCCCCCACACACCCCCAACCAAAAAAATCCACCTGATTTAAACAAATAACATCATTAAAAGCCTCCCATCGGAAAAGTATCACAGTGATTAATATATATTTCAGCAGGAACAAGTTGGCTCGCTGGTGTAGACTCTGAGTCATCCAGGTACTGGTAACTCTCAAAGGCTTGAATCAAGGTAACTGGACTTTCTTTTTTTTTTCCTCTTAAACACATTTCATCTTCTATCCAGAAAGCATAGTCATTTCAAATAGATTAGTGGGAGGTTTCAAGCTTATGAGCTGTTGAAGTCACATGCTTTTCACTGACTCTCCCGTCACCCCCGTTGATGAGTTTTTTGTCCACTGTCAGTTGTTTCTCTGATTTCAGTTACAGGAATCAAGGAATAAATGGTTGTGAAACTGCTTGGGCAGGAGACTTATGCACAGGGAGGTGTTGAGCTGAATTAAAGTCAGTGAACAGCATTCTCACATAGTCCCCACAGTGGACACATTGGCCGCATTAGCCACATTAGTTAGTATGCTAGCGTGTTCTCAAACCGCGCAAAAAAAACAACTCACTGAGACATGTGGTCTTGTCCTGTAGTCGGTGATAGTCTGTAGTACCTGCCACAAGCCCCTGGAATTGTGCCGCTGAAACTGTGATTCCATTCTGTCCCTGTACATCCGTTTATCCTCCTTTATTGATCACCTCCTGTATGACGCCACTTTGTAATCCTCTGTCCTGCCCGCGGTGTGTTCATTCACAGTGGCGCATATAGATTTATCCACCAATGACTACTGGTTCAGAAAAACTCTGGACAGTACGTGCACGTGTATATGTTTGATAGGTGAAATCAGAGTTTTCCTCTTCTATTTAATGTTGTTTTTTCACATCCATTTACATCATTGTTCTCCAAAGAGTTTCCCTTACCCTTGAGATGCAGGTGGACTGCTGAACTTGACCTAATAATCTGCCTCTCCTGTCTGGTGACATGGTGACTTACTGCATGTTTAGTTTCACTGATGTAAAGGTCTGTGCACCACTCACTGTATTGATCTGCATATACCACATCACTCAGTTTCTGTTTGGGTATTTCATTCATAGGGTGAAACCTTTTTTGGCTGAGGTTAGAGTTAGGTTTGACGTGGACCAGGATTTCGTGTTTGGTTAAAATACCATGGAGCTTTTCCCGCACTCCTGCTATGTATTGGATGAAACCATTTCTCCTCCTATTTGTCCTTTTCTCTTCATTAAGTGTTTTCCTATCTTCCTGGATTTCGCGGCTGACGCAACAAAGCCACAGTCTGGATATCTGAAGCACTGTCTTGATGTGCTTATGATCCCTTACTTTTTACTCTCTTAGTTGGACTATTTCCTGCCCGATGCTCTAAAGCTCTGATGATGGACTGTTTTTGTTCCAGACGGTGGTGTGAATCAAAAAGCAGATATTAGTTTGTAAGTGTGTAGGTTTCTAATAAACTTCAGTTTGCCTGCACAGTCCAAAAGTGGCAGTTTATTTTCTGCATTCTCTCTGGTAAACTACATGCTGCTGACTACAGAGTTTGTTTTTAATGAGGGCCTCTGCGTCTTGGGTTTGGATTTTGACCCAGGTATCATTACCTTATCTGAAACAGGATGAAAAGTGAAATGTCCTCAAGGACAAAAGAAATGGATGTCCAGCTGCCTTGATTTAAGTCTTTGAGTGTTAAACATTTACTCCAAATGTTTGATGATCCATCCAAAATGCCTCAGAGGAAGGTTGACATGAGGCTTGGTGCATGCTAACATTTTCAAGGTTGACATGAAGCTTCCTGCACACTAAACTGGCATTTGTACACATAACTTCATACTGTAAACCTTAATAAAGATATTTCAATTTGCTATTAATAAAGATTTATTGATTAACTTAAATCTGAGGAATTGGAGACCGAAGAAATCATACAATCACCTAATGACAAAGTATTTAAAATAATATTTTTTATCTCATTAAAAGCCTTAAATTGCCTACTCGCTTATTCTTTGAAACAAGCAAATGCAGAATGTATATTTAAAAATGAACTGAAGCTGATGGGCCAAAACATGAATTATCTTGGGTAAATTCTATTAGAGATTAAAAAGGCCTTTCAATATTTTCCCTTGTTTCCACAATTTTCTGAGTTTGGGGTTTTGCATGCATGTTCCTGTGTGTTCATTATCCAGATTTTGGATACTTATTAGGTCCACATGGTTATGATGATCCTTACAAAGTTCCTTGTAAGCCACAGACCTACTTTGTACGGCACAGAAATAATTTAGACCTGAGTGATTTAATATTCACAGCAGCGCTGCACTGTCAGGTATCACATAAAGACGTGATACATCAACCAAAGGTGATCTATACTGGAGTGAAATCATTAGTCCAATTACATCAGCAAATGTCACATTTGACGGTTGATGTGTGGTGAGTAAACTGGACCAAAAAAAAATACATCTCCTGAGATTATATGAAATCTTAAAAAAAACAACAACAAACAAATAAACAAAAATAAACCAGAATAAAATTAATTATAAATCATTTCAACCCCAATATTTCATTTTAAATGGGATTAAAAATACCAGTTAACTACTGACACAAAGAAACCTGTTGAGATGTGCGAGATCTCCTTTTGTTCTGTAGGTCAAACTAATCTCACCTCCATCTTCCTTGATGGTTCAACACTAGCAGAGTGTTGGTACTTCCAAACAACAAAATGTTTCTGACAATAAGGGACATCAAAATGCTTTTTTAAAATGGTTTGAGATTAGGCACTGCTCCTGAACAGATACTCAAATTGCTTTGGTATAAAATGAAGCCCACTGGATTTCTAATATGGCAACAATAGTCGTGAAAAAAATATCTGACGGAAGCTTCTGAATGCTTGTTCAACAGAGGGATCATAGAGAGATTGTAAATGGGAGAGAGAAAAAACAGAGGAAATATGAAAACAAAAGAAGAAAAGACGGGGAATATAAACCAAATCACCAGCTGTTCATCCAGTTTATTTAGCCAGAACGGTTGGGTTGAGCTGATGACATAGCGAAAGAAGGAGAAAGTAAGTTGTGACTGCAGGGAGGACTGGGAGCAGGCATTATTAAGGTAGTGTTGGAGGAATGAGTCCCAAAGGATGCAGTGAGAGGGGAGACAGGGTTTGGAGGGAGGGAGCTAAAGAAAATGAACATGACATGAAAAAGGAGCACTGTTGGGATTGTGAAAGGAGGGAGAGAAAAGAAAATAAGAAAAGGATACTGAGGGAGGAGAAAAGAAAATATGAAACAGAGAAGCCAGACGGTATGTGAAAGGCAGTCTTTGTCTGGAGCCCCCTTGAATAGAGCTAAAAATACTGCCTATACTGTCTGGACTCCCTACTGCTTCTTCTATGCCCTGCACATATCTGTGTATGTGAGGGTTATGGATCAGATTTCTCCATGGTCAAGATTTGGGATTAACCTCAGGGGTCAAGTCACTTCCCTGCAAAAATCCACCCACATCCCCTTCCCCTAATGCACATGCTTTAGCGCCAACAGATTCATTTCCATAATAACAAAACGCACATGAACAATAACTCGATCTCTGACACCTGACCGCCCCTCTGGGTTCAATCCCTAGTTTTTTAAACTGCGTCTTTGAAGTGCGGGTAAATGGGATGGATTATCGTATTAGTTTAATGTTACTTTGACATTTTGGTGTGCTCCCCATGCTCACCAACTGAGGGGAGTGGTAGTCCCCTCAGTGGTTGGGTCAGGAGGACCCAGGTTCAAGCCCCCTTGGTTGCCCCAGGATGGCAACCACGATAAACCACTTTGGTTTATCGTGAGCAAGGCCCTTCACCCTAATTGCTTCTGGTGCTCCCCAGGCGCCAGAATAATGGCAGCCCACTGCTCCTAGTGAAACTAGTGATGGCGTATTTTCATGTATACTGACAAATGAAGAGATTATTATCATATCAGTGCTTTAGACATAACCACCAGTCTGCAATACCGAAATGGCCATAAAACTAAGTATTAAGAAGTTTTGATGTCAGTTTTCAGGATTCTATGGGTTATCCTGTTTTTCCTATCCTGGGTGTCATAAATATTAGAGCTCATGTTTAATTTGCTCTGTCCTCCCTCCCATTCAGACTGAATTCCAAGTTCCAAATTTGATTTTTCAAATGTTTTGAGATGGTGCGGCTATGTCCACACGCCATCCGTTCTGCTCCACTAAGATTATGTTTTTATTTATCTATTTGTTAATTTTTAACCTTGTAACGCTAACTGTCTCTGTAAGGATAACCTATGACCACGAAACCCTCCTTGACATGGGAAAACTAACTACAAACCCTTTTCACAACCTTTTTGATGGGGGTCGGAGGTGGGCTACCTGAAATGCTGTGCGACAAAATAACAACAGAGATAGAGAACAATGGCCGGAGGAGGAAAAAGCACAGAAGATGACTAGGTGGTGTTTGAAACAGGGTCAGGACCCATGCCCACCCCACCCAGCATCCTACTTGCCAATGTCCAGTTCCTGGAAAACAAGTTAGATAGCTTCAGGGCTCGGGTCAGATACCAACAGCACATGAAGAACTGCAACATTCCCTTCCTGACTGAAACCAGGCCTACTCATCTGGTGCCGGACCAAGTCACCCTGCCATTCAACTATTTTAGACAGGATGGAGGAATCTGGCAAATCCAAACGTGGTGGAGTGTGTTTTATGGTTTAAGACCTGGTGCACCTAACCATCCTGTGCCGCCCATTTCACCTTCATGTCGGTCATTATAACTGCTGCATACATCCCAACACAAGCAGACACCAATATGGCACTGTCGGACCTCAATGATGTGCTGTGCCGGGTCCAAACCAGACACTAATGCTGCCCTGCGGGGGATTTTAAGAAGCTGAACCTCCAGAGGGAACAACACACTGGACCATTGTTAGACACCATTCAAAGAGGACTGTAAGGCATGGGAACATGGTGTTTCCAGAATCAGAAGCCATTGGTGGATACCACTGTGAAGGAATACACCATGGGCAGGACAGAGGATTACAAAGTGGCGTCATACAGGCTGAGGTGAGCGATAAAGGAGGTTAAACGGATGTACAGGGACAGAATGGAATCACAGTTTCAGCGGCACAATTCCAGGGGCTTCTGGCGGGCACTACAGACTTTTACCGACTACAGAACAAGACCACATGTCTCGATAAGTGTGGACGCTGCTCTGGCTCACAAACTGAATACTTTTTATGTGCAGTTTGAGGACACGCTGGCATACTAAGTAATGTAGCTAATGCAGATAATGTGTCCACTGTGGGGACTATGTGAGAATGCTGTTCACTGATTTTAGTTCAGCTTTCAACACCATAGTCCCCACCAAACTCAACTCCAAGCTGGCAAATGTAGGACTCAACACCTCGCTGTGCATTTGGATCCTGGACTTTGAGTGGGCAGTCATACCTCCAGCCTCTGCACCTTCAACAGAGAGCCCCAAAAGACTGTGTCTTTAACCCTGCTCTTCACCCTGTACACGCATGATTGTGTCGGCATGAACTCCTCCAACACCATAATGTCATTTGCTGATGACACAGTGGTGGTTGGGTGCATCCACAACAATGACGAGCAGGTGTATACAGTGGAAGTTAAAAAATCTGGCTCAGCAGTGCAGTGCCAGACCAACAAGCTGCTCCTGAACGTCTGCAAAACCAAGGAGCTGATTCTGGACCTTCTAAGCAGTAGAGAAACTACACCACAGTGAGGATAACCGGACGGCGGACGCCATTTCTGAGGACCTAACATGGACAACACACAATGACCATCAGATAAAGAAGGCCAGACAGCGCCTTTATCACCTGAGACAGGTGAGGACATTCAGAATCTCTCTTAAAATCATGAGGACTTTTTATTCTGGAGCTGTGGAGAGTGTACTGACTGGTAACATCACCCAGGGGTACGGGAACAGCACTGCTTGTGACAAGAGGGCCCTGCAGAGGGTGCTGAGGTCAGCAGAGCGTACCATGGTACAACACTCCCCACCCTCCAGGAAACCTACACCAGAGGAGAGCGGCCAGAGCAAAAAATGATTAATATGGACCCACACCACTCCAGCCATGCACTGTTTGTGTGGTTACGCTCTGGCCGACGCCTGTGCCTCATCAAGGCACACACAGGGAGACTCAGGAAGAGCTTAATTCCTGAGGCTGTCAGAAAATCTGACCTTCTCACGGTCAAATCATAACCACACCCCAGAAACTGTGAACTTGAAACATGCATAAGCACCTTTTTACACATTGCAGACTGCACTTTTGTTTTCGTTTTTTCTTATCGTTGCACATTTAACTATTACACATTCCTTTCAAATGTAACTTTTTTTTGCGCTTCATTACATTGTTCTTACTCTTAATAATATTGCCCCTTATCACATTGTTTTTATTAAAATTGAATTATATTGTTGTTTTTTATATTGCTGTTTTTGTTGAGTTTGGTTTGTCATTTTTTACACACCCTGTCGACAGTTCACTGCATTTCACTGCCCATCCTATGAGCATGTGACAAATAAAAAAAAATCTTTGAACCTTTGAATTTCAGCTTTCATCCATGCTGAATCGTTGAAGCTGTTTATCTGCTGTTAGTAGGATTTGATACAACAAAACATTGCAATAGATGTAGTCACATTTCTCAGCAATATGGTATGTAACCCCTTGAATTATTTTATTCACTAACCCTCAAATATTTTCTCTTTTGTATCATTTAACCAGTTACTCCATGTTTTTACCTCTACAGCTTTTTGAGGGGATGTGATGTCAATTTCTGATATTAGTTAATGATCACGAAAGCACCATAAAATGTTTGTAACAATCGAAGCCTTTCTTGATTATCTCTAGTTGGCATCACGCTGTTGCTTTCCTCCAGCCACCTTATTGGGCAGGCAACATCATGTTCCCTTGTGTCTGATTGGCCAGGGGGGGGCCCCGTTTGTGTGTGTGTTCGGCTCGAAATCGCTTTGATGTTGAGCAACTTTCCATAAATTGTGTTTCATGGACTCTCACGCGGACAAAGTGCCTATAAGTGTCACCACGAAGCTACTAATTTCCGTGGAGTTTGTCTTTGCTTTGCTGAGCTTAAAAGTGACGAAGACTGACAATAGGGTTGCCAACTGCCTGAAAAATGGGACACCTCATCGACAGGGCCGGCCAACCCGATTTCCTTCATCTTTCCTGGCATGGTGAATTTTTTTAGCCTCTTTTTTTGTGAATGAAACTATTTTTTAACTATTTGACTCGAACCTCTATTGAATTAGATGCATATTTTTGAATGCCATGAACACATCAAATCAAATCAACCTTTATTAAATGCAACGCAAAGCGCTTTACATAAAACATAAAGCTTAATAATGCACCCCCCCCCCCTACTCAGACACACACACAGAGACACGCGCAAGCACACTGCAGTTCACACAAGTATATGGCTGAGCTCTGAGGATCCAGGTGAGGAAATGGGATCAGGAAACCATCCACGCCAGGAGGTCTCATAACCCTCAACCACAAGCAGGGCCTCCACAGAGACCATCCCGGCCCGGACGGATAGAGGAGTCCACACCACAGCGGTGAAGCCGCGATGCAGAGCTCCACAACCATCCAGGCCAGAACGACCCCCAGGACGACCCCCTGCAGGCCAGAGTCACTCCCAGCATGGAGGCTCCCCATGAGGAAACACTGGAGCTAAAAGCTACAATAAAGCAGGATAAGATAGGCTATGAAGTTAAAATACACACTAAAAGAGTTTAAAAGTATAACATAAAATCCTAAAAGTAGGTCTAGAAAGCAAGACATGCTAACACAAGCATAAGAACAACTTAAAACCATAAGACCTGGGTTAAAACAACAAGAACAGCTAGTTAAAACATATACGAGAAAGACTAAAAGGAATCAGCTAAAATCCAATTTAAAAAGGTGATTCTTGCGCCTGTTTTTAAAAGGAACCCTGGCTATTAAGACATGTAGGTCTTAAAAGATAAATGTTGGTATCAATTATAACAATGTGATATAAAAAACCTTGTTGATGTCTTCGTTTTTATAAAATTTGAAAATATAAATTTAACATGTAGGTCGCCATTGTTGTTTACATTCTGGGTAGTGACGTCAGACGGTGGCCCCTGCTGGCCCCCGTACACTGTTTTGACACCCAGAAACAGATGAAAACACAGCTAAACAGGTGACGGCGCACCAGAAACACAGATCAAAACACAGCTAAACATTAAGGTGACGGCGCACCTACAAAAAAGTAAAAAAAAAAAAAAGTACAGCACCATAAAGCATGAACTATAAAAACACCATAAAACTCAGATAGACTAACAGACCACACGTTTCAACTAGCAGATAGCCGATGCTACAATAAAAACCCCAGCCAGATCTGGCGACATTAAATTAAATAAAGATGTTCTTGCCTATTTGACGCAAAGTCTGCGCCTCCCGTTTCTTCAAAGTCCCGGGCCAGTCCCCTCAGCCTCTGGTCTGTCATCAAACGGTAAACCAGCACCGAGGCCGGTTTTAGGGGGGGCAGGGGTGGGCTATGCCCACCCAAACCTGCATCCTCCCCACCGCTGCTCCATCCCGGCGAGAGCGGAGAGCGGATGGCGGAGCGCTGCAGGCTCATAGAGCCACGGCTACGCCGACTACGGCTACGTAGGCTCCTGCGTAGACGGCGTAGCCTACGCCGTCTACGCAGGAGCCTACGCCGTTGACGCCGTAGCCTAATGCACTGGTAAGATGCGCACGACTTTGATCATTTTTGCAGATCTCCCGTGCATCACAGAACTTTGATCTAGTTTGCCTGAACCGAGACGTCTTATGGGCTCCCTCGTCAGCCTCCACGGCCGGGAGAGAGCTGCTCATCTATGTTTTAGATACCTGTCCCAGTTAAACTAACGCGGCTTATCTTCCCAGAGCCACCGTTGTACGTCATCGCCCCCAGAATGCATTGCGCAAGTAAAACATGGCGCCTCCCGCAGGTCAAAATATGTGATAAACATTGTAGATTTTTAAAGCAATTAGATTATTTTATGTGTTTCTAACAACATATTTTAGTATAAGAGAACAATTGTGGCTAATTAGGGACTACAAGTCTTAATAACCAGGGTTCCTTTTAAAAGCATCAACAGTCTCTGCGGCCCTGAGGTTCTCCAGCAGGCTATTCCACAGACGTGGGCCGTTAATGAAATGATGCCTCACCGTGGGTTATGGTTCTAACTTTTGGAATGATTAAAAGGCCGGTGCAGCATTTCACTTTAATACAAAATAACAAAATTAACTGGATAAAATAAGTATCGTTCTAAAACAGAAACCTGGTCTGCTTAACTTAAAATTGTATAAATTAATATAAAAAAAAAGAAAGAAAGCAGAACATCCATTCTGTAAAAGTGCACATTTTTAGTGCAATAACAAAAACAGAAAGTCTGTAGAAAACATATTTTTGATTAAAAGGCCATGAATTTAGGCTACAGTTGTAGCCTAGTAAAACAGAAAAAAATAACTTATAAACTCAACAGCTCAATGCCATTTTCCATTGGCATTTTAGGACTATTTTCTGACTCGCAGTAATACGGGACAAAGTGCGTCCCTTTTCAGCTCAATACGGGACGCATTGGTTTATAAAGACTGGACGATTCAGTTTTTCAAGGGACGGTTGGCAAAGGTGACAATATGAGTGAGTTTCCAGGATAAACTAACTCCATTGTTAAATAACCGGAATGAGCCGCTGGACTTTGTCAGATGTGTGAGGTGTTAAGCTGCTTACCAGCGCGGAGAGAGTGGACTCGGGACTGCAGCGGTGTTGACTGGTAACATCTCCTAAAGGCTGATTTATGGTTCCGCGTTAAATCGACGCAGAGCCTACGGCGTAAGGTACGCAGTGACGCACACCGTACGTTGTGCGTCGCCGCGTACCTACGCCGTAGCCTACGGCGGCCCCTCGGCGTAGGCTCTGCGTCGATTTAACGCGGAGCCATAATTTATGCTTAACACTTGCGTCCGGTGTGGAGAGCCGTCCACGGCCAGGGTTTGGTGAAACAACCCGCTGCCATTCCCGCTGACAGGCCGAGGTAACTAGCTCCTGGACGGGTGAGTAACCCTGGTTTAAACCGGTAACATCCAGTGGCCTTCTTCATACTTTAAATACTTTGCCGGCGTTTTGTTTTGTTTACTTCGAGCACTGAGTGGGCCCACCACACTGAAAAAAATAAATCTAAGCACGTGTATAACATATTTAAATCTGTGATATTAACAATTAAAAATGAAGTTTGTTGCTTTACATCAGCTGGTCCCCATTCCTGGTCCTCGAGAGCCGCTGTCCTGTATCCTTTTGATGTTTCCCTGCTCCAGTAAACCCTGATACAGATGACTGTGTCACCAACAGAACTGTGCAGACCTGGAAGAAAGATTGGTGATGAGCATTAATTAGAATCAGGTGTGTTGATGCAGGGAAACATCAAAAACATGCAGGACATCAGCTCTCGAGGACCAGGAGTGAGGACCACTGCTTTACATGAATACATCTAGTTTTGAACTTAATCTACATTTGTTCAAAACACAAGACATTGTGCATTTTTTCCTTAACAAGCAGTATTTATGTAATCCCAGGCAATCTTGTCATTTACACACAAACAACAAGCAATGATCGTGTTGTATTTACCTTTCCTTTAACAATTTTAATCTATTGGGCAGATTGACCAACGTTTAGATGAAACATGCTTTATTTGTTTAAGTAGAACACCAAGTGTAAAAAATATCTTGCTTGATTTACTTTAAAAAAAATGAAGGCAACTTTTTCGCATTAGATGTTTATGAAGATCAAGACTAGTATTAAACTAGTACATTTTTAGTATGTACAAAATTAATTTGCAAGTAAAGTCAACTTAATTTTGGCAAGTAAAGTCAACTTAATTAATTAATAAATAAAGTGAATTTAACACAATTAAATTGACTGTACTTGCAAAATATATTATTTACATGCAAAAATTAAGTAGTTTATACAAAGACTAGTCTTTCTTGATCTACATAATAATCTCATGCAAAAAGTTGACTTATTTTTTTTTAAGTAGATCAAGCACAATATTTGTATCAGTGCAATAGTTTGTTGTTTGCCTCTGGTTACACTGTGATAAGAGACTGACATCGGGATAACTTTTAATTCACAAAAGCTTTACAAGGGTTATAGTTTGAGTTTAAGACAATACAAATACATTAGTTGATTTCTGTTTTGCTAAAACCCAAAATGTCACAGTAAAATATTAAAGAACCTATATGTAATTGTATATGTTGAGTTGCATTATGGGTGTAAAGTAGGAAAGAGTTAACATTTATTGGGTCCCTATGGAAGTTTCTCCATCTTTCATATATATCTGAGCTTGTATATTATTTTTCCAGTCAAATAATTTTGTTTCGTTTACAGTCCTCTTTGTTGAAAAAATCCTTCTAAGTTGGGGGACTTGAAAGAGTGTAATGGGATTGACTTGGTTTGTGGGGTCTCTGGGTGTAAATAATTCACAGAGGGAGGTTAAAGGTGCAGTACAACTTAATCCACATACACAAATTGTTTTTAGTCTTTCAACGGCCACGCACTTTATATTCACCATAGAAGTTTTCAGCACGGTGAGAGATACAGTAACATTGAGTGTAAGCAAACGAATCTAGGCACTGTTCACGAGGCCTGTAGTGCAGAACAGTGGTACAGGTATATCAAATGTTTCATTGTTTTAGGATGCTTTGGGTATATTCAGTTGTATTTTCAAGCATTATGGCTTGCACACAGAGATAACAACCTGTAAATTCAAGATTTATGAGAGAAGAGGTCACAAACAAATATGGTTGTGATATATCTGACAAGGCCTTACTGATCTTTTTTTTTCATAGATTTTCTTATTTTTTTTTCCAATTTTTGGAAGGTTGTCTATGAAGTGACTAATTGGTGAGTCCCACCACCCTTACTGTTCTGAACTTGGACAAGCTGCAGTTTAAAGTTTTACAATGGCAACAGCCCTCATGAAACTCTTGTCCCAAGAAGTTCTAGACAGATTTTAGGACACAAAAGGGCCATCTTTTAAATTCAAATGGAATTAAATATGTCATGGAGAATATGTAAAAAGTCTTTGTAATAAGGTTAAACAGGAGGCAAGAGTTTACAGATCATAGTGTAAGCCGGACATGTCCCATGTTGCAGTCGTCATGATTGTTATAACTTGATTTAAAGTTATAACAATGGTTTTAGACATACAATGCTTGTAGCCATTAACGATGGCGAACATTAGCGCTAGCCAACCAACTTATCCAAGATAAAAACTGTGTTGCTTTATAACCATAAAGAATGAACAGGCAACATTAGCAGAGTAGAAAGCATTGTTGCTTTGATTCACTTGAGAACGTCTGAGTTGTTTGGGTTCTGTCAAGATCCTGTCTGGCTGCTGTTTGGCTCCTCCTTGCGGGAGTGGCTCTGGACCCCTGATTCTCGTTTACCACAATCAAGCCTTCCATACTTGAGTGCAGGTCTTTGATCAATTCTTTGCCGGATCGTGCTGTCTAGTTGCCTGTTGCTTGGTGTGCTGCCTCAGGCCTACAGGAGTGTTGGCCAAGCTTACAACCAAGTTTCTCCCTCTTAAGGCTTAACCTGTTCTTGTTTTGTGAACTAAAGTGTCCTTGCTGTGTTGAGTTCAGCGTTCTGGGTTTGTTTACATCGTTGGTCGTAACAGATTCAGGAAATGGAATAAAATAATATGAAATTCAGGATCTTCCAGTGTGTTTCTTTGGAGCTGAAAGGCATAGGTATCTGACTTCTTGCTCCTGTGCAAGACATATTCAATAGCCAGGGGCTCATTTGTGTTTGAGGGGTGGGTGTTGCTGATAAGTCAACTGGAAGATCACTAATTGGATCCCCAGCCATACCATATGTTGAAGTTCTTTGACAAGTTAACGAATTCTGGACTGGTCTCACTGAGGCGATCATTATGTAATAGGAGGTGTTGGATGGGTGTATGGCTGAGTTAAAAATGCTTTATAAAGTGCATTATACAATGTAAAACAAACCTAAAAAGTGTTTCATATGTGTAGATTATTTTCATATATACCTTTTATCCTGTATCAGCTGCAGGGGAGGGATAATGGCGCCAAATCCTAGTGGCAATAAGTGCAGTTTCTTGAATAGCCAGTAGAGGCTTGGCTGCAAAAAATTCCTACAGACCTTCATGTTTAAGGTCTAATGGTGACAACCCTAAGCCTAATGATGTAGCGACCAAAGACTATGCTACAGAAGATTGCAGCCTCCTGAACACCCTTACCTCAACTTCCTTTTCCAAATGTGCTGAAATGTATTTCCAACACCCTTGGGGGGCATTCGGGGGTGTAGGAGGTTGAAGATGAGAGAGTTTGGGGGGTGAACAACTGTAGCTTCTACTCTGCTTGATACAAAAGAGAAGAATAAAAAATATTCAGTGTGGAAGTGAATTGGAAGTAGCAGTGGAAGAAGAACTTTTAACGTTTTTAGGTTGGTAGTGTTAGGCACTGCAGAGAGCAGCGTTCACAAGAGCTGTTTTAAGTTGAATATTAAAAACAATATTTGCACCTTTTACTAAAAGACGGTTGTTTTCAGTATCACCCACAGGCATTTATGGATCTTGCTTAAAGCAGCAGATATCAATACTGTTTTTAACAGCATTCATTACTTGTTGTCCACAAATTCCAGCTGTTTATGACAACCGTAGTAAAAGGTGGAGTTGCAACATATCAAGCAATCTGTTTTGAAGGAACATTAACATAAAGAGTGATCTGTGTCATGCGAACCAAGGCTCTCTACGGATGAGAGGAAGTGGCACTGGAAAAGACGTCACAATGTTTGTGTGTGCATTACGGAGAGGCAAACCAGTTCTTAGACTGTTCAAAAGTTGACCAAACTCTGAACTGCCTCTAGCATCAGCACCAGCACCTGTGAGGAGAGTAAATGTGCCATCAGTGGATATAAAGGAGGCTCTGGCTCAGATGCAGCCCTTCATGTCATCCCTGACTCCGGAAACCTGAGATGATCACATTCAGATTATTTAACTGGCTAGAAAACTGTTGTCCACAAACCAATGTGTCACAGTGGAAATGGTCATGCTTTTCAAGTACTTACTGACTTTTCCACAAACTGGTTTCCATCTTAATTTTCTCATTTCTGAGTCCACAAACATTACACGTGATGGCATGACACTTCATATATGAGGAAAATATTATAAAAGTATAAACTATTAAAAGTAAATGTCATTATTTGATGGCATTTTAAGCAGATACTCAATTACACTTGAGTGTTAGCACCTTGGATGAACATGTTTTTACTTCAAAACTGATGGCCGTTATTCACCACAGTTCCTACATACTTTACTGCAAATCATTTTAAATGTCTGTCTTTTGTTGATACTGGTCTGGTTGTCCCTAACTGGCATCCCGATATCTGTTGGTACTGTCCCCTGGAAATCGAATTCTTATCCAGAGGAACCAGACTAATTATTTATGTTGAAGAGGAAAATACAGTAATTACAATGGCTGACCAGGCAAACAAACTGTAAATCGAGACACTGTAATCGACTCATAAAGACATCTGGCTGCTGGTACGTTCATAAATGTCGGTGACATATGTTCCTTGTTGGTCCTTTCATTTGCAGCTTCTTTTTGATACTCTGTAGTGCTGGTTTGCATTGTAGGTAATCAGATTACATGCTTCTGAATTGAAATTATTTCATAACAGCACGCTTAAACTGATTGAATGTCAAACGAATGTTTTCCAGTCCCTTTCCAGACTACCACAATTTAGTCTGTCAATGTTTTATTGGCCCAACTAGGATTTTAGGTTCTGCACAATGCAACTACTACTGATATCAAATTGCGAACCAAAGGTAGTTCATGTTGTTCTGTCTGATCTTGCTCGTTTGTACGATGTAGAGAGGAGAAAGGGAGAACAGAGAGGATTGAGGAGGAGCATGGGGTGGGGGGTTCCCTGGCTGTACCTAGCAAAGCAGCTATCCAGGGGAGAAGCCCTGACAGATCAATAAAACAACATACACACATTTATACGCACCTACAAATATGGGCTGCAACTCACTTGAAACCAATCATTACTTTTCTGCACTTTTTCAAAGCTGACTTTGTAATAGCAGAGAAATGGTTCCCTGTGTTGAATGCCTATCATAGAAATCCCAAAGGCATCTATATATGAGTTACATTGAAATAGTGAGTCAGTCATTATGGGCTGGATTTAAATAGCACATATAAACACAGCAGGAAAGCTCTCAGGGAAGGAGGGGCAGAGAAAGAGAGAGCATTTCAGAGACATCTACATTACTGAATCCATGCAATCAGCCCGAAGTGACAAGATCCTTATTATCCATGTTTAAAATGTTCAGCAGCAGTGAGATGCTGCTGCTCTGATAGAGTTTCAAATAATATCTTTGTTCTGCAATGCAGTTTAATGAGTGTAATCTCTTCAGTTCAATCTATATAGTCCTGATGTGACTGATTAGTAAAATAAACAAAAAAGTGAACAAAAGAAGTTTATCATATTTATGAGATGTCTGAAAAGCCTAACTTGTAGTTATTTTATGATATAAAAATATAATTTGTTACACCGTTGTTTTGCTGAAAATCCACTTTGACCGCTTTAATCATTGAACCTGTACAGCTGAGGCCTTGGTCATGACATTGGACAGTGTGCCCTGAAATTCTCACCTTAGTTTTTTTTTTTTTTTTTTTACCTTAGTGTTTCTTTGTTTTTAAATCATTTCTGGTCCTCTTTCTGCAATGATTGCATCATTTTGTCAGAACCCCTGAGTGTCACAAATCCAGCCAGAGGGAGGCCTCCAGCATTTATTTTCATCTCAGCAAGTAAATGTAGTGACATGGTGCATTTCAGCACCATTATGTAACAACAACAACAGTAAACCTGCTTTCCAATCTAAGGTTTAATTTATGTATCACACATTACAATTTCAGAATTTCTAAGTAATAAGAATTTCTCAATAATAATTTTTTCTATCATTATGAATAGTTTAGGTAAGTTTATACATTTTTTATTTAATGGTTTGTGATTGATATAATTTTGCTTTGTATAAAACCTCTTTCCTTTTTTTGAATATGGGTTGGTACAGAGGTCTCAGAAATGCATGTTTCAAATATGATAGATCTGCCATTATAGGGTTAAAGAAAAACTAAGAGATAATCCACAAGAAGTTTGAAAAACAAAGTAAGCCTTTACTGCTTTAGGAATTAAAGCAGCACTGAGGGCTTTCTATTTTTTCCATGTTTAAAATGTCAATATTAATTTCATTTGAACAAATATTTGATTTGATTCTGTTTTACAAAGGATCAGCTCTCCCATCCCTTCTGTCAGCAAAAATCACCCAAAGTAACTATGGACTCTCACTCCACTGCCTACTCTCTTTCATCTCTATGCATTATTTGGTTACGGCTCTATTTTCCAAAGTACTGTCAAATGAGAAGCCATAGATCCAACTTCTGAAGCTTGGGCAAATGTACGACTGCATGTCTGTCTGAAAAAGAAAAGGACCAAGGTGTCCCAATGGCTCACTGTCCAAGTCTCAGTCTCACTGACAGAACTTTGAAAAGATAAATGCACACAAACCTCAACAAGAGTGGACCAGAATCCTCAGACATGTGGAAAACGGACAACCTTATAAAGAAAGTTATTACTTCAGTTTATTGCTGCTCAATGGGATTCTACAAGCTAAGTCTGATGACTGCCAATGGTGTACTTTTAACATTAAAACGTTATTTTCATGAGCCTAGACAACTAAATGTGGTGGTTAGACATAACTAAGGAATTGTCTTACATTTAAATTAAAAACAAATAAACAATAAATTGCAGCATGTTTCCCGATTTGGGGAAATGCATAAACACAGATATATGTCAGGTTTTGCTTGATCAAGTACAACTCATTTATATGTCAGTTGCAAAAAAACTGCAAGAGCTTGATGATGGTCTATCCATGTCCAAGATAGGAAAATACAGAACAAGCTGATGAAGAATGTGAGTTAGATAGTCCCAAATAGCTATTTGCAATGTAAAGAAACAGTAATCATTAGCATATTATCTGTCTACCTCAATATCTGTCAACCTCATAAACATCGTACCTGCTTTTTTGCACTGTTTTCCTTTTTTTCCCCGTACTGCACTACTTTTATTTTCATTCCAATCTATATACTGTTTATATTTTGTAATTGTATTTTTTTTTTTTTACTTTTTTTACCCTTTCCCTGCATGTGTGTGTTGAGTGTACTGCTGCTGCACAAAGATAATTTCCCCTTTGAGGGAGGAATAAAGGACAATCTAATCTAATCTAATTTTCTGTCCTCTCAAATGAGCATTAATCCAAGCCTCACTTCATTGGCCAGTCCAAGGTTTTTAGTAAAATTAAAAAAAAGCGCGCACGTCTCTAAGCCAAGGCCTTAGTGCTGGAAATGGTTCCCCCAAAAACAACAGTCCTCACTGACAATCATGTGGAGAGGGTTTCTTCATATTCCATAACCATCGAAGCATTTGGGGATGGGATTACTTCATGGGAATGAGGGATATTTCATTGTAAGAAAAACTGTGAGAAACAGACAAATGGCAACAATTACATGAAAGAAACCACACTGGATGGGAAGGAAAAGAATAGAGAAACCAGATTTGGTACCCTAAATAATGGGAAGTTTTGTGAGGAAAGAACAAAAATGTGTCATTCAAACAAAATCAGTTTCATCCTGAAATGATTTTGCTCTCTTTCTGTCACATGTGCTTTTTGTTCTTTTTGAAACTCCTCCGACGTTGTCTTTCTGTCTTTTCTTCCCCTTCTCCTTTTGTTGGACTCATACACTGGAGTATCACTCTGTCCATACATTTAAGATCAGGGCTACACTTTTGGCAGGACATTATGGCTTTTCGTCTTTTCATTTCCTTTCCTCCATCTCTAACTTTTCACCCCAAGCTCTTTTCAGAGGTAATGAATGCCATAATCTGGAGGGGAAGATGATTTCATCCAGAGCTTTTAGCTGTTGGACGAAGCATGAAAGCTTCACTCTGTGCTTCCAACATGGCGCTCCCACTGGGACACTGTTACCAACACGGCTGACTTGGCTCTCAAAGTAAATTGCTTTCCTGACCATCAAAATCAGTGTCTCAGTTTGTAAGTAACTACAACAGAATGATAATAGTAGGAGATCTGTGATAACCACAGGGAAGTATTACATACCTAATCCAGACAAATCCGCTCTATGTGTGTGTGGAAACGGAAATAAGAACATTCAAGTGCAAGAATCAAAAGTAAATTTAGTTTGTATACATGTTTCACATATACTGGTTGTAAAAATGGCCTGGAAGTTTGATTTTTATTCATTTATTGTCACTATAACTAATATTCACCATGTTGTTTATTTTATTAAAAAAAATTACAAAAGTAATATGGGCAGTTCAAAGTATCCCCATGATTCAGGAGCTTGTAGAGCCATCTTTAGCAGCAACTATGTGAGACAGTTTTTTCTTTTCTGTACTTTATCAGTTTTTCCCATCGTTATGGAGGATTTTTGGTCCATTATTCTTTACAGCATAGCTTTTATTCATACAGGCTTTCACTAATTCAAAGCTCTCTTACAGTCCCACCACAGGATCTCAGTTAAGCTGAAAGGTGGACTTTGAGTAGCCCCATTTGAACTTTGATTCTTTTATTTTTCAGCTGTCTTGATGTATTTTTTTTTTTTTTTTTTGCATAGAGGTCTGCATATGATTACCAGCACCTGACTGCAACGTACCTTAAACGGTGTGGCGCAGTAAGGGCTTACATATCACTGCCAGTATGTTAATAATAGTAATTCATTTTATTTAGAGGCGCCTTTTAGGTCACCTTACAAGGGATACAAACACATTTTATAAGTTAAAATGCAGTTAATACAAAAAAGCAGCAACAGACAGCATAAACAAAGTACATAGACCAATAAATAGAACAAACTGGTGTAGTGTAGTGCACAGTGTCCAGTTAGAGTGAGTGAGCGAGTTTAAACAGGTGAGTTTTGAGTTGGGTTTTGAATGTTGTGATGGGTCTGTCTGTTTTATGTGAGGGCGGAGGGAGTTCCAGAGTCTGGGTGCTGAGCAACTGAAGGCTCGGGCACCCATGGTGCTGAGGCTCGGGCACCCATGGGGCACCCATGGTTCTGAGGCTCGGGCACCCATGGGGCACCCATGGTGCTGAGGCGTATAGTGGGAATGTCGAGAAGTCCAGCCGAGGTTGAGCGGAGGGTGCAGGAGGGGCTTTATTCATGTAGGAGGTCACAGAGGGAGTTAGGTTGTGGAGGGCTTTGTAGGTGAGGAGGAGGTTTTTGTAGATGATGCGGTAGTGGACTGGGAGCCAGTGGAGTTGGATAAGAAGGGGAGTGATGTGGTCAGATGACTTGGTGCGGGTGATGATCCGGGCGGCCGAGTTCTGAATGTGTTGCAGTCTGTCGGTGAGTTTGGTAGGGAGGCCAGTGAGGAGGGCGTTGCAGTAATCAATTCGTGAGTAGACCAGGATTTCAGTCCTGTACTGAGACGGTGCTGGACGGAGTCTGGAGATGTTGCGGAGGTGGAAAAATGCAGTCCGGGTGATGATGATGGGTGGAGCAGGAGAGGGGACAGGGTTGTCTTTTTATTTTTCCTTTTTTTAGGCTTATTTCTACATTAAAAAGACAGAATTAACTAACTTTTGAACATGACATATGTAGCAAAAGAAGTGTCTGACAATTTCAGACTGTGCTGTTGACCTGCAAGCCCACTGGTTTCATATCAGCCTCTTCTTCCCATGAGAATTTACCCCACATTCATATAGATTAGGCGAATAAATCACATACTGTATCTTTAACCCACATTGATTTGGGTGTCACGGTGTTGAGGCAGGAAATTGCAGCCCATGTTATTTGACTAAAATGTCAAAGCATTATAGAGGTCAAGGCATTGTGAATGGGGAGACAGACACATACCGAGGTGTGAATACCAATTCCAGGAGGACTAAGAAATGGCTGCAGAAAGTGGATCTGTAAAACAAATATGAAACACCACGCAAAAGCCCAGAGGCCTTTCCAGTCTCTTTCAAAGCTCCAGGATGGAGCACTTCTACCGCGACTCCCACTGTATTAAAACGGAGTGCATTATGACTTTGTTAAGCAGCTGGAGTAAAACAAATGTTTTAATTTAAGATGTAATAGGTGTCGATTGCATACAGTAGATAAGGGAACAGCAGAAACGTGAAACGTGTATGGATACTACACAACCCCAGTCAAAATCTAAGATTATATAACAGATTTTCATATAAAAAATAGAGCACAGGTCCATTTTACTTCATACTTGAAAGAATACTGCCTCAAAGCAAGAGGGTGTCTAATGTAAATTACTTCCATCCATAGTCCAAAGCCTTGCATCGTGGTTTGGTCAGATTAAAATGTGACTGTCGGAATAGTTCCTACAATGGATCATTGGCATGCTATTGAAACCTCAAAATGAGGAAAAGTTGGACCAATATCAAAAATGCTAATTAGACAAACAAGTCTTGGAGGCATTTTGAACCCACACTTTATAATGTTGTTTTCTCTCGTGAACTTAATTTCTTATGTTAATGTGATCCATTGTTGCTTTTAAGTCCTCCAAAGCATTCCAACAAAAGTTGAAATAGTGTTTTGTGCTAGGTAGAAGGTAAAATAAAAATAAAAATATATATATATATACAGGCTGATTTGTGGAGGTACAATGTTCCTTACGAAATCCCACAGTTGATTTCTTCACACCTAGCTGCTTACCTATTAATAATACAGAGTGGACGAGTGGAGGACAGAGGAAGAAGTTACTTAAAGAACTTACAGGTCTGTGAAAGCCCGAAATCTTGCTTGTTTGTAGGTGACCAAAACTTATTTTACCCAGGAATTTACCAATTCATTCAGTAAAAATCCTAGAATGTGATTTCCTGGATTTTTTTCCCCCCATTCTGTCTCTCATAGTTGAAGTGTACTATACTATATAATGTATTAAAAGTGCTATATAAATAAAGATTGATTGATTGATTGATTCATTGATTCATTGATTGATTGATTGATTGATTGTACAATAGTAGGAGGACCAGATTGAGACTTTTTGCTCCCACAATGGCTCTTATTCACAACTATGTATTTCCCTCTGTTGCAAGAGAACATTTCTATCTGTAAAAGGGGCATTTGTAATATAGCTGAGGACAGTGTGAGTAATAACTTTTTTGTTTCAGTTCACCTGTCTTTCATCTGATGTGCTTTGGGCAGAGATGCTGAAAGAGCGAGAGAGTGTGAGAGAGAGAGAGCTAGCCATTTTCTTTTTCAGGGTTCATTGGAGTACTGTATTACAGTTCGTGTCCCTGTGAACTGTAAGCAAGTAGCCCTCCAGCTATTAGTTTTAATTTAGAAGTCCTACAAGGTCACTATGTCAGAGCTGTGGAATTATCTGAAAATAATGCAGACTCGTGTATTCAGTGAAGCTCGTGTTGTAAGGCTGACACTGGTGAACAGCCTTTGTTTTATTGTTATTTTTTTTTATTGATTAAGCTGTCTAGTCCCTTCCACGAAAATTAATGAGTTTAAAACCTGACTGATAGGTTTCATGCATCCTGCAAGCTGAGACAGAAAAGAGCTTCAGTGATGGTACAGTTTATCCCACAATGGACGAGACACTCGGACGAACTGGGAGAGCTGTTCGCCTGTGATTGGTGATGAGAGAAAGGGCAGCATGAGGCTGCTAGTGACTGGTGTTCAGGTAAATCATCACAGCGGATATATCTTATACAAACATTAAACAATATGTTACTGTGCCAATCCTATATATACTGTACAAGTCCAACTTATCAATACGGACACAAGTCAATATGCAGTTTTATCACCAGACTTTGGCTTTTTATGATTTGCAAATCAAGGCTGATGTGAAATATGGTAAATATGACTCCAGCTGCCGTGTGCTGTTTGTCCGTTCAATTGATTTTCTATCTAATGGTCAGACATTGCTGATCCACCTGTTGACTTACCACACACAGAACATAAAGATTTAGAACCCTTCAGAAAGGAAGGTGATGGGTGCATACGCACAAATGCATAGAGATATGCAATTTTGGAGAAAGAGAAGCTTTGTCAAGAAGCTGAATTAGGATGTCATACATGTGCCCTGCAAAGTTGAAGTTAAACATAAGGTGCTCATGGAGATACATTTTTTTTAGAGTAACCTATACTGGTCATTCGTTCCTGACACCTTTCCTTTTTTCATATTTCTACTGCCCTTTTTATTTTTATTTTTTAATTTGATTTATTTTACAGTGAAGCCTACCAATGTTCTTTCACATTTTTTCTTTCTTTTGCTTTGATGTGTGTTTAAGTTTCTTCATGCAGGTGCAGGACACAGGAAAACACAATGAGCTGGATATTTTAACTCCTCAGTTCTGCAGCTTGTTTTGTCACCTTATGATTCATATCATATTGTTCTATAATAGCCTATATTTACTCATTCTGCTCTTGAAAGGTTGTTTTTGTTAAAATATATAAGTGCTGAAGTCACTGACAACCATTTTTGGAAAATAGATTGTTACTACTTTTTTCACTTTGGATGCAAAAAAAGAAAAAACTTTGTGAAAAATCACACATAAGGAATCTGGATTTGCAATCTTTTGTTAATTAACAACGCTGCATTTCATCCATCTCTGTAGTGAAACTAATTTGCTTCCCTAAACTTTAAAAACAACTCCTGAATTCCTGATTGTGTTTTCTTGTCTCTTTCTGTATATAACTTCATTTTACCTTTTTTATATCAACCATATTCTAACAAATATGACTAGTTCACCATTTCAGTACTCAATTGTCACTATAGATGTTTGCAAAATATGATTAAATGTAATTCATTTCAACTACTATTGCTCTTTGGTCCAAGATGCAGTCCCACAGGAAGTGATTATAAAACAGGCAGGCAATTAAATATATAGTTATACTTGTGAGGATGATCGAAACTCTTATTCTAACCTCTGTTGTTGATTATATAAATGAAAATGTTATTTCAGCTTGTGTATCCACCTTTTTGGGGGGGATTCACAAAAAAATGTGTCATTTACGCTTCACCTGCGAAAGTGTTCCTCAAAATAACTGCAGCAGAACAACAAAAGTGGGTGTGAAATTAGTACACAGTGCACCTTGATCATTGAGTTTTTCTTTTCCTTTTTCCATGTTAGATGCACAATTCTTGTTACTCTAATGTAATTACACAGGCGTGGAGATGTGGGGATGTAGCTTTGTATGTTCAGGTGTTGACTTAAATGGGACCTATTGTGAAAAACACATTTTTTCTTGCTTTAACAACATAAAGTGGACTCCCCTCACCCTGCCAACACAGAGGAGGAGGAAAGCAACCAAATTCTGGTGGTGGCTGTTCCCACAGCGAGGGACAGTAAAAATTAGGTTTTGCATCGACACTTACCCTCATAAAAGGATCAGTACCAACTAGGGATGTCCCGATCAGGTTTTTTTGCCCCCGAGTCCGAGTCCGAGTCCGAGTCCTTTGATTTTGAGGACTTGCCGATACCGAGTCCCGATCCGATACTTTTATAAAACAATAAAAAATGAAGAAGAGAAAAGAAAATTATGCAGGATGACCCTTTTATTATATTTTAACATGTGTACTGTAAACTGAGCACATAGGAGGTAGGCAGCTTGAACATTCTTAAGTCAGTATAAAAAAATGTTCTTCACATTAGAAGTAGAACAACTACTAGTGCAACATTAGAACAATCAAACATCAGAACATAGTGCAATCACAGACTCAATAGTCTAGTACAAATAGCAGCTTAACTTAAAATGGCAGTCAGGCATTAAAATATAAAATAAAACAAATGAACAAATAAAACAAATTTAAATGAAAGTGACTAAAGTAAGGCCAGTATTGTGCTTTTTGAAACTACACTACACTCCTATTTCTCATGCTTCGTTTCCTCTACCGGCTTCAAAATGTTGAAGGGCTGCTTCAGCTTCAAAACAAACAGGCGTGCTCTGCGCGCATGCGGTGCTCTCCGCGCATGTGGTGTATGGCTGCCGCTCCGAGCCCACTACTCCACGTGTGCGTTGATTTATGGTCCCGCGTCACACCAACGCAGAGCCTTCAACGTAGGGTCTGGCGTAGAGTGCGCGTCGCCGCGAACCCTACGCTGTAGACTCTGCGTCGGTGCGACGCGGATCATAAATCAATGCACACGTGGATGTCGGCGCCAGTGAGTATTTTCACCGGACATTTTGACCGGACAGATTATAAAATACCGGACTTCGGCATATTTTACCGGACAAAGTCCGGCAATTACCGGACAACGGAAACCCTGATCTATATATCTGATTCCTGATCGGCTCATAACGTCCGAGTCCGATCGAGTCTGCAATCACGTGATCGGCCCCGATTTCCGATCACGTGATCGGATCGGGACAACTCTAGTACCAACAGTACGGACCCGGCAACTGCACACGAGTCAGCGGTAAGTGAGGTAAGTAAGTATTTAGCTTAGCTCCGGAGCACCGGAGCCACTCATGGGACCGGACCGGTGAGCGGCGCCGGTGGCTCCAGTCCTAACGGAGCCACTCACTCGTTAGGTAACACGGGAGCTCTATTATTAATACATTTTTCTTCTGTTTATGGTTTCAGATCTTCCAAGCAATGCACCTGAAGCTGTTCAACGACACCGTCAGAAGACGCACGGTCCTTCCTTGAGCCAGCAATAGTGCATAAATGTTATTTATATACAACTTATGTTTTATTTTTTTTATCAATAAAGTTGCCATTTGTGAACATTCAGTGTTGTGATTTCTTTACAGTTATGGTTCCGCGTTACACTAACGCAGAGCCTACGGCATAGGGTACGCGTCGTGTCATAACTGCATGCGAGCGTCCGACTATCGCGTCGAGCTGCGTGACATCGGACGCTCCCTGTCCACACTGAAACCATTAAACTCGCGGCCAGTTAGGACAGTCCAATAGAAAATAAAGCAATGGAATTGATTTTGTCGCCGAAGCTCGTTTGCATGGGACACGCTTTGTGTACGCAGCCGCTGCTCTTCTGCCCCGAGCGAGGCTTTGTTCCCTCCCCTGCTACACGTCATTCAAGCAGCCAATCAGTGCAGAGCTGATTTATGTAGAAAAAACAATCAAAAGCTTGTTTTTAAGACATACAAGGCCTGTTTAAAATATACATTAAATGCCATAATAGGTCCCCTTTAAAGCAACATGAGGAAAGACCTTTTCCTATGATAATAATTCATGACTTTTAATTCTAAGGGAGGTTTATTTTATGTAGTCCTGCTGGCAAACAATAATGAAATTCAAACACAAGCACACACCTAGATTAGAGTTCTGAAATGATTTATTTCTTTCATGTCTTACCTATCTAATTATGAATTCTGATGATGTATGAGCAAACACACACTGACACCTAGTAAGGGTATCAAGAAAGCAGTGCAACAGAGAAAATACTCACACCTAGGTACCCTAACGCACACCTGCTGCTTAAGTGACTCATATAGACCAAACTATGTGCCTCATGTCTCACATATAAAACGTCTTTCATTAAAGAATATGTGGTGAGAATTAGAACAATTCCACAGAACAGCAGGGGCAGCAATTTGTATTTATATCTAACAATCAAGTTAATCTATTGGTAATGCAAGCTGGGAAGGCTATTAAACGGAAATACTCTTGGGATAAAGTTTCTGAACTAAAGTACACTGCAGTCTAAACCTCATTGGCACAACTAGTCTGTTAGTCCAAACTGTGCTTCTGTTGTAAGTTCCCTCATCCTTAAAATGTCACCAGGGAGTTTTCTTTTTCTTTTTTTCAGTTCCAATTTCCCTTGAAGGAATCCTGGATTACTTTTAGGAAGTGTCATGTAGCTCTCACTTTCTCCATGCTTTCTGACATGTTTAGCCTGGGCCAGACCCAGGAGGCCCGGGAGGGAGTACATCTCTTGGCTGGCTTTGGAATGCCTCAGTATTCCCCTGGAAGAGCTGTAAGAGGTGGCTGGTGCAGGGAGGTCTGGCTCCTCCTTCTTGTCAGTAAAAAACAAAGTAACTCTGGACTCCAATCCTAGTCATCTCTTGCAGCACCCTCTCTAAGCAAAGCCTTTGGAGGGTGAGAAACCACAGTTCGAGAGGGACTCAGAGTCCTCGTCATGTTAGACTTGGTCTAAAATTTTTTGGACCAACGAAACGTATAGCAACCTGTGATAGAAGCAGTTAGAGATTAATAAAAGACAGTCGAATAAATTATTCTATGAGGTTTTGACATCATATTGAACGTACATAGAACCAGTGTGATGTTATTAACACTGTTAATAACATCACACTGGTTCACAATGTTTTAGAAGAACAAAGCAGCAAGATGAAATCTGAACTGTAAAGGGTTAAACCATCTTCACCATGGCAATGAACCGAGACACACTGGGTAAGCAAATATGTCTTTAAGGGTTAACTGATTGTAATGGGAGCGCTTTTAGGTACACAACTGTAATACTGGGAATGTAATGTGCGGTAGCAGGAATTATTCATGATTCCAACACGGTTTTATACAGTAGCCTGACAATATAGACAGGCATAGGCTGCTGACAAAGTGTTTTACAGTGCTTGTTAACAACAGATGGTGTAATCCTGGACATGTTACCAACCAAGATTACACCAGTGGGAGTAGGTCTGTGCCCCGATCATTTAACTAATGGTCTTGAGTTTCTTTCTGTGATATCTATCAAAAGATTGAACCTGTCTTACTTGTGAGCACTGCAAGAAGAAACATCACTTTAGCTGCTGAAAAAACTACAGACGTAACACCCCATTGTAGTCCTGGTGTTTTCCAAAACTGATCACTTTGTGCTGCATTTCTGGCTTCATCACCTAGCTTTTTTTGTCACAGTTTGGTTATTCAGTTCCTGTTTTATTTTGAAACCTGTGTCTTTTTATTTCAGTTCTGGTTTCCCATCTGCCCTGATCGTCTGCACCTGTGTCTGGTTAACCCTTCTGTATATCTGGTCTTGTCATTCCCTTCCTCCCTGCTGGCCCGTACTGTTTCCTCCTTTGATGTTCCCTGTAAGGCTTTTTGGTTTTTGGCTCGTGTGTTTTGGTCAACCCTGCTATGTAGCGCTTTTCTTTGATTTAAGTTAATAAATCACCATCTTCGGAACTCCTGCCTCCCGGCTCTCCTGCATTTGGGTCCTATCTACAACTCAATGTTACATTTTTAGCAATAATATTACCTGCAACAATGAAATCTACAACAGTTGCATTATCATGGGCACAGATGGGAATTGACAAGATTTTTACGATTTCAATTCCATTTTTGAATCTGCTTAACGATTTGGTTCTTTATCGATTCCCTTATTGATTCTTATTTGGAAAAAAAGGACAATAAAAGGTTGATTAGCATCACCAATATCAAATTTGAATAATACTAAAATAAATAATCTTACATTGGGTGCCATGTTGTGTAAATTACGCAACATCCAAGATGACGTCATTTGTGCCCACTGGAATCGCAAAGGGAATCATTTGCAAAATTTGCAAACAATTCCATGAATTGAAACACTCGGGTTCTCGATTTCCATCCTTAATCATGCGAAAGCTAAATGAGTCTGATCTTGACCAAATCTATCAGCATTTCAGTTGTTGAAGACAAAACTTTAAAATGGTAGATCCCCCAGTCAGGCACAACAACAAAAAATAAAAACACCCAATGAAAGCTGAAACTCTCGACTTTAAGGTATTTATCATACACATGCAACTTAACTCCATTGTATTTACCGTATTTTAATGACAATTAGCCGCACCGGGTCATAAGGCGCATGATAAAACATATAAAGTGGAAAAAAAAAAAAATATTGTTCAGTTGTAACAAATACAGAAAAATATGCTCACATTTTTAATCGACCAATAAAAAAGTGGAGGCGGTAAGTGTCGTACTACTAGGAGGTTGGAACAACGTTGTATGCTAACATTTGATTATAACTGGATTATGATATAGATTTGAAACTTGGGTTCACTCTAAAAAGCTAACGTTGGCTTGATGTCTAATTATAGTAAGGTAACATCGACTAGATGTTGGATGATGGTTGCTTGCCAGCGCTACATAGTTAGTTATCTGATGTTGTCTGACGGTGCAACCTGTATCCAACCAAGGATCAACTTTAATGTCCCCGTTTCAGCTGGAAATGGTCTGACAACCAATTAAGCTAAGCGGCTTCGTCGATTTTTGAGCGCAATGCACCACACAAAATTGGTTCGAGGTCAGTAAGCACAACAAAATTCATACATAAGACGCACTGCCAAATTTAAGAAAATGTAAAGGTTTTAAGGGCACCTTATAGTGCGGAAAATACGGCAAGCAAATTGCTGAAACAACCAAATTCCTTTATGCATAACTAAGTTATATTTTATAAGTCATCATTTTGACTTTGCTTTCTTGATTCTTTTAATAATTATAAAAGTATAATATGCATATAAAAGTTTTTGTGTGAGCTTTCATAACGATATATTAAAACATAAACACTGTATTTATTCAACCAGAACACACCAGCACAGAGAAAAAACACACAGACACTGAAACTCAAGAGGCCCAATGAGTGCCTTGACCACTAAATGCTTTGCTCCCAACTCACTGACACACACACACACACACACACACACACACACACACACACACACACACACTGCTAAATACTTTACCCACCTGGCAACCCCGCAGCTCTCTTAGTTAAAAGCTTTCCGATTAGATGTACACGTATCCGATTTCATTTTAAAGAGCCTGCGGGAAGCAACGCCGCTCGCTATCGGCGGGAAAACATAACGCTTTTATTCCGGGAAAGTCGGAGAGAATGAAGCGTTGACCGGCAGAAGGGATTGATGGATATAGACAAAGGGAGCGAGAGTGCAGGAAGAAGGGTCCGTTGTAATTAGTTTATCTGGTATCACTTTGCCTCTATCTCGGCCATGTGCTCTAACTTCACTCCTTCTTTGGCCAGGTTCTCTTTACCTCATCTACCCTCTCATGTTCATCTTACACTCTTTTTGAGTGAACCTTTGCAGATTTACTCTCTTAGCTTCCTTTTTTTCAGTTCTCCTCACCTCTTACATCATCTCATCTTTCCACCTCCTCTATTGGCTCTTGTTTTCCATCCCCTCTTCTTCTCATTCTCCCCATTTGCCTCGCTCCGATCCTCCTCGCTCACCTAAACCCATCTATCTTTCTTTCCTTCCTTTCAACCCATTCATTTGTTCATACATCCATTCATCCATCTCATGTAATGTGTCTCTAAGTAAGTTATCCACGGGAAAAAAAAGTGGGTCGTATCACTGTATTGATTACATCACCCAGTAGATATTATGGAAGCAAGTGTTTATACTCTGGGTGTTTTAAACAAAAAAAAAAAAAGGAGGAGAATGGAGCTCATACAAAAAGGTTTGCGTTTCGTTTCTTCGTATCTTATTTTTTTCTTCTAATGGTAGAGTTGCTGCATGGTACCTTTAACACTTAGTTTGGTTCAACAAAGCACTTTATAATGGGGTTTCTTCTTATACAGACACACTTTCAGTGCACATGCAACTAATTGCATGTAAATTCACCCATTTAAACTGTCACCCTGCAACATTAGCTTCACAAGAGAACTTGAAATTGTGGGATATGTTTTAAATCATGTACTTGTACAGGCATCTGTTTTTGATTGTTATACAAGTCAATTACCAAACTACTGTCAGTATGTGCAAAAGGAGGTTCATGGGCTCTGCCCTCACTGAACTGAAGTTTATGAGAAAATAGAAAATACATTTACAAAGTGAAAAACCTTTTGTTTGTCTGTACGAACCCTATCCACATTTCCACTTTAGTGCACTGCATGGCATTCAGCCTGTCAAAGGCTTAAAATAGCAATTTATTTTTACGTAGGTCAATTGTTAATGTTTACATTTGGAGTAAACATATTCCATTCTTTTTCAAACTACTTTAATTGATGTTTTGTCCCCTTTGGCAAGTGTATATTCCTTACCATCTAATAACAGACACAGGGTTGTTTTAACTCCAAAATGTTCCTTTAAGAATTGGATTGACCTATATGGTCAGTGGAGGGAATCATTTATAAATCTCTTAACGCTGCCTATGCCACTGTAATAATGAGTTGGAATGAGCAAAATTCAGGTATAAGAAATCTAACGTTTATGCATTATAATAGCCTTGCTTTGTGAATAATTTAGTGTGTGAGCAACATTTGATTTTGCATGCTGAAGAGGTGAAGCATTATGATGTGTGCTGTATAGATGTGTTTTCCACAGCCATTATTCTTCTGGCCTGGAAACCAATGAATTAATGGAGCACCCTGAAGAAACTCATTACTCAGAATAATGGCTTGTTATGAACTAGCATTTTGTTCATGCAAATGTTATTTAGTTGACTGGCTATCCAGGATTAACATGGATTACTGTTGTGTCATAATGGAGCCGCGGAGCAAAGTATGAATAGTTCAACAGCAATAGATTAATCTTTTTCAGTGATTTCAGACTTTCTGCGGAAAAGGCCATTTCAATAAAGAATGACTGAATAATGACAACCAGACCTTAGTTGATTGCTGACAGTCATCTGGGGTTGTTACTGAAATTGTCTGAGCTGTTTCCCGTTGAACCAAATATGACGATGCAGGAATAAATTCAAGCCCTCTCAGCCTTTCAGCAGAGCATTTAGGGTGGAGGATTTCATAAAAGTGAAAGGCCCAATGCTCTCAAGACAGTTCTGAGTGGTGCGATCTGGAAATGTTTCAGGATGTTTTGCCTTTATTGGGCGGTTTGACAGTTGTGAGTGACAGGAAACACAGAGAGAGGAGCAGGTCATGCATTAAGAGCCCCCAAGCCAAATTCAAACCAGAGGTGTTGTGCCTCTGCCTTTTGAGCAACTATTGCCTTCACTTGTATTTTTAAGAGCTGTCAGCTGACATCGGTGATCATATAAAGCAGCAAAGATGGAGATGGTTTAACATTTAAAGTGGAAGCCAGTCAGCGGAGGACCTGATGTCTAAAAGGTTCATGCACTGAGAGTGAAGCTGTGTATACAATCTGTAGTCAAATAAGTGATAAAATCTTTCTTCAGGCGTTAGACCTGGGTTTTGAAAGATGGAAAAATGCAATAAAATTAAAAGTCTGAGTAGATGACAAAGTAGCAAGTCGTAAAACAAAAATAATTTTCATCTCACTCAAGTATTTAACCCATGTACAGTGAATAATTATTATAAGAAAAATACCTGGAGCCAGCAAATAATAATACATAGGTTTTATTTAGCGCTTTTTAGGTACCCAAAGACGCTTCACAATGGTTGTATTTCATTCAACTTAGACAATACTTTGGGTTTAAAGTAGCCACATCATGCTTATTCCTGTTTTCTGACTTATTTAATGCTTTCTAATAATTAATTATCATCTTAGATGTGACCAGTGACTCAAAGGAATGATGTGAAAAAGTGAGTATTCTTATGCACAATGGATTTCATGATTCCAAAAAACACTTTTTCTAAAATTGGCTCTCTTTGATGTCACACTTTTGGTGTATGGTCATCTTTGTCATATTTATCAGGCACCATGAATTCACAAAAGCAAGAGGTTAATGTTATGAGTAGTAGTCAATAGTACAAACCAAGGATTCTGTATGTTTTCCATCCTGTTGCACTCGTTGGTATCTTTAATTAAATATTTTGCTTTTGTTTCCAAAATGGCTCAAAAGGAATGTGTTTGGTGCTGAGGAATAACGTGTGGGCCATGCCTCAGTAGATTTCTTTTTTCTTTTTTCTTTTGAGGGAATGTCTTTATAGTTTTGTGACAGTTTGTGGACGACTTCTATAAAACATGGTAATACACTGCTAGACTTGCAGAAAGACTAAAGCTGAAAAATCAAAGCTGTCCCAATGCTAGAGAGTCTAGAGGCTAGAGAGTTTGAATCGCAAGTGGTATGTAAAACAAGTTATGTGTGCTTGTATTTTAGATCGGGCATCATAGAGATGGGGTCTTATACTTGTAATTTCTGTCACAAGAAAAAGAAAAATGATCTCACTTCTGTGCATCTCACTTATTATCACACCAAGGCATCCTTGATTGTTGGAAAATGTGGTGTCAAAAGTAGTTTGCTGACAGCATTATTAGTGTTTCTCTTTCTGAGTCAGTCGCATTTTGCAGCACTTGCCACATCTTACACCTACTGTGTGCAGAAAAACAAATATGTAGACAGTGACTGACTGTAAAACATAATCCATAATGTTGCATAATAGCAGATAATGAGCATAGCATTTATCAAACAGAGGCATCCATAAGAGACAAACTGTCACGGTTTTTCGTCCTTGCTACTTTCATATTCTGTATCCGATTATGGTTCAAATATGCTTGAAGGGATTGGAGGAAATGAAGTCATTTAAAGGAATTGTTAAAAAAGTAGCACTGACAATCTGTTCAGAATATGTTACAAACGTATGTGTTTGACTCACAACACGAGTGGTGAAGGTTTAACAAGCCTCCAGTAATTCGACCAATCAAAAAACACGCCAAATCAGCCAATTTTTTTGCATGTTTAGATTTTTTTAGATGACCAAAGAGGACAATTTTAAATTACCAAATTAGTACTTGAACAAATATTTTAGGCTTTCATATAACATAATCCAAAAAGACTTATTGTGAATAATTTAATTTAATGGAAGTGTATGTAGAATTAAAATATATGTAAATTACAAGCACTTTTTTTTTAAGTGAGGGATTAGCCTCATATTAAATACCCCTATATATAGGTAGAATGTATGTACCTTTTTGAATTTCGATTTGAAAGCAGGATTCTTTTTCTCGCTTTAATAGTATGCTACTTGCCTTTAAAACTTTATCTCGGGCTCAGGAAATCTGTGCTTGTGTTCAGATGCTCTGCTTGCACAGTCGCTTAACTGAGGATTAGAGTTTAACCTGGTGTTAAAGGCCTCTGTGACTTAGTCATATGATCTCTCTTGAGACCCAGAGGCTGTGTACTAATAGACTGTATTAAACAATGGATGGAGCATTCGGTCCCGTGACCAATTGGTTTCTGAAGACTGTTTCTTCTTCGTACATGTTGCTCAAGATCGAGGTGCCCACTGCATGTCGATCAAAGTTAGCTTTGATCCAAACTCCTGTAGCCACACCCCGCGGACATCACTGCAGGTCAAAGAGCTGTAGTGGGCTAGCATGGCTAGCCATTGGCTGCGCTGACTGTCAATCAGCCATATCAGAAATAAATGAATTGCTTTATATGAACTTTAAAAAATGAATCATACATCAGAGTTGTTATGGGTGTGAAATCAGACAAGTCAGAATAAACAGTTTTTTGAACCAGGCTGTTAATGTTTATTTATTCTCTAAAGTTGAACATTTTAAAATGGGAGTCAATTGTATTTTTACTCGCCTTTGCAGCCAGCCTCTAGTGGTCAGTCAAGGAACTGCAATTAATCTGTATGAGCCTCAATCCGGAATTGAAATGGCTGGCGCTTGGTTTGTTCAAAAGGGCGATCGGGCAACGCACCACCACTGGGAAAAGCGTTGATACATTCTAACACTCCATTACAGTCATGACTGATTGGAGCTACAGTACCTCTCATATTGTCCAATGAGCTTAAAGGCATGCCACCAGTGGTCCCTCCCCTAAAGGGGTGACTTCAGACAGGTTCAAAATGGCACTCGATTTATTTTATTTTTTTTCACATTTCATGCTCTTCTATTGCAATCTATAGGTTCTGGAAGGGCGTGCACATGCTTACATCATACGAAACGGTGCACAAGCAAGGCAGGAACCTTACTTTCAGAGTCAACATGGCTGCTATTTACAGAAACCAACTGAAGTTTTTTTCAGTCTGCATAATAATAAAGAAAAATTGTCAGTGAAATAATTTTGGCCCCGACACCAAATTTAAACATCTAACAGGGTTCTGCAAAGGGTGGGATATTTGAGGTTTTAAGGTGTTTTTATTGTCATTTCAACACAACACTGACATGAGGTGGAATTAAATTTGTTTCCTTGGTCCCGGTGCCAGCCAAATGAAACAATAAAATAAGTAGTTAATACAGCTAATTTGATTGCAAAAAAATGAATAAGGATTTTGTATTAAGTGTAATGGTTCTGTCACAATGTACTATTAATGAATGAAATTTTGTACTCAATAACTGTCTTCAAAAATGATCACATCAACCACTAGATGGGTCTTTTAAATGTTTGCATGAATATTATACACATACATTTAACAAGACTGACCCATTTGTTACACGTTCGTTACGACCATAAGATTTGTAAAACAGCGTTTTTCCATCGCCGTTATATCACAAAGATAAGGAACATCCACTTGCAGACTGATGTGGACTAATTCACTAATTCATGCGTTTGTATCTTTTTTTTTTTTTTTTTTTTTTTTTTTTTTATCCTTGATTTTTTCCCATTATATCACCCAGTGCTCCTACCTAAGTGACAGTCCTGGGCATTGCCATCCTCTACTAACCCAGGGAGGCCTCTGCACTGAGCTTAGGTCTCCTCCTTAACCTGAGGAGGGGGGTAACCTGCCAGTGTTTATGTTTATGTAATAATTGTTCGGAGGTCATATTCTGGGTCTCTGGAAAGACCCTAAAGACAACTTCTGTTGTAAATTACGCTATATACCGGTATATTGAATTGAATTGAATTCAATGAGCACTAATTTTGTTACTGTTTACTGTTATTCTCTGAAACCCCAAAAATGAGGGAAGTAGTTAGCTTCATGCAGACTTTGCTGACTCCAATGGCTTCTGAACCATGAAGAAGTGGCATGTTAAGAGGCCATCAATGGGTCACATTTCTCATGGAGGGGTTGAGAACTTGTACAAAATCATTGCCATTAATCACTTTTCCATAAAATGTTAGTCAGGCGTAGATTAGTTTCTATTCCCCCATTTGCTATGTCTGTAATCTTCATTGATAGTTAATTCGTTTGGTACCACTAACTGTTTGGGCATGAAACTGCACCCACGTGAAATGTGAGCAACGATGTTGGACAAAGCACTAATGAGTGGCAGGACAAGAGCCCATAGGTGGACAGTCAGATTTCGCTCCAAATCTGAAGCCAGCTATTCTCCAGGTTTGCACAATCTTTCAGTTTCAAACCAGTTTAACTAGATCAGCTGAACCAGTGCTTATTGTGACACTACTGTCATGTTCAGCTAAGTGTGGCTGAGGGTTGACTTGACAAGCTGTTGCAGTTCACCTAGTTACCCAGTGCCCCTAGTGTTAAAACATCAAAGTTATCCACATGCTAATCTACATACCTGTAGCAACTGGCCCAGTGAGACAACATGCAGAACAAAAACAAATACAGCCATTATTTAAATAAGTTTGGAACAAAAAACTAAAATTACAGTTAATTGTATGTTATTAATGTAATTTTAGACAAAAGAAAACAACATTTTTTAGATCTCCCATAAGACTTGATGTAATGCACATATAGTATATACACAGATTATATAAAGTAAGTCATGGCAGTCTGTGGAATAATTGTCCCTCCCTTTTTCATTCACTTGAGTTAATGTTTAAAATAGAATTTCAATCCCTCAACAATTGTTGGACATTTACCAAATTAGTGAACACAACGATTTCTTCTCGGCATTATCTGATAACAGACAAGCCAACAGAAACACTGAGGGCATAACTGAGTTCTGGCTCAGGCTCAGGAGGAAAAGGCTGAGTGGTTTCCTCAGGCAGTGATTCAAGAAAAAAATGAATCAACTAACCCTTATTTTATTTAAAAGGTATAATATGAAATAAAGTGGATAAAGTCCATTGCTCCAAACTGTTTATTTCCAATACTCTTCTTTATCTCAGGTTTTGAAATTCTTTCCTTCAGATGAATTTCCTGCTTTGTTTTGTTCCTTTGGTGAGTTATCTTTACTAAAATCGTGTCACATATCTCTTCATATGTTAATATCCTGTCTGCTTGTACCTAGACCAAGGAGGTTATCAGTTGTTTGTTTTTGTAACATTTCAAAAACTTGATAACTGGACAAAGGAGCAAGGACATTATAATTTGGACATATTTCATCTTTGCTTGAATATACAATCTGATATTTATTTGCCAGAACAACTTGGTAATTTTAATGGAAAACTACTGATATATATATTCGGGACATGTCCTGAAACAAGAGGTTATGTTCACAACAGTGAGAGCCCTTTTTAACAAAAATAAACCTGCAGGCCGAAAAAAAAGCAGATTAAGATATAACAGCAAATCACTGGAATGCTAATGTATCCTCACTCACAAGAGAACAGGGACATTTTGAAAAGCCAATAGGAATTTCTATGCTTTTATGTTTGTATTTGCATCCCTTCTCAGGAAGAGAGCACAGAAGCTGTGTACGCGTGTGCATGTGCCTCTGTGCGCAGGTTTCTCCAGACTGATTCTATTTTTCTTTACATGACAAAACACTGAAGTCTTGCAGAGTAAATGACAGAATTTCAATTAAGATGTGCATGTTTGCATACGTTTATAAAGCACAGCATATCTTTTGTTCTACTCTCTTCCATCACTCTTTTCCTGTGCCTCTGTCCCTGTTGTATTTTGAATTTTTTATTACACAGTAAATGTCAGTTTACAGACCAAGGCGGCTTATGTTTATCACGGACCTACCTGGAAAAATCCTTTTGGCAGGATTATGGTTCAATAGCAGTAAACAATGCTTCAACAGGCGCTGGAGTTGGCTGTTCTGTAAGATGGACATGACCAAAGATGACAGCTCTTATGTTGTTTTGTGTAATATTCAATTCAGTTCAAAATCACCTTTTATTTGTATTGCACGAGTTTACATTGAGTCATTTCAAGACATTCTACACTTACAGTAAGTCTAAAACATTCCCATCAAATAATTTACTTCAATTATATTCCTTTTCAAACCAGTTTATTCCAGCAGAGTCCTGATTCAAACAATGCCAACTTGTAAAAATAGCGTGCATTGAATCTTCACTTTGTGCAATCCCCCAGATCAAGCAGTGGGCAACTGTGGACAGGAAAACAAACTGTTATTGAAAGTGATATATTTCATGATAAGCTGTTAAACAGCATACGACTTCTTTCAAGATTGCACCCTCCATTTATGAACAGAAGCTAAAAACTATAAGTGAGCGATTTCTACACTCACAAAAGACGCCTTGGGCAACAAACTGCCAACTGTGTCTACGGTCTGTAAATAAAATACGACACACGCTAAATAATTCACAAGAGACACGCAAATATTGAAAGGAGGATTTTTCTTTATTCTCAAAATTAAGATACGGATCAAATCATCAGCTGAAGTTTACAAAAGCATTCTTCAGTTCTACTTTTTTCCCAGAGATGTGTCATTTAATTACATCACCAATTCTAACACACTGGGAAACTTTAAGTGTAAATACATAGAATGCAATGATTTGCAAACCACACAGACATTTTTTTTTAGTAACAAAATTGATCAAACTTTCCAGCTGAGGAAATATACCATCTTGATAATAACAATAATGTAAAGGACCAAAGGCCCTTATTTGGTCATTTATTTATTCAGTTACTTCTTTTGTACACATATTTAGGATTTACATTATTTTCACCACCTGTCTTTAATTTAAAGGATGAAATAAACTTTATTTTGAAAAGGACTTTTATTTTGAATTTTCGGACAGGACATCCTCTATCGCAGTTCGCGGGTTTTGTTGTTTTTTTGCTGCTGCAGCTGCTGCGTGGTAATTTTTAATCTGATGCCATGAATACGTCTCAAAAAATAAGACCAGTGTGATGTTTCCCACTGTGTAGCATCACTCCTCTTGTTGTAGTTGTAGAAGAAGAATGTTGTCCCATTCCAGTCTGATGTTGGGTTGGAGCTGCTTTAACAGTCCCAGCTCTTTCTTGTATTTGTTGTTTTGATGATGCACCAAAGGTTTTCAGTTCTTGAAATGTCTGGGATGCAAGCAGGCATTTCAGCACCCAGACTCAGGCTTTTGTGGTGAATGCAGTTTGGAGTTTAGCATTGTCTTGCTGAAATATGCAAGACCTTTTCTGGAAAAAGAAACCTCTATGAAACCTCCATATACCTTTCAGCATTGTTGTTTCCTTTTCAGATGTTCAAAATGCCCATTTCACAATAACTAATGTACCTCCATACCTTCAGAGATGAAGGCTTTTGAACTGATGACAAAAGGAGCAGGCCAGCTGGTCTTCCTCTTCTTCATCTTCTATGGTTTCCAACAATAATTTTTTCAGATTATGATTTTGCCTTGCCAGTTCTTTACTTTGCGTCCAAGCATTTTCAATCAGCCTTTTTTGAGTGGGAACTGAATAATTCAATTCAATTTTAATTATATGGCATCTATTACAACACAAGTTGTCTCTAGGCGCTTTCCAGAGACCCAGAACAGGACCCCCGGGTAATTAATGGGATTGTCAGAGGGTGGGACTGCAGGTCAGCATGCAGCTCCTGAGGCTCTGGCCTGCAAACGTACAGAAGAGAAAAAAGATGGGGCAGACCAGCACAACAAGCTACAAGCACAATTGAGAACAATTATGGCGATGAGATACTTCTAATTATTAACTGATGATTGATCTGAAGTGGGGAAAGAGAAGGAGATCAGTGGATCATGTTGGGGTCCCAGGCACAGGCCTATTGTAGCAGATTAGGATTAAGCTCTGTTTAAGACGAGCTGCCACATAGCTACACTTTCCAAGCTGCTAGTTGTTAAAGCACCAAAATAACACACTTTTTTTTTTTTACTTCTCTTGGACTTTATATAAGGTGTGGACCCAAACGCAGGAGAGCAGGAGGCGGGAGGCAGGAGTCGGCAAAAAAAAAAAAAAGGATTTATTTTACAAAAAGGGAAAAACAAAGCGCTGCTTGGCAGGATCAAAAACAAACTAAAGGGATAAAAAAACTTGGAGGAAGAACGTGGCAGGAAACATGAGGAACAAAACAGTACGGTCCGACAGGGAACAAGGGAATGACAACACCAAATATACACAGGGGATAACGAGACATGACGAGACACAGGTGCAGACAATCAGGGCAGATGGGACACAGGCGGGGCAAAACAGAAACTGAAAGCTGGGGGGAATGTCAACCCTTGACACAATGGAGCATCCATTATTTCGTTCTTATGACATATGAACTATGACAAATAAAGAATCTTGAATCTTGATCTTGAACTAAAGTAAACAAAAGACGCAGAAGCAGACCAGCAAAACCTGTGTTCTGCTTGGTTAAAGTTAGACATTTAAACTATCAGTATCTTGTGATGAAACTATAGTGATTGTTTCAAACTACCATCTCTGTTGCGGCACGGTGTGCACATCATTTTGACGGAGCATGGTAGTTGGATGTTGGAGATCATCAGGGATTTCTAAATGTCGAAAAAGAATATGCAGTTGGTTGTGTGACAGAGGAACGTGCACAAATAGGGTAAAATGGAAACAGGTGATCCACAGTGGTGAACTCTAAAGGGAAAAGCTGAACGAGAAGATTATTTTCAACTCAGCCTTCATTTTTCAAGTATGAGGTCAAAGTTGGTCAAGTGACTCTCAGCAAAATACATAGCTAAAGCTTTTTTCAGTCTTCAATTAAACTCACATGAGCAGTTTCCAGCTTCATATTGCCAGTCTTTCTTTAAAAGATTGTCTATGTAAAGAGAAAGTGTTGGCAGTTGTGGGAGCTAAGAGGTCTGTGGTGTAAATGCATACCTGTAGTTGCAGTTCAAATATGTCTCAATATCGATGTAAAGCCTGACTAACATCCAGACAACCTCCAAAACACGGCCCAATCCAACAAACAGATTCAATCCGTTGTAGCGGCATGATAAAACCTCTTTCGTTGTTTTTACAGGGTTACCTAAGTGCACACACACTCACACACACACATACAGACAGACAAAGTTGTAAAGAACTTTAATGTTATTCATTTACTTATCATCTGCAAGTGATGAGAGAAGAAACTGTTGGGTCACATGACCATGCTCAGCTTCCAGGAAGCTCTAATATTTTATTTACTTAGTTATTCTTTTTAACGCTGCTGCTGCTGCTATTTACCCATAAGTCTTTGTAATCTGTTTAGAGAGCTTATGGTTGCTCTGAAAGTGCTCTTTCTCCAAACCACGGCTCATTTATCAAGCGAGATTAAGAAAAGTCCGGAAAGTGTTTTGAATGTGTGATACCAGACACCTCTCAGCTGCAAATTAAATTGGAGAACGTTGTGTTTTGAATGCACATTTGAGCACCATTTGATAAAGTGTCGACAGTTTGCACTGATTGTGTTAGTCGTTCATCCATAGTCATTTACCAGCTGTATGTGCTTCGAGTTTACAATGAAGGCCTGACTTTTTTCCTCACACATCCATACATATGTCCTGTCTCTGTAAATAATGAGAAAGAGCTAGAGGCAATACATGTTACCGTTATATGATAGTATTTTTTTAAATATAAAATCAATATATGTATGAAACTAATCATTTGCTTTCATTCATGCTTTTCAAAGAAAATAAAAGAGAAAAACAGACCCTCACATATGCCATAAATGGTGGAGATAAATCCAATCTTTGAAAGAACAACAAGGCAATAATACAGTATTTATACAAAACCCTTTCATGTTTTTTTTGTTTTAGGCAAAATACCATGTTTTCTCAATCACCTGATGGTGATTGAGAAAAATGCACCATCAGGATGAAAAACGAAAATACTTGCCATCTGCTTTCACTGAATAATAGGAGGAAATTAGAGAAAATTCCCTTGAAGTCGCTCTGGGCCCTCATTAGTGGGATACATCCTCTAAATTACAGACATTCAGTAACTGATTATACAAACTATGAATTCTTTTTGAGCCACAATATATAAAGTTATCATCAGCAGATTATGGTTTAGGTTCAAACACACCGTTGATATCCTTTGCATCAGTAACTGATGCACCAGCTGTCCCTGTATTAAATGAAGACATCAAGACTTTTAAATGTCATTCAACAGTATTACGGTATCAATAAGAAAAAAGGTCCCTATAAAGAGACAAGTGACAGAAAGAGACAGCTCTTTCCCCATTTCCTCCATTAATTACCTTGGTTCTTTCGCTCTTAATTGCTTCTTTCTTATACAACTACTTTTGGACACAATTGCCCCTTTGGAACACAATGGAAGGTAAAAAAAAGTGACAATTCAGACCGAGCTTTAAATACCCTTAAAACAGTTCTACTGAACATTTAGACTGACCGGGATACTTCAGAGCCTCTAGGTTCTTCTCTGTGCTCGGTCTGTTGGCTGCTCCTTAGGGCTGTTAACGAATATTCTAAATTCAAATATATATTTAAACAGTTTTAAAAAACAGAATTTCAAAGGTGGAAAAACCTGGCCGCGGTAGCAGAAGCTTTGCTTTGCGAGTGGGCGTGCTGCAAGTTAAACATTACTGAAGTGTAGGCTACTGTACTGACTGAATAGATAGAATACGGTAGGTTAGATACAGCAGTTTCATGCACTGCAGGCTTCCACTGGTTTGATTATTTACTGTTTCATGTCAAGGAAAAGTTCCATGTTTACCACTGCACAGCTCGCTCTGAGCATTCGATGTTGGTTTTATATAGCCTACTATAAAACTTCAATTAATGTTAATGATATTTGTTTCACTGAATGAAGCCTGCTATAATTGGGACAATAATCACAACCTTAAATTGCTAGCACAAAACTCTTTATCAACATTTGTTTATTGTTGTTGTTAATTTAAACTGTTATGCACAGAGGGTGTGAGGGTGAGGGCAAGGGCGAGTGTGCGCAAGAGAGCGAGAGATGATGTCTATGGTCTTAGCCATTAGTTGATTTACTTGTTTTTGTGTAGGTAATACGTTGTCAAATGATCTATACAAGTGGTTATGTCTCTTTGTATTAATTTGTCCTGTTATTGATATAATGCATTGACAAAATCCACAACCAGATGTTTGAATACATGTCTTTTTTAGAGGGACTGTTCGAACATCATGCTTGAGCAATTTTGACAGCCCTACTGCTCCTGTCACCTGCCTCATCATTCATGATTTTACAGGACATCCAAATTGCTTACACGATTTGGAGACTTGCTGGGCAGTTGTTGCCCATGTGGAAGTGAAAACGTCAAACTATGTCCAGCTTACTAACTCCTGGGTGGGCCAGTTTTCCAGCAGCTTTGTGTCGCCCTCAGTGTGACCTTGGATCCCACCAGGAGTGTTTCAGAAGTTGGGCGCTTCTGAGCGTGCATCAAATAAAATATTCTCTTCAGCTTCTTTAATGAACCTTTTCTCCTACGTGGATCAAATCTCCTCTGAAGCCCTCTGAACAGCCTCCACGGGTAAATGTTAAGTCAATCTACCAGAGCCCGCTCGTGCTCTTTTACTTTGATGACATGCTCATGTCTGCCGTGTGTAAATTGAGGCATTTTGCACAGTCTAGAACGGCATGAATCTTTAGCAGAAAGAGCGGACAGCCCCTTGTAGGACGCTTCTTAGCCACACCGCAGCACTTCTGGTGGGACCAGTCTCATTGACTAGAATTTGGCAAGTGTTGTGCAATCGTTTTTGTGGGTTTCACACCTGATGGGACCTGGGTGAGAATCAATCCACTTTCTGTCTCTACCATTATAACTGATGAAAGTACCTGTAAGAGGCTGACTGGCCCACCACTACGCTGCCCATTCAGCGGGTTGGCAGCCAGCTGTGGGACTTGCCTACAGCTCTTGCCTCATGTAAAACTCATCCACTACTTCAGCAATGGTAATTAGTGATATCACAAATTCTTTTTCAAAATCATTCAATTAGTTAGTAAGTTCCAATTTGCTTCTGTAGACACCACTTTTAATGGTGCAATTCAACAATTTTACCATGAAAAACTGCATCCCATATGGATGCTCTAATCTCCCAAGAAATTTCATCCTCAGTACGAGCAGCCAGGAATTCCTTGATTTCACTCATTCCACATTCCTGCTGTCTTTTTATTTCTTCCCCAAATTTACTGCATTTCTGAATGAGATATGTTTTACAGTGTCTATGATGTTATGTATTTTACCGCACCATCTGGTCACAACATGTTAAACATATGGTTTAGTCATATGAGAGATACTGTATTAAATTTAAGGTATTAGCTTAAGGCGAGTGAACAAAAAATGTTTGGCCCCAACTTGGCCCATATCTCCGGCTTTCTTGGGCTCACATTCTGCTCTGATTAATGGCACTGACAGTGTGAGTGTGGTGGCCTAAACTTGGCCACATATCCGCCAGTCTTTGGCCCACGTCTGGCTCTTACACTTGTCATATCCCATGTCAAAAAAAGTTTGTAAACTTTTGTTCACATCTGGTTCATACAACACATACCACAACTAAGATTTTACCCAATTCATGAGCGTTTGTACACTTCTGGGCCACAAACAACTTGGCAGTCTTGTATCTGAGCCACAAGTTCCAAAGGTAATGCAAGACAATTTATTTCCATAGCTCAAATCAACAACAAGGTGATTCAAAGTGACATTACAGACATTACGTAGTAGATATTGAAAAGCATGATTTAAATTTATACAACAAAGCAATAAAATAAAACAAAATAGAACAAAACAAAGAGAGTTTAAACGCATTGATTAATGACACAGAAATCAGTTAAAAAGAATTTAACAAAAGAGATGCAAGAAATAACGGTTATAGTGCATTATGGGAAATTACTGAAATGCAGTAGTAGATAAAAAGGTTTTCAACCTTGACTTAAAGCAAATGGGAGTTTCAGCAGCCCGGATGCATTCTGGGATTTTGTTCCAGCTGAGGAGCAGAAAGGTTGAACGCTGCCTCAACATGTTTGGTTGTAACTCTGGGTACAGAAAGTAGGCGTGACCCTGACGACTTGAGGGTTCTGATTGGTTCATAATGGACCAGGAGATCAGAAATGTGGTCCAGTAGCCCAGATTAGGCCCAAATGTATCTTCAGGCAAATGAGGGGTATTAGCCCTAGGGTATAATATTTGGGGTTATTAGCTTTACAGATTAGTGGATTATTAACTTTAGGCATTCAGAATTAGTGGCTCCTGGTACTGATACTAAATTAGGGTCTTAGCTTTTGGAGTATTAACATGCCTACATTGAATGTACCAGGACAGATTTAGCCAAGTGGTACCAAAGTATCATAGTTACATGTAGATATTAAAATACCGTGTTATTACACATGGCTTATCGTTTCATAGCTGGTTAAAGTCAGGTCACCAGCTATGAAATACCCTGTAGGTAAAAAAAAAAAAAAAAAAAAAGAAATCCTATAGGAGAATCGTGACAATGACAGGGACTCCTGACCTAGCCTCAAGTATGTGGCAAGTTCCACCCATCCATCCACCCACTAGTGGTGTAACGATACACTAATCTCACGATACGGTACGATACACGATACTGAGGTCATGATAACGATACGATATTATAGCAGTACTCATTCAAACAACCTTGAATGAGGAACATATGACTGGAAAAAATTGTCTTTTATTTGAAAGACACAAAATACAAAACAATACTGTGCGTTTGCCCTATTGTTACAGTTTGTAATGCTTTATAACTGTTTAAGTTTTAAAGAGAAAGCCAGGCCAACCATTTTCCACAAACTGAACTAAAAGTAAATGTAAGGTTTGCATTATGCATCTTCAGTTTCATACAAGGAAAAATATTTTGCCACAAACTGAATAGTTTCTCTCATGTATGATTTGACTTTTTTCTTTTCCAGAAATTTAACAACTAAAATTAAATAAATAAATAAAAGTAAATAAATACATACAATTTAACATCATAAAAAAGATTGATTCATGCTCACCTTATAAGTGTAAGAGGAGATTTATTTTTGTTAAAAAGGTTATTTTGGTAATTCAGGGTTCATTATTTTATAAATATATTCTTTATATTCTGATGTAAATCAGGGACTATAATGACACTAGTCAGTTTATCTGTAGTGATTAGTCTGTTTTAGATTGGGCGGAGTGATACGCCACAGTACGGTTCTAGGTGCTGTGTTGATGTTCTAAAATCCTACACTGTTGAGCGGACATTAAAGTACACTGGAACTCGGAAGAAGTTTTCCCCGTGTTTATCCTCACGACCTGAAAAAGGTTTGATTTAATAAGGTAAGGCTTAACTCTACACCAGCCTTACAAAAGTAAAGGTTCAGAGCTCAAAACCCTGCAAGAGTCCCGTGATCGGGGCCGCAAAACGGTACTAGTTTCTTCTGAGCGGAGTAAGAGTTTGGTCCGCGGGTCGGGGCGCGGTCGGATGCGCGTTACTAGTCAACACAATATATTAATATTAATAACCCAATATCGCGATACAGTTTGTCACCTCCATGACACGTATCGTGACGTTTTTGTATCGCAAAATTTCGTGGCATCCACGCTTTCCTATTCAGGGTCTCAGGGATCAGCTGGAGCTTATCTCAGCTCTCTTCATGCAAAAGACAGGGCTACACCCTGTACAGGTCAACAGTTGACTGCATACATTGAAAAAAGGTATTGAAAATGAATTGAAAATTTAACAATTACCTCTGAGTGGTGCAGTGTCTTTTATGGATTTTATCAACTCTGAATGATGACATTTGTATTCTGGCAGTGACAGAACTGGAGAGCATGCACTCCCTTTGGTGTTTACATACTGAAGCCATTCTTACCAGAACCAAATGTCCACATGCAGGTGTTTAGTGATGACAGAAAATCCTCCAAAGTCTGGGAATTTTACTGAGCTCCATGTCTGCAATGAGTTGCTGCATGGTCGAGGGTGGAGTTACAGTACAGGAAATGAGTGTAGCATGAGCGTGCACATGTGTTTGGTCGAAATCAAACTCAGATCCTGTCAGATTTATGCCAAAAACTGCACGTGAAACCTTTTAGATGCATGCCTCACCCAGACCTAACCTCAGACAGAGAACACTTCTTCCTGTTGTTTTTTTTTCAAGTCTTTGTTTCCTTTCTGTCTGGATCTCATTTGTTTTTGTTAAATCGTTTTTTATGGTGACTTTTCTCTGTATGTTCTCTTCCAGTCAAGCTTTTTGTAGTTAACATATTTAATCCTCTGTGGTTTCTTTGAATTACCATTTGGCTCACATCTCCTGTCACAACAAATATTTATCTATGGATTGTTTTGCTCATATTTGACAGCATGTCATCAGTGGCTCTGTTTTGCTCTTGAGCTGTTTTTTTATTATGTATTTGTATTTGTCTGTGTACCCTTCCTTCTGTCCAGTGGGATTGTATTTGTATCTGATTTAAAAGATCCAGCTGTTGGTACTCTGTGTAACACTCCTTATGGGCAATGTTTCAACTATTTACATCCTGTTTGTGGATTATTTAATTTCCTTATTCCTTCATTCCGTCATTCATATAATACAAAGAAAGAGAATACAATATAATACAAAGAAAGTATAATACAAAGAAAATATAATACAATAATACAAATAAAGAGAAATAAATCCTTTGCACAGAGACAGCTTGTTTGGTAAACAGTTTGTCGGGTAAATCAGCAAAAAGTGTCTTAATGAGGAATTGAGGAAGAGGTAAAAGTCTGTACCACACTAGTCACTTTACCGATTGTAAACCAGACGTGCTGCATCTTTTTTCTCAGGGCTTTATTTCCCACAGTTAAAGTAGACAAAAAGGGACAATTCATCTGAGTAGTTAATAAAAATTGGTATTAAGTTATTATTTGGTTCTATCATCTGACTCTTAACTTGAACTTTGACCAGATTGAGATGGTAAAGGAGCCACATCCTAGAGCCGTTGTTTGTCGTAGTTTTCACATAGTTTTCACAAACATCAACCCATTCAGTGATCCACCGTGTCCTGTGGACTGGGACATTCCTATCAGTATGGAGTTCCTGCATCACACGATAAAAGTGGTGTTGTGCTGTGAGGGTACACATGAGCGTAAATTTGGTTTGAAAGGTCGGGAGGGGCTTTGCTATGTCTGGCTTAATCTCCTAAATTCCACATGTAAACAACTCTTCAGGTCAAAGTCTTTTATATTTACACAGAAGGGGTTCACACGCAAACGTACACATGCACTGTCATCAGAAAATAATACTTTCGATGCAAACTCAAACTTACAATGAAAAATGTGCCTATACCAGAAAATTATATTAAAGTTTTCTTCCCCCCTTTCTCACTGCTTACACTCTGGGATCTTGGTCCTTTAGAAATGCTATGTCCTTTTTCTTTAAAACAATTTGTGTATTTATTATGATAAACAATACAATTGTGATACATTTTCAGTTCTATGGATTTCCTTTTAGTTGCTGTTCTCAGAATGAACTCAGAAAGGCAAAATACATGTCTTCTTTGACTTTACACCTTTGGAAATTGTTAAAGTGACGCATTGGAATCACATCTAAAAGTTGTCATCAATTTATGTGTGCTTCTATTTTTATTAACTTCATATAAGCCCAAGGGTGTTCAGTAGGGATGTCCCGATCAGGTTTTTTTTGGCCCGGATCAGATTCGAGTCATTTGATTTTGAGTATCTGTCGATACTGAGTCCCGATCCAATACTTTCGTAACACATTAAAAAGATGATCAAATTGCAAAACAAACAGATCCATGTTGTCCCTCATTTTTATTTTATCATTTAACATTTAAACAGTGCAGTTCTCTTTGAGGTAGCTTGAACAATCAAGTTATAATACTGCAACTATTAACTAGTAAAAATAGTGCAAATTTAAACATAAATTGAACATAAATTAAATAAAAACAGCCGCTCAACTTAAAATACCCAGCAGGCATGTGAACAAATAAGCAAATAAAAGTGGAACAGTGTAATAAGTAATGCAGTAATGTGCTTTTTAGACTCTTACTTTTTACTGTCCTTTTCTGGCTTAAAGAATAAAATGTTGGTGTTTGAAGGACTTACAGTCTCCCTCATGGTAGACTAGTGTCCATCACGCTGCGTTGATAAAGCAAGCCCTCGTGCATGCAAAGTCCGCAAGAATGCGCAACACAGCCTGCCTGTTTCAGCTGAGGAAGACGACACAGACGCTTTGTTTGGGTTTCAATCACCGTTGTAACTTTACTTTTATTTATTTGCCTCCGGTGTAAAACCGCTGTGCTCATGCACAGATCACCAAAAACAAACAACTTTATTGAACTCACTTTACGTGACACAGCCCACATTCCTCACCCCCACCTCACCCATAGCTTTCTTCATATTAGCAGCGCTTTCGCACAAAATTACGTGGACCTGTTGCTTGCTGATACCGGTTGTTTAACATTATTTCCATCATCTGTTTGATGCGCTGATAATGAGAATAAAATACATATCTGTCTGATTTCAATCAAGTCTGAAACAACGTGATCGGGTCTGATTTCCGATGACGTGATTGGATTGGGACATCCCTAGTTTCCAGTAAAGGACACTTTATTTAAAAAGAAATTTCTGTTGTGACTTTTTAAAAATGAAGACACATACGTCCACTTATATAAATGCAACAGACATTTCCTCTAGCTTATTCTGGGAATAACTGAAGCATATATAGCGCTTATAATCTGATAAAAAATTGACATTGCTGCAGTACAGTCTTGCTAAAGTTTGTACCTCCTGTTTTAATTTCATGATTTTTCTTTTGTGTATAAAAACACAACAATATTGTAGTAAGTTAAAATATATATATATATATATATATATATATATATATATATATATATATATATATATATATATAATTTAATATTAGTATTAAGCAATTACAAACTCAGCTGGACAACATCCTTCTTGCTTCCTTTCTTCACCGCCCCATTATGAAGCCAAAAACACATGAGCAACATTAACAACTCTTGTATAGCTTCCATGGGATTTAAGAGGTTAAGTTGCAGCCAGGTGCTGCTCATCGTCCTTAATGAGCTGATCATCAACAGGTATACAGACCTCTATAAAAACTGATGATGTCGCTGTGTCATGGTCTGGTTTGTTAATGCAATGCTAAGAAGGAAAGTCATAAGCAATGTTTTTAGAGACCCTTGATTTGCAACAATCTAGAAAGACTGCAAAACTATTTCTAAATAATGTGGAGCCTATGTTTTACAGTGAGAAAGATTATTTACAAATGAAAAGCATTCAGGACAGCTGGCAATCTTCCCAGCAGCAGATGCCAAGTGAATTTACCTCAAGGACAAATCGTGCAGTGCTCAGGGTAATACAAAAAAAGCCCCAAGAGCTGCCTGTCAGACCTTACTAAGCCTCAATGAGAATGTTAAATGTTCAACAATGATACATTTAGAAGACTTAACAAATATATGCCGGGAGGGATGTCATCTTCTCTCCAAGACTCATGAAAGCATGACTCAGGTTCACAATGCTTTGTCTGAACAAACCAACGACATCCAAAACAATGTTCTGGACAGATGACACGGCATTGGACTTGTGTGGCCTTAATTTTCAGAGCCCAGGTTGGCAAAATCTGAATACCAGCCTTGCAGCAGAATATCTCACAGCCAATGTCAAGCAATGACAGCGGAGGGGTAATGATTTTAGCTTGTTTCACACTTTTCAATTGTTAAATGATACATTAAGTCTTGAAATTGAAACAGGACAATAATCCAAAGCATACATAGGTTCTACACTAGAAAAAAATATATCTAAAAAATCTGAAGTATGAAGGCTTTAAAATGGCCCAGTCAAAGTCAAGTGGTCAGTGCAACTGAGCTATTTTAAAACAAACAAGGCATAACATGATCTATATACCGTATGCAGCGTAACACGCCCGGAAATGGGGGAAAAGTTTGGCATTACACCTAGAAAGACAATTTCCACATAAGCAAAACAGTGTTTCACCACGAAAGAGCTAAGTGAACATACTGTGACAAGATGAAAAGAATGCCTTTCTTTTTCTTAGTTCTGATTGGATACTGCCTGAGGCAGATTTGATTCTGTGAAAATTCCACGGAAGTCCATTATATTTAAGGGTTCTCAAATAAGTTTGATACCTGTAAAACCTTAGTGGCTTCAGTACTGGTATTACTGTTCTATCTGAACCTGGGTCCTAGTCTTCAAATAATAGATGGGTCTGGTTAAATTCAAATGCTTTTTCACATTCATTCAAATATTTGGAACATTCTGATTTGTGTCACATCACTTTGGTTGTTATGAATCTGGCTGCTAAAAGGTGGTTCCTCTCTAACTGAAGACACTCTCCCTTACAGAGGGGATTGAAACACCAGATTAATTGTCACGTGGCTCCTGGAGTCTCTGAAACAATCACATGTAAGAAAGGTTGTAGTAATCTCCTTCCACGAATTACCTTTGGGTTTGTTCTCTTTATGGGATACTGTGTCATTATGACATGATTCCTTATTGATGCACAGCCTCTAAGCAGTCAATTACTGGTTTAATTGGCAGCTAAGTGCTGTAGCTGGCCCAAAGGGCACTGCGCATACCTCTTTGCTTATTAATGGGTAGTTTAAATAATATGCTATATTACTGTTATATGTAACTGCCTGGAGTATGTGTGTAGACTTGCAGTTTAGTTTTTAACCCATATCTGTAGCCCATTATCATAATTTCTTAAGTAAATAAACATTTTTGCTTGGTAAAGAGATAACTTAGTACTTGTAAGAAGGTAAAATAAAAAAAAAATATATCAAAACAATTTTTGTACTCATCTTTTGGTACAGGAGCAGCATCCATGCAAGGATGAATCTTTGGGGAGCAAAGCTCAAGATCTCAAAAGATCAACAAATGCGCAACTAGATCACGGAAATGCTAAATAAAACAATTTTCCTCAAAGAAATGTTGGAACACATTTGCATAATTGTCCTTCAGCGGTGTATATCAACAGCCTCAAGGAATCTAATATCAGTTTGTGAAGGGAAAGAGTGCAAAGCTAAGCTGTACCCCTCTGAACCTTTAGATGGCACTCCATCAGAACTGTCATTCATCAATAGCTGATAGAACCACATGACTAATCGATTACCTTTGGAACTTTTTGACAAGTACCACAGTATGAATGTGCATTCACATATGCTACTTAAAATGTCACTGTAAAAAAATAATAAGGTTTATGTTAACCTTATCTACAGACAACGTAGGCGTTTGACATGATGTATCATGTGTTGGAAATGTGTGTTGTGGTGAGTCAGGAAATCAGGAAAAAAAGTCCAAAACCAGTGCCAGCCACATGTGTTCAGCCACGTGTCACTTTGTGTACAGTTACACATGCAGTGGACAGAATAGATTGTATGGGGCAACCCTACTGCTCTTGGAAATGGTCGCTTGCACTTCTGTAATGGCGGCATTAGTGCGGTAAACATTTTAGAGCAACATATGCTGCCTTCAAGGCCAGATCTTTCCCAGGGAGATTCGCAAATCTTTCAGCAAAACAAGGCATCCTGCAAACATTAGGAGGTTATGACCGAGGAAAGACATGGCACTGATGCTTGACTGGTCAGCCTGCAGTCCTGACCTGTCTCAAATGTGTGGATGATTTTCACAGAACAAAAAATCTGATAAAAAACTGTATTCATGTTAATGTGCTTATCCATGTATTTACCAACTGAACAAATGACCACAGATGGCCTGCACCACTGCTATCCTTCCTAGCTCCATTTTCTAAGCAACTACGGTTAATATCCAATGTGTTTATTGCTGACACATTTTGGGATGTCAGACTAGTTGAGTGACTGAGTTATTGTCAGATTCTGTGGTGTGTGTGTGTGTGTGTGTGTGTGTGTGTGTGTGTGTGTGTGTGTGTGTGTGTGTGTGTGTGTGTGTGTGTGTGTGTGTGTGTGTGTGAGAAAGAGAGAGAGAGAGACCCTGCATTAGCAGCCGTCTAATTTGAACAGCCAAATGACTCAAAGTCCTGCAATCTTAACAGACCAACCAGGAGCTCATACTGAAAAACGTGCTTAAAACTGACTTTACAATATTTTAATATTGTTGTAGATCCATCTAGTGTTCAACACTGGCTATCATGTAATATAGCAGAAAAAGAGAGCCACCTACGTCTGTGGAGCCGTAGTCTCTGACTTGAAGCTCGTCACACTTCACCAACCCCTTTGATCTTGCTTCATAGTACTTTGTTGAAGAAAAAAAACGTATGTCATCAATATTAAAGAGAAGTATTGCAGGTGTAAACAGGGAGCATCGCGGCTACGCCTGAATACTTATATAATCACCATCTGTACTTTTGTTTTTTACTATGTATGTTAGATCCAGCATGTGTTAATGTATGTGCACGCAAGCCTGCGTGTGCATGAGTGTCACCTTTTCTGACACTGTTCCCCACACTTACTAGAGATGCACCGATCAGGATTTTCAGGGCCGATCACCGATCACCGATCTCGAAAACCAGTATCGGCCGATCCCGATTTTGCCGATCACCGATCACAGCGTGAAATCCATAAATTCGTCAGTAAGTGTAGTTTACCAGCTTCAGGTTTCCTGTGGTACTAATTATGTACAACATGTGACCAACACAGACAACAGCAGACATGTCACTCTCTAAAAGTTGATACAAGTTACAAACTATAGTTTGTAACTTGTATCTTGAATTAAATCTTATTTTAAGATTTAATTCCTCTTTCCACAAGAAAACTAAGGTTTATATATAAACCTTAGTTTTCTTGTGGAAAGAGGAATTAAATCTTAAAATAAAAATTAATTATGAATTATTAAGCTTTGTGAAAGCTTTAGCGGTAGCATCCGTCGCGTGTAAAGAAGCTCTTCAGTGAAGCAAAACTCTTCACACTAGAGCTCCACATGTCACTCCTGAAGCGACTGACACGACTGTCGTCCTGCGTGAGGGTTTGGACTGTATATATTCTGGTAAAACTCAGACAGGATTTAATCAGTAAAATATTCATGACGCGGCAGCGTGTACAGCGGCAGCGCGCACCGCGGATCCGAGCTGCAAAAATGTTTAAACCGTGTTTAAACGTGTTTAGAAAGCGGCTGATGATCAAGGCTTATGAATTCATTACCTTAGTTCTTTATTTTTCTTCCTGTCGTTTATAAGTCTCTGTTACAGGTGTTACAGCTGAGTAATTAGTGCCGTTGCTGCGCACTCCTTTTTTTCTGTCTCCCTTTTTTTCTGCTGCAGCCAACTTTGAAAACTCAATATGCTCCGTGTGAAGAACTTTCAAATGTCTAATAAGCTTTGTTGTGTTGAAATTATTTTGTAACATTCCTCCTCGTGGCATCTCCTTTGGACACATTTTGCAAACTGTAAATTTGTTGTCCTTTTCAAACATTGTAAAACTCCTGCACCGGCGCGGCCGGTCACGCTCCCTCAGGACCGCTCGGTCTGAGATGTAGGAACACCCGCGCGGGCGGGGGTTTGTTGTTGTAAACGTCATCAGATCGGCCGCTCTGAACTATTATTTTTCCGATCTCCGATCAAAGCCGATAGGGCCATTATCGGCCCGATACCGATCGGGGGCCGATCGATCGGTGCATCTCTAACACTTACCCATCTGACAGCTCCTGATTGATTGGCTGCTAAATGCTCCCTGCACACTCGCGTGCACACGCATACACACGCACACACAGCAAGGAAAGTCCATTATACATATATCAGTGGGTTTGTCCTAATTGTAATGGGAGACAGATGTAAGGTGGTGGGGGGCCGCCACTTTCTCACACACCTAAAACAGACTTCCAAAGACATCAAGTTAATCATACAGATACAGAGGAAGACAAACTATTTTTGCTTTGTCACACGTGGACACATTTCTTTCTCTTAAATTACACACAAACACACACACACACACAGGTAGACATTTCAGTGTCCATTTAAAGTGCTTAGCTGTAGTTGACAACAATGATCAGAAGTCTCCTTGAGAAGGCTTGGTAAGAAGGTGAGCTGTCTTCTTCACTAAAACCAGTCATTACTCAACTCCCTGCCTGGATGAATGGCTGCAATGTGGATGGTCCTTGTGTGTGTGTGCGTGTGTGTGTGTGTGTGTGTGTGTGTGTGTGTGTGTGTGTGTGTGTGCGTGCGCGTGCGTGCGTGCGTGCGTGCGTGCGTGCGTGTGTGTGTGCGTGTGTGTGTGTGTGTGTGTGTGTGAGAATAAGCAAGACAGACCATTGTGTATACCCATCCCCTACTAACTATGCCTTTTTAAAGAGAGAAAAACCAAAGTGGATGGTGAATAAACGCACTTGAATGTGTTTCTGCATGGCTTTATTGATTATATTTCATATTACAGCACGTACAGTCTGCTGGGAAAAGTTCAGACCCTGCAGGGGTTTATGTCCATTGCTTTTAGAGGTGTGGAAACAATTCTCCCAACAAGAAAAATATGGCCTGATTTGAGAAAACTGTATTTGCCCTTCACATCCCCACTTATATAAACACATGTTGTGCATCATTGGAACAGACACAAGAGACACCTGTAAAGTATTTTGTAATAAAGGTGTCTGGAAACAGTAGAACTTCTATCAGGGTTCCATTTACTGTGTTGTTGCAATAGATTTTGAGCAATTCCTGCTTTGCTTTTCCTTACTCCTATCACTGAGCAACACAACTCTGGTAAAACATCACAGTGAACGCAAACGTAGACTGATTTTAGGTTGCAATGTCATTGTAAATGTAAAGGAAATTGTAAATGTTTTTATAATTGTATCCATCATACGGATATCATCTCAGGGTGCCTCTGTAGCTCATCCCTCAGCTTGCCAAATCCAAATACACCTCTAATCCAGCCTATCAATTTAATACACATACATGTTACTTTTTGGTAGAATCCCCTTCAAACTGTTTAATTTGGATCAAATATTTTTGGTGGGGTGGCAGCACGTTGGCTTAGTGGTTAGCACTGTTGCCTCACAGCAAGAAGGTCCCCGGTTCGACTCCCAGGCCCGGCAGGGGCCTTTCTGTATGGAGTTTGCATGTTCTCCCCGTGCTTGCGTGGGTTTTCTCCGGGTACTCCGACTTCCTCCCACAGTCCAAAAACATGCATATTAGGTTAATTGGTGATTCTAAATTGCCCGTAGGTGTGAGTGTGAGTGTGCATGGTTTGTGTGTTTATGTGCGATGGACTGGTGACCTGTCCAGGGTGTAACCCCTGCCTCTCACCTGAAAATAGCTGGGATAGGCTCCACCCCGCAAGGGATAAAGCGGGTATAGATAATGGATGGATGGATGGATATTTTTGGTAACTTTCTTCAAGCTTATGGAGCTAGCTTTTTGGCCTATTTATTCAACAACAATATTCTGTAGGACTGACGCTCAAGGCTTTTGGGACGGCCACTCCAATCACTTCAGTGTGATCCTTAAACCACTTTGGACATTTTCCTAAACTGTAAACTTATAATTGCAACTGCGACTAAGGGTTTGTTTCAGTTACTGATTATTAACAATTGATTATATCCGCCCCCCGTGACCCTGTATAGGATTAAACGAATATATAAAAAGGATGGATGGATGGATTATATCAGCAAAAGTTTGAACCACAGTAAGGAAAAATGATCTTTGAGCAAAACACGTAATTCTTAACTTTCATATTTCAGAATTTCAAAAGTTTGACAAAGTCCGATCATTTTTAAATCTGGCCATTTTTATTTTGGATCATTTGAATTCTAAATTATTGATTGACAGAAAATTATTTAGAAATCTGATCAGTTTTAAGTGGGAATATCATGACTGGAAAATGAACGAGTGTGTTTACTTTGGCTACCGATGGACCATGGAGCTAAATTTAGCACAGAAATTACTCGCCTGGCATGGATATTTTGCTAGCTGTAAGGAAATAAATCCAAGGTACTTTACGGCAATCTAGATCGCTGCTGATATTTTTATTCATGCTTACAGATCTGCAGGAGTGAAGCTTTGGACAACTTTCTCTATTGTGCTTGTTCATGCTGCAGAGGTAGCAGCAAATCAGACAAAATAATACATATCTGAAAGTTTTTGCAAGAGCAGGGTGACAAGATGATACTTTGAAAGGTCACGTATTTTCAATAGATTTGGTAAATTGGCAATCACAGAATCGATCCTTCTAGATATCAGAGTATCCATTTAGGGCCAAAACATAAAAGCTTTGACCATTCAGCATCACATTTTTCAAAGGTCTCTGTCATTTTCTTTCCATCCATTTTTGACACCACTTTATCTTATTTGGCATCGTGGGGGGGGGCTGGGGTTTATCCATCTGTCATCGGGTTAGAGGTCAGGAACATGCCAGGACAGGTAATCAGTCCACAATTAGGTCACACGGACACAAATGAGACAAACTATTATGATTTCATATCCACCAACTGTCTATTTAAAATCCTTATTCAATCAAATGTAGATGTTGTTGGACTGTGGGATGAGACCAATATACCAACAAAATCTTAACCTGCTCAAGAACGACATGGGACTTCACTCAAAGGGCCCAGCTGGGATTAAAAGTAGGGACACTCTAGTGGTGACATCTGGCTCATCACAGTAGACAAGATCCAGTGATGGTCTTTTCATCTAGTTCCAGCATTCGAATTTGTATCAGGGGATTACCATAATCCATGGACGCATACACATTTTCTAAATTTGGCAACAACAGGTCTTACTCATTACGTCTTCCCCCCTTAGGGAGCAAAAAAGCAGTACGTTCAGGAACTTCAGCGCTCTCCTGAGGTCTTTCAGAATAATACCAATCTAATTCTGCTTCCACTTCTCCGTCTCTTGTTGTGTTTGTGTGTGGTTACCTTTATTGTCTGTAGGAGCTGGTATAAAGTGGACATAAATTGCAAATTGTGATGGCCATTTTCAGTTATTTTGTCTTGTCTGGGGCACTGTTATATGAGCTTTGTGCACGTCATTCCTTCAAACAGTTTGCAATTACTTTGGAAAGACAAACAAAAATATTATGATTATTACTATACTGTATAAGACAGCATTTTCTCATTTCTTGAGTGTCTTTTGAGCCGGAGTCGAGTATGAAAGTCAACAACCTGTGAAATGACAACAACAAATTCATACCATGTCTGTTGTGTTTATTTTACATAGAAATACAACTTCTTCATCTCTCCATACAATGACATCTAAGACAGCAATAAATTGCTGCAACACTTTCGATGAGTACAAAACCACAGAAAAGCACGCCCTGTCTACTTTAAATAAATACAGCTGATCACTGACCTGAATTGACTTGTGCTGGTCGCCATAATATACCATGAAGTAATCCAACATTACGCACAATTAAACATGAGCACAGATTAACGTCACACAATAAATATGTTGAAGGCTGGCTGCTAGTACTGTATTTCTTTTCAACCCCAGAACAAAAATGAACAAGTGTAAAATACCAGGGCTTTTCCTGTAAACATTGGTGGTAATGAAAATAAAGCATATAATGACTGGCTGAAAGTGCAACTTTCCATCCTCAGACTCCCTGTTTAAGAGATGAATGACACTCAGGTGTGAAAATAATTCTTCTGTGTTCAATAGGGACAAAGAGGTGGACTCTTGTAATGATCTGTCTCTGCATTAACGATCCCTCTGAGTACTAATGACTCAGCCTTCATAATGACTAACTGATGATGTGGGAGAAACACGGAGGAAAATGTTAAACTCCCAGTGCGCTCAATACTTTCACAGTTAGAGGCATCATCCATCCAAAACAGATCTCAGGTTCTGGCATTATAATGACCAACTGATGATGTGGGAAGAACAAAGGCGACGTTTGACAGCACATTCAGTCAATACTTCTGTCACTTGAAGATTAGCACAAACTCTCAATCACATGTTCTTACAAAAAAGTAAAATACACATTGTTCCTTCATGCATAAAAGTTACACTCTTAGTTTCATCATATTTAGTTGAACTTTAGAGATGGCACCAATAAGGATGATGTGATTTCTACATTTTCTTCTTCATTTCTGCACACTGCTGTGACTTGTTTTGAGGATCAAAAGATGTCAGACTATATTTGGCTTAACACTTTAAACTTTTTAAGACGAACAGTTTTTGACAACATACAAACTGACAAGCTTAAAGGAGCATGAGGCTCCTTTTAAGAAATGAGACTCTCTAGCGCCACCCTTCACCACGACGGCCGTCGGGGGTACTGCAGCCAACAGTGAAGCCGGCACGGGAGAACGGGGAGAACGTGCATGCAGCGTCATGTGACGTCACATCCACAGCCCAGCGCGGGAAATTTGGGCCCGAATTGCAGCACATTTTGCAGCACACAGCCTGTTCAAGGCAATGGAGAGATACACTAGAGGGCTCATTCTTTTGGGTTTGGAACGCTTCATCTGACATTATTACTAGAAAACTTAAAACATATACAAACTTTTTTTATAAATCCTGCCTCAAGCTCCTTTTAAAAGTGATTTTAAAAGCATATTAAGATACAGACACCCAAGTGCTCATGCAGTAGTTTTCTTTACTCGAAGTTCAAGAAGTTCAACCAAGTTGACACATTACTAAATTAATTACTGGGTTCAGTTCCTGTAGAGAGCTGTAATTGCTTTTAATCTTCTGGCATCAGTCACTGAGTAAGAGTAGCTGTTATTGCTGTATGATGGACGATATCTGACTTCCATATTAACTTCATCACCTGCATTATTCAAACAAGGGAAGTCACTGTCTGCAGTTTTTCTAATGATCATGAAGGCTATTGTCACACGCTCAATAAACTTATAAGCCATGAAGGAAGACCTCATATCTGAGATTGGAATTACATTTAGCGATGGAGTGATAAGTCTTTTAAATATTGATTTTATGAAAATGCTAATGACATCAATGACTACTAGTACTGATGTGAGTGTTCATCCTTAAACAGTCTTTAGAAACAACAAAGGGTATCCTGCAGAAAACACTATGCAGTCATGAATCATTGATTACAGCTGAGAACAATGCTGACATATTCATGTGAGGAGAAAAGAAAAGAAGGATCATAGAAGGAAACTTGATCAATATGTGGATGATGGAGAGAGATCAAGACTTCCTTTGCAGAAAACTCCAGAAATAAATGTTAGCAAGATGACTTCCTCCGGTAAATATGGGGTCAAATAAGCCCTTCGGGTTGAAAAAATATCATTCAACTATGCAAAGGATTTCCTGCAGACAAATGTTTCATGTCTTTTTTACATACATCTACTAAACTAAGACTTTCACAGACATGCCATTGTTAATTCTCTACATCAGCAGTGAGTGCAGTTCTGCATTTGTAGGAGCTGTGATGTCTCAGGGTGCACAGTTAGAAGCTTAGACTTTAAATATGACGCCTGTGTTACATCTGCCTTTAAGGTTTGCTATGTAGAATTAACTAGTGACAAAACCAAGGCAGCAATTATGGGAAGTACATCCGTAATAAATAAAAAATGAGGGGGCATGATTTCATAACAATCAATAAAGAAGATTTTGCCTGAGAGGAAGTAGTTCATGTTCACATTTACAACACTATTCATTACTGAAGAGCCATTTCTCTCCATTCTACCCAGTTTTTTTTACTGCTCCGTTGTGTTTGTTGCACTTGTCCTTAACTTCCCCATCAGTTTTATTTTAATTATTTTTCTTTTTACATGTTCTTTTCATCTTAATCATAGAGCCCTTTATCTGCCAAAAAGGGCTACATCTGGCTTGGTAGTGTAACGCCAACTGGGAAAACAGCAGTGCCTTGACTGACCATTAGGGGATGGCTTCAGTACGTCAATCTCCATTGATCCCAATGTTAAGTCAAAGTTTGCAGCTGAATAATCACATTTACAGCCTTGTTCAAATGACACCCTGATAGAAGTGACCATGTGCCCAAACATGCCCAGACCTTCATGACAAGTTGATGGTGAACATTAATAAAGATCAGGTGTGTTGATGCACAGAGACGTCCAAAACATGCAGGACTGCGGCCATCAAGGACCAGGGTACCCCAAACCCGTTTTAGATATTTCCCTGCTTCAACATACCTCATTCAAATTAACGTGTCATAAACAGACCTGTGCATACGTTGATGACAAGCTGATTATGAGCAATTGATTTGAATTGGGTGTGTTGAAGCAGAGAAACATCTAAAAACATACAGGACAGCAACCCACAAGGACAGGAATTGGGCAACACTGGTCTATGTCTACGGTATCAAATGACTAGCTGTCACTGTAGTAACTGATGAAGAAAATAAGAGTGATTTTGTGCTGAAAGGGCTACGACTGGCTTTGGTTTGGCCCGGGAAATTTGGGTTTTGAAGCTTAGCCTGAAGCAGCTATCTGCACCTCAAGGTGAAGGCGGCTAGCCAAGACCAATCAGTGGACATTCACTCTCTAAAATCTTCAGCTTCTAATCTTACAACCGCCAGATCCCTCAGCCAAGCAACCTTCACCTTAGATCGTGTCAAAACTCTCATGAGTTGACGAACTAAGACCACTAGCCAACAGTGTTCTGTTGCCGAGGCTCAATCATTTCACTGGCGACTGCAGGCCGGATGTTCATATAACCACGGGTCCCAGAGACTTTGGTTGCAACATCTGAAATGAGGATGTATGGACAGATTTGACGAGGACAAATTTAAAGTAACATTATACTGATAATTGTAACACTAGCTAGCTTGTGGTAAAAGGCATGTTCCAGCCGACTTCCACATGCTCGTTCCAGCTAGCGTCAATTCATACCGAAACAGAGCTGTGCAAAAAGATGAAAAAGAAGCTTGAAAAGCACTCTTTAGAACCACTATAGGTGACATTAGAGGAGAGTTAGTCCACGTCTTTTTATACAGTCCATTAACTACAGAAAGGTGAGTTGAGTTGAGGTGCTGAGTCCACCACATAAAAGCTGCTGCAAAAACATGCCACAAAGGGACCTGTTGTATTGTTACTGTGGTATTTTGACCAAAGCATGTATGATATTTCATTAAGACCTCAATATGTCTACTTTTGAAAAAAGTACAGAATATGCTTCCTTTAAACGGTAAAAATGCACCACATGCACATGTTATTTATCTTTAAAAAAGGACAGCAGTGAATCTCAGACTACATGAATGCTGGCACAACTAGAGGGCACTAGGACTCTAGAAAAATAAACACACACACATTGTAAATGTTCAATTTTGTCTATTTAGAAGTAAGAGAATTTTCATACAGAGCAAAATGACTTTCTGTGTAGCTGAATACTTCCATGTTTTTCTGGTAGTCAAGTTATTCATGTACACCCCACTTGGTAGTTTACATACTTTTCTTTGCAGTTTGTGTGTGTAAGTCCTGTCTTTATTTTGCCTCCTTTCTCACAACCTCCCGGAGCTCACAGAGACCTGGCTGTAATTAAAGCAGTGTGATGACTTCTTATGAGGATGAAACATGGATCCAAACACGCTCACTTTCATGCATTTACACACTGCCTTTGGTCCTGAGTATAATGAGTTTTTATTGTTGTTGGAAGGATTGCTGCTGCATGCCAACTGCAGCGGCTTCTGTTTGTACCGGTGGTGGACCGTGTATCATTCTGCTGTTTCTGTGTCATGCAAAGGCATAATTTTTCCAAATCTCTGGGTAAAAACTCATTTAAAGGGTTCTGTGAACTCCTCATCCAAACCCATAGCTCAATACTTGCACACCCCTAAACTTTTGTTGTGCTTGTGTGTGCGCTGGATACCAGTTTCGAAAAGGCGGGCAGAAATCTTTTCCTATCCCTGGTGATAATAAAGCTGGGAATCCACAAATGTGCAGCCTTGATGGGAGCTGAGTGAGATGCCACTGGCAGGAGAATGAAGCAATACAAATGCTAATGCAGCCATATTTGTCTCCTTCTTCCCTTCCACCAATCCTGTCTCTATCCGGCACCTTTTTCACTCTCCGGCCCTCTTTCTTTTTTTTCTCACATTAGATAAGATTAAACCTCAATTATCCCAAAACAGCGAAGTCCAAATGAAAGCTTTATTCAAACCCAGGACTCGCACATAGTGTAGCAATGGGTTTGCTTTGGAAAAGAATGGCCTCCATTAAGAAAATTGTCTATCATTTATCATTTCCTTATCTTCTATAATCTATATTCATGCCTATTCTCTCCCCTAATATTATTTCAAAGGCTCTCTCTTTTTAATACAACTACTTCATTTCCTCCCTCTCCAGTATACCCTTATTTTCTTCCTCACCTCTCCTAATTATCTAGAGCTTCCAGTTAATGTAGCGTAGCATTTATTTGCATTCGTTTACTCCTCCTCTCGATGACTCAGACCGGTCTTCTCTGTTCACGAGAAGCTGCCACCCATCCTGATTGAGAATGTCATTAATATTGGCGTTGGTGGTAAAGTGGATTAATTTTTTTCCCTCGCTCATTTGCAAACTTAAAAGGAAGAGGTGAGTTACTCACAGACTTGCGCTAAATTAATGTATTCATTCATTTATTCTCAGAATTTCAAGAGTCTTACTCAATTCAATTCAAGTCAGTTCCATTTTTATTTCATTACAGAGTTACGGTGTGTCACTGTCTACATTTGTCTCAAAAGAAAATTCATGAAGACTGACTTCTGTGTAAGACTTTTAGTGCTGCATGTCATTTCAAAAATGTTTATTAGGGCCCGAGCACTTGCAGTGCGAAGGCCCTATTGTATCTGTAGGAATTATTTGTATTTTTTTTATTATTATTAGGGCCCGAGCACTTGCAGTGCGAAGGCCCTATTGTATTTGCAGGAATTTTTATTATTATTATTAGGGCCCGAGCACCTTCAGTGCGAAGGCCCTATTGTATCTGTAGGAATTCTTCGCGTTATTATTTTTCTGACGAAAGGAGGGCCTTTTTGCCCCCCTAAACGTGCCCAAAAAGTCACCAAATTTTGCACCCAAGTCAGGCCTGGCGAAAAATTTGATATTTAATGGTTTGCATTAATGGGCGTGGCAAAATGGATCAACAGCGCCCCCTAGAAAACTTTGTGCCTCAAGCCCCACGATACGGTTTGACGTACATGCACGAAAATCGGTACACAACTGTATCATGGGGCAACTTAAAGAAAAGTCTCTTGGGGTCATGCCCGAAACCGAACAGGATGTCGGCCATTTTGAATTAATCGTGTCATTTTGGCGAAATTTATGCCATTCCTTCGGCAGTTAATTCAGCCCGAACCGTAACGTGCACCCAGGTGTATTATACATCAAAATGTGCGTCTACATCCTCCGACACCACGCATTACTTTTCTCTTTCAAAAGCGTTACCGTGGCGACGCTAGACGCCAAAAAGCGTGCCCACCCTTCATCTGATTGGTTCAGACCAAAAAAACTTTGCGCCTCAAGCCCCAGAATACGGTGTGACGTACATGAACGAAAATCGGTACACACCTGTATCATGTCGCAACTTAAAGAAAAGTCTCTTGGCGCCATGGCCGAAACCGAACAGGAAGTCGGCCATTTTGAACATTCTGAATTAATCGCGTAATTTTGGAGCAATATGAGCCATTCCTTCGAGAATTAATACGGCCCGAGCCGTAACGTGCACCCAGGTGTGTTATACATCAAAATGTGCGTCTCTATCCTGCGCCTACGCGCATTACTTTTCTCTTTCAAAAGTGTTACCGTGGCGACGCTAGACGGCAAAAAGCGCGCCCCCCTTCATCTGATTGGTCCATATTTGATAGTTCCCCAAAAGTCACCAAATTTTGCATGCAAGGCAGGCCTGGCGATAAATTTGATATTTTATGGTTTACATTAATGGGCGTGGCAAAATGGATCAACAGCGCCCCCTGGAAAACTTTGTGCCTCAAGCCCCACAATACGGTTTGACGTACATGCACGAAAATCGCTACACACCTGTATCATGTTGCAACTTAAAGAAAAGTCTCTTGGCGCCATGGCCGAAACCAAACAGGAAGTCAGCCATTTTTAATTTATTGTGTAATTTTGGCGAAATTTATGCCATTCCTTCGGCAATGAATATGGCCCGAACCGTAACGTGCACCCAGGTGTGTTATACATCAAAATGTGCGTCTTCATCTTGCAACTACGCGCATTACTTTTCTCTTTCAAAAGTGTTACCGTGGCGACGCTAGACGCGAAAAAGCGCTTCATCTGATTGGTCCATATTTGATAGTTCTCCAAAAGTCACCAAATTTTGCATGCAAGCCAGGCCTGGTGATAAATTTGATATTTCATGGTTTGCATTAATGGGCGTGGCTTAACGGCTCAACAGCGCCCCCTAGAATACTTTTCTCTGCCATAACTTTTGAATGGTTCGACATAAAGAGTCGTGGGTGGTGTCATGGGACTCGGTATAGAGTCCTTTACCATAATTGGTGAAAATTAGCCCCGCCCCTTCTTCTGATTGGTTGTCCCTATTTCCTGCTATAACATTTGAATGTTTTGACATAGAGAGTCGTGGGTGGTATCGTTTCTGATATGCTTATGGGGGGCGGTGGCCGTGAGTGCGAGGGCCCGTTCATCGCTGCTTGCAGCTTTAATTATTTTTTTTTTTTTTCTTCTGACAAAGTGATGGCCTTTTTGCCCCCCTTAACATGCCCAAAAAGTCACCAAATTTTGCACCCAAGTCAGGCCTGGCGAAAAATTTGATATTTAATGGTTTGCATTAATGGGCGTGGTAAAATGGCTCAACAGCGCCCCCTTGAAAACTTTGTGCCTCAAGCCCCACGATACGGTTTGACGTACATGCACGAAAATCGGTACACACCTGTATCATGGGACAACTTAAAGAAAAGTCTCTTGGCGTCATGCCCGAAACCGAACAGGAAGTCGGCCATTTTGAATTAATCGTGTCACTTTGGCGCAATTTATGCCAATCCTTCGGCAGTTAATTCAGCCCGAACCGTAACGTGCACCCAGATGTGTTATACATCAAAATGTGCGTCTCCATCCTGCGACTACACGCATTACTTTTCTCTTTCACAAGTGTTACCGTGGCGACGCTAGACGCCAACAAGCGCACCCCCCCTTCATCTGATTGGTCCATATTTGATAGTTCCCCAAAAGGCACCAAATTTGGCATGCAAGCCAGGCCTGGCGATAAATTTGATATTTCATGGTTTGCATTAATGGGCGTGGCAAAATGGCTCAACAGCGCCCCCCAGAAAACTTTGTGCCTCAAGCCCCACAATACGGTTTGACGTACATGCACGAAAATCGCTAGACACCTGTATCATGGCACAACTTAAAGAAAAGTCTCTTGGAGCCATGGCCGAAACCGAACAGGATGTCGGCCATTTTGAATAAATTGTGTCATTTTGGCGAAATTTATGCCATTCCTTCGGCAGTTAATTCAGCCCGAACCGTAATGTGCACCCAGGTGTGTTATACATCAAAATGTGCGTCTCCGTCCTGTGACAACACGCATTACTTTTCTCTTTCAAATGTGTTACCGTGGCGACGCTAGACGCCAAAAGGCGGGCCCCCCCTTCATGTGATTGGTCCATATTTGATAGTTCTCCAAAAGTCACCAAATTTTGCATGCAAGCCAGGCTTGGCAATAAATTTGATATTTCATGGTTTGCATTAATGGGCGTCAACAGCGCCCCCTAGAATACTTTTATCTGCCATAACTTTTGAATGGTTTGACATAGGAAGTTGTGGGTGGTGTCATGGGACTCTGTAATGAGTCCTTAAGCTTCGTTGGCCTTAATTAGCCCCGCCCCTTCTTCTGATTGGTTGTCCCGATTTTCTGCTATAACATTGGAATGGTTGGACATAGAGAGTCGTGGGTGGTGTCATCAGATTCTGTATGGAGTCCTTGACTTTCATTGGCCTGAATTAGCCCCGCCCCTTCTTCTGATTGGTTGTCCCTTTTTTCTGCTATAACATTTTAATTGTTTGACATAGGAAGTCGTGGGTGGTGTCATAGGACTCTGTAATGAGTCCTTAAGCATAGTTGGCCTGAATTATACCCGCCCCTTCTTCTGATTGGTTGTCCCTTTTTTCTGCTATAACTTTTTAATGGTTTGACATAGGAAGTTGTGGGTGGTGTCATGGGACTCTGTAAAGAGTCCTTACGCTTAGTTGGCCTTAATTAGCCCCGCCCCTTCTTCTGATTGGTTGTCCCGATTTTCTGCTATAACTTTGGAAGGGTTTGACATAGAGAGTCGTGGGTGGTGTCATCAGATTCTGTATGGAGTCCTTGACCTTCATTGGCCTGAATTAGCCCCGCCCCTTCTTCTGATTGGTTGTCCCTTTTTTCTGCTATAACTTTTGAATGGTTTGACATAGGAAGTCGTGGGTGGTGTCATGTCTGATATGCTTATGGGGGGGGTGGCCGTGAGTGCGAGGGCCCGTTCATCGCTGCTTGCAGCTTTAATTATTATTATTCTTATTATTTTTCTGACGAAAGGAGGGCCTTTTTGCCCCCCTAAACGTGCCCAAAAAGTCACCAAATTTTGCACCCAAGTCAGGCCTGGCGAAAAATTTGATATTTAATGGTTTGCATTAATGGGCGTGGTAAAATGGCTCAACAGCGCCCCCCGGAAAACTTTGTGCCTCAAGCCCCACGATACGGTTTGACGTACATGCACGAAAATCGGTACACGCCTGTATCATGACGTAACTTAAAGAAAAGTCTCTTGGCGTCATGCCCGAAACCGAACAGGATGTCGGCCATTTTGAATTAGTCGTGTCATTTTGGCGAAATTTATGCCATTCCTTCGGCAGTTAATACAGCCCGAACCATAACGAGCCCCCAAGTGTGTTATACATCAAAATGTGCGTCTCAATCATCTGACACCATGCATTACTTTTCTCTCTCAAAAGCGTTACCGTGGCGACGCTAGACGCCAAAAAGCGCGCCCACCCTTCATCTGATTGGTTCAGACAGAAAAAACTTTGCGCCTCAAGCCCCATAATACGGTTTGACGTACATGAACGAAAATCGGTACACACTTGTATCATGTCGCAACTTAAAGAAAAGTCTCTTGGCACCATGGTCGAAACCGAACAGGAAGTCGGCCATTTTGAACATTCTGAATTAATCACGTAATTTTGGAGCAATATATGCCATTCCTTCGAGAATTAATACGGCCTGAACCGTATCATGAACCCAGATGTGTTATACATCAAAATGTGCGTCTCCATCCTGCGACTACGCGCATTACTTTTCTCTTTCAAAAGTGTTACCGTGGCGACGCTAGATGCCAAAAAGCGCGCCCCCCCTTCATCTGATTGGTCCATATTTGATAGTTCCCCAAAAGTCACCAAATTTTGCATGCATGTCAGGCCTGGCAATAAATTTGAAATTTAATGGTTTGCATTAATGGATGTGGCAAAATGGCTCAACAGCGCCCCCCGGAAAACTTTGTGCCTCAAGCCCCACAATACGGTTTGACGTACATGAACGAAAATCACTAAAAACCTGTATCATGTCGCAACTTAAAGAAAAGTCTCTTGGCGCCATGGCCGCAACCGAACAGGAAGTCAGCCATTTTGAATTAATTGTGTAATTTTGGCGCAATTTATGCCATTCCTTCGGCAATTAATACGGCCCAAACCGTAACGTGCACCCAGGTGTGTTATACATCAAAATGTGCGTCTACATCCTGCGACTACGCGCATTATTTTTCTCTTTCAAAAGTGTTACCGTGGCGACGCTAGACGCCAAAAGGCGCGCCCCCCCTTCATCTGATTGGTCCATATTTGATAGTTCTCCAAAAGTCACCAAATTTTGCATGCAAGCCAAGCCTGGCGATAAATTTGATATTTCATGGCTTGCATTAATGGGCGTGGCCTAACGGCTCGACAGCGCCCCCTAGAATACTTTTCTCTGCCATAACTTTTGAATGGTTTGACATAGAGAGTCGTGGGTGGTGTCATGGGACTCTGTAATGAGTCCTCAAGCTTCGTTGGCCTTAATTAGCCCCGCCCCTTCTTCTGATTGGTTGTCCCGATTTTCTGCTATAACTTTGGAATGGTTTGACATAGAGAGTCGTGGGTGGTGTCATCAGATTCTGTATGGAGTCCTTAAGCTTCGTTGGCCTTAATTAGCCCCGCCCCTTCTTCTGATTGGTTGTCCCTTTTTTCTGCTATAACTTTTGAATGGTTTGACATAGAGAGTCGTGGGTGGTTTCATCAGATTCTGTATGGAGTCCTTGACCTTCATTGGCCTGAATTAGCCCCGCCCCTTCTTCTGATTGGTTGTCCCTTTTTTCTGCTATAACTTTTGAATGGTTTCACATAGGAAGTCGTGGGTGGTGTCATTTCTGATATGCTTATGGGGGGCGGTGGCCGTGAGTGCGAGGGCCCGTTCATCGCTGCTTGCAGCTTTAATTAGTATTGGTTCCACTGAGGAGTTTAGCAGCTTCAAGGTCTGAACAACAAATAATAAGCGAAATGAAAGAGTGCCCCCTTCGCTTGCTGCAGCAACAAGTATCTGTGCTTGAAAACAGAATGAGAAAATAGTCTTAACATTTCTAGTATTCCAGGCTACGTGGTAAGAATTGAGTTCAATGAGAAACTTAGCAACGCTTTTGGTAGTCTCCAAAAGCATATACCAGGTATAATTATAAAGATAATTCCTTGACACTGGTTTTGTCTCAATCTATTCAACATTTCATGCTACAATTCTATGGTGACAGTATTTTATTAAATGGATTCAGAAAAAGTACTTTGGACTTCAAAAAAACAGGTGCGCAGGATAAAGACAACAGTCTAAAATGTCTGAACCAGCTCTCACACACAAACTTGCAAAAAAATGTAGCAATAATACAGGCAAATAGAGAAGGCAGCAATAAAGTCAATGAGGTCTGTGCATGACCCTGAAGCCTCCATTAAAGCCAAGTCATTGTTGTCCACGTCCAAGTTACAGCCAATGAGAGCAGGGCATGGGATAAGTCCAATGTGAGGAAGGAAAAAAATAAAATAATGGAGAGAAGGTATAAAACATTTAAAGAAGAGCACAGACAAAATCTTCTCTTCCTTGTTGCTTGTGAAAATTTCACTTCAGAAATATCTCGAGCAACGATTTCCACCATGTCCACAACCATTCTCAAACAGCTCAAGTCAAAAGGTGGATTGGATACTATACAGTCATTTTGTGATCAAATCGTGGTCAGATTATCTACACTTTGACAACCTGTCACCGTGGAGTTTTTACTCTGTGGAGCATACAGCCTTCATATTCAAGGTACGCAAGCCCTAACTAACCCATGGTTGCATACGTGTCAACTATCCTCACCACGTATAGCTAGCCGCGCAAAGCCATCGCCCACGATGAAGCCATTGTCACATGTGTCACAGGTGAGAGTTGAGTGTCATGTGGGGACCAAAGTGGACAAAACCAAAGGGATACTGCCCCTCTTTGACACAGCATAAGGGACGGAGTAACTATACATGGTATGGACTTTAAACCAGCAAAAATGCACCATTGTAATTCTTTGGCACAGCGGGTCCCCCTAGTGGCATGGTGGTGAAGTCACTTTTGCAACATTGGGTGAGATTTCCTGTTGCTTCATCACTCCCATTTTCTCTTTAGTCATTGTATTGAGTCTCATAGTTACCGCTGCCTCGGATGTAGCTCTGCTCATTGCTGTTTTTGTGTGACAGAGTGTCGTAAAGTAATAAGCAGTTGTAACAGGAGACCAGGAGGGGAGTCCAAAGTTACTCTGCCTGGTTTTTACTAATAATTCTAGCGGGAGAATGTGAGAGCTGGACAACACAGCCTCAGATTGATCAAATATTGCCTAAAACGACATTGAAACTGGTAATCAAACTTGAAAAACGGCTTTATGATTTCAGTCATATGTTTATATAAAGGGGTTATGTAAAGAGGCACTAATGCACCACTCAGGACAGTGTTACATCACCCGCTCCATAAAGCGTCCGTATCATTACATGCAGCCTCAGCATAAAAATGCTTCATATAAAAACAATATTTTTCTGAGGCATAGCTGCACTCTCTGTCTGTAATGGTTTACTTATCATTCTTACAGTCAGTTTCCATCTCATCGTTTCCTGTGTAATTTCACACTTCCCTTCTTTGCAACTTTTCTTATCATTCGAGAAATGTTCACGTTTTCTTTTGTTGTTTTTTTCCCTGTTCATCTCTACTGCTGGCAATCAAAGTCCCAATAATGTACTCTCTTTCAAAAAAAAAGGGGGTGGAGAGAAAGCACAGTCAAAGGAAAAATATAAAAACAGGAGATGAAAATTGGGAATTGTTGAAGAGGAGGAGAGTGATCGACTGATAAAGTTGTGGCTATCGAAAATGAAACTCATAGATGATAAAGTAATCTGGTCTGGTTCAATACGCACACATATGCACTTATAAAGACGGATGGACAGACACAGAGATAAGTCGCTGCTATCTGAAATGTAATAAAACTCAAGTAAATGAGTCTATTCTCTGCATCTCGCTGTGGGCCATTGTGGCAGTAATGGCCTCCGCAGTGGTATACGTCTGAACGAGGAGATAATAAGTTAGCAGTAATAATCTCGCCCAGCTCAAACAGATAAGGGCCCCACATTTGTATGCTCTTAGTGTCATCTGATACTGAGGCTTGTTATTCTGCTGTGGAAGGTTGCAGGTTCAAATCCCCAGATGAGAAACTTGGTGTGACTTGTGAATATGAAATACTCTCTTCTCCCTCATCAACCGCTGTTGAAGTGACCTTGACCACAACCCATAATGCCGCAAAATCATCCAACAAACTCTTTGTCTGGTTGATGTGTGAAGAAAATAAATGAATTCCCCTATGCTCACAGGCAGTTAGATATTATTCAGAACGTGATGCAGAACAAATTCATATTCTTTTGGTGGATTTGATTTTTTTTCACTTGTTGAACAACATAAAAAAAGAAAGCAATGTGATGAGTTGAACTTTTGATTCAACGGGCCCAGTTTGGTTTAACACACCGTATTAAAGATATGGTAATAAATGCTCTGAACATGCACTGTACAATGTGTAAGCACAGATGACTGCTTTGACACCTGTGCTCCCTCTGAGAGGAATGAAGATGGCTGGGTCTGAAATTGGGTTTGTCCATCCTCACATTCGTGGGGGGGGGGGGTATTATTTTAGTGTATCCATACTTGAAAGTGCAATTACAATCAGGACACCGAGTAAACAAGACAATGATATAATAATCAAAAGGCCAAATGTTAAAGGGCTGCTCACACCAATAATATAAATCTAATGCTGCTGCTGAAACAAAAAATAAATCTGTGAATTGTTTCCATTGTTACGCCACAACGACATTGACAGTGGCGGCAGAAAGCACAATCAGTGTGATTTTTTTTTTTTTTTTTTCAGTGATTCCATGACCAAACAGCCAAACAAAGTGTGCAAAAAAAAAAGAAATCCACTCAAAATCCAAGCAGGGTTTGGTTCCGATCAGGGGGCTTCGTCTGATACAGTCCAGAAGAAGACGCCGGTCCCTCGACTACCGGGGCTGTCTCCAAAAGCAAGTCATTTTCCACGGACACCCCCTATGTTTAAACTTCCGTAGCCATAATTATGCTCAAGTCTCTTTTGTTTGATTTGTTTATGTTCAATTAATTTGTAGATGCTTTTGAATATGTGTTAGCCTGCTAGTTGAGCAGTGATGCCATCGAGTACATAAGTGCACTGCTGCCGCAACTGCAGAAAAACCGGACTGCAATCTCCCGTTCTCTCAACTACGTTTGTCTGAATGGTATTTGCCAAATATTAAGTACTTAGTACACCCGCCAATAATCTGGAATACTTGGTATTTAGTAGGGGACCCGGATCAAGAACCAAAAGGAAGACCCAAATAATTTTTAGCTGGTAGGAAGATTTTATAATATCAAAACCAATGTCATTGTTTTTAAATGCAAAAGCATCTCATGATGGTTTTTTGACGACACCACACTGCACAGAAAGAGATGATTAGTGTACGTTGTGGAGCAGGAAATGGCAAAAATAAACTGTTTTCTGTGTGGATATTTGTAGAAAAGGATGGCAGGCTCATTATTATTATTAATATTAAATCAGCAAGAAAACTCTGGTGTAGCAACATTAAACATCTGATTTTATGTCATATTTGTCTCTTGCTTTTTGTCTGCAGTCTTTTTTACAACGTTTTTATGTCAATTTAGCAGGCCAACATTTTGACAGTAACAATGCTAAAATGCATATTTCTAATGGCTAGTTACAACATTCATAGTGTTAGTATACTCTTCTGTCCTGCTAACATGCTGAATAAGTCTCTTATGGGAATGGATCATAAAAAAGTATTTAGCTTTATGAGGTCCTCTTCACAACACAGTGATTCAGCATCAGTGTCTTTGTCAGATCCGTTGCAAAACGGACCGCTGCAGTAGACTCTTCCCACAGCGATAACTCCATACAATGACTGTTTAAAGACGCTTAAATGAAATGACTCCTGCAACAATTAATTTGCCTTTGGGGATTAATAAAAAAACACTGGTAATATGGCTGAAAGAGGTGCTTTATTGGTACTTTTCAATGTTTTGCTGAAACGCTGCTCCAGTTGTCAGGACATAACTTTCTCGCCTGGAGAAGCTTATTCCATCTGCAAAACAATGGTATGAAAAAAGTTTCATACCTTTTCTGATTTCCATATCAACAGCATAAACTCTGCAGTCTTTGTTTTGTTGCGTGATTGGAAGCAGTGAAGAAACGAACATTTTGACACTTGTCAACACTGCTGTCATTTAACTGTGTTTAGATCTGATTTCATGCTTAATTTATGTCACTTTTAGCTGGAATTTAAAAAAGGAGAAAAGAAGAAAAATAGAGCAAAGCTGTGATTTACATCTCTCCAAATGGACCAGAACATCATAAATTATACTGAATAGCTTGATGTTATCTATGAAGAAACAGGCTAAAACACTATAGAGTTGCATTATCTCTTTCTTCAAGGTGCTGTTTACAAATCCATGGTCAAGGTTTGATATGATCCCCTCCCTTGGCAAATCTAATGTGACTGACAAACTATAAACTCTTGTTCATACCTACAAACAAAGAAGCATGCAGTGATTCAGCTCCAGTTCATCATAGCTGGCTGCAGTTGGTGATAAAACTTAGTCAACTTGATGCTGACTGATCATAGTGACATGTTTATATGTGCAAGGTCATTACGGCCAGTGAAGTGATGCTATCTAATCATTTTTCACACTTCTGAGTTACCCTTGAATGCTCTGGGACTATGTGCAGTTGATGTTATCTCTGCTTTTGAAGAAATCGCCAGGTTTTCTTTCAATGGCCCAATTATTAGATAACAATCATGTTCAAGAATTACTCTGCATGCATTCCTGTCATTTATTTAATTAGAACTTCTCAAAAGACTCAGCAATTATGTTCAGTTGAATGTGGCAGTTGTTTATTGTGGTTGTTCATGAACTCACAATTAATATATTCAGTAGGCTACACAGCTTTTGTTGTGTAAAGATGGCTTCAGTCCAAGTAAAAGTAAGTAAAGTAAAAGTTTTTTTTTTCTTGGACTAAATGAACATTTCCAAATGGACGGTGTGGTTTTGAGATTTCAGTTTCAGATGTCATTTTAGTAACAATATCTAAATTGAAGACTGCCAGAGCTCTCAAGGCCGAGGGAAGCTAAGGTCCGGTTACGTGGACTGGCCAAGTAGCCGGCAGAAGCAGCAGTTAGACTGCAGCCACCGCATTGCAACAGGAGACAACCAGGAGGGGAGTGGTCTTAACTGCTTTACCTTCAGCCTCCTAGCCTCATCCTGACCCAGAGCTATCTTTTGTGCCAAGCTGTAAATATCTCTATTTCTGATTAAAAGTTTGAGATTTTGACATAGCAGTCAATGGAGATTGACTCACATTTAGAGCCAGCCCCTAGTGGTCATTTAAGGAACTGCATGTTCTGGCAATTCTGCATTGGCAAATGACCAGCAAGCCAGATGGGCCACCTTGAGTGCAAAATGGCAAGTGCTGCTCATCTTATATTGTATCTGACGTATTTAAATAACTGTTAATATGCTTTGTTTTTGTCTGTTTGTGTTAATGTTTATAAGTTTGATTAAAATAAAATGTTTAAATCGATTTTATATTTATTCTTATCCCTGTGACCCTGCAAATGATAAAACAGGTATAGAAAATAGATGGCTGGATATTTATTCTTATTCTATTTAAATCTTTGCTGGCACCTGGAGGACTGCTCCATCAAAATGTCATTGTACTGCACAATGACAATACATCTTATCTTATCTTAAATAAACCCTGAAATTGAAATATTTTCACATTAAGATGTAAAAGTTTATTTTCGTATGAATGTATAAACAAGAATAGCCTTCATTGTCTGAAAAAAATAAGAAAACATGCATGAAGGCAACCTCATCTGTAAAGAAACTTTTGAGCACAGGTCTGTAAATATTTTTTTTTTTTTGATTTATAACAGGCCGAACTGATGGCAATTCAGCCGGCAAAACCAGTGATGGCAGTTCATATGTCCTTCTTAGAGGGCAGAGTTGCTGAAGGCCAGTTGTTATTGAGATGATAAAGTAAATTCCTTAAAACAATTTTTCAGTCCCTTTTTTTTCCCGTTGCCATGGAAGCCCCCTATTGTGTTCCATGTTCAAGGAGCTTTAAGTGGTCGATGCAAGACCTTTTGAGCTGTTTAATAGAACTGAGGTGCAGGCATGGGAGAGACAGGACATTCTTGCTTGCATCGATGAGTAGAAAACAGGACGCCATTTATTTTTCAGATCTGCCATTACTTGTATGCGGACACCAGCGCTTCATGTTTAAACCAGGCTGCCCCTTAAGACTTATAGTAAGAAACTGACAAAATTATCAACAAAGTAAAAGATTTATGATAAGACATTTCTAACTGCTGTTCCTCAGTTACTGAATTAACCATTTGTCAGAGCATCTACCACTCCTCTCCCACTCACACATACTCTTTCTTTTTAGATCATGGCAACATCCTTCTGTTTAGTTATTTTTCTTGTGTGGCCTGTGTGAAATTACATGGTGTCCACATGCTGTGGGTCCAGAGCGTATAAAGGCAGGGGATATTTTTTCATTCTCCTTCACCTTTCTCGCTTTATTCTTTAATATTTCAAGGCATCTTTCACTTTGTTGTGGCCTTGCTGCCACTCAAGGCTTTCACTAAATGAATTGCATCTGCAGTGATATTATGAAAAGGTCATTGTGTGCTCATCATCCATATATTTTTCACAGTCCAGGCTGGATTTGGTTCTTTTCAGTGTTGCTTCTGCAGGAGCCTCTTACGAGCGTATTAATCACCGCCTGCACTGAATTTACAATTCAATATTTGCAGGCAGAATTTTTTCGTACTCATTATAGTTTCTGTGGTGACACAAAAAATGCTGACGTCCCATCTAAACATAACTTAAACTGATGATGAATCTATAGATTTGGTTTTAAGTACAGCAATGACATAAAGTCTTCATGCAAGAAGATTATGATTAAACGATGGCTAGTTTACAGTCTTTCAGTTTAATGACAGTGGGTGAAAAGAAAATCTCATTAACTTAAATTACAGAAAAGTAGAACATATTTATTCATATTGTTGTCATTTGTGCCAAATATTTTGGAAAAATACAGAGGCTAAAACATTTTCAATGAAGCTCACAGCTTTCCCCTGTAGGTATGAAGGTTAAGGAGCTTTTTACCACTCTTTGGCCTCTTGCTCAGTAATTTTCCAATTTCCTCTCTTAGTGCAGCTCTGTGTCCCATCTTCATCTTATTGTAACAGTCTACTATCACAGTAAAGCTGTAACAAAGTTCCACAAAGTCAAACACACTTTCTTGTAGGAGTCCAAAGTTAGTTAGTGGTTGATGCCAGTAGTAAGGACAAGAGAATGCAGGAGGTAGACAACACTTTTCAAACATTAATATTCCTTCAAATCAAATTAAAGTTTTGTTTCACATTTTTATTTTTTTTTGTATGAGACCTTTTTCAGATGCAATTTTTCTGAAAAGTCCATTTTTCCTAGAGTATTTGACTTTCAGAATGGCTGGTGTTTGGAGTCAGTGCTTGCAAGGTTTGAGATGGCTATAGGTGCCACCCTGACATTCCTTCAGTAGTGATTTTACATCAAATACATCAAATATATATATATATATAGTCTTCAGGATACTCAAAGATGCTTGACAATACTGCAGAAGGGAATAAAGTAGAATGACTGAGAACCATGGGAATGGCAGATTGAAGAGGTGGGTTTTGAACAGTGATTTAAAGGTCTGGAGCAGGAAAGTCCTTGTTTTAGTGTGCCATTCTGACAGGACAAAAGGTTGTAATTGTAGAATTGCTTTAAAGGACCATCTTTTTTTTTAGCTTCTAATACAGATAGCGATCTGAAATGTACCACTGGACCACTCTGTGTTAAGTGGTCAAGATGACTTAACTATACTGATTATTTGAATGCACATGTGCACCATACAATATCGGACTCTAAAAATCCAAACAAACTCAGGACTGAAACTGAAGCACTGGATTTATTGAGCTGGTTTGCATCAGAGTACATGGTACAAAGTACACCAGTATAATATTTCAATGGCCTACCCCCCCACTGGCTGGCCAGTTACATTGCTTCAGCATTCTTATCTGCAGTATGAATGGGATCAAAGAAAAGGCCCATTAAGGCATGTTTCCCTTCAGGTAGCCTCGGAACCCCTTAGAGAGCCCTCAGAACTGTTGCTTTAGCTGCTCTTCTCTGAGGATCAGTGCACCTGCTGCTGATGTGCAAATGCAAATCAGACAAGAAGCTGTTATCCTCTTGAGATGTACTCAGAGTGCTGAGCCAATACCTGTTGCAAGCTTGCAGCTAATCAGAGATTTCAAACATATAATTCCCAAGATAATGACAACCAATGCTGTCTGAGGGGTTTTTACCATTAGCATTTTATTGCTAAAAATTACCTCTCCGTTGAAACATACTAACAAACAAACCCACAGGGGATTTGAAGACCAACACTGTGGGTTTGTGGTATTTTGGCAGCAGACTGATGAATTTAGTTTTGTTTCTGATTCATGTAGCAAAGCATGACTGAAATGCCGGAGTGTTTTTCATTTAGTGTGCCTTGAGGGCAAGATTTGTGGGGTTCGGCAGCAGTGGGAGCACTGGCTCCCCCGGGCCAGAAATAACCAATGAGCATGTTGACGAAGATTCTGATCTATTTCCAGTGATGTTTGAATCATTTGATGCTGGTAAACTGTTGACCATGAATTCAAAACGTCGCTTCAACTAGTGCCAGGCTCCCCGAAAAAAAAAAAAAAAACAACAACAAAAAGGGCAGCAGCTAAAGTTAACTACACTATTGTCACATATTGGTACACCGGCTTACATACATCTGCAAATTTCCAACCCTAAATAGAGTCTCACACAGACTATATAAGTCCTTTAGGACATTGCAGTGAAAATCGAACTTCAGCAGAGGACGCCTTCATTGGTAATACTAAATTTGCCCTATCAAATATAGTTTCACCTACTTTAAATCCATACGAATAAATCTATACCCAGAGAAATAATTACCACATTTTTTCATGCCAATGCACTCTTTAACCTCCTCCTTATGTCTCCCTTTGATTTCTTTCTTTTTGCCTTCTTAACATCATTTTAAAGGGGGAAGTGGGATCATAACAAAGCTACATCCGCAGCTGCCATACGCCCTCGCCGTTGTCCTCCAGCTCCGTGATTTTGGTTAATGCTGTTACATGAGCAAAGCTTTTCCAGCTTTTCTTTCAGGCAAGTGTCAGATAAATAGAAGGAGAGATCAACAACCTGGCAGAGAAACAATCCTTCCCCTCCTGATAATTACCAACCCCTCATGTCTCAGCTCCCCTGTTTGTCTCTGAACTGAATGCACACGAGTTTGGCTAAAAATATAATTATGAAAGAGTAATCCAGCCCCTGTGCTTCAATAATGTTGTGGGAGTATACATTATCACTGCATTGAATGTATTGTTAACAATAATGCTGACTGTTTGTCTTAGGTTACTGTGATAGTGCAGCTCATTGTTTTTTGTTGTTTTTTTTCATACAGATGAAGCAAAACATTTTCATTTATATTCAAGTTTTAAATCGAAATGTTCTTTTTCTTTGTACACTCTGATGTTCATGTACTTTTGGTCACTCGGCATGATCCTTATGAACTTGCAGTCTTCTAGACACACATGAATGATAAAACAAAATATTAGTATTTCTGCTAAAACCCAATTCCAAAAATGAGGAACACTGTAAAATGTAAATAAAAACAGAGAATAATGACACATGCATAAAACCATACTTGCTCAATACACAATGGCACACACACACACACACACACACACACACACACACACACACACACACACAATTATTACAAGTGAGACATTTTAACGTTTTATGAAAAATACACTTTGATTAATTATCTTAATTGGCAACAGGTTAGTGGTGTGATCGGGTTTAAACAAACCTCTTCTGGCTCCCATTCACCGACCTATTTCTCACACTACAGTTTTCACCTGGTATATATTGAGAATGATACTTGAAAAGAAAAATGGAAAAGTAGAGGAACGTGATCACTTCATGTTGCATTTTAATTGGTTGGTCAACAGATGAAGTTGTAGGGTGGTGGATTTGGAGCTACAATGGAGCTACACTGCTACAATTTTTTTCTGGAAAAGCTTAAAGTCATAGTCTATACAAGACATTAGGGAGGCAGGGACCCTCAGAAGTAAAGGTTTACTAAATTTATGGAAAAACTACATCTGCAAATTGTGAAGTAAGTAGTAAGAAGTAAGTATCTCATCATCTACAATATCATGTAGTCAAAAGAATCCAAGAATCTGGAAAAAATGATTTCCTAGATTCTATCTGGAAAATGCAGATGATTAAGGTTGAAAAATCAGTAAAATGATGCCTGCGATCTTCAGGCAACACTGCATTAAAGTCAAACACGGTTTTGGCATGGAAATCACTGCAGAAAGCTCTATCCTGCAAGAAAAACCCTTTTGAAAACATGTTTCAAACGTACTTTTCTGAGCTACAGCTTATTTGAAATAGACTGTAAAAATGTGTAAACATATTCTGTGGTTGGTTAATTTGAAACAGTTTTTCACACGATGGACACCATGTCCTCTCGACAGAAGAGAAGACGCATCATCTGGCTCGCAGTCGGCACTCAGTTAAACAACTTGCGTCTTTTTATGGTTTGTTGGAGAAATAACACCAATGGAATGGGCAACCTACTCATCTGGAAAGGAAACATCAGGGCAAACAGTACATATAAGGTTAAAAACAACATATGCAGAAATGTTTTTCAGGGAAGGCCTTCCATTTTTCAGTCAAAAGAAATGTGGTTAAACCTTGTACTACATATATTAAAAAAGCATGGCTTCATACTAGTGTTGTGTCCAGGTGCTTAAAAGGCCTACCAGTAGTTAGTTCAGGCCTTTCACTAAAAGGAAGCATTGATACATCATGGAAAAAAAGATCCCAGACTGCAGACAAGCTTGAAATGGGTGGGATTGCTTGATTGACTGAGTGGGTGACCTCTGGTTCTCCATCTCATTCGTGTCTTGCCCAATTTTAACTTCTGGACGTGAACTTGAGGCTTCAAACCAGCATTTTATAAGTCAGTTTTATTTTGTATACACAAGCTCCAACACCCACGTTTGGACTTGTTTATTTGGTAGTTTGTAATTGGCATGTATGACTATACATGCCAATGACTGTACATTAGAGGAAGAGATCACACAGTTTGGTCTTTCTGGTCACATGAAGAATGCATAGTTAATTAGAGCTGCGTCGACGTAATCGATTAGATAAGTATGTCGACTTGGATAGGATGCATCGCATGCCGCATGTACACAATGCGTTGTTTGACTCTTAAAAGATGAGACTGGGTTTTAATCCAGAATGAGCCTGTGCTCAAAGTTTAATGAAGGAACAACCATCATCCAGCAAACCTCGGCTGTAGCTACACTTGTTCATCTCTGGTCTCCCATCATAGACTATACTCATATAACTGCATAGTTCCCTGTGCTGGTCACATTATGTATCACAGTTGACTCATTGTTTATCAACACACACCCTGACAATGGCGAGTACAAGTAGCAAACATTAATCGAATTAAACTTCTACCTCCTAAAACCTCATTTGAACATAGATAAAAGATTGTTTAAGATTAAAAAGGACATATTCAACGTGAATGGTGCAGCTATTAATGCCTGTGATGGAAAACCATCAACAACAACTTTGGGCACAAACACACACACAAAGTGATGTCTTAAACTGTGTTTGCACTTTGGAGGCTTTGAATACGTTATTTTTGATTTATGGAGATTGTTCTGAATAAACCAAATGATGCCCTGGGACACTTTTGCTTTGGTTTATGTATGAAATGTATTTTATTTTTTCACATTGAAAAGTAAAGAATTTTGATAAATGGTAAAATGTATTATTTGCTGGTATTTAACAGAAAGATGTATCCAAAAGTGGAAAAAAAAAATCATCTTTAGATTAATCTAAAAAAATAATTTGTCGAATAATTGATTAATCGAAAAAATAATAGATTCATCGACAAGAAAATAATCATTAGTGTCAGCCCCATAGTTATTAACATCACAGGTCAGGTCGTCACTCTATACATAGACAAGACAAGGCCGGGACACACCGACCCGATTATCGGACGTCGGTCATTATCGGACGAGATCGTGACTCGAGTCGGGTTGGTGTGTCCCGTGCAGTCATCTGTCAGCATCTGCGTCAGTTTTCATTATGTTCGATTCGACATGTAGAATCGTCTAATGGCCGTCGGCCTCTATGACCAATCTGATTGGTGGAGTGCTAGCCCTTCACTAGCGAATCAGAGTTAACCGGAAATGACGATGCTTAAAATACTAGATAAACAGTGATGGCACAGACGCTACACTACACTCTATCATGCCATCGGTTTGGATTTGGATTGTGTTTGACTGTGTTGTGAACGGCAGTATATTTTCATTATTAGCCATCGTATATTCGATCCTTCTTGACTTCTATCAGAAGTTAAAACACTGACTGATGACAGCGGGCTCAGTTCAGAACTCTAGACTAGAGCGATCCGTCATTTCCGGTTGTTCTTCTTTCCTTTTCTTTCTGGGCAACATCACAGATTAGCGCCGCCTGCTGTTATGGAGACGTACAGTATTACGCCTTGTGCAGGCGCAGAACGTACACTCCAGTCGGAGTGTTCTGGAGTATTTTTTTGACCAACTCGGGGAGAAGGGAGCCGACTTTCAGTCTGACTGCTTTTCTGCCGACGGTCAGCCGTCGGGTCGGTGTGTCCCAGCCCTTAAATTTAGGGTTCCTCCCACACCCTGAAAAAATGTAAGACATTTAAAATAGGTTCTGCCTCGGTAAATCAACAAATTTGAAATTGGAAGAACACTGTTGCAAGAAAATATATGAAAACTAATTCTGTTGTTGACAATAGTATTTGGAAGTGTGAAACATATCTGCTGCATGTTTTCAAGACAGTAGTTTCATCATTTGCGTAATCTTTCCTTCAGGTTTCTGTGCCAATCATGATTTTTACACGATCACAGTAAACTTCATCCACACTTTCTGAGCTCATTTGAACTGACTGTTTGAGCAACCTGCTGAATAATTCAATTACGTTTTACCAATTCAGCTATCTTGATTGACTGACTGTCTGTCTGATTAGTTGTCTGGGACATGACTCAGCATACTTCATATCCTGACTGAAATGTTTCCACACCTGTCACTCAATGTAAATGTGTTGTTTTTTTAGTGCATTTTTGCTGCCCTGCCGGCTGCCGTGTTCAACCCCCCCTTAATGCCAACATGCCTGAGGCAAAGATGTTTGCCAAAGTATCCACATTCATACTATAGTAGCTCTGTAATGTGCTGCTGAAATGAGACAGATATGGTATAAAAAGGCGTACATGATCCATATGCACAATCCCCCCTGACACAGTATTTTTTTCCGAGAAGCACTCCTCTCTGGCTTTCTCTTTTAATATTTCTCCTTTTTTGCTTTCCTTCTACCCTATTTCTTAACCTCCCCTCAGCTCCCCGCCTGTGTCCTTAAAGAGTGGTCTGTGTGGTACATGATGGTAATTAAAGTCTACAGTGATTGGAAATATATTCACACACCATATCATTTTTAATGCCAGGGCCCTAATATGCCAAGATACCAGCTGTAATTGGATTTTGATTGGTTACTAATGAAGATGCACTTCCTGGGAGACAGACGTGACAAGTCATCTGTTTTACCCCTGCATCCCAGAAGTGTGTCTGCATGCAGATGTGTGCACACACTCGCTCACACAGACATAAGTTATGAAAGTTCATAGCCACATGCAGTGCAGTGATTTGTATGCTTGCACATGTGCAGGCGTAAACACAGGGACACACACACACACTAACACCATGCAAACTGTGACCATAATGCTCAAACAACAACAAAAGAAAAGAACTGCGGAGTTGGAAACATATTTGGACTGCTCCATTTAAGCCGAGAGCGATTTTAACATGCCAATGAGAGCATGCCTTTGTAGACTACAAAGAATTATTCAGATTAATCTTGCTAATCTATTTTTTAACTTGTCAACCTTGTAAAAGGGTGTTGCACCTGCACATGCAGTTTTGTTAAAATGTACGACAATCTTTTGTTCAGAAGGCCTCCCCCTTGAAACAACCAATAACGATCGTTTGTGGAAATAAAGCTGACATTTATCGAATACCTTCATTTGCATTTCCCATTCAAACCAATCAATCAATCAAACCAATCAGATTTTTTGTTTCCCATTAATGTAACCGCTGTTGACGCAACGGTGTTGAATAATGTAAACACTGAGGTGCTTCGTCTGGTTGGCTTGCTAAACTGTTGCCAACGCAAAAGTACAAAAAGTGCAGTTCCTCATATCCCACCAGGATCAGAAAGTGAGTTGATTTCCACTGAGCCCCAGGGTGAAATGTTCTTTGGAGAGAACTGGGACCACTTGTACTTTGAGGAGATGCTAAAGTTGAATACACTGCCTTGACCATTTTTAAAAGTTAAAGTTAAAGTTAGTATGATTTATGGTTCCATGTTGCAACAACACACGTAAGCTTTTCATTTCAATTCAATTCAAAATATTAGAATCAGAATCAGAATCAGCTTTATTGGCCAAGTTTGAACATGCCAGACAGGGAATTTGACTCCGGTTATGTCGCTCACAGTATCCAGATTTAAATAGTAGCAAACAGTAAATAGACAAAAAAGTATTTATTGCTATTAATACAGAGACATTAAGTAAATTATGGGACTTCCGACATTGTTTATGCTTCGCAATTGTGCTTTGTGTCGCTCTGTAATTTAATTACCAAACTCTAGGTGGCAGTGCAAACTTCCCTGCAGAACTGTAGCTGGCAGCACTGAGCTTCCTCTATTTTGTAACTTTCTTAATAAAGCTCAGACATGAAAACAGAGCAAATGAAAACATATGTGAGTTGGAGATGATTTTAATGAGACTGCAGCAATTGGTGTTTTTATTTTTTTGTTTATTTTTTCTTGACTACCACAATCTCCTTCAGAAAATCAACATGCTGGAAAACAAGATGCAACCACTAGAGGTAAATGTGGAAAGAAATGGAATGGAAATTATGCGACTTTACCTATGACCAAACATAGTTGACAAGAGCCTGCTAACCCTCAGCTAATCAGCGCTAACAAGGCTGATGGGAAATGGAAGGACATCCTCAAGTATTCTCTGGAATGTGCTTGGTGGAAAGCCAAAGAAAACATCATCTTACAGGGATACTCCTGTCTGGTGATATCTGTGATGTGGCCGGCTAGCCTGCACTACCAACGAAACAAAACTCTTCCTCAACCCCCATTGTTGGACAGGAATGAAGGCCTGGCCTCATCCAAATGATCGTCCCCATCTCTCCCTCTGCTGAACTTCACTGAACACATGAAGGAGCTGGTCACTGCTGCCACCAAAATGACCCCATGCCCCAATCCCATTCCTGTACCTAAAAACCTCCCACCCCATCAACCTCCTCCACCACAATCTCCTAAACCCCACAGGATCTTCTCTGACCAGATGAGGGCAGAGTTGCAGGATTCTCCTGGAAGATCATCACTACAGAAAGCCATGCATCACCTGAAAATCATCTGAAACAGCTGTTGGAAGAGGCTAGTCCCCAGCATCCAACAGCCCCTACTCAGCAGAAACTAAAACACCATCTCAGACATCAGCAAGTTATAACTGATAAGTGCCGGGACAGTCCAGGCCGGGGTACTGTCCCAGATAGCCATATATGAATGAAACAATGTTGAAATATGATTAGGCAAAAACATTGAATCCATGTTGAAGCATGGTTGGTGACAAACAGAATACCTTGATTCAACATTGATCAGACGTTGGCATTAGAATTGGATGATTGTTTGATCGTTGATCCACCATCAACCGTCAACGCTAACCAAAAATCAGCATTGAATGAACATATTTTGCTATCTTGGGGGTCTACTCGTGGATTTGGAAGTAGCTTCCTTCATCCCTGTTTAAATACGTAGGAGAAAAACATTAGTCAACCTTCAGAAAAGAAAGACCCAAAATGTGCTGTAAATGTATCAAATCTCTTGCTCACTGCTCATCAGCCACAGCCAGCCCATAATAGATAATACTTTTAGCTTTACTAAATGTCAGGTCTTTGGAAGGGAAAACCTGGAGTAGCTGCTCTGTTTAGTGACTCTCTGCAATGTAAGCAAATGTCTTATGACATCTATGCTTCATTTGAATTAGGGCTGGGCGATATGGACCAAAAGTCATATCTCGATATTTTCTAGCTAAATGGCGATACTCGATATATATCTCGATATTTTTTCTGTGCCTTAATTGGGGTTTCCCCCAAAGCATTATAGCATAGCATCTCTGTTAGCTTCATTTTTTTCCGAGGCAAACCCTTAAAAAAACAGTCAGTTTTAATACAAAGCCTCGTGCCAGGTTCCTTTATTACCAGAGGTCTGCACAATATCAAAATGTATAAAACAAATGAAATAAAAATAAACTGCCTGCATATATAGAATAAAAATGCTTCTTGATTAAAATAAAACAAATATCCCTTTCCTGCATAACAATTAAATTAAAATACACTGTGCAATTAATACAATGTAGACAGTAACAGGCAGACTTTTCCACTGAGGTTGACAGTTGTGCAAATAACAAAAAATTTGTGCAAATCTCAAATAAAACATTCAAGTCAATTTGTCAGAAAATAAGCTATATCAAAATCATAAAAAAAAAAATGTAAAAAAAAAAAAAAATTTTTTTTTTTAAATCGATATAAACGATATTGTCTCGTACCATATCGTGTTTGAAAATATATCGATATATATTAAAATCTCGATATATCGCCCAGCCCTAATTTGAATATGTGGCTCTTCAGTGGAAATCCTTGTCCCGGTGTTGTTTCTCAATGTCTACAGACCACCTAAGTACCAGGCAACATTCTTTGATAATTTTGATGAACTCCTGTCCTGTAATGTGTTGATTTTGATTGTGTAATTGTTGTTGGGTATTTTAACATCCATGTTGACAACCCTCAGGACATATAGACAAAGGAATTGTGTTGTGTCGTTGATGATTTTGGACTGATGCAACATGTGATGTAAAAAACACACAACAAAGGACATTGTCTTGACTTAATAATGTCAAAAGATTTGAACATCTGTAAGATTATGGTGACAGATGCTGCTCTGTCTGAACATTCCTATGTTTCCTTTGAAAGAAAACAGAAATCATCAAGAAACGGTACATAGATGAAAACACACATACAATTAATGAGCTTGTGGATAAATTCAGTGTTCAAATGATCAGGATTATTGATACGATTCCTCCCACTAAAGTGAAGGTGATCACTGCTAAAAAGAAACCCCCATGGAGAAATGCTGCACGGGTCAGAGATGAAAAAGGGGTGTTGAATAGCTGAACGCTGACATCTATAAAGAGAGACTGAGCATATTTAATACTCAGAGCTGAGGGTTCCTTGCTACGGCAGACATATCGTATGTTGTTGGTTAAAGGCATAAATCACGCTTCAGCCTCACACCCAAATATGACAGGATTGGTTCAGGGTTTGTTGTCAATGAAACTCTAAAAGCTTAAAGTAAAAGTCCTAAAAGAGCTGAAAACACTCAGCCATGATGATGCCTGCTTGTTTCACAGGTACCTATTATAACAGAAACAGTTTATCTATTGGAAGCTCTGTTTTCACTGGACGATGTCTTTAAAATTGATTTAACAGTCAATATGGAGCAAAACAGGTTTTTGAATGTTTGTCACGTGTAGAAGCCCTTCACACATGCCGGTATGGCTTTATGAAAGCAAATTAGTCCACCCACACCGTGCAGGCTGAGATGTTGCTGCTTCCTCTCCTTCACACAGACTCATCGGTTTTACTACCTGGACTAAACTCCTAACCTTTTGATGAGTTGCAGTATGTGAAGTGTTCCGGATTTAAGCTGATTTCCTGGCATGTTACAACTATCAGGTGATGAGGTTTCCTCTGGCAGGAAATGTTGTTGCTTATAGTAATGGGTGAAAACGTCCTCTCTGACAAAAATATACTGTACATACAGATATAATTACATACAAATGGGCAGCAATTAGGCACAAGAAATATTTTCCTTGCTCAAGTAAAAATAAACATAATTTTATGTCAAAGTTGTCTGCAAACTAAAGTTAAAAATGACTCAAAGAAAATCCTGTTAAACTGGCTGTCAAGCTGTCACTGGTTAGTTTAAGCATTTGCCGTCCTTCTGTAGAAGGGTTTAACTATCTGATGGGTTTAAATCCTCCAGATTCATCAAGACGGTGCCTTTACAGTCCAGCACCATTACTAGTCTGCTCTGGTCTTGTCCTACATCTACTCTGATTTAAAATTAGGCAATTATCTGGGCCTTAATGGGAAATTCCTACAGGGCTGCAGACAAATCTCCCTCATGCATTTTTTTCTTTTCATCACATGTGTGCTTGTTTGTGCACGTGTGGACATAAACGTGTCTCTCCTGACATTTCATTAAGCATCCGTCAGGAAGCCAAAATATCTTCTTAGTTCATCAGTTATGAGAATAAATTGGAAGTGCTGTTGAGATTAGCCTAAAAGCATCTCCCTCTGCTGGAGACAACCCCCCCTCCTCCCGCCCACTAGTTTTACCTCTCACGTCTCTCTTTTAGAATATTCATGTTGTTTGTCGTTAACTACACGAAAAAAATCCTCTTCCCAACTGAATGATTACCCTCAACCCCCCTCTCCTTTCCACATGCTCTCTTTAAAGTTAATGCTCTTTCTGTGCTCTCTTTAATCTCACATCTTATTTAGAAGAGCTAAACGAAGGTCAGGAGTTGATATTTCTTGACTCCTGACCCCCCCCCCTTTTCCATAATTCTCTCTACCTCCCACCTCCTCGATTTCGTCTCACCTCTGAATTCTTCTTCTCAAATAAAAGCCGATTGTTATGCATCGTAAATGTTTCTTTCCAATTTTATTCTGCTCTTGGATTTCCCTTCTTGAAATTTTCCCTTGTCTTTTCTTCTTTGCTCCAATTTAAAACTAATCTTTATGTTCCTTAGACCTCCGTTGCTCTTATCTGCTTAAATTTCTTTAATACCCTCAGAATAACAGAGCCTCCAAGTCCAGATGGGTGATTGAAAATGATTTCTTGGTACATCTCTAAAAATTTGGAAGTGATCGTTGGCTGTCAGCATTGAACCGTAGGAGGTTGTGTGCTCTTGCTGACATGTGTCTGTTTGGGTACATATGGCAGCACAGAAGGACAATGATCTGTTTAAGCATCTGTGTCTCAGAGGATGATTTATGATTTCCCACCAGGCACGTACATGCTCTCAAACACACATACACACACTCATTCCAGCTTCATGCTTGTATACCAACACTTGGAGCTTCTCCCTCAAAAATGTGACACATATGACATGTTCATGCTCATGGAGCTGGTTGGGATGGCATTACAATAATAATTGAACGCTCTCTGATTTTAAAACAAAAAACATGTTTTAGAGAATGGGTATTCATGGGAATAATAATAAGAAAATCCTTTAAAAATAACTTGCAGATCAAATCATATTTTATTATTCAGTATACTTTCATAATTCTGAAATTAAAGAAATTTCAAAGTTTAATGGGTGAATGACTTTATGTGCAAAAGGCAATTTTAACATCAGAAGAACATTGTTTTTTTTCACCATGATCATTAGTTGTTTTTTTTTAAAGTTAAATACTAAGACCCTTACTGTGTTATGAGATTTAAGAGTATAATTTGCTTCCAGAAGCTGCTCATGACAAACCTTTGATGGACTGATAATCAGCAGATGTGCAGACAAGGAAAAGGGTCCACTACAAACATGAAAAAGAAACTGGATCACAAAGAGCTTTTATTGCTGTGTTTCATGAACATGACCAGATAATTTATTGCCTGAATTAATGTTAGTTTAGAAGGTGATTCCTGAATCAAGGTCCAAGTTTAAACTATGCAATGTTCAGATAATTACAAAAAATGGGTGAGCTACATTTCAGAACTACAGGCTGCACTGGTTATGTTAACTGGTAAAGTCTATGATAACACTATTGGGGGGTGGGGGGTGGGGGCAGGGGCGCACTAAACTGACCTGATTAAGCAAGAAACTGACCTAAGAGAGGAGACCCAGACCACAGTACAGCAAGATATGAACAGTGTATTTGCAGGAATTACGAAACTGGAATATCATGATGAGGGAGGCGGTTATCAGAGACAGATGGGTTGTTCCCACTGGAAAACAGATCCACCGTTAGTACACGTCTCACTTGATGGGAAGACAGCACAAAGGCTCAGAGATTAACTACAGCCCCTCCTACTTTAACTCCTGGGAGTCTTCTCTCTCTGAGTAGATGGGTAATGGCTGGTGGATTCCCAGAGTCAGACGTGGTCAGTGGGTGTAGCGTAAGCAGGCAAGTGAACAGGTGTGTTTCCTCCACAAGCTGTAAACAAACAGGTAACGGAGCGATGTGGTTCCACCGGAGGTTTCCAGGATTACAGGTCAGTGATTCCAACAAAGTACCCGTATCACAGCGACAACAATCTAGCAGGAACCTGCTGCAGCATCCAGCCTATTAAACTCAACTCTTGGTTACTGGACACGAAGTAAGCAACAATCTGAAGAGTGAAGGCTCCGCCTCAGACGGATCATTGGCTAGACTCTTCTCCTCCATTGTTCCTACCAAACTGTTCCATCTGCAGGGTCCATACCTAATTTTAAGCGCAATCTAAAGACTCAGCTCCTTAAGGAGCATTTCTGCATCTAGTAAACTTCTCTGCTTATCAGGATGAGTTAGAAGATTTGTCCAGCCCTTTGCTTTCATGACTCTGAGCTCTGAGAAAGCTGCATGCACTTATGACAAGATGATCGTATGATGGTGTCTTTTAAGATGTAATTTTCTTGTATAAAGGGACTGTGTTGGGTGAGAAGGGAACACTTCACACAAAAACAAAAAGAAACAATAAAGAGCAGATTTTCAAGTAGTTTTTAAGGGATTAATAACTTTCCTCCAGAAGGGACGCTCACAATCCTGCAAATATAGAATTGAGCGTTTGGTTTTCCACCAGACTGCATTAATATCACACAGTCCATCTGCATCGAGTCTGTGTATATGTGTGCATGTGCATGCATCTGAATGTGCAATTATCCTGCAGTAAACAAAAACAGACGTATCTGGAGCATCTTATTAGTTCCTGAAATCGGATGACAGCAGCAAAATGCAAGCAAGCTCCTTTCATGACTCTGAGCTCTGAGAAAGCTGCATGCACTTATGACAAGATGATCGTATGATGGTGTCTTTTAAGATGTAATTTTCTTGTATAAAGGGACTGTGTTGGGTGAGAAGGGAACACTTCACACAAAAACAAAAAGAAACAATAACCCTAGCATTAGCATGGCAGCACCTGTGTCCAACTGGACTCACAGCAGTCTGGCCAGCACTTATCCATGCTGTACCCTCCTATGTGATTTCTTGCTTGAGTTCTCTTAGATGTAAGTTGCTTTGGATAAACGCGTCTACTACTAGTACTGTCATTTAGCAGTCTCAGCAAATACAACCCGCACAGCACTCCACCGGGGCTTCAAAACAAACGGGTTAGAAAACGGTGGAGAAAACACAATTCTAGCTTCACCAGCTACTCCATGACACAAACAAGTATGGTTTGTTATGAAGGGTCACCTGGAAAAAAAACTTTTTTGTCTAGAAACAACCTGGAACTGAAGTTCCAAAAACTGCATCTGAAGAAACATCAAGGCTTTGGAACCACGCCACGAGGACAGATCGGACCATAGTGGGGTCGTTAGACTGGGAGATGATGATTACCTGAGAGGTAATGTTTGGTTGAAGCTTCCCCTGTTTTCATGTCTGACTGGTGGGACTTTAAGAGAGCTGTGTATAAGCAAATCCCCAAAAACCTCAATACTGTAAAGAAGAAATGACCAGTCTGAGGTTGGGGTGAAAGAATTTTGTCAAAGTCGTACAGAAAAATTCAAGTTGCCCCTATGGATGGACACACGAGCAGTTATGTCATGGGGGTACTTAATCCTTTTTGTTTGTTTGTTTGTTTTGTTTTACTTTATTTTAACGTACATGAAGCCAACATGAAACCAGTTTTTGCTTGTCCGAGGTTGTATTTTGCATATTCTCCATCCCTCCCAGGACTTATTTTTGGCATGGCTGCAAGAAAATGTGACAGTGTTTCCAAAAAGGGTTTTTCAAGATTTTTTTTTTTTTTAATTTAGGTTTTAGTTGGTAACAAAAGGTGTATAAGCTGCTTTCTGGAGGATTTAGGACATTTCTTTTTAACTGAGATGTAAAGCCAGAGATCATTCATCGCCATTCTTAAGCCAGCGTGAATACAGCTGACCGTAAACTTACTCTGAGTTCAAAATACTCTCACATGACAGAAATGACAGAATTCAGGGATAATAAAAGATGACCTTTTTATAGACTTTTGAGTGGGCTGAGTGACTCTCAAGCCTCCATGCCTTGATACTTTTGATGATGCAACCAAAACAGAGCGATATGGTGCAGAGGAAAATCAGTCTTTATAAAGACACATTTTAGAACAGTGACATTTTAGGTATATGGACAAAAAAGAAAAAGGAAAAAGGGAAGGGAAGGGAGAAAAAACCTACAGATTGGTCTGAATGTTGCACACAGCTGGATCCAGCTGTGTGTGTGACAAAACTCACAAATCCAGCAAGGTTCAGCACTGAATTGCTGGGCTATCATGCTGGACTGTCTGTATTTTTATAGCGATAATTATACTTTATAGTTTGTATACAACCAGGATTATCACATGACAACCCAAGAAATGAGGCGATGTATATATTCTGTCCATGAAGATCTTCAGATTTGAACGTTAACTTAAAAGAGCAGATTTTCAAGTAGTTTTTAAGGGATTAATAACTTTCCTCCAGAAGGGACGCTCACAATCCTGCAAATATAGAATTGAGCGTTTGGTTTTCCACCAGACTGCATTAATATCACACAGTCCATCTGCATCGAGTCTGTGTATATGTGTGCATGTGCATGCATCTGAATGTGCAATTATCCTGCAGTAAACAAAAACAGACGTATCTGGAGCATCTTATTAGTTCCTGAAATCGGATGACAGCAGCAAAATGCAAGCAAGCTCCTTTTATAGGATGTTGCAGCTCAGCTTTAATTGCAAACAAATGACTACATTTGAGTTTATTAAATACTCATCATGATGAAATGGATAATTATGAAAACGAACCGCATTTGGAGTTGGCTTTTTGATGTGGCTTGATGAATAAAGCTATTTAATGAGCTATAAAAGAAAAAACGTATCCAAATACTGATTTAAGACAACTGACTGAACCAAAATAGTGGGGATGGATGAGCAAGTAATTCGTTTTCGTAAAAAAATGTTATTTTATAAAAAAAAAACAACATCTTACTTTGTATAGGGTTGCCCAAATCTGAAAATATGCCATTCAGTGAGCAGAGGTTAAACAAATCAATGAAAAAGCTCAAAGTTCATGTATCCAAACTTCTGACTTTATCTCCACCAACATCAACTTCAATCGTATTAACTACTGCACAGAGGTGTGGGGAAACATATAAAAGTTCTTTAGGGTCATTATTTCTTCAGCAAACAAGAGCCATCAGAATAATAAAGTCAAACACAACGATTCATTATTTGTAAAGTCTAAAATAATAAAACTTTATGGTATGGTAGAATTTCAAACACCACAATTTCTATACAGAGCAATTACCAAGTCGCCAAAAGGGTTTCATGAAGGAGAGGGAGGGTATGATTGAAGCGAAATGTTTAATTTAAAGATCCAAAGATATACAACTACGATGAAAAGATTGTACATAACAAGTAACGGAGTAAGCCTATCGAACAAATGGAGTGTGGATCTGAAGCAATGTCCAAGCATCAACTGGTTCAAAAACTTCAAAAAATGTCTTGTGTTTGTCTTTATATATTGTATTTATTAGATATTTATTTATAGATTCATATGTATGTAAATATGTGTATGTGTGTCTTTATATGTATATTGGCTAGGGGTAAGATTTATTACTTTTTTTACTTCTTCCTTTTCAAGCATGACCCTGCTTTAATTTAATTAATTAATTTTCATCTACTTTGTTTACGAAAGTACATTTATTTTTTAGTGATTATTATTCTTTTTATCTCATTGATTTACTGTTTTGCTGTTTTTCTGTGCCTGTGTTCGAAATAAAGATATCTATCAATCAATCAATCAATCAATTCATGCCGTGTTCACTGTGCCTTGAAAGCTTGAAATCAGCTATTATTAGCAGTGCAAACTGCAAGAGCAAATCTAATTAGGGCCCGAGCACTTGCAGTGCGAAGGCCCTATTGTAATTGCAGGAATTATTCTTCTTCTTCTTCTTCTTATTGTTCTGACAAAAGGAAGGCCTTTTTGCCCCCCTAAACGTGCCCAAAAAGTCACCAAATTTTGCATGCAAGCCAGGTCTGGCGAAAAATTTGATATTTAATGGTTTGCATTAATGGGCGTGGCCTAACGGCTCAACAGCGCCCCCTAGAAAACTTTGTGCCTCAAGCCCCACAATGCGGTTTGTCGTACATGCACGAAAATCTGTACACACCTGTATCAGTACACAACTTAAAGAAAAGTCTCTGGGCGTCATGTCGAGAAACCGAACAGGAAGTCGGCCATTTTGAATTAATCGCGTCATTTTGGCGAAATTGATGCCTTCCTTCGGCAGTTAATACGGCCCGAACCGTAACGTGCACCCAGGTGTGTTATACATAAAAATGTGCGTCTCCATCCTCCGACACCACGCATTACTTTTCTCTTTCAAAAGCATTACCGTGGCGACGCTAGACGCCAAAAAGTGCGCCCACTCTTCATATGATTGGTTCAGATAGAAAAAACTTTGCGCCTCAAGCCCCACAATACGGTTTGACGTACATGAACGAAAATCGGTACACACCTGTATCATGTCGCAACTAAAAGAAAAGTCTCTTGGCGCCATGGCCGAAACCGAACAGGAAGTCGGCCATTTTGAACATTCTGAATTAATTGCGTAATTTTGGAGCAATATATGCCATTCCTTCGAGAATTAATACGGCCCGAACCGTATCGTGAACCCAGATGTGTTATACATCAAAATGTGCGTCTCTATCCTGCGACTACACGCATTACTTTTCTCTTTCAAAAGTGTTACCGTGGCGACGCTAGACGCCAAAAGGCGCGGCCCCCCTTCATCTGATTGGTCCATATTTGATAGTTCCCCAAAAGTCACCATATTTTGCATGCAAGGCAGGCCTGGCGATAAATTTGATGTTTCATGGTTTGGATTAATGGGCGTGGCAAAATGGCTCAACAGCGCCCCCTGGAAAACTTTGTGCCTCAAGCCCCACAATACGGTTTGATGTACATGCACGAAAATCGCTACACACCTGTATCATGTCGCAACTTAAAGAAAAGTCTCTTGGAGCCATGGCCGAAACCGAACAGGAAGTCGGCCATTTTGAAATCTGATTGGTCCATATTTGATAGTTCTCCAAAAGTCACCAAATTTTGCATGCAAGCCAGGCTTGGCGATAAATTTGATATTTCATGGTTTGCATTAATGGGCGTGGCCTAACGGCTCAACAGCGCCCCCTAGAATACTTTTCTCTGCCATAACTTTTGAATGGTTTGACATAGGAAGTTGTGGGTGGTGTCATGGGATTCTGTAATGAGTTCTTAAGCTTCGTTGGCCTTAATTAGCCCCGCCCCTTCTTCTGATTGGTTGTCCCTTTTTTCTGCTATAACTTTTGAATGTTTTGACATAGGAAGTCGTGGGTGGTGTCATTTCTGATATGCTTATGGGGGCGGTGGCCGTGAGTGCGAGGGCCCGTTCATCGCTGCTTGCAGCTTTAATTGTCAATTAAAGCTGCAAGCAGCGATGAACGGGCCCTCGCACTCACGGCCACCGCCCCCCATAAGCATATCAGAAATGACACGACCCACGAATTCCGATGTCAAACCATTCAAAAGTTATAGCAGAAAAAAGGGACAACCAATCAGAAGAAGGGGCGGGGCTAATTCAGGCCAATGAAGGTCAAGGACTCCATAAAGAATCTGATGACACCAGCCACGACTCTCTATGTCAAACCATTCCAAAGATATAGCAGAAAATCGGGACAACCAATCAGAAGAAGGGGCGGGGCTAATTAAGACCAACGAAGCTCAAGGACTCCATACAGAGTCCCATGACACCACCCACAACTTCCTATGTCAAACCATTCAAAAGTTATGGCAGAGAAAAGTATTCTAGGGGGCGCTGTTGAGCCGTTAGGCCACGCCCATTAATGCAAACCATGAAATATCAAATTTATCGCCAAGTCTGTCTTGCATGCAAAATTTGGTGACTTTTGGAGAACTATCAAATATGGACCAATCAGATTTCAAAATGGCCGACTTCCTTTTCGGTTTCGGCCATGGCTCCAAGAGACTTTTCTTTAAGCTGTGCCATGATACAGGTGTATAGCGATTTTCGTGCATGTACGTCAAACCGTATTGTGGGGCTTGAGGCACAAAGTTTTCCGGGGGGCGCTGTTGAGCCATTTTGCCACGCCCATTAATGCAAACCATGAAATATCACATTTATCGCCAGTCCTGGCTTGCGTGCCAAATTTGGTGCCTTTTGGGGAACTATCAAATATGGACCAATCAGATGAAGGGGGGGTGCGCTTGTTGGCGTCTAGCGTCGCCACGGTAACACTTTTGAAAGAGAAAAGTAATGCGTGTAGTCGCAGGATGGAGACGCACATTTTGATGTATAACACATCTGGGTTCACGATACGGTTCGGGCCGTATTAATTCTCGAAGGAATGGCATATATTGCTCCAAAATTACGCGATTAATTCAGAATGTTCAAAATGGCCGACTTCCTGTTCGGTTTCGGCCGTGGCGCCAAGAGACTTTTCTTTAAGTTGCGACATGATACAGGTGTGTAGCGATTTTCGTTCATGTACGTCAAACCGTATTGAGGGGCTTGAGGCGCAAAGTTTTTTCTGTCTGAACCAATCAGATGAAGGGTGGGCGCGCTTTTCGGCGTCTAGCGTCGCCACGGTAACGCTTTTGAAAGAGAAAAGTAATGCGTGTTGTCACAGGACGGAGACACACATTTTGATGTATAACACACCTGGGGGCACGTTACGGTTCGGGCCGTATTAACTGCCGAAGGAAGGCATAAATTTCGCCAAAATGACACGATTAATTCAAAATGGCCGACTTCCTGTTCGGTTTCTCGACATGACGCCCAGAGACTTTTCTTTAAGTTGGGCCATGATACAGGTGTGTACCGATTTTCGTGCATGTACGACAAACCGCATTGTGGGGCTTGAGGCACAAAGTTTTCCGGGGGGCGCTGTTGAGCCATTTTGCCACGCCCATTAATGTAAACCATTAAATATCAAATTTTTCGCCAGGCCTGACTTGCATGCAAAATTTGGTGACTTTTTGGGCACGTTTAGGGGGGCAAAAAGGCCCTCCTTTTGTCAGAACAATAAGAAGAAGAAGAAGAAGAATAATTCCTACAGATACAATAGGGCCTTCGCACTGCAAGTGCTCGGGCCCTAATTATATAGTTGACTAAACCCAGGAATGAAATCAGCGAAAAATGCTGTACCATTATTTGCTGATTTCTTTGTCTGTGGACCTGAGCACTTTAGAAATGGACCATGTGGGCGTTATTTAACACTGAATGGTGTTTCTTTTGATTCAAGCACAACTCTCAGTAACCTTAACATTTTTGATAAAGGATTTATCATTTAAATAACACATTAAACAAGTTTCTGTTGCTGCTTTCTTCCACCTTTTGTACTATTGTCAAAATAAGGAAAATCCTTTCTCTGAGAAATTCAAGGGTAAAAAACAAACTCTCCTCCTATTTGTTACTATAACATTGGATTATTGCAGTTCCTTGTTTGCAGAATGTCCTAAAAGTCCTACAAGCCTCCAGTTCATCCAAAATGTTGCAGCTGAGAATGAGAGATTAGCAGGAGTAAAGCTCATATTTCTTCAATCGTGGCTCCAATAATAAATCTAGACTAGAATTTAGCGTGCTGGATTGTTGAGCCGCCCTATGTATGGAGGGTACAGTCTCTGTGGAGCTATCCTAGGTTCAAGACCGGTTTTCTTGTGGTTTTGAAAAATAATAATTAAAAAATGAAGCGAAAACCACATCCAAAAGTAGAATGGGAAGCAGAGCCTTCCGTTATCGGGCTCCTCTCTTGTGGAACCAGCTCCCAGATAGTGTTTGGGATACAGACGACCTTCTACTTTTAAGATCAGGCTTAAAACTTTCCTTTATGATAAAGTTTGTAGTTAGGGCTGGCTTGGGGGCCCCAAACCATGTTTTTAGCTGCTGCTACAGACCTAGATGTCTGGGGCCCCTCCTTGACTATCTCTGTTTGTTGGTCTCCCTGTCTCCCAGCTGGAAGTTTTTGGTTTCTGTAAATTCGTTTTTTTCCTCTCCACTGTCACATCACACTTGCTCAGGATAGGGAATTAAAGTCCAGATGCAGTCTGCTGAGTTCCTTAGCGTGGCAGTGTTTTAAAAATTGGCATTATATGAATTTTGAATATAGATTGTATTCAAATCAGTTTAATGAAATCCAATGGATCATACTGAATTGGAATATAATTAGAGTGAACTGGATTACCCTTGGCTGGACTGTACTGAACTTTTTGTGAAGTGCCTTGAGGGTCATGGTTTTGGGGTTAGGTCCTGTTTTTTCACTTGTTTGAAAGGCTTAACGCAGCCTGGTCTTCTTACTTCCACCTCATAACAGAAACAGACTCCACCCCTCCCTCACTGTCCACACTGCCTCCATCTCTGCATCTCCTTCCTCATCCAAGGTCTTTTCACTTCCTGCATTGGTTATTGCAACTAGTTCCTCTCTGTTCTCCCCCAGAAGTCCCTCGACAAGTGGTCCATAACACTGCTGCTCATTCAGCTCATCCAGGTCCTGTTTTTTCACTTGTTTTTCACTTAACAAGCTGGTAAGGAAGGCCGGCTCTGTGGTCGGGCTGGAACTGGACAGTCTGGATTCGGTGGCAGAGAGAAGGATGAAGGACAAAATCGAGTCTTTAGATTGCGCTGGACAACCCCTCTCACCCTCTGACAAGGTGTGGCAGATGGGCAGCTCCTTCAGTCACCGGATCATCCCACCCAGGTGTAAAACGGGGCGTTTTCTGGTGCTTGTTTGTACCAGCTGCCATCAGACTACACAACAACAGTGGGGACCACAGACTGTCACCACACTGAGTCCCCCTCACCCCCTGACACTCGCATTACCCTAGCCCACCCCACCATTTTTCATTGTCTCTGCTGGAGTTGGACTTGATTCTATTTATAATAAGAAACAACAACTGCACACTATTCATTTATACTAAATTAGTATAACCAACTATTTATTATATTGTACTTACTATGTTTATAGTACAGTTATTCAGTTTATAGTACAGTTATTCAGTTTCTATTTTACTGTATTTTTTTATTTTTCATACTTATAATTTATCTTTATCGTTTATTTAGTCTGAGTTCATGTTGCCATGAACATGTATCTGACTTTGAGCTGCTGTAACACCGAATTTCCCCTATGGGGATCAATAAAGGACTATCTTATCCTATCTTAATATCTTTGTAAAGCACTATGAATCACCTTGTTGTTGAATTGTGCCATAGAAATAAACTTGCCTTGCCCAGATCATAACAAGAACCCCATCATTCCATCACATCACCCCCATCCTGCAGCAGCTCCACTGGCTCCCAGTCTGCCAAAGAATTAATTAGAAACTCCTCCTGTTCACTCTCGAGGCCATCCATAACCTCGCCCAACCTTATCTGTCTGACCTCCTCCAGATTGCCACTCCAGCCCACTCCCTCAGATCCTCCTCCTCCATCCACCTCACTGTCCCCTCTGCCCATCTCAGTACCACGTGCAGCAGAGCTTTCAGCCGCTCTGCTTCCCAACTCTGGAACTCCAAACTCCTTACAACTGGACATCCGAAATGTTGACTCTTCGCATCTTCAAATCCACACTCAAGGCTCACCTGTTTAAGATTGCCTTATTACTCTAAGTCCAACTATGCTGTCCTTCCTTTCTTTTAATATATGCTTATGAATAAAGTGTATTACTACTTTTAGTGTTGTCGTCTCAAAGACGGTTGGAAGAATTTTGCAGAAGAATATCTGTCGACCTCATGGACAGGACAATGTTATGAAATGTAAAGAAAGATGCACACTCACAGATTTCACCCATCACCTGGAGACTTTGGATCCCTCTATTTTATAAATCATCGGTACAGCTCCCCATCACTGCCCACCCAGTGTCCATGGTGGTCCCAGAAACACCATATCCTATCTCCATGCTGCAGCCAACGTCTCTAGTTCAATCTCAGCTGGTTCCCAGGCTCCTGCCCAAGATTTCACCTCAGCTGGGTCCCAGGTCTTTGTTTTCTAGTCCAGGTCTTGTATCTGGTCCTACTTTGGCCTCTAAGCATGTGCTTGATTTTGTATACGATCTTGTTACTGCCCCGACCTGATCCTGAGTACAGCTCCGATCCTGTTCCAAACTTTGATCGTAAACCTGTTCCTATGCTAGATTCAGATTGTTCTTGATCTGTTCCCATCTCTGTGCCATCTCCAGCCTCTGATCCTGATCCTGCCTTTGTTCTTGTTCCTGATATTGCTCCAGCCATTGTTCCTGTTTCAGACTCTGATCCTGATTTGGCCATTGTCCTGTCTCAGTTAAGGGTTCTACTTCTAATTCTGCTACAGCTCCTCCTCCTCAGGCCCTGAGGCTAAGCCCCAGAACTGTCTATGCCTAGCTAGTCTACCCCCGATCTCTTCTGATGGTCTGTTTGTCCTCCTGACTGACCCCTAAACTTCTCTGTCAGCATACCCAACCTGTTTTTCGTTTATCCTGATTGATTGCCTGATCAATTTTGGATTCCTACCTGAGCAGTACTTTTTGTTTATATTAAATAACTTTGTTGGTTACTCCTGCATCCTATCTGCTGCACTTGGGTCCTGTTCTTCCAAACCCTAACACCGAGAAGACTTTTGCTATGAACTGCACAATGCGTAGGAAAAACAAACGTGAATTGAATGGGTGGTCGATGTTTAATGTTTTACAATGAGGGATTGCAGTTTATTGGAGTTTTTGACAGAAATAAAAACAGGTGTGAGCCGACAGTGAGACCTGGGGTTTATTGAGCCAGAATATGATAGATTAGGATGTGAACACTTCATTGCAGATAGGGAACAGCCAGCTGTTATGTATGTGCAAGGAGATTTTACCAACCTGGGCTTGTTTGACACGGAACTCATGAGCACTCCAGCTATCTTTAACGGTTATAACATCCTTCAGTGCTTATTGACTGGGATTTGTGTCCAGAATGTTTGTTTGGATGCTTAAAGCTCTATGGCACATCCAAAAATGGGTACACTCAGCGGAAGAGATGGGTCGTATGGAGTCAAGTGGCTGGCTCTATCCTCAAAAAACAGCTGCTATGAACTGCCACTGTGGTAAAATGAACTGTAGTGCTGTAATGAAATAATGAGTCCTCTGTTGGAATGACTAGTGTTTTGTAAAGAGACCAGCCCACTTCTTACTTTATTGGAGGACCGGTACACAGACAGGAGTCATGGTGACACTGCAGGGATTTTCAGTGCATGTGTGTGTAATGAACCACGGGACGCCTGACTTATCACATCCAAAACCAGTTTCACAAGTAGTGTAAGTTCCCTTTGATAAATCCTATTTAATCATCTTGCAATTAACTAGTTCATTAAAGAGTCTATTGGACAAAATGGCAGTGAGCAGTTATTGTAGTTTCTTCCAAAGAGGAAATGAGGCAAGATGGGCTCCTTGGGCTGGCAGATGAGCAGCTCATCTGTCGAGCCAGTGTGTGTGTGTGAGAGAGAGAGGGAGATAAAGACAAGTCCGGGAAACATTAAATATGTGGACAAAAGTAATGGCTGGAAAGCAAAAATCTCTGAAAATGTGTCTCAAAGTACAGCTAGCTGTACTTTCAGAGTTACTGTCTTTACCAGCTGCTTCTATCTGTTGTGTTTTTAGCAGTTAGAAACACTCTTGAAATGCATCCATAATATTCATTGTTTTAAAAAATCCTGATACACATTTCTCTGTGGTATTTTCAGATTATGATTAACAAGACAGTGGTGAGACCAGTGATGCTGTATGGTTTAGAGACAGTGGCAATGAGGAAAGGACAGGAGGCAGAGCAAGAGGTGACAGAAATGAAAATATTGAGGTTCTCTTTGGGAGGGAGAAGGATGGATAGAATCAGGAATGAGTACATCAGAGGGATGGCACATGTTAGATGTTTTGCAGATAAAGTCAGAGAGGCCAGACTGAAATCATTTGGACATGTACAGAGGAGGGATAGTGAGTTTATTGGGGAAAAGGATGCTTAGGAAGGAACTGCCAGGCATGATGCCTAGAGGAAGACCAAAGAGGAGATTTATGGATGTAGTGACGGAGGACATGAAGTTGGTTGGTATGAGAGAGGATGCAGAGGATAGGGATAGATGGAGACGGATGACTTGCTGTGGCGACCCCTGAAAGGAGCAGCCAAAAGGAAAAGATTATCAGATCATGATTTAACAAACAACCTAACCCTTAGCCATTCGTCATTCAGTTGGCTGTTAATACAAACATATAATTAATTTGGTTACATTTTATATCATATATCATTGATTCTGAATTTTATTCCCCCCCAATTTAGTTTATTTATTGTACACATGAACATAGGCTATATGGGTACAATTATGGGGATACCCGAGAGCTAGTTCAGGCTCACAACATATTACACTCATATTACATAGTTCTTTCTTGGGTGTATCTTGTTTTTCATTTTACTCCCTAGAAGTTAATTTAACCCCTTGAACCCAATCGACTGTACACGGTCCAGAGAGGTAACCCTATAAATAACAGGTCACAGCGCCTCAGGATTTGAGGGGCTAACTGATACACAACTGCAATGTTTGCTGCTGCCTTGCTGTTACTATTAGTGTTAGCTAACTTACTTCCAAAAACTAAAATAATGCACTGTTCATTTCAAGTTACTGACATTTGAAAGTCATTTGTTATATTATAATATTGCTCTCTCTTAACTGTAAGATTTTACACTAGTCTTGTATTACTAAAATAACTACAGAAGTATGTCAAGGCATGCTAAAATGCTAATATGCAGTTTATTGACCATCAATGTACAACAACAGTACCTTGAAATAATGGGTAAAGTAAAAGCCCATTGTAGGGGGGCATCTGATGTCGCTCTAAGGGGCTCTGAGAGGGTAATGGCTGTGGCAGTTGCCAGCCACTACTATGTGCATGTTGGCCCCTTCTCGCGGACCTCCCAGCTTCGGCATGAAAAGGAATGTCTTACGGGCTGGGATGGGATGAATGTTTAACTGATTTAACCTGTTCGTCTCAACCACTGAATTCTGGCAACCAGAAATAACAATTTGCACAAGATTGCTTTTTATTGCTTTTTTAATGTCTTGCACTTTCTTTAAAAACAAAACACCAGCTTAATCAATTTAACTTAAATGCCCTACTCAGATTATAATGGGTATGATATTACCAAAATTTTGATAAGTAAAATCTTTCTAATACTGGTTACGATGTCTCTTGCCATCTCTGATTCTGACTGTGCACCTCTTTAGTAGTTAAAGAATTAAACAGAGTTTATTCGGGAGATTGCAGTTCAATTGTTTGGATGTGATTTGAGGATAAGCAGTCACACAGCATCCTCACTCACATCACATATATTTCTAATGGAATATTCACTTTTTGATGATGTACTCATTAGACATGGCTTCGCAACACCTGGTGCCATGGTCACATTGTCATTCCTCACTAGACATGATTATCCCTTTGTGTACCTCTACTCAGTTGGAATAACCACATGGTAGCTGGTGCAATGGTCACACATTGGAGTTTCTTATTAGATAGTATGTTCCCTTTCTTCTGACACACTTGTTGAGAAAGGCCTCAGAGTGGCTGGTGCCATGCCAACACAGCATTTTCTTATTCCTACTACTACTGTTTTTAGCAGACGTTTTTATCCAAAGCGACTTACATCTGAGAACAACACACGCAAGAAATCACATACAGTAGGAGGGTGCAGCATGGATAAGTGCTGGTCAGACTGCTGTTTGTCCAGTTGGAGACAGGTGCTGCCATGCTAGGCGGCAGCCCGGTGGCTTAGTGGTTAGCACTGTTGCCTCACAGCAAGAAGGTCCCCGGTTTGACTCGCCTGGCCCGTAGGGGGTTTTTCTGTGTGGAATTTGCATGTTCTCCCCGTGCTTGCGTGGGTTCCCTCCGGGTACTCCGGCTTCCTTCCACAGTCCAAAAACATGCGTAGTAGGTTTTTGATGATTTTAAGTTGCCCATAGGTGTGTGTCTGATTGTCTGTTTATGTATGTGGCCCTGCGATAGACTGGAAACCTGTCCAGGGTGTACCCCTGCCTCTCGCCTGGGATAGGCTCCAGCAGATCCCTGTGACCCTGCAAAGGACAAAGCGGGTATAGAAAATGGATAAATGGATGTCATTTTGGCATAAGTGCACCACCTCACTCCACTTTACATCTTTACAATGATAAAGAAACATACTGTATGTCTCCAGTGTGTGATTGAATGGACTGAAATGTGACAGTGCCTGGGAGCTAGTTAAGGCTGGCAACATGATTATCTTATTCAGCTCATAAAAACCCCTCTTGATAATTTACAATCAAAACCAAAATGTCCATTGGTCAATTTAAAGGACCGAAACGATTCCCGTATGTTGTACAATTGCCAAGGTTGATCATGCTCAAAAGCTCACCTGGGCATCCATCTTTAGGGTCTGGGTCAGGACAAGCTGTTGTTCATCTTTCCCAGTGTGTCTGTGGTGTGAGTCTGTTGCCTTTAGATGCCACACTGTGGGTATTTATTACGTCAGTTATAATGAAACATATACATTCATATTTGAGTCAGTCAACCCCAGAAATGATGAATACATTTAGGGCCCGATTTACTAAAGGTTTGCGTGTGTTAAAACCTGTGCAAACTTGACAGCACCCGCAAACCAAAGTGCCAGCTGATCTACTAACAGTGTGCAAAGAGGACTGCGTCTCTGAAATGCGCTAAATTGCACACGCAATTCAGTTAGTACTTTTGCCCTGATGAATAATCAATATGGGGCGTAACCGCCAGAGAGCGCTAAATACTGGGAGGGGAAGATGCAAATTGCTCCATTTACCACGCGCAATGAAATTTACCAAGCCTGAAAGTAATTGCGCGTATTGTGATTGCGTCTGTATTTAATACGTTCGAAAGGAAGGTGCTAATCTGCTGCTGCTGTTATTGTGGCAAGGAGGCGACATCCAAAATCAAAGAAAACACAGAGAGAGAGTCTTTATTCTGCTGCATGCTATTTTAAAAATGGTTGCACAAGTTTTATTAAAGGCCACTTTTTCTTTAGTTCTTCGCCTTATATCTTGCCACCTTCTCTTATTGTGCCCCCCTCCACTCGCCCACAAGCAGGCCAAGCCTTTGTGCCAAAACTTTGTATTTTATTGATTATTTATCTTATTGAACGTGAAATCATCCTTCGTAAATTACATTTAATTAAAACCCGTGCTTATTAATCACAAAACACAGGTTAAACATCATGACCAAATCCGCTACGACCCGCTGTGTCAGGATCAGCGCAGACAGACTGCAGCTTCGCCTGAATTACGGTTCTGCGTTAAATCGACGGCCATATGATGGTCCCGTCTGTCACACGTCTGTCAGTGTTTGCTATATAATATATAATATTTGCAATATACTGTGGACATCTGAATAAAAACTTAACTCATAAATAGATTAATCAAAGCGCTCTCCAGCTCTGTGTCTGATTGTCTTTTTCTCCTCAGATCATGCCGAGCACCGCGGGGTCACGTAAACCCGACCAATTAAATATTAAAATCAAATTCAGTCCTGTGGCCCGTTTTTCTATTTCGTATTTTTGATCTGTTCCTAAAATTGAAATATGAAAAACCAGACGTTTTTCCGTTTTTTGTGTTACCAACTGCATTTATTCTATCGCAAGTTTTCTCCGATATTGCGTTTCTTTTGGTAATGTTTAAATTTCTTTGCTGTAGTTCATGAATGTGTTTATTTGCCTCTTCCACTAATATCTCTAACTCCAACTCGTCAAATTTCATTTTGCGCTTGTGACTTGTGACTGTGCTTTCCATCCAGACTCTCCATGGCGCAGATCTGCGCTCGCAAACCTTAAGACACGCAACACCTCATTTAAATACTGCTGTTTGCACCTGTTATCAATTGCGCACGCAATCTTAGTTGATCACCCGCAAACCACACGCAAACAGCACGCGCAAACTTTTTCAGTGTACACGCAATTTAGTACTCTTTATTTAGGATCTTAGTAAATCGGGCCCTTAGTGTTCTACAAAAAAACTCAATCTGTTGCTCCATTTCCTGCTGCAATAGACCACCAAGGCACAAGAATTATTCCGAGCTCACATGAGGATAAATGTTGGCTTTAATTTGATTGTCCTCAATTACTCACTGTTTTATGACTGTGACAGATCTTTTAACTCATTAAACGTGACAGCTGTAGACTTATTTAATGAGCAAAAGTTTCTGAAGTGACCTTCACAGGATTACTTGGTAAAAATTGATTACAAGGCTGCTCTATTTTTTATTGTATTATTATTTTTACAGAAATGACCAAAAGCTTTAAGTGGTTTTAATAATATCAGCCAGGAATGCAAAAAAATTATGAAATTAGATTACCTGATGAAAAAAGTAAGAGTCAATCTCAGATAAAGATAGATACTCAGAATGGTGGCAGAAAACAATATCAGCAGAAGTCAACAAATGAAAAGGGTGCCAATCATTCTGCCCTTGTACTGAAATTTTAAAAAGGGCCAAAGTGTCTCTGAAGAAATAGTTAAACTTTTAAGAATTTAGCCTAACAAAGCTCTGCCCCTCTTTGTGGATCTAGCAGTTTGTGGCAACGAAAACCTGACCAACCTGTCAGCACTTCTCACCGCAAGGGGACCAAACTGGCTGGAATGAAACTCAACCAAGCCCTCCACCCCACTCAGCTGAAACCAATGGATCAATCTTACTTTAACAGCTCTGCTCAGTCACGCATGTGCACAGACGCACACATACCCAGCGCAAAAGTGAGGTTGATTTCATTGTAACTGCTCAGACTTTCCATCCAGAACACTCACTGAGGGAGAGAAATTCAAAAAAGGACTGCGGGCAAGAAAGGAGGAAAGATATACGGGATTGAGCATGAAACAAGAAAAACTGAGAGAGGAGGAAAGAGACGGTACAAAACAACTAATGATAACCCCAGGCTTAAAAACATGTAACTGTAAAGAAACTGAATCCAAACTCTGTAAATATATTCACTCATAATGTTATGTTACCATTTCAATGTCAATGTAACAATTTGATTTCTGGAGGATTCTGAGAAAACGTTCACAGTTTTAGCAGTGGAATCATGTTGACATGGATCTATGTGACTCCGACACACAAAAATCTCAAAGCACATGGTGTAAGTGCTTTATGTAATACACAATCTGTCATCTCAGATTCAGTGCTGTTTTTACAGAGCTTTTAATATTCCAATAACCAGCATTTTGACAGCTCTATAGATATCTGGATGGATTGACACAGTACAGTATGTGGAGATGCATTTAAATGATTACAGGGGCAATGCAATTTTAATAACAGTCCAATATGTTACGACAGGATCTCACAACCCCCTCTTCTATCAGTAGGATGCTAAGAGCACAGAGATGTTCTCACCTCCTTGACAATGTGTCATGAATGGCAAGTAGCTTGCCGTGGCTGGATTCTCAAGCAAATCAGTGAGATGTTAAACACTTAGCAGCATTTTACCATTTTTGGGGAAATTCCTTCACCCTGAGATAAAGATATTTGAAAATTAAGTCATCAAAGATGGGTAATTTGCTGTGGACTTGAACCACATTACATTTTTTTTAAATGTAATAGAAAGAAGAAGATGTGAATCCATTAACATAAGTTAGTGTTATGCCACTTTGTGGTGTGAAAGTTGCGAGGTAGACCAACATTTATTGCCCCTGTGGATACAGGGCAGCTACTCCAAGGATTAAATGCAAGTTAGTTGAACTATAAAACGTGAAAATATAGTACTTTATGCACAGTATGGTAGAATAACATATAATTACACAGTGGATATAACTGAACATTAACATTGTGAAGATTGCTTTAATTAGAGATCATGTTTGTCTGCTCAGTATGAATAAAATTATATCACTTTCACTCTTGAGAAAAGAAGAAAAAAGCTAATCTTGCATTTGAAGTCTTCACATTACATGTCTGTAAAAGCTATATTTATGTACAGTACTGTGCAAAATTCATAAGCATCCCATTCTTGTTGTTCTATCAAAGCTTAAATGACCATTTATATTTATTTCTCTATTTTTTATGATATGGGTAGGAAAAACACCTATATTATTAATATAGATTGATTCATCAGTTGGCCTATTATTAGCTGTTTTTGTCTGTGGGCATTGATTAAAGCCCATATTGTAAAAAAAAACCCATAGCCGTAGATCTTAAGATAACATGTACATAGAATAAATCCTCCCCATGTTCAGAATAAAATGACTATCCCAGAAAAAAACAGTATTTACTGTGACCTCCCTCATTAGGATGAGGTGGGAATGATGGTAATCTTTCCCTATTTACCACCCATCTTTTGGCACAAACAATAGTTATCTCTTGTCCTCACACCTGCAATGTTCTTCTTGCAGGTCTCCCAGCATGCACAGTGAAAACCTGCAGGTGATGCAGAGCACAGTTGAGTGTCTGGTGTTCGATCAACCAAAAAGGGCACATGTCACTACACTGCTCATCCAACTCCACTGGCAACCCATGGTTGTCTGAATCAAATGCAGGTCATTCATGCTTGCCTACAGAGTGACTTCAGGGTTTGCATTCTGTCATCTGAACTCAATCACAGAGGCTGATTCTACTTCTTGACCACCAAGCTCTTCTCTAGTAATTTCAGATTTGCCAAATCTGGCTCCTTTAAAGGATTTGATTCCTTTTGGATTTGTCACCCAGACTCAAATCCATGTCCTTTACTTAAAGGGGGAGCTATTATGGGATCTAATACCTATTTTAAACAGGCCTTGAATGTCTTAAAAACAAGCTTTTGATGGTTTTTGCTAAATAAATAACTAAATAAATTAAATAACTAAAACTAAATAAATGCGATAATTAGAGGTGAGCTGGCAACCCGGATGCCGAAACAATACTGACTTGGTGATTGGGAGATAGGTGGAGGGTGGAGCTTCAGAAACAATACTGACTTGGTGATTGGGAGATAGGTGGAGGGTGGAGCTTCAGAAACAATACTGACTTGGTGATTGGGAGATAGGTGGAGGGTGGAGCTTCAGAAACAATACTGACTTGGTGATTGGGAGATAGGTGGAGGGTGGAGCTTCAGAAACAATACTGACTTGGTGATTGGGAGATAGGTGGAGGGTGGAGCTTCAGAAACAATACTGACTTGGTGATTGGGAGATAGGTGGAGGGTGGAGCTTCAGAAACAATACTGACTTGGTGATTGGGAGATAGGTGGAGGGTGGAGCTTCAGAAACAATACTGACTTGGTGATTGGGAGATAGGTGGAGGGTGGAGCTTCAGGCCAAAACAAAAAATGACAACATAAACATCAGTTGAGGGCTGCAACTCCTCTTTTTAAACTGGAATATCCTGGCTTGAGTGCTGTTGTCAGTGACATAAGTATTTGAAATGAACATGATTTTTAAATGTCTGTTGACATATCGGGGTCATTTTATGATTTGTTTTATTATTGCTCTTACATACAGCTCCTTTAACTTCTGAAGTTTAAAACCCACTTATAACTCTGACAAAGAATATTTTTCATTTAACCTATCAGTAACTAAACCTGAGTGAATCAGGCTAGTCCTCAAACATGTATTAGGATGAATGTTTCAACTCTGACAGTGCAGCTAACAAGTTAACCAGGATCTGGACTCTGCGTGTTTTCATTCATCCTATCACTGAGGTGTGTGTCTATGGAGCTGCTTTAATCTGCAGGTTCAGGTTGTTATGTGTAGGGGTGGATCAGTAGGATGAGCTATCCAACTTCACCTGTACAATCAGTAGAAGTAGTAGTCAGTTTTGTCATGGACAGGATAGGTGTAAGGTTGTGGATAAATCAATATCTGATATAAGCAAATGTAATTCCTACATCCCCCAGATGTGAGACGCAAAGCCAGTACTTGGAAACAAGTACTTAGAGTTTAGGAATCACAAACTATGAGTCCCCCAACAGATCCAGGTGTTATGAACAAGTCAGAGGATCCACAAATACACACCAAAGCCAAGAAGTGGATTAAGTTGATGTTTTTAATAAGAGAGTTCAGGCTGAGTAAGGTGTCTCTGTGACTGTAACAGGATCGCCAGACAAATTCCAGGCGCTGGTGATCAACTTGAAGGACAACAGGCAGGTGAGTAGCAGACAGATGATTGGGCCTCCGGGAGCAGACAGACATGATGGAATTTGCTGGCAGGGAGTCAGGGTCTGGTTGGAGCTCACAGGATCACTGAATCCAATAAAGAGAAAATACAGAAGTTCAAGGCAACAAATCAACAAAGAGGTTCTCACCCCTCAGCTGGCGGAACATATGGTTTGCTCCATTAACTGGATGGTGGACACGCCCACCATCCAGGAAGATGAGTAAACAGACCACAGACAAGGACAAGACACAAAAACTGAGGACACTATCCCCTTGACACCAGGTAACAGATCTGCAGGGATCCACACCTCTCTGCTCCTCTCAGGATCGTTCTGGACTGTCATCCATGCACACAAGGCACTTTCAGTCCAGACTATTTCATGTCCCTCTTTACCCTCAAACATTTCTTGAAATCTTGTTACCTTTAAAAACAATTATGTTAACAGCCAAATATGTCTAACTCACACTTACTTTGACCTTTTTTATCTGTTTTACTCATAGGGTGTCTCTTTTTTTTTTTAATTTCATGCTTACTCGGGCCGCTCTGTGGTGCAGTGGGTTAAGCAAGCAGCTCATATACTGAGGCTACAGTCCTCCAGCAGTGGTCGCAGGTTTGATTCCCGGCCTGCGCACCTTTGCTGCATGTCATCCCCATTATCTCTCTCTACCCCATTCCTGTCTTGAAAAAAGGGCCACTAGAGCCCCCCCCAAAAAATCTTAAAAAAAATTCCTGCTTACTCCAGGTTTCCCTGCTGTAATCACGTTTGCTGCTCACATGTAAGTGTATGAAACAAACTCCAAAAAAGAATAAACAGAAATGTAAGAGCACATTTAACCTGTTATACACTGCGGTTATAGACAAGCCTGGTGTAAAATCAAATAACTGCCTGAAACTGAGATATTTTAGCTGCTATTCAAACACAATTACTTGTCCTCCTCTGCATTTTAGATGACAATGGCATGCACTAACATAAAGCTACTGGGAATCTCTGAAAACCTACAAGTATGCACTGATGTAAAAAATAAGTCTGAGAATTATTAAAAATTGAGAGAATAATGACTTCTGTATTTGTACTCTGTTTCTCCTGGCTCCTGTCTTATTTGTAGATCTTTTTTTTTTTTTTTAATGATACAGTGAGAACATAATAAGAATATGAGTCATTCTACCAAATAATGGTTGAAGAAGAATAAACTCAATCTTTTGTTGCCACCAATTATACTGCTGACCTTTACCCAGTTGAAAAGTGGTGGAGGAGCAGAGTCATGATTCATGTGAGTTGAAGCTGGTCTGTACAGAACAATCTGCAACAATCTGCAAAAATTCTTCACATACCACATGCAACCAAAATCACTTACCAGAAACCTTAAGTTCCAGTTATTCCTCATCGCTCCATCATAAGAGTCATTACAACTACTGGACAGATAGATTCATGTGTTTTTTTTCCAATCATTCCTCTTTTGTTTGGTTCTGGGAAATGGAGGCTGGAGCTCATCTCAGCAGGATTTGGGCGAAGTGAGGAATGCATTAGATTGGTTTATTACCGTGTATTTTGCATGATTAATAATTTATATGCTACAGCATGAATATTTCCAAATTTTCTCTGAATTTAATTCACTCATTTAAATTTACTTTACACTCTTGTTGTTTCAATCATCATCTTTTTTTTTTTTACTAAATAACATAAAAGGTTGTCTTTGCTCTGATCGACATTAATGAGAAGGCATAAACACAGCAAACATACTGAGGTCTGTGCAAGGGGTGATTTTGGGTTTGCTAGTGTGACCCCAACTGGTGGCGCATACAACTGCAGTTCCGTGACTGGCCACTGGGGGATGGCAGCAACAGTGAGTCAATCTCCACTGACCTCTATGTTAAAACGCACAGTGGTCTCCATATATTTCACATCCATTACAACTGCACAGGTGTTTTTTTCTTTCTACTTCATCAGGTAAAATTATATAAAGTGACAAATTTAAGTTTAAATAAATAAGGGTGTGGTAATTTGATTTAGCGGTTTACTGTGGGTACCGTGGTCAAAGTTTTCCTTAGCAGAAGGCAGATTGTGCTGAAAGTTTATCAGCTAAATGACAGAAGCCCTGTAGTCCCCTGTGGCTTCATCCTTTTGGACCGGCTAACCTTGGCTGAATTTATGCATCTATATACAAATAGATATACATTTACACACATGCATATACTGTACACACATTTTGAAGAATCCCATTGGAAAAAATTTATATAAATTAATGAATGTATTTTAACTGAATATACACAAAATGAATAAATCTATAAAAAGTGTGCACACACCTACCTATATATACATACATGCGCATGCATAAGAATACACATAAATCCTGTTTAACATGTCTGAAAAGTGGTAGGAGGAAGTAAACTTATTGAATCTTACCCCTTCTCCAATATTCTATAATTACACTGTTATCAATCCGGTTGTCCAAGTCTTATGAATTTAATAAAAAAAAAATTAAAAAAAACCCTAACATGTCTACATACAGTATAAAGCCATGCAGAAAGTAATCTAATATTATTTTAATGCCAAATTTTAACATTGTAAATTGACATTCAGATAGATATTCACATCCAACTACATTCTGATACTCCTATACACATTTACAATCACATGCACATTCACACCCACATATACAGTGCACCCTGAGAGCACCCAGACCCCACCACCCCATGCTGCATGCCATCGCCAAAACCCCCCAGTCTCCAGTGTCCCCCAACAGCCCCACACCCAGCACCCCAAAATGACAGTATGATACTAGAACCAGGAGGTGACCAACTCGGTTGGCTGGCACAAGACACCACACCAACACAAGCACCCAGACCCATGACAGCCATACTGGTGAGCCAACCCAGGCACTACCCAGCCACCTCTCCAGCCCCCGAGACCTCTCCACCACACGACGGAAGCATCCCTGCGACCCCTGGAGGGGGTTTGGGGCGCCCTCCCAACCCGCCCCACAACAGGCATACACTCGCCAGGCAGTGCAGACGTCCCGGCAGCGGTGAAGAGTGACAGGAATTTAAATGTCATGTCAGTTAGGCTACTTCATAAAAAATTAGAACATGAAGTAATGTTAGTTAGCATCATAGGTCAGCATGTGTATCAGGGTGTTTTTTGGGAGTGGAGTCGGATACTTCTTTTCACTCCTCCCATTTGTTCCACATGGTGTGCATCCTTAGATAGTCAGGGGGCAAACCCTAAGATTGATAACTATGCTCACGCTTCTGGGTAAAGTTTGACAACCTTATTTCTTTGTTAGAAGGAACCCCTAGGAGGAATAATAGGGGTGTTGTCATCTTGGATTTTTTTGCTGGTGATCACTGGAGGCGCTGTAACATTCAAATACTCAATTCATGCATATGGTCACAATAATGGTCAAAATGTACAGTTTATATGCAAAATCTTCAATGTTCAAGATTTTATATTTAGGGAAATGGATAACACATTCATTGACATTTTTTTTAACTGTATTGCTATATTTTGTCCAATATTGGTTAAAAAATATGACTTTTTTATAGCCGTTTTGAACACACACATAATAAGCATCTTTTTTTGCATTCTAACTAGTAATGGGATGTTATGCTAATTGAAGCAGCTAGGTAGCTAGGCAAGCTAGCAAGGCAAGCTAGCTAGATCTCTGCACCATGCTTTTTAGGGCTTCACTTTCTGGCTTGACTGAACAGAATGATGCCAATGATTAATTCTCCAGCGCATGACTATGATCAGGGCTGCACATAATTATTTTGGTCTGGTGCTCAGAGGAGCCCCTGGATATGTGACTTGGGCCTCCAAAAACGCGGTGACCCGTCTCGCCGGATCGATAAAAGAGGGATGCAGGAATAAGTTATAGGCAAAACGATATTTATTCACTTATAAAGATGAATGGCTCAATATGGTCCTTTACAAAGTTAATTTATTTCCATAATTCAACTAGAATATGGTGTAAAAGTTAATTTATTTCAATAATTCAACTAGAATATGGTGTAAAAGTTAACTTATTTCAATAATTCAACTAGAATATGGTGTAAAAGTTAACTTATTTCAATAATTCAACTAGAATATGGTGTAAAAGTTAATTTATTTCAATAATTCAACTAGAATATGGTGTAAAAGTTAATCTATTTCAATAATTCAACTTAAAAGGTGAAACTAATATATTACCTAGTCTTATTACATGCAAAGCAAGATATGTTGAACCTTTTATTTGTTATAATTTTGATGATGGAATTGTTTATTGATTTCATAAAATATTTTCTCTAATTTATTTTTTATTTAGGGTTTTCATAAACTGTGAGCCATAATCAGAGAGCAGTGTCTTGCTGGTGCAGCAAACTGCCGCACGCAGTGACGGACGCTGGCTGATTTATGGTTCCGCGTTGCACCAACGCAGTGCTTACGGGGTAGGATACGCGGGACCGCGAACGTACGGTGCGCGTCGCCGCGTACATCATGCAGCCACTTCTCGGCGAACACACGTTTTCCGTTTCTATCCACGGGTAGTGGTTCAGTTTGGCGTCTCTTTGTAGTTGGTGGCGGTGGTGGAACGCCAAAATAATTACTTAATGGCGCTTGCTTCTTGGACATTTTGACGAGACGTGTCGGGGTTTGTTCAGTAAAGCCGATCCTTACCTCTCTTCCTCCCCAACGAGCATGTAGGGGGAGTAAGGATGCGCTGTGATTGGCCAGTACTAACTTTGAGTGGCGGTTCTGGGGAAAAGCTCTCCCAATAGATTTTTTAATATTAGTATTCTGGTCTGGCCATAACCAATAATATGAGCCCCAGCTGTTGGTACGCAAAAGCGCTTCGCAGCACAAGATTGACAGCGCACTGTGGATTTTGACGGCGCATGCGCTCTGGCGGCCCACTTATGTGCAGCCCTGACTATGATACACTTTGGACAGTGTTAAAAAACTGCCATAACATGACCAACAACCTAGGCCAAAAGTACACAGTCATAACATTTGATGAGCAGCTTTATTGTAAAGCAAAGATGCTTCAGTGGAACCATCAAAAGGAGTGTGAGAACATGGTGATCCTCTTGGGTGGCTTTCATGTGCAAACTTTGCAAAGGTCATTGGCCATCATGTTGCCGATTCAGGGCTGAGAGACATCCTTGAGGAAAGCGGTGTGTTTGGGAAGAACACAGCAGATAATATGATGGGAAAGGGATGGAACCACATAGCCCGTGCACACAAACTTGTCTTTGAACCACTTTGGAAGATCTTGTGGCCAAGCTTTCTCCAATGGGTGGAAGACAATGAATACACAATCACCAAGGGGTGCTTGGAGCTGGCAGGTGCACTATCAGAGCACATAAGAAATGGAGATGTTGAAACAGCTGCAGCATGCTATGAGGAGCTTTTCCTGGAAGTCGGTAAGGTTCAGAATCTCATTGCAGAGTTTGACAAGGCCAATGAAGACAAGCCAACCTTCACCTTCTGGAGACAATACATGGAGCTCGTGTCTATTCTCCTGGCATTCACACGGGCACTTAGGTGTGGAGATTGGAAGCTATACATGTCAGCATTCAAGAGCATGATGCCCTGGTTCGCTGCTTATGATCACACTCATTACACAAGATGGGGTACTGTATTCATTGGAACATCTGGCACACACAGCACCAGAGGTCTACCAGGGATTTCTAGATGGTGATTTTGTTGCCAAATAAACCAAGCATAGCTTCAATGGGGTGCCTTTTGACCTTCGCCTTGAACACATCAACAAAACAGGAAAAGTTGCTGGAGGACCTACAATGAACATGCTTCCCTGGCAGAGGATACAAGATCACTCTTTGGACTGACACATGAGGATGAGGAGGGAGAAGATACCCATAAAGACTGTCTTCCATCAAGAGTCAAACGGGATCATGATGATGTCAATAAACTTGTTGACCAGTTCGAGAGATATCATGTCTTTCATTAACCAGCGAGTTGACATGCTCCCCCCTCTCTCAAACAAGGAGACCAGCTACTGTCCCCACATATATTAAGATGTTTTCTGTTGTTAAGTGTGAATAAACACATTTTCTATGAAATTCTGTGTCAAAAACGTCTATAAAAAAGTGATATTTTGTATCCCATATTGGCTAAAATATGATTCATAAATGCTTTTTTAGTATTGTTTTATCTATTTCCTTAGATATACAATGTTTTATGCATACAAATTGTACAGGTTGACCAAAACTGACCATATGCCTGAATTGAGAATTTGAATATTCTAGGGCCTCTAGTGGTAACCAGCAAAAAAATTCAAGATGACAACACCCCTAAAATTCCTTCCATAGATTTGTTCTAACAAAAAAAAAATAGGTTGTCAAACTTTACCCAGACATGTGAGCAAAAGTCTGAACGGAGGCTCTTTTCTAAAGTTGCCCCTTGACTAAGACGTTTTTGAAGCATCTTTGCTTTACAATAAAGCTGCTCATCAAATGTTATGACTGTGTACTTTTGGCCTAGGTTGTTGGTCATGTTATGGCTGTTTTTTAATACTGTCCAAAGTGTATTATAGTCAGGCGCTGGAGAATTAATCATTTGCATCATTCTGTTCAGTGAAGCGCAGAAAGTGAAGCCCTAAAAAGCATGGTGCAGAGCTCTAGCTAGCTTGCCTTGCTACCTTGCCTAGCTACCTAGTTGCTTCAATTAGCATAACATCCCATTACTAGTTAGAATGCAAAAAAAAAAGATGCTTATTGTGTGTGTGTTCAAAACGCCTATAAAAAAGTCATATTTTTTAACCAATATTGGACAAAATATAGCAATACAGTTAAAAAAAAAATTCAATTGATGTTTTATCCATTTCCCTAAATATAAAATCTTGAACATTGAAGATTTTGCATATAAACTGTACATTTTGACCATTATTGTGACCATATGCATGAATTGAGTATTTGAATGTTACAGCGCCTCCAGTGGTCACCAGCAGAAAAATCCAAGATGACAACACCCCTATTATTCCTCCTAGGGGTTCCTTCTAACAAAGAAATAAGGTTGTCAAACTTTACCCAGAAGCGTGAGCATAGTTATCAATCTTAGGGTTTTCCCCCCTGACTATCTATAAAAAAGTGATATTTTGTATCCAATATTGGCTAAAATATTACAATATGATTCATAAAGGCTTTTTTTAGTATTGTTTTATCTATTTCCTTAGATATACAATGTTTTAATATTGACAATTATGCATACAAATTGTACAGGTTGACCAAAACTGACCATATGCCTGAATTGAGAATTTGAATATTCTAGGGCCTCTAGTGGTAACCAGCAAAAAAATTCAAGATGACTCCCCTAAAATTCCTTCTATAGATTTGTTCTAACAAAAAAAATAGGTTGTCAAACTTTACCCAGACATGTGAGCAAAAGTCTTAACGGAGGCTCTTTTCTAAAGTTGCCTCTTGACTAAGATGTCAGTGTTAAAGTTTTGCGCTATTTGCTTCAGAGGAACAATTATTGCTACATGATGGGGGTGAAGTTGGGTGGAAGAGAATCTGGGGAATCTGGCTAATTCTACAGCTCAGGTGTTCACGTTTCAAATCCAAACTCTAAAAACTAAGTTACAGGACTGTGTTATGTCAGAGTTTTTGATCTGGCAGTCACTTCAGACATCCAAATATGCTTCAAAGCAAAGCAAATGTAATGCTCGGATAATATGTCCCCTTTAAGCTAACCAAATTACCCTGAAAAAGAGTGATGTGTGACTTTTGGGTCCACATAGACATCAGGTGTGTGGTGGAGGAAATTTGAAATTGGTACATTAGAGTGTGCTAGAGAGAGCTGAAGAGATTGCTGGAAAGAGACACGGGAAGGAGTCTTACCCCAGGGAGAAAACACTGCATCAGTTTTACTGAGACAGAAATGGAGAAAGGGAAATGTTGGTGTGACTGCGGTGTAAAATGTCTTCTCTTAAGGCGCCACGGCCTGATCATTGCGTGTGTGTACTGTACATATGTATGCATTTGCTCATGGTTTTCCACAAGTGTGATTGTGTTCATGTGCATTTGTATACTGTATGTGGGTAAAGTTTTGTCGACGGCCTTTAAGATGTAAAATCACATGCAAAGAGGAGAGGAGAAACCAAATCAGCTGAGTTCCCATGATAGTCTCTTTCTCTCTGACACACATGCGCTGATCTCTACCTCGAGTCTGAATCGAATCTCTGTCAGGTCACACAGATGTACGCAGCAATATGAGGAGCAGGGGGACTTGGAGAGTGTGTCTGAGTCTTGTAGGTGGGTATATTCACAATTGTAACATGATGGATGGTAGGGCAAGACAAGGACATGTACGCTCATTTTATAAAACCAATAAACTGCTCTTGGATGTACTATATGAAAAGTATGAACAGTCCATCAGGGTTAAGGCAGGAGCACCATGATGTACCTGGCTTTGGAAATCCACCCAGTAGCAAACAAGTTACGTACTGTCGTAAAACTGAAATAATATGATATAAAAAAATATGATATATTGTTTTTTCTTCTCTCCAGTAGCCTGTGCACTGAACGATTTCGATATTCCAAGACCCGCTGTACTAATATAATACTAATACACTAATATAACCTGAATGGGCTGTTATCGCCTTGATTATGGGCAAGACAGTTATTTAGAGAGGAAGGTACTCTGTTGGGACAACAAAGCATCCACAACAGAAGATGCCCTCGTGGGTATCATTTCATGCAACAGTTGCCAGCACATGTGTTCTGTTAGAAACTTCCTCAGGAGGAAGCTTGCAGTGGGTGTACATGGCAATAAAAAGCTAGAGAAATCAAGAAAGACCATAAACTAGCTCCCTGAAGTATTTACTCACCAGAATGCTTTAGGTTTTTGAGACACACACGCTGTAATGGTTAATAAACAAGAGTAATTTAAAGGCTAATAAACATAATTTTAAAAAAGTAGAAAGAAATGTTACAGTGATTTTCAGAGCAGTGTCTTCAGTTCATATTTACATAGATAGATGGATGGATGATGGATAGATAGATAGATAGATAGATAGATAGATAGATAGATAGATAGATAGATAGATAGATAGATAGATAGATAGATAGATAGATAGATAGATAGATAGATAGATAGATAGATAGATAGATAGATAGATAGATAGATAGATAGATAGATAGATGAGGCTAACTTAGCAGAGTTTAACTCACTTCCTTGAAAACCTTAGCTTTGCCGTTCGTGCCTTGATTTAACCTGTGACTGAACCTCCACTATCTACGTCTCCTCATAGTGACTACAATTAAACTGATTGAAGATGAGGTCCTTTTACAGTACACATGTGGAGATGGGCATTTTCCAGGAATAAGAACAGCTGTAGACATTGCTTTGCACTATAGAAGTGTATTTATAGCAGACTTTGTTCACCAATATCTTTAAACCATGTGGGAACATGCATAATACAAACACACACACAGGCGTGATCCATGCAGGGAAGAATTGTCAATACAGGCTGCTAGTGGTAGCGCCATTAGTTCCAGCAGCATTGTCTTTACCTACAACAACATCATGGCTGAGTGAAATGGGGCCCATTGAGGCTGCAGGTGTACAGCTTCCAAAGAAACAAGGGAAACTAGGGATGGTTTGATTCAGTTATTGAGGCACCTAAAACCTGAAAAAGACGGTTAAGTCAGTTTCAGAAACTAAAGCTCATTTTAGAAGCTGAGGTAATTTATACCTGCAGTTTGTTTCCGATGGTAACTTTTGCTTCACAAACCACAAACTTTGTGTGGCCTTAAGGGGCGGATATACTTGCTGTTGTAACAACTGCAACGTTGCTCACGTGGTACGCAAGGAGAATGCGTCGTACCGGTGGTAACCGGTTGGGGGCAGTATGCAGAGCCAGAGTTAGAAAAGTAATAAAATATTTGGTAGTAGTATAATAAACCAGCAGGTGGGATAAATATAAATAAACAAGACAGCAACACGGGATGAAGAGAAGATCACTGCATTGCTTTTCTTGTGATCTCGGTAAAAGAAACGGCGCGATCGGCGATAGTTTGTCAGGCCGTTCAACCAGAGTGGTCGGGAGACTGGAGACCTTGTTCGTCTTGCCGATGCAGACAATTGATGATGAGAAACAGCGGCATCCTGCACTACCTGACGGGGACGAGCTGTTGAGCTGCAGCAGCCATTTACAAGCTTGGAGCGTGCACGCGCATGTCGTCAGGAGATTAATTTACCAAAATATCTGGAGCAAAGTCGGTGTCGGTCGAGCGATGACTGAAGATAATCTGTATCCAGCACAGATGATTGATGATCGGTGGACAAAACATCCCACCAGCACCATCACCACTGCATCTTCCGATGAGCACGGACATAACGAGCACGACTCTATCTGCACCAGGACTCTGTTGATCTGCTGCCCGCTGTTTTGACACGCATGTTTGTCATGGTGCAGCGGCAATGTCACATCATAAATGTGAGGATAAACGCTACTCAGTGTCTCTTCAAAACAGTCTGCATGTTTCCGACTTCCGCGTCAAGTCACTTGTGGTCAGCTGGTGCTCTGACCCGGACCAGCGCCACTCACAGGCAGAGCGGGAACTTCAGGTCGGTACATGATCAGTGTCTTTTGGAGAACATGCATGTCGAGGCATCAAACGAATGCAGGATACGCCTGCCATGATGCGTACGCGTTCTGAGCAAGTATATTCGCCCCCTTAGGGTTTCTTTATTGTTTTCTCCCCTGTAGCCTAGTAGACTTTGATGGCCCACGAGAGCCATCAAAGAAGAATTTCACAGGTTTTCGGGTAGTTTGATTTAGAAATTGAGATCATGAATGATTCAAAATAAAAGTTCTTCTAGTAACATCCTACTTCCACTTGTGTCAGTAAACAAAGTTTCCTTTAGGATTTCCAAGTGTGATAGAGTGTATAATTGGAGCTCCTTGAAAGAGTTTTCTTTTGCAAGGGAACATTTTTATTGGGTGACTAACAAACATGAGCTTGTTAAGTTTGAGTTACCTTTCTGAATCATGTTTTTATACTTTTTTTACAGGCCGATTTGCACCTGCATGACAAGTGATTCTTTGGTACAATACGCCTACGTTTCATCACTTGTCACTCATGCAATATTATAACGGTCATTAAATATTTAAATTTTGCCTTCACTCAGTCTTGAATTGCTCCCAAGCCAAGTTTGTTTCCCTTTGGCACTACAGCTGTGCAACTTTTCCACAGAAAGATGTACTCAAGTTTGCAATGTGACTGCAATAAAAGCTGTAGTTCTAATGGAACGAAGTAGGAGCTCTATAATCACAGTGCCTTGAACTCAGTCAGCATATCAAAAGTTAATTGAACTAAATCTAAAGCCCTGATTTGAAACCAGAAATGTTGAGTTCCTCATCTCAGGATTTGTCAACTCTGAGTTAGTGTCTTAACTAGGACTCTGTTGAACTTGCTAAAATGTCAACTTCAAGTGCAGCAATTGAGAATCTTCCAGTTTGGTTAGCATTTGGGTTGTCAAGTCGGATGAGATAGGAAAGTATATGCTAATGTCCCATGGTAACTACAAAGCAACTGGCTCATTGCATTTCATTCATGCCAGAGCCACAAAGTGCAGTATCAGTAGTTGAAGCATTGGTTGTATTAGAGATGGCGAGACTTGTTACTGTATGAAAGTTTGGGTCATATAGGTCATGGTAGTTTGGAAATACTAGTAATTTGGTTTATGCAAGTTTTTTTGTTAGAAGATGTTAAAAGGATTTTGTTGAAGTTCTGGCAGTAACAATAGGTCAGCACTCATTAGGGCCTGAGCACTTAAAGTGCGAAGGCCCTATTGTATTGTAGTGTATTGTAATTTTTTTTTTTCCTCGTTTTTTTTTTCCTCTTTCTTCCGACGAAATGAGGACCTTTTTGCCCCCCTAAACGTGCCCCAAAAGTCACCAAATTTTGCACGCAAGCCAGGCCTGGCAAAAAAATGTATATTTAATGGTTTGCATTAATGGGCGTGGCCTAATGGCTCAACAGCACCCCTTAGAAGATTTCGTGCCTCAAGCCCCACAATACGGTTTGACGTACATGCACGAAAATCGGTACACACCTGTATCATTTCGCAACTTAAAGAAAAGTCTCTTGGCGCCATGGCCGAAACCAAGCAGGAAGTCGGCCATTTTGAATTAATCGTGTCATTTTGGCTTAATTTATGCCACTTCTTCGGCCGTTAATACGGCCCGAAACGTAACGTGCACCCAGGTGTGTTATTCATCAAAATATGCATCTCCATCCTGCCACGATGCACATTACTTCATGTGCGCCCCCCCTTCATCTGATTGGTCCATATTTGATAGTTCCTAATTTCTGCCATAACTTTTGAATGGTTTGACATAGAGAGTCGTGGGTGGTGTCATCGGACTCGGTTTTGACTCCTTCACCTTAATTGGTGCAAATTAGCCCCCCCCCTTCTTCTTATTGGTCGATATTTGATAGTTCCTATTTTCTGCCATATTATTTGAATGGTTTGACATAAAGAGTCATGGGTGGTGTCATCGGACTTAGTTTTTGAGTCCTTGATTTTTATGGGTGAAAATTGCATGCGCGAGGGCCCGTTCATCGCTGCTTGCAGCTTTAGTTTAAGTTGAAATTGTAATAATGTGGTTATTACAGAAATAGAAGTAATGTTGGGAACAGTGATTTGTGGTTATGCTTGAAACAAATACATATTCTTCATCAGTAGCACAACCCAAACCACCTCATGGGTTCCTGGGGAAGAAAAGGAGCTGTTGCTTGAAAACATAGAAATTGACCAAAAATATGAGGATAGATGCCTATCTATGCTTATCATAGTGTTCTTTGTGCAAGCCATTGTTTACACATTTAGAATAGAAATGATCTTTCGGAAGTATTTTCTGAACACTGATGGTGTTTTGTGAATTTACATCACATCCAGATGTCATAGTAAAATTCTTGAACTTCTTTTTTGAAGTCTTGTCAAATTACACTTACATGACAGAACTTTTTGGATATCTAGGGAGTGAAATCTTATAAGACTTTGCTAGACTTTTTTCTTCACTGATAAGGATTTATTTATTGTTTTAGTAGTGGGAGAGACTACAGGGATGTTTATTATTGATCATGAAGCAGATGACAGTAGTTGAACTCTCTCTCTCTGATCGTTAATCTGACCATAATTACATCAGGCATACGCCATAATCCAATAATTCAAAGATTATGAACATAACAAAATGCATTTCTCGGGTTTCCTATTGACCTGAAGATGCCCATTAAGTTTAATTATTTGTAACGTAATACTGAAATCCAATCTTTTTGTCCAAACACCAGAAGGAAGCAACTTCTTGGTTGAGGTGAACTCTAAACATGAGTAACATAAACCACTGACATACCCCGCATACCACAGGGTCCAAAGGACACGTTGCCTTCTTAAACAAATATAACCTCTAGCCCCCCCACCCACGGCCCCAGGGAGGATCACATGACTGGCACGGGAAGTCAAAGGCTAATGCCTTATTTAGATTTGCTGTATGTGCAATCTTAAAACCTTTCAACAACTATCACCCACCCAAGGTTGACTAATGCCAGTGTTTTTGGAAAAGATTACAGTCATTTTTTTTCTGATGTACTGATGCCGTATGTCTCTGTTATCTTCTGTTCAGCTTGCGAGTGATGATTCAAAAGTCGGTTTGTTTAAAAGAGCTGCCATTGGGATGGTCCTACAAGGTACCAGGAGCTTCTTTTTAAAGGTGAAAAGAGTTTATCTGAAGTTTATCTCTCATGACTGTCAGTGTGATGTGTTACAGCCTGCGTTTTTTGATTAGATAATGTAAATTAACATATTGCCTTTTCAGTATATCCTTATCATACATGAGCTCATGGGGCCAGCTGGATGTGCTAACTGTAAAATTAGGACCTAGAAAACCTGTTACTGAATCAATGCAGAATAAGAAACAGTTTGATTTGTGTGGCACATAATGTGCTGAAATTTCATTCTGGCACCATGGGGGGAAAAACAAAATTAAAAAAATCCAATGGAAAGCCAATTAGTGGCCGTGTGGTCATGGAATCATAAATTCCACTGGTTTGCTGAGGGTGGCTTAAGACCCACAAAAGTAATTTTGGGGGAAATAAAGGGTACTGGCACAGCAACATGAATGCATGAACTCTGAGTCAGATTGCTGAGAGGACTCGTTGAATTTGTCATGTCAAATGTCTGGACAAAGACCTCCCGGGGAGGGGGGCAGGAGTTGTTGGTACCAGGATGTTAGCCATAAATCCCCTGCTTCTGTGGGTTTGGGGGCCAGGTCTCTGTGTCAGGAGAAAAGCTTATCACTTTTGACACACTGTATGATCCACACTTGTATATAAACACTATGTTTTTGAACCATCCATTCACACTATAACAAATCCCTGTTAGCAATGGTTGGGAATTCCTTTGTTTTTTCCTGTAAATTTGTTAGAGGTTTGGTGTTTTATTAATACATTAATCAGTACAAAGAAATACTTCTTTCTTATGACTGTACTAAAGATATGCCTCCCTCTGGTTTCTACAGTAGGTGATGTTTGCTGTCAAAAACACCAAGTAAGAAATGGGCAAATAAATTGAGGGGCAATTGTGTATGGGGCAAAAGTATTTTATTTCAACATTGTTTGGATTATTTAAGCAGTGATTTTGTGTGAAACTGTATACCATTTTATCATTTCTTATAATTTTACTTTCCACAGATGTCACTGCATCTTATTTGGGGAGTTTAGAGGCCATAATACCTCAGACTATTTATGATATCATATGTTGCTATGAATGAAGTCATATTCCAGGATGGGGCTGGGGGCAGATTAATTCAGGATGGGGTTGGGGTCAGGTTCATTCAGGATGGAGCTGAGGTCAGGTCTATTCAGAATGGAACTGGGGTCGGGTTCATTCAGGAAGAGGATGGGGATGGGGCCGGGTTCATTCAAGATGGGGATGTCGGGTTCATTCAGGATGGGGATGGGGATGGGGCCGGGTTCATTCAAGATGGGGATGGTGTCGGGTTCATTCAGGATGGGGATGGGGATGGGGCCGGGTTCATTCAGGATGGAGCTGGGGTCAGGTTAAATCAGGATGGGGATGGTGTCGGGTTCATTCAGGATGAGGATGGAGCCGGGTTCATTCAGGATGGAGCTGGGGCCGGATTCATTCAGGACAGGGGCTGTGTTCAGGCTTGCATATCTGTCTGTCTCATCTGTTTTAAAACGTTTTTCCACCTTCACACTGCCCAGCCTTGGGCCACAAGTGTGTCTGTATCTGAGTTCATCCTGGGCCATAGGTGGGCCACCTCTGGCAAATCAGATCTGGGCCACCAAAGGGCCATCATTCTTTGTGGTATAAGGACCAAGTGTTTTTACATTATAAAACAAAGGCAAGGCAAGTTTATTTATATAGCACAATTCAACACAAGGTAATTCAAAGTGCTTTACATCGACATTAAAAGTGTCAAGACATAATTAGACAGTAAATAACAAATAAAATGAAATAAAATTATGAGAAAAGAAGGTAAAATAATAAAAAGCACAAGTTGCTGATTTAAGAGTACGCTTAAATAACAAATAAATGAAATAAAATGATAAGAAAATAGGTAAAAATAATAAAAAGCACAAGTTGTTAAAAGTAAGGGCAGTAGAGTACAGCAGGTAAGTATTTAATTTAGGAGTACGCTTGAGTAAACAGTAATGTTTTTAACCCTGATTTAAAGGATCTACAGTTGGAGCAGACCTCAGGTCTACAGGAAGTTTGTTCCACCGGTGAGGAGCAGAATAAGGCCCCGTCCACACGTAGCCGGATATCTGCGGATATCTGCTAAACCGGAGATATTTTCCTACGTTTGGACCTGTCATCCACACGAAAACGCAAATAAACGAAGCTTTAAAAAAACTCCGGGCAAAGTGAAGATTTTTGAAAACTCCGTTTATGTAGATGCGTGTAGACACACACAACCGGAGTTTTGCGTTTTCGAACGTCACATTATGCTCCAAAACAACAAATCTGCTCTGACGTGCGACTTTTGTTTACTACACAACTACAGATGATCCCGCATCTGTTCTCCCAGCTATTTATTAAATAAATGGTATCTGGTCTTGACCACCGCTTACTGCGTTACACCGACACAGAGGCTACGCGGCGACGCGCACCCTGCGGAGCCGCGGAGCCCGCGGTGCGCGGGCACTGCCCACTGCCCTGCGGGCACTGCCCGGCTCCGCAGTACCCGCGGAGCCGCGGAGGTGCAGCTTCCCGAGGAGCACTGTCATAAAATAAGCTGAGGATTAAGGTTTAAGATGATGTTAAACACATGACATCTAAAACTCCACGGCACCGTCGCAACAATACGACACATCTCTCTCCCTGCACGTTTGCTCAAACCTGATGGAGGTCAGTTTTATTGTGAGGTGGGGATTTCACGCCACAAGCTCATTTTGTTAATATTGACCCTCATTTAGTCCCGTGCAGGGCGCTGCCTCCAAATGAAAGAGCAACAGAAGAATACATATTTGAAGTGCGTTAGGTGTGTGTGTGCAGGAGGATCTCAGTGGAAACACCCACATCTTCACCCAAATCTTCACTTTGCCCGGAGATGATCTAGGTTAGAATGCTTATGAATGTGGTCGAAAACGCAGATCTTCGGTTATGTGTGGATGCAAATTTTTTTATAAATGGAGGGGGGAAATATTCGTTTTTAAAAATACCCGGCTACGTGTGGACGGGGTCTAACTGAACGCTGCCTCACCTTGCTTGGTTCTGGTTCTTGAGACACACAACAAACCAGATCCAGATGAAGCTCAGGGGTCTGGGAGCTTCATAGGAACTAACAGATCAACCATGTATTTTGGTCCAAGACCATTCAGGTCTTTGTAGATCAGCAGGAAGATTTTAAACTCTGTACTTTGACTCAATGGAAGCCAGTGTAGTGATTTCATGACCGGTGTAATATGGTCCAGTTTTCTGGTGTTTGTAAGGACTCTGGCAAAAAATAAAAAAAATATAACAGTAATCCTTTGTCATCGGCTGAAGATATAAAAGTTTCCTTGGACCTTAAGCTGTTTTTGTTGTTTAACACACATGGAAAAATGTGCAGAAACTGCAATGATGTTTAAGTAATGGGGGATTTGTGACAGACAGCAGAACACTGAATTAAATCAGTAGCTCAACTTGTTTTACTTTAGTCCAAGTAGGCTTGTTAAAATAAGTGGTGGGTGATTTTGTTAATATTTTTCCTGATTCATTGAAAACATTTGACACTTTTGGATGAGTGTCCTTATAGGAGTAAGCACATTGGCTGTTTTTTTTTCCAACGCGCACCACACTGTTTGTGTCTCATTTTTCAAATTCATTAGCAGTGAGAGGGCTCCATATTTCACTGCCACAGAATACCAATGTAAGGTAAATTAGACAACTCTCAGGTAGATTGAAAATAATCAGATTCACTCTCACATTGCTTATTTATTTTGATTCTTGGAAACAGTTGCACCCATTCAGGGAATGGCTCAGGTGGAACAAAATAGTTTTAAAGTTTCATAATTAATCACATTTAACAGATAAAAAAAAAGAAATGAAATAAACTACAACAAGCATTGCAAGCATTGCTCTTCATTTTATTGCAGTGCTCCCCCCACCCCCACCAAGTATTAAATCCAGCTGGGAGCAAACAGGACAGTTTTTAACCGGAGAGTCTGGAAATGTCTATTCAATGAAAATGAGACAAGGTATTCCTAAAATCAGCATGCAAGCTCAGCAAACCTTTCTGGAATACATAGAACTTTAATAAGTAATCCTTTCTCCCACTCATCCGATATTTTACCACAATAATTAGTATGGAAGGAAGGTACTCTGCATCTTCTTTAAATGTTAATCATGCTGAGCAGTGGGTATATTCACAATCCTCAAAAGATGTGGCTGTGCTCTGCAAACCTGCATATACATTAACTTAATCCCTGTACTCCTGCTTCACTGCTCTCACACACTCCAGCTTTATCATGAAGATCGTGTTAAACCCAGAGGTCTGCTCCCTGACAAGAACTAATGCTGTGCACTAAAACTATAATATAAAACTCGATCTCAGTTTGCCCATGAAGAAGTTGGTTTTCCAACAATGTATTTTAAAAAACAGTCACAAGATATTTAGACCCTTATTTATGTAATCTATCAAGTTATCTTTAATATCTCTACGAGCTCCGCACCTTGGTATTGGCCTTATAAACCATCCAGTCTCTGGCAGATCGAAGACTTTGTGTGAACCCACTGGGCACAAAAGCACCATGATCCACCTGTGTTGTGAATAGTGGCCACAAGAACTATAAGACTGGTCCCACAAGAGGGACTGCAACGTGGGTTAGAACTGTGCCAGAAACAGTCGTCCACTCTGCTCTGCTAAAAGCATGCCGAAACTATGTCAGTGTTCAGCCACGCCAGTTTATCCACAGCAACTCAAGCTAGCTGGAAGTCAGACAAAAGAATTGCACAATCTAGATGATTTTCAAAATAGAAAACATAAGTGGGCTCTGACTTGGGTATCAACATTACAGTAATCTACGAGGCCAAAACAGAGGTTCCCAGAGGAGATCCCCACCACATAGTAAAAGGGGTTAATATTAGAAGTTAAAAAAGAACATTTTATTTTAAATCACCCATCTTTTTTCTAAAGATTATAGCTAAAAGGACAGTCTTCTAACAAGCAGATTTCTTCGGGATTTTTATGTTCTCTCAAAACTTTGGGTACTCACCATCTCACGAATCCTGTCAAAAGGCAGAACTCAGAAGGGCTGCTTGGGGATGAAAAACAACCATGGCACAGCCAGACTGCAGAGTTTCAGCTCCCAGTGGGACCCTGGGGTAAGGAATTATCTAGGAGCCATTGTAGTCTTTTCTGTTTGCTTGAGGTCATTATCACTGTATCACATTATCACTGTTTTTGCCCGTCAGTATTGCTGGAAGGCATCCCCATAGTACTGTGCAGCCTCCACCATGCATCCCCACAGAGATTAGTCAGTTGGTGAATATTGCTTGACTCTGTAGTCAGTTCTTTTCCACATGTGCTCAGCATTCCTTGATCACCGGAAAAGTGGATGAAGTGGGCTGGAAAATGTCCAGCACTCCAGTACAATCCTGGCTCCAGGCAACAACTGAATATTTTAAAGTCTGTGTTTTTTTTTTTTGGTTTTGTTATTTCCCTTTTATTTCCCTCGGCTGATCTGTACATCAAACCTTGATTGTCATACAGCCATACAATATAACCAGATTTCCTTTGTAATGTATGTTTAATCCTTTTTTCTTGTGTTAAAGACTTAAGTAAAGGTCTGAAAAAATTCCAAGGGGCTCACCTCAAAAGGTATAATGTATCATTGTTTGGCCTCACGTACCATTTTGGGCTCACTTTCCTGCACTAGGCAAACTTGTATTAATGAATGATTTTTTATTCTGTGTGCATGTGTCCATAAAACAGGATGACTCAAAAAAATCAAATAAAAAAAAAAAAAGGTTTAGGGGCCCGTTGACTTCCATCCATTAGCCAATGCGGTCTTACAAACCTATTCACCAAACCAGCAGTTTAGTGTAATATTGTAATTAAAGCAGCACACACCGTTGTTCACCTTAAAATGTCAGTTCCAATTTTATAAGGGGTAAACCCCCTTCAAGCAGCCATCACCATCATGAAAAAAAAAATCCTCAAAAAAGGTAAAATTCTTAAAATTCTGATAAACATATTTTGAAGTGTATTCAGGGCTGATTTGTTGAATCGCTGCCATGCAGTAGTCCAGAGCTAGGCTTCTGCAGTTGTTTGTAGTCAGCAGTCTTTGGGTCATTGAAGAATGTTCAGTTTGTTCCAAAATGGGTCATTCCCAAGTCAGAAAATAAGAAGTAATTTCCTTGATGGATAAAGAACAGCATTCAAGCTTACACACAGCTGTTCATGCACTTGATAAGAAATGTCTGAATCTGACATTGGAAAATTTCAGCCAAAGAGTTAGAATGAAGGTGGAAAAGTTGAGGTGGAGCAAGCAAGATTATTATGTTGCTTTTACTTCAAGCAATTTAAGTTGAAACACCGGTTAACCAGTTTCTCAGGAACAAAAAGCTGTCCAAAAGTGTAGCAATCTCGTGCTACTGGGGTCGCCAGACAGGAAAGAGGACACAGGGTTTCGTGAAGAAATTTTCAATCTTTATTCTCACCCAGACGTGTATCAACACTCGGCAGCTCAGTGTCATGCCTGTAGAGCAGAACCCTTTGCTGGAGTGCAGCCACTCCTTAAATAGCCAAGCAGGTGGAGAGATTGATTGGCCAATCAGCTGAACCAGGCCCGCGCCACCTGTGTGCTGCTCCCCTGCAGACCACACCCAATCCTCCACCCTGCCACAAACCCCATCGCCCGACTCAGGCCGGGGACCATCCGGCCTAGCCAACTCACCCCAACAGCTCTGGAGGCCGCCCTCTGGGCTGGGCCGACAGGTGAGAGGGCCGTTCTCGGTGCTGGGCCGAGGGTGGCCTCGGGGCAGACGGAATCCGCGGCGCTGGCCGAGGTGCGTCCAGGACCACCCCCTCCCCGACGCAGCACTGCTCCAGCAGCTGGTCCGCCTCCGGAACCGGCGCGTCCAGGACCGCCTCAGGAGCCGTCGCGTCCAGGACCGCTTCAGGAACCGGCGCGTCCAGGACCGCCTCAGGAACCGGCGCGTCCAGGACCGCCTCAGGAACCAGCACGTCCAGGACTGCCTCAGGAATAGGCACGATCGGGACCACCGAGGGCCGCCCCAGACGGTCCCGCACCGCTCGCCTCACGTACGGGCATGTGAAGGGGAAGGGGTTGTCCTCCGAGGACCGCCCTGGACAGTCCAGCACCAGTCGCCGCACGTCCGGGTAGGTGAAGGTGAACGGCCTGTCCTCCGCGAACAGAGTAGGCGGGCGACCCCACCCTGCTTGCTGCTGCACTGCCAGCGTGTCCAGCGCTGCGGTCTGCCGCTCCGCCTGGCTCTGGATCAGGGCTGCCATGTCCGCCAGCACCTGCGCCACCGCCTCGAGGGTCCAATCCCCACGTTCCTCCGTCATCCTGTTGGGCCCCACGTTGGGCGCCACTGTAGCAATCTCTTGCTACTGGGGGTCAACCAACAGGGAAAGAGGACACAGGGTTTCTTAACTTTTATTTGCACACAGACCGCAACGTGTATCCGTACACTCCACCACTCTGTGTCATCCCTCCCCGTCTCCAGGGCCCGCACACTACTGAAATACACAGAGCATAAATTAGGCACACCTGTTCCAGCCGCGTCACCCGTGCACTCCCACTCTCCCCTGCAGAGCACGCCCCAATCCTGCACCCTGCCACAAAAAGGAACATATGAAAGGTTCACATTTGTTCACTAGTTTTATAACAGCAACAGTTCCAATAAAATGTACTGCCATGTAAGGCCTAAAAAAATGTTTTACCATTTCTCTCTACCAATTTGCTGGCTTTCTACCAACCTTCCACTTGTATGTATTTTACTTCCACTTTAAAATTGTGAGATGCTGCCATTCCTGGGCTGTGTTGTGGAGACACAGCAGTCATAGCTTCCTCTGGGCCGTTGATTGTGGCTTGGAGGGTTTGCACATGCTGCTTGAAAATATCGCTTTTTTGGACAACTATGAGAAGGTACCTCTTTATATATATAATTATGAATATAGGCTGTGCTAGCACTCAGTTGTGGGGAAAAAAGGCTGAGAGAGGGTGAGATCAGACAGACTCGTTTGGCCTCCGTAAGAAAGAGTCTGCTCATTTTTAAACCACCATTTAGAGATAATTGATCTATATGACTGAAACCTCTCCACACAGAACCCTCGCTTTGCTGTGTTTTAATCTCACACCACCTTCCATGGCCATGTTTCTGATAAATTCAAAAATCACATTTTGGCTTCATTGCCTTCTCTCTGTAGCCATCTGGCACACATGCAGCACAGCTATTTACATGAATTACGTTATTTAGCTTTCATACTTAAAGGATTTGTAATATCACTGATGGAGGGATTTCCAAGAACTGTCCACTTCCTGTAAAGCTTTGCAGCATCTTGCTTCCAGCTGTCAAACTCTAACACACAAGCACTAATGCACTAAACACAAATAAGCGCAAAATTGACTCTTAACTGGCACTTTAGTGGAGGTTTCTTTTGTGATTTAAACATGTTTACATTTGCAGACCCAAAACACTGCCTTTGAACAAAAAAGGCTCTGTTTTATTTTTGCTTTGGTTCTGTAATTTCAGTTGTGGCTTTCATCAGACAAAAGCAATGCATTGTGCTTGTTTTTCAAGCAATGATGGTCAACAGCTATGCTGTTGAAGGAGTGCTGTTTCCATGATTAAGTTAAACAGTACAATTAAACCTTTGTGTTTCCTTCTAGCAGCATGGTGGCCATCTCAAATATGTTCTCAAGTCAGACTTGGCCCACGAGGATGCCTTGTCAGGAATCTGTTGAGTCTGTTTTGAACCACAAGTAAAAATAAAGACGGCAAAAAGCAAGCAGTTGGAATCTTATACTGCCATCTCCCTCTTATACTCTGACCATTTTAAGCCTGGGTTCCCCTTGTCCTCTGTCAGTCTGTATGAAATATGGATCATATCCCTCGTGTTCAGTGGTAATGCTAAGATGATTATCTTTGCTAAGGACAACTTGTTGCTCCCATCTGAAAAAATACTTTTTCTCTACTTTTTAACTAACAGCATTTTGTTGTAACCTATAACATTTTACAACATAGTTAAATGAGTAAAATATATATATATATATTATTTTATTTGCTTATTTGTGCTGCACTTGTTAGCACTGGATGCTAGCACAGCATTATCCCTAAAATCCACCAAACAATTTGACATTTTTATGCACATGTGAGGCAAATCACGCAATGAAAAACAACAGAAGAAGCTATTCTGTAAATTGCTCCATGGATTATGAAGTTCCCACAGGCAATGATGGACTAACTAGTGAATGTCATGAGGGACTGGACGCATGTGGAATTGAGGAATTCTCACATCTTTTTGTTGACTTTTAACTGTTGGCACATGCTGTGCACCATTTAACACCAGGGCGCAGCTTTAGAGATGTTTCCTGTGTATTTGAAGGTAAGCATACAGCTCTTGATCAAGCAACACGTACGTTTACATGCACCAAGAAAAAGTCGAATTGTTGCCTTAATCTGACCTACATCGAATTTTTAAAAGCCATGTATACACCTTAGTCGAACGGAACTGAACCCCTTGATAACGAGCTGTTAGCGCCAGATAATGCGTCCTAATTGGAGTTATTCCGGCATATATACACAACCCCTGATTAGCCGAGCTGCTGACTGCTCCGGGACTCCCCCTTCTGAAAGTGACAACACCGCGAAAGCCAGATTATAAACACAGTAGGAGCAGAAGACAAACAACAAAGAAGGAACCGGAAGAACGCCAAAGTGCGTGTGGCGCCACCTAGCATCGTAGAGTCGAACGCACCTCACTCAATAATCGATTGTCTTCTTGTGCATGTATACTTGGATTTTTTGGAAACTCCAGTTTAATCCTTATCTAGATTGTTGTCAATAGCTTGATTTATATGTGCATGTAACCGCACTGACTGTCTTAGAGGTTGGGAATGTGAATATGCTACATCAGAAGTGAACAGCTCTGAACTAATTAATTATGGCGCAGTGGTGGAAAGAAATATTACGCCATTCCACATCCATGTGTATCTTACAGTACAGCATGATGGAATAAAAGCCCTACAGAGGTGCTTGACTGACAGTTTGAATGAGGATATAATCTTATATGTTTGTTTTATATGCAAACAAGTATACAGAGTCACACACAGTCAGCTTATTGCAACAAAACCATCAGTAATGAGTCTGGTGATATTTCTGCAAAACTCTGAATGGCATTCAGTGTCAGAGCTGTTCACTGAGATCAACCAGGATTCATGTTAATACCAGGTGCATACAGCTTCTCCCTCTCTTTCAAGCTTGGTTTTAGCTCTAAAAATGATTGACATTGCTAAAATCCTGAGAAAGTAGAGAAAATGTTTAACGGAAGCTTAAAAGGCTCCGTCTCCCTTCTCTTTCACACACACGACAGAACTTGAATGCTCTCAAGCTAATGTAAAGTGAAATGATTTCTGAGAATTCCCATGCTTCAGGTACCTTGCAGAAGTCCTCCCAAAGGCTTGGCGGCTGCAGGTCTGCCTGTCACACTGAACACAGACACACAGGTCTGTTTGGTTCTTTCATCGGGACTGCCTGACTCTGGTCCTGTTCCACTTTTCCTGTCTCTATCTATCTAGAGACACATCACTCAAAGCTTTGTTGATGTTGCACAGCAGGCACAGATTTGTCATGTACCAGAAGCATTTTTGTGACGGAAATACAAAATACATATACTAAAAAAGAAAATGGAAAAAAATACAGAAAATAAGCAAAAAAAGTAGCAGGCAGTAAAATATGGTGGTTATGAATGACAATAAGTTGTGAATTAATTTAAAGCTCAAAATAAACCAAAATAAACCAAGCCGTTTTATTTCTCTTTATCTCAACATTCATCTTTTCATTATAGTATCTAAATTAGCAGTGTTTGTAATGTGTTTTGTTCATCTGGTGAATGAAGTGATTGTTTTCTTCTTCTTTTGATGAAGATTTCGGATTCATCAATTTCTAATCTTGTGCAAAGCCAGAAGGTTTAGTTTGTTCAGGGTTAGTCTTCGTTTGGAAAGTTTTCTAATCGTAATTCATTGAAACAATAACCAGCATCTTACATATACTAACTTACTTTAATAGTTGAATTCTGATATTAAGATTTGACTTTCATATCATATCATCATATCTATTGAAACTGACCCCTGTGTTCTGCTTTAAAACAATGCTCCGACTGTTTCCAAATACTGGAAACAAGGATTATCTGTATCTACGCATTCAGAATGTTTGTCCAAATACAAGAGTTACATTCCAGTAATGCTCATTGAGATATCTCAAGCTTTCCCTTTCTGCTCAGAGACTTCTCATGAATGAAAGATTGAATGTTTAGGGACTTTGAGGGTTCCAGGTTGGGGGTGTTGGTGATGTGTAGAGCAACTGGGGGCAGTGGGGGATCTGATTTAGTGTTTCTGACATGCTTAATTGTCCACGGGGAAACATTTGGCTTGCACATTTTCACAGAGAAATCTCTCAGCACTTCATCTCTTTACCTTTTTTTCTGGTCACTCAGTTTCCGTTTCCGTGCCTCCCCAAGGACAGTCAAATGTCACACTAACTAGTTATGTCACGAGGTGAGTTTTTCTATTGCAATGTTTCTTGAACTTTTTCAACCATGAGGTGAACTCAGGACAATTAGCCTTTCACCAGCGGGACCCAGTTTAATTGACCCGTGAGAAGTCCATGACCCTGTACTGCATCCTGATCCATCGTTTCAAAGATGCAGGGTGTGTATGTAAGGGTTTAAATATAGCCTTTTACTCTGGGAGCTGTTCTAATGAAAACATTCCCTGGCTACTTTGTGACCCAACAGAAACAGAACCTTTTTATTTCAGTTCCTGAACCTTTTAAAAAAAATGTCCAGTGTTTAGTCAAAGTCTGGTTTGTGTGCAAAACTGGGTCGTGGGAATTCAGAAACTCAGCCTTCAAATTACTCTCTACAAATTTCTGTTAACGTTCATTGGCTGCATTATGTTGCAAGAGCCCTGGTTTAGCTCACCGAGTGCAAGCTCAGGTTTTCCATGCGAGTCAGCGTTGCGCCACAAGAACAGGGTTAAAATGAATTAATTTCTGCTTCATCGTCCTCAAGGGGGGATACTTGAAGCTAAGAGTTACAGAAAAAGTAAATTTGTTAATAAAAACACATACTGAAAAGAGGATTGTCGTCCTCATGTATCTCTCACATACCAGAGTTATACAAATGCGATGGCTTGCATATATTTGAGTGAAGTCACTAACAACTAAACAGCTGTGCTATAACACTTTTGACTTTGTTTGGTGCAACTTAAGTGTGAAAATGTGTCATTAAGGAAGTGGTTTTTCTTTGCTGGGTACGGTGTCACCACAGAGCCGGGTCAGAGTAAAACAAGTAATTCAGCTTTCCCCCCTTCAATTCCATCTACTTTAACATCATGGTGCATTTGCAGTACCTTTGAATCGGGTGGAACAAAGCTGGGACACTGACCTCAAACGTCTGTGGAGTAGAGGGGTGGAGGTGACTTGAAATGCCCGTCTGGACCAGCCTCTACAAACACAGCAATAACACTTGACTGACACATGTCACAGATTCAAAGTCCTTAAGGGCAGGTGTGTTATTAGATACATTCTGTTTGTAAAGACTAGACTAGAATATTATATTTCTATTTATTCAGATATTTCAAATGTTTGGCTGAAGCTTTGAACTATTGTGCCCATTCATCCAATTCTTCATTGCGAGCTGTTATTCCAACCGTCTCATTTACTGGCATTTCAGAGACCCTGACAACTCTGTGATTTTCTCAAGGTGTCTTTCGGTGTTTGGTGCACATTGATCATGAATTTGAGGCTGCAGTGGTAAACAAGCAACAAGTTCCTCTGAAACGGGAGGGGGGTGGAGAGCTGCACCTGTAGCTGTAGTGTTGGGACATGTTAACAATGACCGTGTTTGTGATTTTGTCTTTCTATATCAGCACAATTAATTTGAAATAATGCAGTCAAGATGGAAACAAGGTGTAGATTTCAGCTTTAACTTTAGAGATTACACAAAGATATGGCATTTAACATGTAGGAATTACAGCCAAATTAAACAAAGGAACCTTCACTTTGAAGGCCTGAAAAGTATTTGGACCATTAACAGAAAAGAAGTTAATTGACCAGGTGTGATTCGTTACCTCATTACATACGGCCCAAGTGCCAAGACTAAAGCACCAGGTTGAAGCCAAACTGGAAGTTGTAAAAAATAGCAGCTCAGCCACTGATCACTGGGAGCTGGCTCCAAAATTGAATCAATGTCCACTGAACAGCCCCAATACAGCTGCAAAGCTTAAAAAAGAAAAGAAAAGAGAAAATATTTTTGTCTCCATGGCTAGATTTTTGTGTGTATGTGTGTACCAGAACAGGTTAATTCATATAATATCATCAGTCATCGTCAGGCTATGAAACTCAGGGAAGCAATCGCCGGCTTGTGCTAATCCACGGTTGGTTGGTTTTACGGCATTATCATCTTACGTTTAACCTGTTGTGATGCCAATATATTTTTTGTTGAGCCACTATTTCCTGCAGTGAGAAGAAAAACATGCCTGATACCAATAAAGTGAAAACTGCACTGTAATCCAGCTGCAGACTGGTTCTTGTGGTTCAACTTGTTGGTCATGTATCATAAGGAATCTTTTCATACTGAAATACAAAGATAAGGTGAGTTTTCGTATGTAAAGAGCTTCCCAAATGTGTGAATTGCACAGTGATGGTGCTTTGTCTGAACAGCTTCAGTCATTCTCCACTGGTTCCAGAGCTCAGCTGTGTGTTGTGGCTGTATATGAATGCATTTGCTGTGGAATATCTTTCAGAAATCCCAGTAAGAGGTTTTAAAGATACAGATGGAGGCCCTTAAATGTGGTATTAGACACATATGAGGGGTATACAGAGCCTATTACAGTTATTTTTGAGGTACTTTTTCCAGCTCGCCGTCCACTGTCAGTTTCTCTGTTCCCGGCTCTGCCTAAATTCAACTTATGATGCGTGTGAAAAAAGATGAGGCATGTCAAGCTGAGTCAGTTCATGGATAAATGGTACTGGGTTCAGTCAAGGTGTCAGACCTGAAAGTACAAACATATCACTTTTTTTCCACACTAATACAGCCTGACTGAAGCTTATTTCAGTGTTCAAAAAGATTTTGATCATGTGTTGGTGTGGGGTTTTTTGCCCTTTATGTCAATGCAAGTTTGAGGAGACCTAAAATCAGAAAATGAGACGTTGCTCTCCTTAATGATCTAATTCTCCAAATTTGCCTCTGTTCCTCCTCCCAGTCAGAACCAGCAGACATTGCAGTGCATGGTTTAAAAAAAAAAGACTCTCCTCTTGTTTCTTTTAAACGGCTTACCTCAGAACTTAAATTATCTGCCTTTCGTCTCCTCCTCCCTTTCCCTCCCCCCTCCCCTCCCCCTGAGACCTGAGACCTTGGACAATGATGCCGATAGTATTTAAGAAGGAAGCCGAGGATTTTCCATGAGGCTTCAATCTTGGTCTCATATAGAGCGACACCACATGAACACACACCAGGCTGCCAAACCAGGGTTTATAATGGCTTAAAATGTACAGAGGACAGTTGTAGTGGAGAGGAGGGGGTGAGAGAGACAGACAAACAGGGAATCGAAAAGAACTGAAAGCATAGTGAGGAAGTGAAGTTATTTTTTCTCACAAAATATATGGAAAAGGGTGAACATGAACATTTTTGTATCAAAACATTTAGTGCTGGAAAGTTTAATGAGTGTGTTCAATAAAGGCACAAGAAATGATATATACTTGGGTGTTAGCAGCTTAAGCACATTGCAGGTCACATCGGCAGAGCAAATTTGTACAGAAAGACAGTTAATTCCACAGGGTTTCCTCTGTTATGGCCCCGTCAGAGCATCTCAGTTGAGTTTAAGGTCTAGATAAGACATTGACTGGGCCAATGCAACACCATTTTTCTTTTTTTTGTTATTCAGTTGTAGATTTGCTGATTTGCTCTGGACCATTGTCCTGTTACATGACTCGGTTTCAGCTTGTCAGCTTTTTTTTCCCTGTATAAACAATTCAGGTTGTGAAAAGACACACTTAGAGCTGTCCATGTATGATGGAATTATGCAGAATTAACTTTAATATGAGGTCTAAAAAGAAAAGAAGAGATAAGAAGTAGCCTTTCCTTGGAAACTATTCATACAAATCATAAGTGTTCAGTAGCTTTGTGGTTTTCTTTTGTTCAGACAAGGATAAGAGGTCTTACCTTAAAACTTTTCTGACAGTTTCGGCAGAACTTCCGCCTTCTTCAGAGAGTGTCACGTGATGGAATGTGACACGTCTTAGCAGCTGTTGTTACTATGAGGGCGTAACCAACCAATAAGTGTTCAGTGTTACTCTAATTATAATGTCATGTAATTGAGCATTTAACATGCCAACTGAGGGCTGTAGAGTCTGAGATGCAGCTCTTATTTTCATTTAGAACATAACATCAGTGTCAGAACATTTGCACTTGTGAATAACTATTCTTCCTGTAAAACGATGGACACCAAATTGATAAGAAATGGGTTTACAACCCTTCCCACACTGGCATCAATAATTGTTTCTCTATTGTCATTACTCATGTCTTTCCTTTTTAGCATTATGTTAGCACACACCCGTAATGCTCAAGACCAAACTGCCAGAAGTTCTGCTTTAACAAAGGGATGCAAAGTTGATCCGCAGCACCTGGCTGCTACTGTACTTACCCAAAGGATTCCTCTGGAAGCATACGGTTGTACTTAGTTTTCACACAGTGTCAGAAAATAATCATGATACTAGTTATTATTTCTATATATGACATCCTGAGACATACAACCTTAGAACTGAAAACATGTGTACTTTCTTTTTTTTTTACGTCTGATAATTAGGTGAAATAAAGTGAAATACTGTAAAGTGACTATACTTGGGATCCGATATAAAAAGAATAGTAAAACTTACTGCAATAAGAAACGTGGTGCAAAATGAGAAAAGCAGTAGGAACAAAGGACAGAAATGATCCCATATTCTTAACCTCAGGCAGATCCAGCTGAGCTTAAAACCACACAGCCACGTGGCCACCACATCTTTCCATTGGGTGTATCTGCACGAGTGTGAGTACGTGTGTGTGTGTGTAAGAGAGAGAGAGCTACATTTATAGTGTGTTAAAGTGCAGTGAATGTGTGTGTGTTCAGATGTTAATGGGGTGTGTGCAGGCCATTTCTGCATTTACAATGTGTCTGAGTGCACAGCTCTTTTGTTTAATGACGTTGGTTTTTTTGTGCGTTTCCACGTCACTGATGAAGCCGCTCTGGTTGTCAGAGCAGCTGTGGGCTTGTGTGTGTATCTTTGGGGTTTAGTGTGTGCTACATTATGATGTGTGCTGAAAGTCAGATTTCCTTTGATGCTGCTCAGCCCAAGTGAAGTGATTGTGCATCTGCGTGCAATGCATAGATCTGATGTTCTGATATTGTCCTGACCTCACTCCTTCGCTGCTGTGTGCAAACCTGCTACTGAACCTGTGATCGTGTATTAGGATGTGTGTATCTTGTGTGTGTAAGAGACTGTGTTGGCTGCTGCATATACATTAACCGTACGTAGCAACTACTCTGTTTTACCAGTGTGGTCTCTATGTTATGATTTGACATCATGGAATACTTTGGAATAACACAGATGTGAGCAAATATGAAGTCAGAGATTTGGAAACTAAAATCCCACTAAAGGCTGTAAGTCATTCAATCTACAAAGCCAGCATCTACATTATGAGAACTACCATCTTTCTCATAGTATTCCTGTAGCAGGGCGAGTGCTACGGGGGCCCGACCGACAGGATAGAGAGGACACGGAGTTTTGTGCAGAACCCTTTATTAAACAGGATCACACGTGCACCAACACCTCCAGCCAGCAGCACCTTCGCAGGGAGACGAGAGACCTCTTTCTGCTGTGCAGCCATGCCTCATGAAGGCAGGCAGGGTGGAGAGGTTGATTGGGGCCACCTGTGCCCTAATCAACCTGAGTGGCTGCAGCTCCTCCACCCTGCCACAATTCCTGTTATTCTTTCCCTTTTTATTGGGAAAAGTGACATCTCATTTAGCATCAAGAAGTGAATCAATGAAGATCACTATCAAAATAATGATACATATATATATATATATATATATATATATATATATATATATATATATATATATATATATATATATATAATGTTTTTTAATATAAAACAATAAAAAAGATTCCTTAATGTTATTAACTTAGTTTCGATATCTCACTACTGGCAGCTCCACTCTTGAGTAATTCAGTCACCTGCTGTGCTCCACCTCTCATGTAGTTGGCGTGGTCTTCCTGAATTGGCCAAACCCTCATCTGCTGAAGAAGGTGAAGGTGATTTCTGAGCAGATTATTCAGAGAGGGCTAACTGAGATGACTTTGAAGAGTCAAAAATTAAAAGGATAGGTGGATGTACACCATGTTGACAAACAGGCATGAATGTATTCACACAGACTGGTCTACTGCTAGTATTAACTTCTTCCCCTGCCATGCCTTTAAAATGTGTCCGACAATGGATTTTACATTGTCTTGTTGAAAAATACATGGACATTTATTTTTCTGCATTCCAGACTCAGAAGAGACATTTGCCAAGGGTGCCGCTACAACCTGAGACTATCACAGAGCCTGCTTGGTTCTTTTTGTCTTTGGTCCGGAAGACATTTATTTCAAGACAGAAAATGTCAACCATGCCTCTGGATGAGGTTAACGTCCATCCAGCCATTTTCTGCCACTAATAGGGGCAATGACTTCCTCAGAGCGCCTTTCTGCTGCTGCTGAGAAATAATGCTGCGATAGTGGCCACTTCTTTCAGCTCTATCTGGCGTCACATTCCCAAGCCACCCAAGAGATGTAATCAATCCTGCAAGTCCCGGGTCTCCCCCAGTGTTTACATCTAAAGGAACTTGTTGAAAACACCTACCATGGAGGATGTCTGGCAGGCATTCTCACCAAATACCCAGACCACCTCAAGTGGCTTCTTTTCATGTATAAAAGCAGTGTTTCAGGGCTGGCAGATAGCTGTAGCAGAGACGATAGTCATCACTAATGTATATCAAAGGGTAAGCCCAGTTTTGGGACAAAGCTAACTTTATAAGCTTGCATTCTCTTTCTTGGCTTTGGCCTCAGACATTGAAGTGCCGAGCTTCATCCGCTTTGGCGAATGACTCCAGTGCTGGAGGTCCACTAAAGGTGACAATACCACATCAAGTTTTAAAAAGCAGTTGCATACTGTAACATGTGACAAAGTTTTCCCAGAATAAACCCTTTACCATGTGGTAATATCAGCTGCTGATGAATAGGTGTTGGTGGCAACGTTCTCTCTGGAGATAACAGGTGTCCTTATTAGGCTTGTGCACTTGACATTTAGGTATCCAGATCCTGATTGTGTCTCTGTGTCTCATCTCTCTGTTGTTCATTCTCCGTCTGATCTCTCTTTTCCTGCTATGCTCAGCTGGCCTTCAGCAGGAGGGTCCCCCCTTATGATCCAGGTCCTGCTCACGGTTTCTTGCCACTGTTTGGCCTAAGGTTTTTCTCCCACTAGGGGAGTTTTTACCCGCCATTGATTATGTAATAATTGCTCGGGGGTCATGTTCTGGATCTCTGGAAAGCGCCTAGAGACAACTTATGTTGTAATAGATGGTATATAAATAAAATTTAATTTAATTGTATTGATTTAGGCAGGTAGGGCAGCACGGTGGCTTAGTGGTTAGCACTGTTGCCTCACAGCAAGAAGGTCCCCGGTTCGACTCCCAGGGCCTTTCTGTGTGGAGTTTGCATGTTCTCCCTGTGCTTGCGTGGGTTTTCTCCGGGTACTCCGGCTTCCTCCAATAGTCCAAAAACATGCATATTAGGTTAATTGGTGATTGTAAATTGCCCGTAGCGTGAGTGTGGTTGTGAGCATGGTTTGTGTGTTTATATGTGTCCCTGTGATGGACTGGTGACCTGTCCAGGGTGTAACCCCTGCCTCTCACCTGAAATGAGCTGGGATAGGCTCCAGCAGACCCCCGTGACCCTGCAAAGGATAAAGCGGGTATAGATAATGGATGGATGGATGGATGATTTAGGCAGCACGGTGGCTTGGTGGTTAGCACTGTTGCCTCACAGCAAGAAGGTTTCCGGTTCGACTCCCTGGCTTGGGGGTCTGGCTTGGGGGTCTTTCTGTGTGGAGTTTGCATGTTCTCCCCGTGCTTGCGTGGGTTCCCTCCGGTTACTCCGGCTTCCTCCCACTGTCCAAAAACATGCGTAGTAGGTTCATTGGTGATTATAAGTTGCCCGTAGGTGTGAGTGTGAGTGTGTCTGCTTGTGTGTATATCCATGTGGCCTGCGATGGACTGGTGACCTGTCCAGGGTGTAACCCCTGCCTCTCGCCTGAAATTGGCTGCGATAGGCTCCAGCAGACCCCCGTGACCCTGTAAAGGATAAAACGGGTATAGAAAATGGATGAATTGATTCAAATCCCCTGTTAACATCATTAGTTGGTAATATCCTCTTTTGTTAGATATTACTTCCCAGAATACATTGCAAGCCTGAAATCTAGGAACTTATATCAAAGGAGACATTACCAGGGATTTTAATTACATGCATGTGACAACCTTTAGTTAAAATGTGATCAGGATGCAGTACAAAAAACACAGTTCCTTACCATGTTTTTGGATATGTTTTCATAACAGTCAGTTTTAGAAGGTGAAGTGAGACACTGCTCCGTTTACGCCCCGTCCTCCACAGGTTGTCCCTTTTTCCAGAACTGCTACTGCTTTGACATGCCGTTGATAATTCTTATGCAATATAGGTTTGTGATGTTGTAGTAATTTGAATGATTAATTGAATAACATATTTTCAAAACTTTGGCAGCTCCAAAAAAGGTAGTGGTTATGTGTCACAGTAAATTTCAAATTAACTTTTCTTTTCCTTTTTGGTTGTGTTTTTATATGATTCCATGTGCAAATGTTTCCCTTTCCCTCATGAGCCCCGTCTTTGCTTCCATCCACATATCTTCCTCCATCTCATTCCATCCCATTTAAAGTCCACCAGACATGCTGGCACTACATTTACCATCTGGCTGTTTATTGCCAGAAAGGTCAGTGCAAACTGCACAGAAGTTAATTTTTGGTGGCTAAAGAGATGGATGAACATGTGGATATGTTTTTTTGTCACAATCATATATATATATATATATATATATAAAAACATTATAAGCTTTATAGTTATACATTTTTGCTGAGAAAATATTTATATTTTTGTCCTTTTGAAAATACATTTGTATGTTGCATGTAATTTAATAAAGTAAATGAGTAAATATGAGGGGAAAGGCTTTTCTACATTTTATTCATATCACATTAATCAGTTAATTTATCATTTTCCTCTGCAATTATTCTGTAGTTTAAAACACTGAAATTAAACAAGACAACATGTAAATCAACTAGGAAATAGCTACACAGTATACGCCAAAATGTGCGCACATGAGTTATGGAAGAATCGGATCAGAAAGAAATGTGGGAGCATATGACAAGAAAGACAAAAAGTGCGCTTCTAGATTCAAGATTCAAAGCATTTATTAAAAAATACATAAAAACATATTCATGTATATTTATATAAAGTATTTTTAGCTAAAATACTAAAAATACTTAAAGTAAATTATGATATGGATGTGCAAAGGGGCTCAGTATGTAAAATTAGCTTCATGTGCCAGTGACCTAACATGCAGCATTACAGTTGAGGTCTGAGTTGAGGATTCTGATGGCAGTGGGGCAGAAAGAGTTATTGAGTCGGGAGGTTCTAGATGTCACACTTCTGAACCTTCGTCCTGAGGACAGGAGTGTGAATAGTCCATGTTGGGGGTATGTGTGGTCTGTGTGGGGTCTTTGAGGATGGAGGCAGCTCTCCTCTGGACTCTGCGGTGACATATGCTCTGCAGAGAGGACAGCGGAGTCCTGGTGATCTTCTCTGCAGGCGTTTGCGGTCCTTAGCGGCCGTGCTGCCGTACCATGCTCCTACTATCCAACTATTCAGTGTGCTCTCCACACTGCATTAGGAGCTGCTGCGGATCTGTGTAGTGTTCATTGTCCACTGATGTGTGTACCCCCAGGTACTTAAAGCTGATCACCCTCTTCCAGAGGAATAAAGTGCATTACCAAAATGTGCCAGACTGTTTTCACCCATGAGCACAGTATCACCAGCAGCTATTTTTCCAACATAGCAGATCTGTTTTCCTCAATGAGATCACAGCTTGCATTTTTTACATAGAGCGACTTTAATCAAGAATTTTACACTTGTATCAACAAGATCCGAAAACAAAATGGTCCCAAATATCTTTGTCATGTGTCTAACCGTTACCTTTTTTCGTGAGATACTCAAGTTGCAGTGTACTGTATCTTCACAGCCAAAGACGCATCCCCATCCTCTCTTTGAAAAAAAAACGTGACAAAAGAGTGTCCTAACAGTTCTTTCAAACAATTGCATCAGCATCAGCTTGCCATCAATGTCTGCACAAGTCTGTGAATTAGCTACTTATTGCAGTCAGGTGTGCTGGAGCAGGGAAATGTCTGCAACATGCAGGGAAGTGCTGGGGGACCGGCCTCGCAGAACCCTGGTAAATACTCGTACATTTTTCTTCCATGTTGACAGTAACCAGCTTGTGTCAATGGGATTGAGACTTGAAATTGGAATGTTTAAGATGTTATTCCGTAACACTGGTATACTTGGCGTTACGTCTTTATCTGAGATGGCTATATTTCAACACGTAGGGGAACAGATTGGTGTTTCTACGGTGAACAAGTAAAAGCTGATGCTTGTGACTGCTTTTCTGGATGTAGATGTGCTTTTAAGATTGTATTTCCAACGATGCTGCTTCAGTTTCCAAAATAGAATGTTTCCTTTTGATCTACCCCTATTATTTTACCATTATTTTACCAGAGAATGGGGTTATCCCTTTATTGTTTTAGCTACATGTCTGCTAATGCTTAGAGGGAACAATGCTGATATTTTCATTTTCATGGCCGTAAAAGTAGAACTAAATCTAGGTAGAGGTAATATCTAGCCTATGTCATGACTGTATAAATGAGAGCACATTGTTGTTTTGGTCCCAACATCACAATAAAAACATTTTTTGTGTCCATAAAGACCGACTGAATGGTCTTGGCAGCATTTTCAATACAGTTTCAGAACCGACAGACTGAAGGGAAAATCTTTAGTATGGACAGACTTCAAAACAAAGCTGTGTGTGTGTGTGTGTGTGTGTGTGTGTGTGTGTGTGTGTGTGTGTGTGTGTGTGTGTGTGTGTGTGTGTGTGTGTGTGTGTGTGTGTGTGTGTGTGTGTGTGTGTGTGTCATGTAGCAGAGGAAAGAAAAATAGATGTTATTTTTCAATCAGTCTGCCTCAGCGAGCAGCAGGCAGCAGTCAAATATACAGCAAGAGACTCCTGATGCGTTAAAGGACACTTTGACTGTGTGTGTGTGTGTGTGTGTGTGTGTGTGTGTGTGTGTGTGTGTGTGTGTGTGTGTGTGTGTGTGTGTGTGTGTGTGTGTGTGTGTGTGAAACCTCACATGACGTGTGTGAAACACAACCAGCAAGCAGGTGTTTTTCAGGGCGAGGGACTGATGGAAGGACGGATGTACTCCAGCAGAGACAGTTTAGTGTCTACGTGCACACTATAACATCAGGATGCAACTGAGTTGGACCTAAAAGTGGCAAATCCATTCACAGTCTTTTCTTTTTGTTTTATACTCGCAACTCAAAGAGCGACAGATACAGTGTCACAGCAATCTGAGGTTGAACTCCCAGATTTTTTTTTTCTTCCAAAAAGGATGGTGAGTCACAAATCACATAATTCACCCACACATCGGTAGCCTCTTAGCATTATTGTGTAAGTTGTTCACATTCCAATATGACTTGGGAAATGATGCTTTGAGGCTAACGGTATCTCTTTTGTGAAGTATATTTTGTCATCCAAGCAGTTTATGTTAATCTTCGACTCATCTGAGATCAGTTGGAAAATATTAGTAGTTGTATTATCTCAGCAAATTGTTCTTGTCCCTTTTAATGTTTTATTTATCCAAGTTTTACTACTTTTATTTCCTTCTTTTTCATTTATTATCTCTTCCTTTCTTCTCTCTCCAACATCATGCTCCTTCCAGTCGAAACCAGACAGCAGTCATTAATCAGAGTGTTAGCAGCAAAGGGAAAACAAAAAAAAGTGTGAACAGAACTTGAGATATGCAGGTTTTTTTTATTAGTGGACCTGAGTATTACACAGATGCATCTTTGTTAGATTCACATACTGTCATATTCCTTTGTTGTTCATAGATTCTCAAAAGATTTTGAGAACATAAGGCAGGACGACGTAAAATCCACACTCCTGTCCAACTTTTAATAACTTATTTCTAGACTTTTGTTCTGTTTGTGGGCTGATGGGAAACCTGACAGCCTGACAACATGCCGGATCATTTGTTGCACAGAAACCTCTGAGAAGTTGTCCTTGGACAATGTTTAGAAGACTTGGCCAATATTTATACAGGAAACAATAATCAAAGTACAAAATTGAGACTATTTCCTCAAGACCTTGCTCTATTTCTCATTACAGCACATTCATTTAATGGATGCTTTTATCCACAGCATCAGAAGTGCGTACATATGGGGGGCAATTTGGTGTTCACATCTTGGTCAAGGACACTTCACTTGTAGACTGGTTGTATGGGTCTTTTATTCCTCAAAGCTTTGTGCTTTCACTATACAACTTTATAACTAAGTCACAGTCAACGTGCAAACATCTGGCTTGATAGTCTGACATCAGTGAATAAGTAGAACAATTCTAGGTCCGAACGATTCCCAGGGTGCGCCCCAAAAAGTATATCTCCCCAAAAACTCTATCAAATGCTAATCACAGCTGAAACGGCTTCATTGAAATGACCATGAAAAACAGAATTTCCCACGTTTCAAGTAATGTATTAAAGAATCACACAGCAGGAGTACATCTCAAAATGTTGTACTTTATGTCAAAATTCAGTCAATCATGTAGTTTTACCAGCAATCTCTTGTTGCTACTTTCTCCGTTGACATTTTTGTGCATCAGCAGAGCCATCTAGACAAAATCAATGATGTGAAAAGAATCCTAAGATTGACAGACTGTTTGAGACATTTTTTTGTTTGAAAAAGAATATATATAGAATATATATATAGCTTTTCTCTTTTTTGACATTATACTCAGTGCAGCGATCATCTGATTTAGTAAGATGTGCATGTGTGCATTTTAGTTCTTTCAGCACTGCTGTTTTTTGCAAGGTTATACTGTGGTAGCATATCAATCCTTTATATACTGTAAGCTACATGACGTAAACTGTAAATTCAGCAATAGCTGATCCCATTATTTTCTTAAGTTCTTAAGTTGGTCATCTGCCATAGTTGGCTAAGTCCTCAGCTATAAATTCAAGATTTGTTGTGGTGGTGGTATAGTGCTTCCATATCTTATCAGTGTCTACCGAAGAAACAGAACAACTGCTTCACTACATCTGTTCACAACAAACTGTTCAAGTGTGAATATGCAGTTCACGTGCTTATTGTATGTTTGAAAAAAGGTGTAATTTGGCCATGACACGAAGAATAGATGTGATTGGTCTTAACACTTCCTGCACTAGAAACGTTTCTTTCTGTGTTTCCTCCATGTCTGTTGTCGGTCACCTTACTGAGGATTTGGAACACAAAATAGAGATATATGATGGCGATTTCCACAGAAAGCTTACAGGACTTCCACCACTTAAGCAGCAGGGCATGAAATTACATACTTTATCATATTCTGGTGGACAATTATTTTTGTTATCGGTTATACTGCTTTTGCAGAATAGTCATAGTGTTGGTGTGAATTTGAGTAAAGTGTAGCAGCAGCTGTAGCTTTTCCCGTCTTTATTATTTTTGGGGCAGTGTCTCCTTTTCTGGAATTTTATCTTAATCTCAGGGGCTTAGCACAGCTTAGTTTGTCATTTCTTTGTGTGTGTGTGTGCGTGCGTGCGTGCGTACGTGCGTGTGTGTGTGTAACTGTGAAAAGTGTGAGCAGCTGCATAGTGAAGCGTGGACCTGTGCACTTGTGTGATGTGCATTGATGGTGGTGTGTGACATGCACACATGGCAGACGTTATTTCTATTTAAGCACCAGCAGAGGTAGAAACACCTGTGCTGGCTGGAAGCCCAGAGACATATAATGGTTTTATTGAGACTCATTCACAACATACAATTTGTACCAGATGTGCCCCCAATTATTACATCAACAGAAGTCTGCCTGTCTGTCGTAGTTTCACTGCGAACACAATGAGGGGAACGACAGCCCTTCTCTCCCTTATTTTTGGAGGGGATCTCTTGATGATGTTCTGTTGCGTGCACCTCCAGGCTAAAAGGGAAACGTTTGTTGCCATAACTTCCTCGTATTTTCTATGACTGTATGAATTTGGAGTGTGTGAGGAAGCAGGAGCAACAGGAGACCCAGACATGAAGGGGAGTGTTATGGGGAACTTTCTCTGCTGTGAGGTGAAAGTGTTAGCCAAGGCAACATTTTGCTGCAGAGCTATCAGCCCCTTTTACATTGGTGAATACCCCACGTTTAACTCTCAAATCTAGCGCGTTGCCTGTCCTTTTTACATTGATTGATGCAGGGTGGTCTGTCAGGCTGGCCCCCGGGAATAACTCGCGCCCGAGGGTACACTTAATCGTGGGTCTGGTAAACAGCCCAGGTGGCGGGTCATGGGAGGGGTTTGTTGATGACAAGACAAGGATGTCCCCGAGCTCCTCATCCTTAAAGCCGTGGATGTCATGAATTTTACAGAACCGTAATCTGCAACTGGCTACTAAAATGACAGATCGCGGCTTCGCAAGACAACGGCCACAACAGCAGGAGTGCCTGAGCGAAATTGCTGGTCATATTTGTGCAACACCATTTGGGAGTTGCTAGCAAATCCCATTGTTTTTCAGCATGGATCCACCACCCACTCCATCTCCTGCATCAGCCAACTGTTCTGATGCTGGTGGAGCCAGCGAGGCCGACCACACAGACAGTAGGCTGTCATGTTATTGGTGCCACTTGGTTAATGCTTCCATAGTCCCCTCCAACACGCCTTTATTGGGGAGGCAATAACACGCCTTGCATTTACCCTGACCAGCACGCGTTAAGTACGTGTTCATCATCTGGGAATAATATTGGCGTCTGATCTTAAAGACACCTATTTATAATTTTATTTATTTGAACAGAGTAGTATCGATAAAATGTGTGTCTGTTTGGTTTTTTTTCTTCATGGGAAATCTGACAAAGACAGCATACATGCAAAGTAGGGGTGTAACGATACACTAATCTCACGATACGGTACGATACACGATATTGAGGTCACAATAACGATACGATACGATATTATAGCAGTATCTTTTTAACAACCATGAATGAGGAACATATGACTGGAAAAAATTGTCTTTTATTTGAAAGACACAAAATACAAAACAATGCTGTGCGTTTGCTCTATTGTTACAGTTTGTAATGCTTTATAACTGTTTAAGTGTTAAAGAGAAAGCCAGGCCAACCATTTTCCACAACTGAACTAAAAGTAAATGTCAGGTTTGCATTATGATCTTCAGTATAAATATTTTGCCACAAACTGAATAGTTTCTCTCATGTATGATTTCATTTTTTTCTTTCTAATTTAACAACTAAAATTAAATAAATAAATAAAAGTAAATAAATACATACAATTTTACATCATAAAAAAGATTGATTCATGCTCACCTTATAAGTGTAAGAGGAGATTTATTTTTGTTAAGAAGTTTATTTTGGTAATTCAGGGTTCATTATTTTATAAATATATTCTTTATATTCTGATGTAAATCATGGACTATAATGACACTAGTCAGTTTATCTGTAGTGATTAGTATGTTTTAGATTGGGCGGAGTGATACAGCACTAGGTGCTGTGTTGATGCTCTAAAATCCTACGCTGTTGAGGGACATTAAAGTACACTGGAGCTCAGCAGAAGTTGTCCCCATGTTTATCCTACTCACGACCCGAAAAAGGTTTAATTTAATAAGGTAAGGCTTAACTCTACACCAACGCTTACATAAGTAAAAGTTCAGAGCTCAAAACAGGACCACAAAACGGGACTAGTTTTTTCTGAGCGGAGTAAGATTTCTGTCCGCGGGTCGAGGTGCGGTCGCGGCCTCGGTCGCGGTTGGATGCGCGTTTCTAGTCAACACAATAGATTAATATTAATAACCCAATATCGCGATACAGTTTGTCACCTCCACGACACGTATTGTGACGTTTTTGTATCGCGAAATTTCGTGGCACGATATATTGTTACACCCCTAATGCAAAGTAAGAATATAAAGTTAATAAAAATGTTAAGTACACGTAAAACCTTTATACGGATAACACATCCTTATGCTGCTTTCACATTGGACAGTTAAGAGTTGGCTCATTACTGCACTTTTCAGGCTTCATAACTCCCCTCTTTGGAATTGAGTCTGATTTATGTTTTGACGTAGCAACTGTGCGAGGTTTGCATTATAGTTGCCTGTTTTTTGTCGCTCTGCAATTACACCACGGGGCACTAGGTGGTGCTTCAGGATTTTTCCCACAACACTGTAGCCTACAATCCTGAGATTTGGTCATATGTCATCAGTTCGACATAGAAATAGGGGTGCAATGATTAGTCAACGTTGTCGACTTAAAGCGACAATAAAAATAGACACCAATTAATTTAATTGTTGACTATTGTCTGCAAAAGAAGGGTGAGGCATCTGTATCCTTTCCTATCTCTGCTAAGAGTTGCACATGCAAAATACAGTACAGTGCCAGGTAAACAACATGGTAGTGACTGATGGAACACCACAGTGACCGGCAGCACAGTTAATTATGGGATGTACTTTTGAGTGTCGTCTTTCTTGTCTTTCATTTTTAATTAGCACATCATTTAAACAACCTCATGCTAAATTTAAAAGCTGAAAGCTAAATAAGAGCCATCATAATCTGATTAATCATTAATTGTTTCGATGACTAATCAACTATCAGAATAGTTGTAGGTTGTAGCCTTACATAGAAGCATAAAATACTTATTAGTCATTGTACTGTTCAAACTATCTTTTAAAATACCAAAAACTAATGAAAAAGTAGCTGCTTTCCTGTTATATGTATATTTAGTTGTCATTCATCACAGTGACCTCTACCCACCTACCTTGCTATCTCATTGGCAGTAGCTTGAATGGGAAGTTATCTGACAGGTCCACTTTAGATATCTTTCCAGATATCTGTCAGCCATTATTTGCAATGGCTCAGAAACGTTTCTGTAGCAGCCATTTTTCAGAGAGATGTTCACGACTATAAACATTTTTAGTGCTGATGAGAAACAGCCAACCACTTAATGATTTACCTCAAAACAAGCTGAAGGACTCCCACATCAGGATTTAAATCCTGTAGTATGAACATAGTCTTACAAACACCTCATTATGATGAAAGAAATTTGATTCAATGGAAAATGTGTTTTTTTCTGCATTGTTTTATTCCCGTTTGGGGGTGAAACCATTGGTCTTGATGGAGACGTAAGCATTAAACACCCCTTATATATTGCAGCATGACAGCAGTGTGCTTTTAGATACCATCTCTCAGATTGAATTCTTTCTGCAAAGTATTGTGAAAGTTATGATATGACACAATTTGCAGAAATATATTAATCATCTTTCCTTAGCTTCTAGTAAGCGTATCATTTTTGCATCTGTGTATATATAGTGCAGTCATCCACAGCTTTTACACTGTTCCTGACTTTTGATGAGAGATGTGAAAAGTAAAATGAATTTCCTCCAGCTTATAAAGTCTCATGCCTCCTTAGGCTACAAAAGAGCTTTTCAAGCCAGGTTTAAAAGTGATCATAAATAATTTTATTATCTAGAAGCCACGTTAATAGACCTTTTTGTCTACATTTGAATTTTTACACTCAAGTTAACTGTAACTACTCCTTGTGGATTGTAATAAGCTATGTTCACGTTCAAACCTATGCAGTCGGTTGTTAATTTCAGTCATAAAAACGAGTCGAATTAACTGTAATTCTTTATGATTCTTTTTGCTGAATTCAATGCAAATATGGGGAGAACTTTCTATTTATAGCTGCATTTTTTTCCACCAATTATACTGTTCATGTCTCTGCAGTATTTTTGCAGCTGCAAACACACTATTATGGTCTATTATGTATCCGTGATATCATAAAAGCTTTCCACGCTAACCGGGATTCAGACAACAACGTTAAAGGTCATTTGAAGCTGTGACCTTTGAAACCTTGTTGAAATAGAGCTATTAAATGTAATTGGCTGAAGCAGCCTGCATTCATTATGTCAGTCAATAAAGGGATCAATAGTCTGATTGACTTGAACCATGTATTGTTTAGGTTCAGATTAGAGAGCCATCAAAGGTCACTGGAACTGGTTGTCATCGTTAAAAAACGGCATCCCAGCAGACTGCTACTACGTGACTTTAATCTCATTGAAGCCCCAGGGGGAAAGTGTTCAATGCTCCTCATCCAGAAGGCCCATCTGCATCTGAAGGAGAGTCCCCAGCGTTTAACCTCTTGTGGGGTAGTTAGCACCTCAAGAGTAACTGGAGTCAAATACAAGTCACTGAAGCACCTGGGCCTCATTTCAGCAATTATGTTCTCATGAGTGAATGGGCTGGGTGTTAAACTGTCTAGGGAGGGATCATGAGGCTGCAGTGAAGATGGATAAGCTGTGTGCATAACGCCCTCTTTTTAGAGATGGTTGGTCCAGTTAGGTGGCTTCATAAACGAAAGGACTGTTGGAAAATGAGGAAAGAAATGTGAGATGAATGTTATTAAAATCAACAGTAATTTCAGCAAGATCAGTTGCACTTCTTTAGCACTTAATTTGCAATATTCATTGCATTCCGTTTTTATTTACATTTAGGGTGCTTTCACACATGTGGCCCGTTTGTTTTGTTCCGATTCAGGGGCTAAATCGATACAGTTGTTTCGTTTCTCGTTCGTGGGGTTTTGGTTCACAAGGCAAACGTCTGTACCGGTTCAAAGCTGTTAAAAAATGCCATGCCATGCACACACACACATACATATAGTCACTTAGTCACATGCATTTACACACACACACACACACACACACACACACACACACACACACACACACACACACACACACACGCATGATCATATACATACACACACACACACACATAGATATACACACTGGCTTGTTCACCTGCATGCTGGCTCTCTAGTTTTTGGGTTTAGGTAGCGGTAGCGATAGCTTAGCTCAGACTGCGATCAGATCTCAAGATTTAGGTCGATTGCTGTTATTGTTTTGGTTGGCTCCGTGCCGGTTTCGTGCTTTGTTTGTGGTTTTTTGTTGCAGATTTCCAGTGCTTGACGTGTGTCTCCGTGTGTTCCTGCTTCCTGGATTGGCAGTGGAGGTCGTCACCCCCCCCCCCAAAAAAAACAAAAAAAACACTGGGTTTGTATGTGTATATTTATGTATGTGTACGCATATGTGTGCGTATATATATTTATATATATTAAATATAGTAATAATGCACACATATACACTTTTGGTTTCTACCGTCATGGTATCAATCAATAATATGTGTGCAGACAAGGTTAAAAAAAAAAAAAAAAATTAAAAAAAAAAAAAAAAAAAAAATGCCATGCGCAAACCAGCTGTTCTCTGATTGGTCAAATGAACGCGGAAGGAGTTTCCTCTTCCGCACCCCGGGATAAACAACAAGCCCCTTTCACAGAAAGGGCACAAAGCGCAGACCGGCTTTAGGCTGATTTATGGTTCCGCATTACACCAACGCAGAGCCTACGGCGTAGGGTACGGCGTAGGCTCTGTGTCGATTTAACGCGGAACCATAATTCAGGCTTAACCCATTCATTTATGTGCGCTCGGCGCAGAGCGGAGCTCAGCGGCGGACCAGAGGCCGCCTGCCAATGCGTTTGCGCTGCGCAAACTCTGCCCGAATTGAAAATCTTTTAATTTCACCGTGCCGCGCTGGGACGACATCTCGGCACGTCCAATAGGAGAGAAGGGGGTGGAGGCTGCGCCGACTCTTCTCCTTGAACCGCGGTAGCAGATACACAATGAATGGAGTTGTATCGGTTGCTGTGTCGATTATGTTCTCACTACAAATTAAAAGAATTAACCGCTTCAGGTCTCGAATCGAGGTGATCTTGGCTCGCCCTGTTCCGGAACAACTGCTCCAAACGGGACAGGTGTGAAAGCACCCTTAAAAAAACATATTCCTGGGGACTGGGGTAGCAGTGCTAAATATCTGACAATGAATCAACATGAAAAAATGCAACATATAGTATTTCAACGAGTATATCAAGTATTTTGTAAATCATTAATAACATACACAAAATTAATAGAATAATAATTATTGAGTTTTGGAGATAATTTACATTAATATTAGTCTGTATTTGTTCCAATGCTTCAGCTCCTTGTTGGAAAAGATCTACATCTACATTACATCACCAGACATGATTATCACGGTCATCCAAGGTCAGTGGCCAGTGTGCACGGGTAAAAAATAGGCTGGATGCTCAACAGCTGCGTTTGGAGGTATTAAGTTAAGATTAAGGTATTAATAAAATCCAGGTTTTGGCTGCAAAACAGCTGATACCAAGGACAAGAAAGTTAGCAGTGCTTGCCGCCGTGTCTCCATGTTGTTATTTACACCGTTATTAATGCGTGTCTGTGAGTTATCTTAGTGATGGCCACATGAGTCAGGAAAGGGTACATAGTGACCCAGTAGAGCAAATCATGAAATGAATCAGTCTGAGTACATCATTATCCAACTTTTACCTTTTCCTCCATCCATCTTACACCATGACAGTTCAGTTTACAGAATGTGTGTGAACATATTTCAATTTTTTTTAAGGGTCAATTTAGTGGAGTAGTATAGATGGTAGGTGTGACCAGGCGTGAAACTAGGCCCGATCAACCCAGAACTATGTACTTTGAAGGCAATGTTTAAAACAACGCTGTTTTGGTGATAGAATAAAGCAGCTGTGACTTCAAAACCCACATTCAAAACTCGTCGTAGCAGCACTTTCAACAACAAAATACATCTACCGACGTTTTGGCAGTTTAACCAGCACATCATATCTTTAATTAATGCTGTTTAAGCCATTGTAAATATGGTCAACCTGAGCACTGCAAAATATTATGTGAGGGCCTGGGCATTTCATGTCTCACCTATAAAAATTAAAGTGAAGAAGACAAGGTTAAGAAGAGTTTATTAATCAACATGGCTTTTAGAAAAACAAGGAAGGAGTTAAAATACATAAGTGGAAAAAACAAGACTAGGCAAATCATGTTGGGGCTGCAGACCAGAGGTATAAACACCTGGAAGATTGCAACGAAGCTGAATCTGACCACAGGAGGTGCAAGGTCAAGAGCAAAGTCAACAGGAAGACAATGTGGTTTCACAGAAACTCTCAGTCAGATGCCATGAATTGATATTCCTGATGTATTTCTGTATCAGGTGACTGTCAACGTTCAGCCTAAAAACATCCAGGGGCCAAGATGGATACTGTAAGTTTGTGGTCAGATTCGGCTTCATTGCAGTCCACCAGGTTTCCGTGCCTCTGCTCTGCAGTGTGGACTCGGGGATGGAGTACACGTTGCTGGCTCATGCCTATTCTGTTACAATGTGCGTAAAATGTACATGAACAAATGCTATTTTTAGTAAAGAATTGAAAAGGAGCTTGTTTCTTCACAGCTTGTGTTGTCCCCACACAGAAGGTGTGTGTGAAGGTATAACAAAGGTGGGTGTGATGCAGGTGAACAGGAGCACCATATTGCAAATAACTGCCAATTACTTCACATGGCTGGCTCATTAGTCACTTGTGTTTCTCTTTCAGTTTTTAACTTCCAGGGAAAGATTTAAGTAAATAAATATTGAGGCAGCATACTTTAAAATGTACTCCACCACATAGCAACGTGTCCTTGATTGTTTTATGTATTTATCTTTATTGTCATTTCTTCTACTTCCTGTAACTCACTAAGGGCAGTCTGTGCATGGTGTTACACAAATGTGGTAATCACTCACTCATAGTTCTTCTTCAGACTTTTGAAGTATGTATTGAGTTCCATGAACGTGATAATTAAAAGGTAACACAGATTCCCCCTCTCCTCATCTTCCTCTTCCAGCCATAGAGATGGAGTGATGAACGGAGTGAAGGGATCGGGTGATATTATTTTCTCCCGACTCTGTGCTTCTGGTTGATTAAATTAAAAGCATGTAGCTGCTCGTCCCAACACAGAAGGGGGGGAAACAGAACAGAAGAGGATAGCTCCAGGGTATTGGTAGCAGGGTTGATGCAATATGATAGATAACATGTTTATGTGAGGAGCGGGTGAATGAGATAATTAGAATTATTATGTCTTGTTCTGTCTTGGAAAGATTTGTTTTAGAGGAGTTGAATGAGGTGAATTGGACAGTCTGATTATGCAAGGTCAAGAAGAATGGACATGGGTCAGTTGTAATCTGGGAGGAGGCAAGGCATTTCTTCTTCTTTGGTACAATCTTGTAAAGTGTTATTTTTATCTTGAACAGTGGAGAAAAAGATTAATGTGCTTGCATGCACAACTTTGCATTACTAGTTTTCTCGGATCTTATACCGGTGGATGTCAAACAGATATTAGGGGAAAACTTAATGAAAGGAAGCAGATATTGATCGATCTGTCAGATACAGTTGAAACCAGAAGTTTACATACACTGTGCAAAAAGACAATATTTTTTGTCTCATAGTCTGAAGTTAAATCAGACTAAACCTCTCTGTTTTCAGGTCATTCAGGCTTACCAAAATTATTTAATTTTGCTAAATGCCACAATAATGAGTTTTTTAGACAATTTTATTTTACTTTCTTTGAGGTAAAATGTTTACATATACAAAAAGGACAATGTCTCTAAATAATGTGGGGAAGCCCAGATGATGATGCTATCGGTTTGGAGTAGTAAGTTGATATAAAATCCACATTGTGTGTTCTTGTGCAGTGTGAGCTAGTGAAAGTGAAGCATGAAATGCATATTTTTCATCATTTTTTAAAACCATCCAGCGGTCTGTTGATGGAGGTATCATTGTGCAAAAAATAAAACTGGTTAAAAATGTTTCATAATGGGATAAAGGTTTGCAATTACTGTGTTCTTGGAAAATATTGCAGACAGTCATCCATCCTCTATGACCACATTCTTTTGTTGGGATTATAAAGCAAAAGCTTCAGCCGTCCTTTTTCAACATGCAATTTATCTCCAGGCTCATGACCCAACTGTCAGGGGGCATACAACCATTGTGTGGATAAAAATGTCAGAAGGGTTCTCATCAATAAAACTCTGTAGTTTCACATTTATCCTTGATGTGTGTTTATCCTTGACCAAGTATTTTTCCTGGCCTAAACCACATGCATTTGATGCCTAACCCAAACCATCCATCCATTCTTTAACTTCCACTCATCTGGATTCAGGTCGTTTGAGCAGTACCCTAAGCAGAGAAGTCCAGTCCTCCATCTCCTCTGCCAACTGATCTAAATGAATACTGAGGTGTTTCCAGCCCAGCCGAGAGCTATCATTTCTACAGCATGTCCTGCGTCTTCCTCGGGCCCTCTTCCCAGTTGGCATGGCTGAAACCCCTCCCCTCCAAACTCGCAACACGTACTAAAGTACTATAATGCCTACAACAGTACAGCAGACAATGAATGGAAGTACGAAAGTAAAATGTAAAAGCGAATAAGCGTCCCACGGTTGCTGTTACAGTAACGTTGACCTAGATAGACATTTTGCTTTTGTTGTAGCCACCAACAATGATGGGACGATGCGTCTGGAAAGCAGCTGCACTAAAAAATATTCAAAGTAATAATGACTTTGCTGGAAACTGACCCCTGAATAAGATTTAGTATCAAGAGTTGGGAATGAGAAAGTGACACTGACAGGTAATTTAGCATAAACAAGACACAAGACACTTGTTGGACCACCGTCCATATGGTTATGAATTCATGACATTTATGATTGGGTGAACATTTATTTTGGACCAGTAAAGGGCCGAAGCCAAGGTAAAGTCTCATGATCCCTGCCTCATGGTGAGTTTACGACACCTCCAGCGTGGTCTGGAGAACGGAAAGACCCCATGGACACCAGGATTTGCACATGTGACCCTCTTGGTGATAAGGCACCACACTTTGATTGGACAAGGACCCCAAGCTGCAGGAAGGGGTATCAACTTCCTGTACGCAGCTATAAAAGAGGAGACCCCCCTCTATCCGGTCTCTTCTCTTTTTTTTTCTGCTTCCTCCTTCTCACCCACAGGTCTCTGCTGTAGCAGAGAAAAGCCAGCCAAGGGCCGGCTTTCTCCTTCGTGAACGAAGGAGCGTCCGTTTTGCAGCGCTGCACGAGCGACCCACGCAGTTCCGAGCCCAGAAAGCCGAACTAGGGACCCTGCATTGCCTCGACGTGAGAGCGACGCCGATCCGAAGTTGAAGGAAGCCAAGTGCTGTGCCCAGCTGCTGTCCCCTCATCCAGCTGCCTTTCCCCTCATCCGCAGCAAGGACACAGGAGGGAGTGATAGCCGCTTTATCAGGATCGCCTGCTGAGCGTAAACACCCAGCTGTTCCCCAGGGAACGCTGACCGACCACCCTTTTTTTCTTCAACTGCAAAGGTTCACGTAAGAGGCTGTTTTTGGTGTCTGGGCAGAGAAAACTTAGTAATACACTTTAAAAGTTAGTTTATGCTGTGAGCTGGACTGCTGATCCCGTCATAGTTGTGTTTATTAGGGCCCGAGCACTGAAAGTGCGAGGACCCTATTGTATCTGTGATGTTTATTATTATTATTATTATTCTCGCCGTAAATAAATTGCCTTTTTGGAGGCCTTAAAATGCTCGAAAACTCACCAAATTTTGCACACGCTTCCAGAGTCGCGTAAAATTACGTATTTTATGGGCGACAGGCATGGGTCCACAAGAATGGGCTCTATAGCGCCACCTATTTTATGTTTTTTGACGAGCCCCACAATATGGTTTGACTTACAGCAATGACCTTTATGTGTGTATTATATTAGACAAAGAGCTACAAAAAAGTCTTTTGGACCCATGGTCTAAGTTACACAGGAAGTCCGGCATTTTGAACAGAAAATGTCATTTTTCATGAATTCTGATCATTTCTAGGCCTCGTACTTTAACGAACTCCTCCTAGAGATTTTATCGAATTGGCTCACAACTTGGTTTGTACAATCTAGACACATGGCCGACGCTAAATTGCGAAGCTTTTAAGTTTCTGCCAGAGGGCGTGACCGTAGTGATCCGGCGAAGTTTGAGGTCATTTTTAAGCTTCGCCATCAAACATCAATTGGCTGTAATTCAGCAATACATGATTTGATGTGGTCGAAAACGTATGTGCATGATTGTAGGTTGAGCCTGAACCCATCTATGGTGGAATATTCAGGATCGGTTGTAGCGCCACCTGTTGGAACCAGGAATTGTCATGTCTTCTAGTTTGCATCTGTGCTCCAAACGAGATCAGTTTCTTGATCTCAAAGTTGGTGAGATAATAGGTAAGGCATTGACGATGAGTGACAGAGAAAACTGTACGTTTGTGTCAAAGGGCGTCGCTGTCAGAGGTTGTCAAATTTCGGGGTCTCGCCATGAAGATAAAAGTTGTTGTAACTTAAACATAATTGGTCAGAATCAACCCAAAATCAATTCATGTAATCAGGCTTCCATTCTGAACAAGTGGATATGACAATCTTGGATGAACTCCATAGCGCCACCTTTTGGTCAGGTATACATTTTTCATCAAATTATGTGCTGCAATTGCTGTTTCGTTCATCCAATCTTAATGAAATCGACATATATGATTGTCAGTAGGTTCCTTGTTGACCGTGTCGCGTATCGTGGTCATTGCTTGAAAGGAATTGGCATTTTTATGTCACTCTGTATTTCTGGAAAAATATTAATTAAAAATCAAAGATTTTGTGTAAGGAAAATTAAATGCCAGATTCAGAGACCTTTTGGCATGACGAAAAAATCATACACTGGAACATATTATTTTTGAAGAACTCTGCCACTCTCTTTTTTGAAAATACCAACTAATAACGTAAAAAGCTATGACTTTGCCATAAAATTATTTTATTGACATGTGACTTCGTACATATATTGTTTACTGTAATGTGAAAATATTGTGTGAATTGCAATAAAGTCCTTCCAATATGGGATTTTCTATGAATATTTATGTCGAATGAATCATTGCCACCCTGTCTCAGCCTGTCTCAGACACGTGAACGCGCAAACTGCAGTTCTGAGTTGGGGAAGAGAAAGGGGAGGGGGCGCGCTCCCGGAGCTCCGAGCCCGGACTGCGTGATGACGTCACTCACACGTGCCCTTGCTGGGAGAAACCTGACACCTCCCCAGTGTTTTGTTTCACACGCGCAGGAGAACGACGAGATGCATTCAGGGCCCGGTCGGAATTCTAAAATGAGCAGACTCTCGCATGCAGTTATGACATGGTGCAAACGACTCCCTGGGATCTTTAAAGGGGGACCTATTATGAAAAACACGTTTTTTCTTGTTTTAACATATATAAAGTGGTCTCCCGTCAGCCTGCCAACACAGAGAAGATGATATCCCATGAAAATCTGAAAGGTCTGCTCGCCCCCACCCTTACAGAGTCCCCCAGTGACAGTGTCATGTGGTTTCCACGGGCCGTTGTGATTTGTGCATTTTCTTTACGTCACCAAAATGCACACCACCCCGTCGGTCTCCTCCGCTGCTGAAACCACGCCCACCACCAGCTCTGCCGGCCGCTCGAGCTCCGCCATTGTTCAGCAGCGCTGGCTGTTTGAACAACGAGGGAGAGTTAAGATGAGGTTTTGCATGGACATTTACCCTCATAAAAGGATCAGATCCCACAGCACGGATTCGACAACTGACACACTGAGTCCGCGGTAAGTTCCGGTTTTTTAAATGTAATTTATATTTGTCTATGAGTAGCCTATGATCTTTGCATGGGCTAAGTATTTAGCTTAGCTCCGGAGCCCCGGCGCCGCGTACGGAGCTGCCGGAGCTGCTCACGGACCAGCCCGTCGAGGGGATCCGAACCCGTAGGCTCCGGGGGAGAGCCGGGAGAGCCAGCTCTCCCCCGGAGCCTACGGCGTAGGGTACGCGTCGATTTAACGCAGAACCGTGGACACGCTTTGCTACGGAGCGACGCTTCGTCTCCTCCCCTCCTACACGTCATTCAAGCAGACAATCAGCGCAGAGCCTCATTATCATAGCCCCCACCGCCCTGAAAATGAGCCACAGATTAGATTAGATTGTTTTTAAGACATTCAAGGCCTGTTTAAAATATACATTAAATGCCATAATATGTCTCCTTTAAGCCTGAATTACAGTTCTGGGTCAATGATGTATAAGGCCTATTTCTTAAAATACTTAAAATAAAGATATATTTGGCCATTTTCCAAACATTTGGAATGTAGTGTGCATATATGTGAAAACTTAAAACAAAGGTATTTTAGTGTTTTTAAACCTACATTAATAGGGCAACGACCTTAAAAAAGTAATTGGGGGCGACCCTTATTTATCTCAAAATTAATAGATTTCCTTAACAAAATTTATATTTTAATAAATATCAGTAATTGAATTAACTGTTCAAGAAAGATAAACTCATGTGTCCTTTCATTTTCGAAAACCATTTTTAAATACATTTTATCTATAATGGAAGTGTCACCCTCATAAAGAGGGTTAAGATTTGAGACAAATTTAAAGACATTTTATTAAAGAATCAGCATAACTATGTCGTTGTATGTTCCTATGTTTTTCATAATAGGTCCCCTTTAAAGAGGGATAACCTTCATTTATAGTTAGAAGAACCATGAACATTTTTAAGATGTTTTGCAAGACGTGGACCCACATTTATAAAGAAATCATTGAATTTATTAGCAATTTGTGTATGCTCTGTTATCTTATGCGCCATCCTGAAATGTAGACTGGGCTGGAATAGATGATTTTTTTATCTTGTTCAGTAATTCTTTCAATATTTTCCATAGATCATTTATTTATTTCTAATAAGATGGTTGTATTTATTCCTATAATTTTTGTATGTAGCACAATTTAAAGGACTAGGACTTTGAAAATGCCTTTTATAAAGCTTGTTTTTGTTTAAAGCAGATTTCCTAAGTTCTATAGTAAACCATGGTTTGTTAAAAGGAACCCTGGTTATTAAGACTTGTAGTCCCTAAGGCCGCGTTCAGACTGCAGGCAAATATCCGATTTTTAGCCCATCCAGATTGAAACTGGATGACTCTTTTGAAGTCTGAACAGTCCCAAACCGCCTGATATCCGATTTTTGCAAACCAGATGGAAACCACCTCCAGGAGGTAGTTTCCGTTTCCTGATCCATATCGCATTTGGGCAGATGCGTCTCAGTCTGAACAGCTCCAAACACTCAGATCGGATATGACTGTCCCAGACGCTCCAAACCACCCGCCCATTTCCAGTTGTGGAGCTACTCATCCTTTCACAGAGAGCATGTACAATCTCTGATGTCACGTCAAAAACTATTATTTGTAGTTTAAGTGTTGCAAATTCACATTACAAATCATGTTTTAATAGCAGAAAGAAGACTGCATTTCCACGTACGGTGCGGGTCGCCGCGTACCCTACGCCGTAGGTCTGCGTTGGTGAAACGCGGAACCATAAATCAGCCTTCAGTCGCGCTGTGAGCCTGAACCTGCAGCCCGTCAGCTCATTTGTTGTTCATTGCTGGTTCGTTTTGTTAACTCTGAGCTTTGTTGGTTTGTTAGTTTGCTGGTGGTTTTGTTCTGAACACTTTTCTCTGTTTCTCATTTTGCTGGGACGTCGGGTCCCTCCACCGAGACACAACTTTTGCGGTATGCGTTCATTGTTGTGTCTAAAAATGATGCGCAGTGCCGACCCAATCAGGAACGGTAGGGTACAGATATATATATATTTATATATATATATATATATATATATATATATATATATATATATATATAAATTTAATTATAAAAAAATAAAGGATCCCCATTACCTTTGATCGGGTGGGCAGGACGCACGTTTTGCCCCAAAACCAGCCTCGAGTTCCAGTAACAGAGGTCCGACGGGAGGATTAGAGTGAGATGGGGCAGTCTCAAACGATTTAAAATATTGCACAGTGTATGCCCAGCTTTACAGGTATGGAACAGCATGTGAGCTGGCTCCATATTGTTTTTGATGTCGCAATTACATGACTTCACACAATACACGCGCTGGGTGACGCCTCCGCTCCGACGTCGTTGCTACGGCAACCTTTCAGATCAGTCAATGATGTGGCCCAGTCTGAACAGAGCCAGATCCGATATGGACACTTGCTAAAAACAGTGTGGACAGTCAGCCCTGAAAATCGGATATGAGAAGGAATCAGATATGAATCAGATTTGCCTGCAGTCTGAACGCGGCCTAATTAGCCACAATTGTTCTCTTATACTAAAATATGTTGTTAGAAACACATAAAATAATCTAATTGCTTTAAAAATCTACAATGTTTATCACATATTTTGACCTGCGGGAGGCGCCATGTTTTATCTGCGCAATGCATTCTGGGGGCGATGACGTAGAGCGGTGGCTCTGGGAAGATAAGCCGCGTTAGTTTAACTGGGACAGGTATCTAAAACATAGATGAGCAGCATCTCCCGGCCGTGGAGGCTGACGAGGGAGCCCATAAGACGTCTCGGTTCAGGCAAACTGGATCAAAGTTCTGTGATGCACGGGAGATCTGCAAAAATGATCAAAGTCATGCGCATCTTACCAGTGCATTAGGCGTAGGCTACGTAGCCTACGCTGTAGACGGCGTAGCCGGGGCTTTAGAGCCTGCAGCGCTCCGCCACCCGCCCTCCGCTCTGCGCTCTCCGCTCTGGCCGGGATGGAGACGCCGGTGGGCATGATGCACGTTTGGGTGGGCATAGCCCACCCCTGCCCCCCCCTAAAACTGGCTTCGGTGCTGGGTGATGACAGACCAGAGGCTGAGGGGACTGGCCTGGGACTTTGATGAAACGGGAGGTGCAGACTTCGCGTCAAATAGGCAAGAACATCTTTATTTAATTTAATGATGCCAGATCTGGCTGGGGTTTTTATTGTAGCATCGGCTATCTGCTAGTTGAAACGTGTGGTCTGTTAGTCTATCTGAGTTTTATGGTGTTTTTATAGTTCATGCTTTATGGTGCTGTACTTTTTTTTTTTTTTTTTTTTTTAACTTTTTTGTAGGTGCTTCGTCACCTTAATGTTCAGCTGTGTTTTGATCTGTGTTTCTGGTGCGCCGTCACCTGTTTAGCTGTGTTTTCATCTGTTTCTGGGTGTCAAAACAGTGGACGGGGGCTAGCAGGAGCCACCGTCTGACGTCACTACCCAGAATGTAAACAACAATGGCGACCTACATGTTAAATTATATTTTCAAATTTTATAAAAACGAAGACATCTAAAAGGTTTTTTATATCACATTGTTATAATTGATACCAACATTTTTTCTTTTAAGACCTACATGTCTTAATAGCCAGGGTTCCTTTTAAGGTTTTCAGAGCTTCCTTTATCTTTAGAAATAAGATAAAAGTTGTGTTTAGAATTGTACTGTGTGGCACGAAGCTTTCATCCAACCAGTGTGCTGTTAAACTTAAAAGTAAAAACGTTTTACTACCTCCTCTCGAAACACTGAGCCAGGTCTGGTGAAAAATGTGATATTTAATGGTTTGCATTAATGGGCGGGACCTAATGGCTCAACAGCGTCCCCTAGAAAACTTTGTGCCTCAAGCCCCACAATACGGTTTGACGTACATGCACCAAAATCGGTACACACCTGTATCATGTCACAACTTAAAGAAAAGTCTCTTGGCGCCATGGCCGAAACCCAACAGGAAGTCGGCCATTTTGAACATTTTGAATTAATCGTGTAATTTTGGCGCAATTTATGCCATTTCTTCGGTCATTAATGCGGCCCGAACTGTAACGTGCACCCAGGTGTGTTATACATCAAAACGTGCGTCTCCATCCTCCGACACCACGCATTACTTTTCTCTTTCAAAAGTGTTACCGTGGCGACGCTAGACGGCAAAAAGCGCGCCCACCCTTCATCTGATTGGTTCAGACAGAAAAAACTTTGTGCCTCAAGCCCCACAATACGGTTTGACGTACATGAACAAAAATCGGTACACACCTGTATCATGTCGCAACTTAAAGAAAAGCCAGGCCTGGCGATACATTTGATATTTCATGGTTTGCATTAATGGGCGTTGCCTAACGGCTCAACAGCGCCCACTAGAATACTTTTCTCTGCAATAACTTTTGAAAGGTTTGACATAAAGAGTCGTGGGTGGTGTCATGGGACTAGGTATTGAGTCCTTGACCATAATTGGCGAAAATGAGCCCCGCCCTTTCTTCTGATTGGTTGTCCCGATTTTCTGCTATAACTTTTGAATGGTTTGACATAGAGAGTCGTGGGTGGTGTCATCAGATTCTGTATGGAGTCCTTGACCTTCATTGGCCTCATTTAGCCCCGCCCCTTCTTCTGGTTGGTTGTCCCTTTTTTCTGCTATAACTTTTGAATGGTTTGACATAGGAAGTCGTGGGTGGTGTCGTTTCTGATATGCTTATGGGGGGCGGTGGCCGTGAGTGCGAGGGCCCGTTCATCGCTGCTTGCAGCTTTAATTAACTTAAGTGTTTTGTTTATCTTCTTATTTGTCTACGGCTGCATCCACATTGCTGGATCGTTATGACATGCTTCTCGACAACCGAAAACAAGGCCCTTCTAGATTTCCCGGTTGAATGACCAGAGCGCACGTGTGAAGTTTAGTTTCACCGTGGGGCATTTCTGTGTGGGAAAGATCAGAAGGTCTTGAGTTTCTGGTAGTGAGAAATTATTTAAGAGTGTCTATTATTGTACTTTTCTTCTGTATCTCTCTCTCTCTTCCTCTCGTACTAACCCCCCCCCACACGCACACACACACACACACCCAGACGCTCCCCTCGGTCATAAATTCCCGAGCCATTCTGAGATCCGACACACGCGCACACACACGCACACGCACACACACGCACACACACACACACACACACACACACACACACACACACACACACACACACACACACACACACACACACACTAGTCACACCCCACACAGATGACTGGAACTTTTGCATTGTATAATTTCTGTCCCTGTTTACGTAGTGTGCCATCAGGATTTATTGGGGGTGTTGCGTTTATCATCTTTTGACACCTGTATGTATATAAATCCTGATTGATTTTTAATGAGTGGTTGTTGTTATTTCATGCAAGATTTGGTCACAAATTGATTTGTTTAAGCAGAGCCTAGTGTTCGGATATCACGCCTTCATTGTTATTCTGTAAGATATAGTAAGATTTGCTGTTCTGCAGGATAATTCAAATCATATTGAGACTGATTTTCTACTGTTAAGTTATCATTTTTCCGGATTTAAGGCCCCGGAGTGGTGCCCCGAGGATTTTATTTATCATATTGGTCATTCAATTTGATAAATAGTCGACTTTATCAATTATTAATAATTCTTGAATAAAATTATTAATAAGCCTTCGATAACTGACAGCCAAGCTACCCGAGTTGCACAACACACTCTCATGAGGGTTTCAGTAGGTAAAAATCCAGCACCTTCTTGCTGTGAAGCACCAGTGTTCACCACTGCAACAGACAATTTAGAGGATAGTGTAACAACATATCTGTTTGAATCACTGAATGTAGAACTTGGAAACCAGAAGGTGGATTAAGCTTCATAGTGGATTGTATTCAGCTTAAAGGTCCCTTCCCTTGCCTCTCTGCTGTGCTTCAATCTCCAAAACCTTCTCCCACCAGAGGAGGCTGCTTTGGATCCACAGGTTAGTGACCACATAAACTGTGGAAGTGGTAATGATTGATACTAGTAAGAGGGCCCTCCAAGCTCTAAGTGGTTTTTGCAAAATGCAAAATCTATTTCATGCATAATTTGCTGTATCACTAATTGCAGTTTGGAATGTAAGGTATATTAGCTACACCATGACATTATTCCACGGGCACTACGTAGAATGTTGAGGTAGATTTTTTAATAATCCAGTCGATAACAGTTTTTAAACAATTTTTGCAACTAAATTACATTTTATGGTTCTGCTCCACACAGAGACAATACTGAACACAGTTATAACTCTAATAAAGTCTCCTACAGCAGGGGTGAGACTTATTAGGATATATTTGTATCAAATAGATACCCTAAGATTTGATTATTCTCTTACCCCCGAGACAGTGACTACATTAAATAACCAGTACTCATATGAGGGTTTTTAAACCAAGTTAATGTCATCTCTCACCTAGACTGCCAGGCTGATTAAAACATAACACTAAATGCTCGCTGTGAAGATTTTTTGTTCTATTAATGAACAGTTTGTAGAAAATCATAATTTCATTTTCTCAGCATAAGAGAAAACTATTTTTCCAGTTTAAGGTTCTCCACGGAATGGCATCATTATTAAATAAATAATAGTCTTTGCAATTTTCTTATTGCAGCACTAGTAACATAACACTAGTAAAAAAAACTTTCAGCAAGTTCTCAGGGAAAGAAAGCATATCTTTGGTTGCTGTATGTCTTACCTGTGAAGAAAGACCTGAGCCTTAAAGCAAAGCTTTTTATTCACTGACTGGCCTACATTCTTAGTCTCACATATGATCTCACACATGAACTTTAGATAGTGAATGTCAGATAAAGATTGTAAATACAAGCAATGTAGCTTGGTAAAGCCTCCATGGCTACGTGAGAAGTGAAAAATCTGGGAGAGGATGAGAGAATATCCACTGCTCATGTACACTGGAAGGAACCAGCTAGGTGAAAACTGATTTGTTTTCTTGCTTTTAAACCAAGTTTAGACTACACAACTTTCAGTTTTGATTGTGATTCTGTGTTGCACACGATCCAACATGTAGAGTTGTAAAGTCATAATGAGTTCACACTACACTGCTGAACGCCGACAGGCAGATTAACACTCAACATTTATCATCAGATATTTGCCCAGACGTCTGTCATCTTAGTGTGATGGAAGTACACACTTATACAGTCCAACTGCAGAATGAAAAGCTAGTCTGTTTTGGTGTTTGGTACTTCTATACTGAACTACAGCAGTGCTTTATTTGTACGGTTTCCTCTTGCAGAGTAGTACATGATACTTCGATAGCTATGCTGTACACAGAAAAAAGTGATTTCTAGGCATCTAACACCATTGAGTACAAGCAATGCCTTTTCATTCATCACCGCCATCGCAGTGTATGCATACAGCAAACCACACACTGTATTAAACAATGGACGAAGCATTAGGTCACGTGACCCATTGGTTTCTGAAGGCCAGTATTGAAGCCTGGCTTTCGTCGTATGAGGTGCAGCCATGTTGCCAGAGAAGCCGATGGAAACATGCCCACCGTATGTGAATCAAAGTTAGCTTTTGTTGGGCAGTCCTATGTGAACATGGGAAGCCTTAATTTCAACTTTAGGGCTCAGCTGTGTGGCCTCACTCTGAGGCCAGCCTTGCATGGCCTTAAAACAAAGGAAATTAAAGAATGACTCCAAAGCCCAGAAGGCTTTGGAGTTTATTGCCCTTACAGGTTTAAAAGGGGGCAAGATGGAGGTCACGCACGGACAGTATGGACAATGAATTGGTCCGCAGGCCCTGCAGACGCGAAGCCCATCCCGCTGGTGGTTAAATAGCAGTGGCTTCCAGGGCCTCGTTCTCTTTTCTTACAGGCTTCCAAGCTCTTCCACGGAGCTCTCTGTGAGCTACAAGTGGTCAACACGGCGACAAGGAGAGCAAGGAACAGAACCGCTCTTTACCAGGAACCCTTGTGGAGTGTAACCATCCAGCTGTTCACCAAGGAATGCTGGTCTGCTTCCCAAATCTCTCTCCGACCTTTTTCATCGCAAGGGAAATGTCTACTGTCCTTATGTTTTATAAGGACTACACCTCATCTCCGATCAGTGTGACCAGCGTCAGCCGAGGAGCCATCCCGCCAGCTGGGCTCGTGAAAGCCCACTCGCTCACCCGCGTTACAACGGAGTTACCCCCAAACGTTCCAGCGCTTCGAAGAGCGGAACGGGGGCCGTGCGGAACCGGGGCCATGAGCAACGAGACGACCTGCCCAGGCTACGACGACCAGAAAAGGGGGACAGCCCGAGAGACAGAGAGAGTGAGGAAAAGGGAGCTGCTCACAACTGAACCACCGGTGGAGCGAAAATCAGCAACCTTTGGACCGGGACCAGAACCAGGAGTACCACAAACCCCAGGATGCTGCCTTCCCCCGCAGTTTTGAAAAGCGCGCATCCGCGATCTCTCTTTGAGGTCTTACGTGACGTGAAGTTGTTCGCCATTTTGTTTTAGTTTTTAGATGATCTGAAGTTTGTGTTTAATGTTTAGTTAGTTGTTGCTTATGCGTAGTTTAGGCATCGGAATTTATCCCAAGTGTTGTTTCACTATCTTTTAACATTTGTGTAAATACATTTCGATTCATTTGAATGAGAGAAGTTGTTTGTGTTTATTTCTATACATATTTGTCACAGCTGCTGGTTGCAAAGGTCTGTGATCGGACTCCTTCCATTCATCCATCCATCCATCCATCTTCTTCCGCTTATCCGTTCCCGGGTCGCGGGGGCAGCAGCCTCAACAGGGATGCCCAGACTTCCTTCACCCCAGACACTTCCTCCAGGTCTTCCGAGGGGAGTCCGAGGTGTTCCCAGGCCAGCCAAGAGACATAGTCTCTCCAGCGTGTCCTGGGTCTTCCCCGGGGTCTCCTCCCAGTGGGACATGCCTGGAACACCTCCCTAGGGAGGAGGGACATGCCTGGAACACCTCCCTAGGGAGGCGTCCAGGTACAGATGCCCAAGCCACCTCAGCTGACTCCTCTCAATGTGAAGGAGCAGCGGCTCGACTCCGACCTCCTCCCGGGTGACCGAACTCCTCACCCTATTGATTCATTTTGGTAATAAATTTTGTGTCATCTTCTTTATTAATTATTAATAACTATCGTAAGACAATTGTTATTAACTCTAATAACTCAACCAGCACCCCCAGCAGTTTAATATTTATCTCGTAACAAAAGAACAATGTGGTCACCGAAAAGAGACGGATGAGAGAAGCACAGTTTGTTTGAATAGAGAACTGTTCCCTGCCCCGTTTTATATTCCTGATATAATATATAGGCCAGGTCATTCACACTGGAGCCCACCCTCTTACCTCTAGTCTGAATCCGAATGCACTGTATGTATTGTGAATGAGCATGTGTACTTTTTACTGTGAGTGCTATCAACTGGCCTTGGTTTACTTGCAGCTACCTCAGGGAGCTCACGTACCACAGCAATGACTTCTTATAGCGCAGCGCACACACACACTTACCCCAATCTCAGCAGACTCTTGGCGGATGTGAGGGGAGTAGCCTAGAATTAAACTGAATTAGAGACTCTTTTCTCCTCTTGTCATTTATTCATAGCTTTTTTGCTCCTTTGCTCCTGGGCATGACTGCTGCATTCTGGCAGTGTGAGGAAATGCTCTGGGGCCCGTGTGTGTCTGTGTGCGCTCCTGTCAGTGTGTGTGCATGTATTTGAACCAATAGCCATGGGCATCATCTGCACAGAACTGTGAATGGCATAATTCAAAGGCAATTCAACATGAAAATAATCTTTTAAAAAGGATTGGAGTAACTGTCTCATCATTTTTCAAACAGCCTCAGTTAAACCAGTTGTACTCTGCTGTGGTGGATGAATTACAACTGCAGTAAATTCACAATTTCCTATGGAAAAGATGATTGTTGTCAAGATTACAGATACGCATATGAGGGAAGACATTAAAGTTTTCTGTTTTATTTGTTTATCGGAAAACGTTTTCATGTCCATTAAAGTGTGAGATGGAAGTGGATTACAATCTGAAGCAGGCAACAGGTATTCAGGGATGCTCGGAATTCCATCGTGTACTTTCGAGAGCAATCCTGAATAGACACTACTGGTTAAAGCTTTTTGCTAAAGTAATAAAAGAAGCCTGGCTTTTTGCATCCTGGTGATCAATTTCAGTCTGTGCGATCGATTCCGTCTTTCCCAGATGGAGAGAGTCCAAGTGCGCTTATGAGTTTGTGTTGAGAGAGAAGGATTGAAGGGGTGGAGTGATGTTGGTGTGGGAGAGAGATGAGGATATTGCCAGTGTTCTGCCAACACAGACTTTGTTCAGGAATAAACAGCCTGCAGTACATTAGAAACAGAATTTATCACTGGAAGAATGTCGGTAATGACAAAAACCCAAAAGAAAAGTATTAAGCAGAGAAATAACACAATGGTTTTTTGCTTATATTATTTAAAAACAGGGAAGTTTTACTTTAAACTGCTGTCTGCAGACTACTTTACACCCTAATAACATGGTGAAATCAGTTTAGAATGCCTTTTTAGTATGTAAATGTGTCTTCTCGTTACTCTGCACAAAATAGTTTACAGCTTTCCAATGAAAAACCAGATAAGCATTCATCCTAAGTTGCCCATTTAATGTCTATATATATGAAAACATTTTGTCTATCTGTAACTGGTTTAAAAAATACTTTTTGTCCCACTGGAGGATACGATTTGAGAAAAGTCTTCTTTTTTTTTTTAAATCTACCCAGTAGTCCTGATGTAATTATGTGTCTTAAAACCACATATAACCTATGAGCCAGAAAATCTGTCCAATTCAGCTGTCAGGCAGCATTACTCAATAATAATGGGTCCAAGAGTTCTGAATGGGTCAACATTATTCTGTGCTGACTCCTGATATGCAGCCGTCATTAACCCCTTTTTCACTGTGTACTGACATGAGGCTGATGCCAGAGCCACATCAGTGCTAAAACTGTTTCTGAAACTGGTTTGATTTTTCAGAATGTTTGAATCTCCCTCTAGCACATTTCCATCAAGTACAAGTCTTCAGACTTCCGCCATTGTAAAGCAGTTCTTATGACAGCAGATAAATAAAGCACAATGAATCATTACCAAGTCCATTTACTTTTGCTTATCTTAATAAGGGTCTCAGACCCAAGCTACCTTCCACAGATCTTCCAGGCAGTACCAAGGCATTTCCAGGCCAGGCTGACAGATATAATCTCTCCAGCATGTTGTTGGTTTTGCACAGAGCCTCCTCCAAGCTGAAGATGTTTCAGGTACAGTGGGGCAAAAAAGTATTTATTCAGCCACCAATTGAGCAAGTTCCCCCACTTAAAAAGATGAGAGAGGCCTGTAATTTTCATCATAGGTTCACTTCAATATGAGAGACAAAATGGGGGGAAAGAATCCAGGAAATCACATTGTAGGATTTTTACTGCATGAATTGGTAAATTCCTCGGGAAAAATAAGTATTTGGTCACCTACAATCAAACAAGATTTCTGTTTTTCACAGAACTGTAACTTCTTCCTTAAAGGAGCATGAGGCTCCTTTTAAGAAATGAGACTCTCTAGCGCCACCCTTCACCACGACGGCCGTCGGGGGTACTGCAGCCAACAGTGAAGCCGGCACGGGAGAACGGGGAGAACGCACATGCAGCGTCATGTGACGTCACATCCACAGGACAGCGCGGGAAACTCGGCCCCAGCACTGCAGCACATTTTGCAGCACACAGCCTGTTCAAGGCAACGGACAGATACGCTAGAGCGCTCATTATTTTTGGTTTGGAATGCTTCATCTGACATTATTACTAGAAAACTTAAAACGTTTACGAATTTTTTTCATAAATCCTGCCTCAATCCGGCCTCAAGCTCCTTTAAGAGACTCCTCTGTACTCCACTCGTTACCTGTATTAATGGTACCTGTTTTAACTTGTTATCAGTATAAAAGACACCTGTCCACAACCTCAAACAATCACACTCCAAACTCCACTATGGCCAAGACCAAAGAGCTGTCAAAAGACTTGAGAAACTAAATTGTAGACCTGCACCAGGCTGGGAAGACTGAATCTGCAATAGGTAAGCAGTTTGGTGTGAAGGAATCAACTGTGGGAGCAATTATTAGAAGATGGAAGTACATACAAGACCACTGATAATCTCTCTCCATCTGGGGCTCCACGCAACATCTCACCCCGTGGGCTAAAAATGATCACAAGAAAAAATCCCAGAACCACACGGGGGACATAGAGAATGAACTGCAGAGAGCTGGGACCAAAGTAACAAAGGTACCATCAGTAACACACTTTGTATCTGTGATTTTGTTTTTCGCTCACTTCCTACAGTTCCTAACCATGAGTGAGAGTGGGAATGTGGACTTACTGGTAAATCAAGAGTTCTGCCTTTTGGCTCAGCTCCTTCTTCACCACAACAGACTGACTCAGCGTCCGCAGCCCAGATCCGCCTGTCAATCTCCCGATCCAGTCTCCACTCTGTCATGAACACAGTTTTTAAAATTCCTGCACTTTATGTCAGAAACATATTAGGATGCCAACTTATTTAAGTGCTGCAATTTCTTCTGTACTATACCCCCCCCCCCCCCCCCCCCCCCCCCGTTTGTTTATCCACTTACATAAAAATAATGTGGCCTTACATAGCAGGATACGCAACATGTGCAGAGAAGGGGCACCATGTAGGTTGGCAAAAAAGTACATTTCCAATCCCCATATCGATACATGGATTTGTTCAGCTGCTGTTGCACTGTCATCACAGCTTTGTAAAGGTATTGAAAGAAATAAACACACATCATTTCCTTGCATTAATACATCCATTGGAACACGCCAATATCAATGGATCATTTGGGCCCAGGGCCAGTTTTCCTGCAGCTAGTCAGCCCATTCGAGGGATAATGGGAGACGGTGACAACCGTAGCTTGTCCCAGTGAAGCAAGTGACATTAGCACAGATAAAGACGGTTCAGTAGTCTTATCCAAAAGCCCAGCTAACTTTTGGAACATATCAAATAGGTTATTTTTCCTTTCTCTGTCTCCACAGTTCCAATGAGGAAAGCTGCACAGACTATGCTGCACTGAATGTCTGCAGAAAGGGATTCGGTGAGAAATGCCTTTTTCATATCCTTTTTGTTTGTTGTCTGTAGCTATGTTCTTGTGGAGTTATACTGTCAACAACAGCAGCCAAAACTGTTCTAATTTGAACCACTGTTTTTAGTTCCAATCCGCTATATACTTCCTAAAAGCCAATGCAGATTCTAGTATCAATAGGAACATCTACATTATCCCATTCTTCAAATAGGTTCAAAATAAAAGAGGCTCATCTGAACAGGATAAATCAAGTATTCAAATGTAAAGCTCAAAGGTTTTAACTTTAAACTGAATTTTTTGACCACTATTGTCATTCTGATATCTAATCAGTAAATTACATCAGCATCGTCGTCCAATATCACAGTTGGATCAGATCTCTCCCATTTCTGTCAAATACGCACTGGTAATGATGGGGAGGAAGCTAAAAGCTGGAATGACAAAACTTCAAAATACTAATGTGATTGTGCAACATTTTTAAGAAAAGTCTGTCTAAATCATAGAAAAAGAGGGGGGGGGGGGGGTGACATAAGTGCTACTTTGGTTTAATTGGTGCAACAGCAGCACAAGGATGAACTAGTTCTAAGGCACTATTTACATTTGGTTTTAAAATGTATCTTGATTGATCAGATCAGAAATGGACTGCTCTAAGCAAGTATGAGCAAATGTTCTCTTTTTTTTAGTTCTTTTTTTTTGAAAGCACTGGCTTGGTGTGTGTGGGGGATATCAAATGTGACTGTATGTCTTGTGTTGTTAAATGAGTTTCGATTCAGCGGCGGTAAATGTCAAGCAGATGTACGTAATTTAGTTACAGGTTAAACATGGTGATAAGCCCTCATGAAAACCAAATTATGAGCCAGTGTCTTTTGCAGATAGCCTGAACTACCTCTCCCCTCTGTCCTGTTCGCCCTTGGTCAGGCTTTCTCTTTTTCTGTGTTTTCTGTACTCTTTTCTCCTCTTCTATTTCACCATCCTATTCAACTCATTATGCCTTTTTTTCTTCCTTTCTTTCTTCCAGGCAGTTATTACCAGTCTAATTAACTCCTCATGTTGACGCTGGTCAGGCCTGGTATCTATGAGTCTCATACACACTTATGCACTCACACACTTGCACAACGCACCATCCAGGCTAAGCCTTTTCGCTCTCCCTCTCTTGTCCTTTAGTAATTGCACCCAACTGCTCCCAGTCAGAACAATTAAGTTCCCATCAAAGTGGAAGACGAAACCTCAAAGCTGGAATACTGCAGGCTCACTGAGGTTCTGTGCAAGCATGCACGGCACCGTTATAGATATGAGCTCCCTCTTATGCTCCCTCCTACTTCATGTGTGCAGGGAACAGCTGCTGGGAAACTTCCGTGGGCTCTTTTGTCTCAGTCATGACACTGAGCAATGATCTCATGTGGTGATGCAGTGACTTAAGTGTTTGTACTGTTTGTAACTGTGAAATACCACACTTGCTTACTAAAGGGCTACATTGTTAGAAGGGACCAAACAAAAGGGTAGATCACAACCAAAACTAACACTTTTTAATGTGGGAACAAGTTAAAGATGGTGGAAAAAAGAGAGAGAGACCATGCTTTTAACACAAAAGCAGCAAAGGTTTCCATTGTGCTACTGATTAAAGCATCTGTTGCCATGAACACTTAGGATTTATGAAAAATATTTTGTCTTTTTAGACCATTTAGTTGCCAAATACAAAAGTGTTTTTCTTTCTCTCTTTTAAAGAAACTGTGCAGATGGAAAATCCCACGTGGTGATATGCTTTCAAATGCAGCTCATCCTGTTTTTTTTTTTACCAGGAGCCTATACTTTGCACCACGGCTTTGAGACACCGAGAGCCATGATATCATGCCCCCCTCCCCCATTTTCTTACTTTACAGTCGCACACATAAACCCCAATTTTGGCAGCTGGTTACACTTGGCTGGAAACGACACACACTTTTAGGAGTTTAAGCCATAAAAAATAACTATGTATTTAAGAAAGTAAGCCTATGAGAGAAGGTCTGTAAAGATCCGGCCCTGCCTTTTGGTAGCTCCAGCGCCGCAAATAGATTTACAGGCTTTCATTAAAGCAGCCAGCGGTTATGCAGGGGCAGAGGCTCTTGGATGGCCATCTGTGTGTATGTGTGTGAGCGTGACTTTGTGTGACTGTGTGTGTGAGCGTGACTGTGTGTGTGAAGGCCTCGGCCCATAGATTACTTCCAGAAGTGGAGTTCCAGAGCCTGCTGTTTCATCAGAGCTACAAAACGACCGCACTGCTACACAGAGTGCAGAGTTGCAAAAAGTTATTTGCCTCCTTTTTTTCCCCCTTCCTCTGGTCCTGTCGTTGTTTCACCCCCACACTGCTGTTTTTTTTTCTCTCTTTCATGGTTACAGTTGGAAAGGCAATCAACATCTGTGCAAATGTATTTCGCCTTTTCAGCTTCTCCAATTTCAAACAACGTAGAGTTTAAACCAATATTTTCCAAAGTGGAAACAGCTCCTAAACATCAGCACTGAGATCCCTGATTTTTTAAATATTTAAACAGCTGCAATTATTTAAAGATTGAGCATATTATTCTTCAGTGGCCTTTCAGCTTTACACATTTTAATATCTATTTATAAATTGACATTAGCTGACTCAGCCTGATCTCTTTCATTCTTCTTCTCTTCATAGTGTTGAACTCACGAATAAAGGCATGACAGTAGAAAAAGTTTTCTGTGTTTGTTTTTTGTGTGTGTTTTGGAAACTTGGACTTTTAGATCATATCATCATATCATCATTTTGCACTTCAATGTCCCTTATTCCAATTAACTTGGAAGTTGGAAGTCGGAACTTTCACCTCCTAAAGTCGTAAAATGAACCACTCTAAACGTTGAAATAACTAATGCTGCGGATTGCTTTCGTTATCAGTTTTGAGTATTCTGAATAAAATAAGAGATATGAGGCAAACATACTAGTGCTAGTTTAGGCAGGCGTCTCAAGCATTATTCTATGCTTGTTTTCAACCCTCTGCATTGTTTATTGTTATTAATTACTCCTTCTTGTTCATAGACCTATTTTACGAGGTACTCGTCCCTCACGTCTTTGTGATTTCTCTCATCCATGTTCGGTTTGGTATCGTAATTGTGTCAGACTTCGTTGTGAGCAGGCGGTGACGTCTGGGTCAGGTGTACGGATGTAAACAGAAATGCAGAAGTCAGTGAGCCTGCATGACTTCTTTTTGAAGTTTTGGTGCAGTGGAAGCAGACAAATTTATAAACTACTTTTAATGAGCAAAAGCCTGAAGCAAAGGGGAACAACATTTTTAAGACTGGCCAAGTGTAGAGCTCTGGCTTCAGAGACTTGTGGACGAGGAATAGCAGCCGGGAGTGGCGGACTGTCACATGACCAGCTTCATCGAAGCAGATTTCATCCAAAAAAGAAGTCCCAACATCACAGAATTGGGACATAAATTACATAACAGTGTCGTCAACTATGGATGAGATGCAGCCTGACAATTCAGACTGAAGTCGCATTTGAAAACATCAGACACGTATTGCATTTGGGGCCACATAAAGTGATCCAGGTTTGGTGTTAAAAACCCAAATATATAACCCAAAAAAATCGTCTTTGGTTCCCATTTACCTACAGTGTGAAAGTAGCCTCGGTTGGAGAATAGATGCCAAAACTCAGTTCTTTTATCATCAAGAAAACACGTGAAGTCTTCATTGTGATAATTGATAGGCTGAACTGGTGTAAACAGAAAAATTTGCTGAGTATTCATTTTGTTGCAGCTGCAACACTAGATCCAGCATCAGACTAAACTGTTTTAACTTAAGGAAGCTTTCTGAAATGTCCAACAGGGAAACTTTGTAATGTATCTTCCAAGAACAAACTGAATACAACATTAAACCCTTTACGCCATACCTGATGTCATGTTTATGTTCTCATATGGCATTTGCCCCTTGTACCGGGGGCTCCAGGGTATAATGAGGTTACACTAAACTGCTTGAACCCTATTCTGGGTCACAGGATCACAGGTGAAAGGTGACCCATCACAATGCCCAAGTTCCTTAAAGAAGAAAAACATCTTCCACACAAGTTATTATATATATATTAAGGATATGTTCTTAATTCCTAACGCCTTTATTTTTGAAAGCGTTCTTTTCTTTCATTTAAAAGTAAAGACCTTGGTAGAACCTTGTTTAAATAGAACACAAATCACATCTGATTGGTTCTCGCTGGCATTGTTAGCAAACAACAGGCACTTTGCTCATCTCAGGAGAAGTGCTGACATGAACGTAGATACTAAGTGGCTTAGAGGTCTTTCCAAAACTGAGTAAATTGCGTTGATTTTACCAACACAACTTTGCTACTTTGCCACAAGATGAGAAACTACTTCCACTTGCGCTAGAGCGCAACGTGAGGCTGAAATGTAATCATGCCATATATTGTTCATCTGTCCCTCTTTTCTGAGAAGATTCAATGTCCACGTTGCGATATAAGAACAAAATGAAATTCATTATTGAATCAGAATCACCAGCCGTAGTTGTTCTGCTGCAACAAAGTCACTCTCGAATGAATTTAAAAGTATCACATGAACCTATTTTTAATCATCTGTTCGTAAAAGAAGCATAGGCACTGCATGATATTAAGATGATTAAAAAGGAATAATCATTACTTATTAAGAAGAATATGGTGTAAAAAGCTTAAATGTGGGTGTAGCTGCCTGGACTGTAATTAAAATGTCCTTTTTTAAAAAATTGGAAAACAACAATTTTAGTAGATTAAACTAAGGGGCACGGTGGCGCAGCTGGTAGTGCAGCCGTCTCACAGCAAGAAGGTCCTGGGTTCGCTGCGGGCGCTGAAGTGCGTGTTAAGTTCCCCCATGACTTCAGCGCCCACCCCTGGGTGGGGGTTGGTGAAAGGGCCTTTCTGTGTGGAGTTTGCATGTTCTCCCCGTGTTCCCTCGGGTAGCTAATGTGAGCTACCCTCACAAAAACACGCAGTAGTCCTGGGCTATACTTGCCCCCTCTGGCCAACCGGGGCGCCAGATGGGGTGGGGAGGATCTGGCCGGAATAACGTGACCCTTCCTAGCGCTACGTCCGGCCGGAGAAGCCCCACCCTGTCTGGTGAAAAGAAGCTGCTGCTCACTCCTCAGGTTAAGGAGGAGACCTGAGCTCAGTGCAGGGCCCTCCCAAGGTTGGTAGAGGGGAGCAATGCCCAGGACTGGCTTAGGTAGGAGCACTGGGTGATAAAATTGGTAAAAAATTGGGGATTAAAAAAAAAAAAAAAAAAGTAGATTAAATTGTTCTCTGCTCAAAAAATGTTTTTAATAATAAACACCACATTTTCTCGTTTTTGTCATGTGACTGCTGATGACCTCAGAAGATGCTGGTGGTGAATTCCTGAGATATCCCAAATTTGCCTTAAAGCTCTTTAAGGCAAATACAATGATTTCCAAAACAGCCTACTATGGATATTTCTGAGGGGGAAAAAAATCAAATGAATTTACTGTTTTACTTTTTTCTTTTCGGAGACATGTCCTTGTAACAAACGGGATGTGCACTTAAAAAGAATTGTACATTTTTATCAAATGCTGCAGAAGACCGGGTACTTTAATGTCAACTAAATTACATTTTCATCTTTTTTCTTATCTAAGGTCAGCTACTGATATTTAAATAATAAAAGTCATATACTCATTACTGGAAATAAAACAGGCACCATCCCGAGGAAGACCGCCTTTCCATCTAACTCCAGGAGTTATGCTGCTGCATTTTACCTTTGGATCCTACCTGTGGCAGGAAGCATTATTTGACTATACCGGGGGGTTTGCTCTGTCCTCAGCGTGACCTCAGGGCTCACTGGGAACATTTCAGGAGAGTAACACTCCGAAGAATTGCTCGTTAGGGCCCGAGCACTTACAGTACGAAGGCCCTATTGTATCTGTAGGAATTTTTCTCGTTCTTTTTTTTTTTTTTCCTTCTTCTGACGAAATGAGGGCCTTTTTTCGCCCCTAGACGTGCCCCAAAAGTCACCAAATTTTGCAAGACAAGACACAAGCCCCACAATACGGTTTAACGTACATGCACGAAAGTCGGTACTAGGGCTGCACGATTCTGGACAAAATGAGAATCACGATTTTTTTGCTTAGAATTGAGATCACGATTCTCTCACGATTTTTTTCCAATATAAAATTTATTGCACTTATTACTTTAACTTTGCAACAGCTGAACAAAAATATAATAACAATAAACATCTCTTGTCTTCTTTACACAAACCTTTGAATAATTTAAACAATAATAACAATTTTGAACAATATTTGTTCCTCCCTGAGTTGAACACCCTTTCAGAAAGGGGACTTGTAACAGATCCTGTAGTTCTGAGGCAACAAATTATTCCTCTGGCTGGGATGAACCCCCCATTGCCTTTTGCTGCTATTAAGAAGCTGCCGATACAAAAGGTAAACGTTACAAAAAATATGATGGTGCCTGATAAAAGACTGGCATCATTTGTAACAGCTGACATTGAACATAAAAACAATAAACATCTCTCTTGTCTTTAAATAATTTAAACAATAACAATTTTAACAATATTTATGTGCAATATGTGTCAGGTGATGAGAAAGGTAGATGTTTCTCCAAATGTAATCCACAATCATTAACAAAATATAACAAACATGACAACATGATAGTTGACCATGACAGGACTACAACAACCTAGAACATAGGCCTAGTCCTTTTTTTATGCAGCCATCTTTTAAAAAAAAAAAAAAAAAAAAAAAAAAAAGATTTTTTTTTTTTTTTTTTTTTAAATCGTCGTCATTTGGAAATGAGATCGCGTTCAAGCATGAAACGAGATTGCGATTTTTTTAACGATTAATCGTGCAGCCCTAGTCGGTACACACCTGTATCATGTCGCAACTTAAAGAAAAGTCTCTTGGCGCCATGGCCAAAACCGAACAGGAAGTCGGCCATTTTGAATTGTGTAATTTTGGCGCAATTTATGCCATTCCTTCGACCACTTCTTCGCCCGAACCGTAACGTGTACCCAGGTGTGTTATACATCAAAATGTGCATCTCGATCCTGCGACGGCACGCATTACTTTTCTCAGTCAAAAGCGTTACCGTGGCGACACTAGACGCCAAAACGCGCGCCCCCCCTTCATCTGATTGGTCCATATTTGATAGTTCCTACTTATGCCATAACTTTTGAATGGTTTGACATAAAGACTCGTGGGTGGTGTCATCGGACTCGGTTTTGAGTACTTGAGCTTCATTGGCATGCATTAGCCCCGCCCCTTCTTCTGATTGGTCGATATCTGATAGTTACTACTTTCTGCTATAACTTTTGAATGGTTTGATATAGAGAGTCGTGGCTGGTGTCATCCGCTAAATGTCCAGGCCTGAAGAATCTACATGCAAGTCATACAAGCGCTTCCACTGCAGCACGCCTGAACGTGCACAAGGGTGCGAGGGCCCGTTCATCGCTGCTTGCAGCTTTAATTTCATTTAGATTTGTGACATAAAGAGTTTCCACATCATGCCAGAATCGTGAAGTGATCTGCTCGTCTCAAGGCGTGTTACTTTGCAGGTCTTGATATTGGATAGGTTACCTCTCATGAAAAGGAAAGTTCATGTGGAATCCATGTGCATTTCAACTTCTAAAATCAACCTCTCCAAGTACAAGACATACAACTTTTATTTTAAAAACAGAGCAGATTCTCTATGCAGTTATTATGTCTGACTTCCTGCCAGTCCGATCTGCCGTGTCTAAATTACAGTGGTCCTGCTATGGTTGAACGCCAAAATAAAGTCACTTCTCAGATGCCTGAAAAGCGCTGCATCTCTGCATGCAGCATCTCTTGTGGGACTGTCTCATTGACTAGAATGTGAATCGCTGCCATTCTATTCAATGAGACTTGTCCCGATAGAAGCACTGCGGCACGGTTTGTATGAATCCTAAAAGCGGCCGTTTGCTCTGCTCCAGTACACAGAGGGTGTATTTTGACAATCAGCTGTGGCCGATCTGTGCCAATGTAAACATAGAGAAACCTGCACAATTATCAAAATAGAAAACGACCGGTGAACTCTGACTGACTGTGACTTGTAGATTAACATTATGCCTAATCAATGGAAGCTGTATATCCATAAGTAGCGTAGTAAGGACTATGTCTTTAAGGAGCTGAATACTTTCTGCTTCTCATGAGATCTTGAAACCTTTGGAATATTCATAAACTTTTGAATTCAGCCTGACTGGGAGCAAAGCACCCTTCTGAAACCCTCCCAGTGGGACCTGAGGTTATGCTAAGGACGGCGCATAACTACTATTTCAACGGATTCTGGCCACAGACAGACAAATAAACACCTGTAAATGTTTGCTATGTAAAAGTGCTATTTTTGCCATTATCTTAAGGTCCACTCTGCCATATTAAAACACATCCATAAAGAAGGTCAGTTATGCAAGCACAGCTGGTAATCAGTCCTGACCAAACTCATATTGATGCTGGACTGATACAATTACAAACATACTGCCAACAGAAAGGCCACAAACCTGTCATAATTAACTAGTTACGCTTTTCAGATTTACAAGCCGAAAACAGGTTGTGGCTGGCTCGTAACATAATTATAACCCAGTGTGTGTTGGGCTGTTCGTATGTGAGACATTCCAAGGCCTGACATCGATTCTGCACGGTGCGCACTTCCAGATGTGGGTGATTCAAACCAGCACCTGGCAGGTTTCTTCAATAAACACACAACTGGTTGTTGGAAGAGTGCAGTTTATTGCAGCCTCTTCCTGAGCCGTGTATTAATACCCTGTGTGTTGGTGTGCTGAAGGCTGGGAGTTTGTGTGCATTAATCCACCGCCGGACTCCCTCCAGTTGATCCATCTCATGCATCGCTAAAAGGAAGCATTAGGCATTCAGGTCATTTGAATCGCAAATTAAATAACAAGAGAGGACTAAAAACATTGGAACGGATGGATACGTACTTTAAAAAAAAAAAAGAACTAAAAAATGCAGGTGTCTCCCGAGAGGTTTGAGTATTTTTATTTATTTAAAGGATAAAAAGTACACCTGCAATCGCAGCTCCTTCAGAGCTGCTTGGATGGAGGAACGTGCTTGTTGGCACTTCCAGAGCTGTCCAGAAAAAATATCACTGAATAGTTGAGGCTTATCAATGGCTCATTTTAAAATTGTAAAATGGATCGCCAGTAAAAGTCGCATTCATCCAGTCAGACACATTATTGTTTATAAACTTTGATAATTTATCTGTGACTGTGACAGTGGATAGGAATCATGGCACATCATTCATAACCACGGCACCTTAAATCAAAATGTCCAAGACTTTAATTAAAGCGTTACAAAATGAATTCCTCAGAATTCATAATCTTGTATTATATGTAGGAATTAATCTCAGTTATGAAGGAAATGGATTCTTGTGGAGTAAACACAAGTTCGAATAACTTCAGTTGCTACTTTATCTTCTATAATATATCTTTCTTGAGAAGAGGAAACATGCCTGGGTGTCGTCTGCGTTACACCAGGGGGGACAAGTATCAAAAACAACCATACACCCACATTTTCTCCAATCTCCACACAAGATTGTAATGGAAAAGCACGGGTCTCATGCGCTCCCATCATATGTTAGGGAAGGAATAATGTGTGCAGCAGAGGAGCGTGGAGACTCCCACGCAACTTACTGGGGAGCCCAACAGGACAAAGACAGTTTGAAAAATTCCAAATGTAAGACACAATCCTCCTAACTGCTGTCAAGAGTTTAATAAGACGAGTCAGCGTGTGACTGACAGGCTACAAAAATGTGGGATTTAGTTTTTGCTTTGAAGACGGTAAACCTATTGTATATTTCGCTTTTATGGGAGAAAAAGTTCAAAGACGATGACTATTTGATCTCTGGCAAAGAGAAATCTTTGGGAATTTACCCCATCAGGACAATTCTTGAGATATATATTGTTGAAAAGTCTTGTTGAATGTTGGATTTCCTGATAATGAGAGGAATCCCACATTTTGGTCAGTACAGTACCTTCTGGTGTATTTCTGTACCAAATGAAGCTCAATATTTCAATTTAAATGTGCAATAGCACAGAGATTATTTTTTTTATTTAACCTTTATTTAACCAGGAGAAAGTCTCGTTGAGATTAATAATCTCTTTTACAAGAGAGTCTTGGCCAAGACAGGCAGCAACATGGTTACAAAAACAAATAACATAAGAACAATTTATAACAATTAAAACAGTTTTAACAAAACAGTAAACAGATCGCAAAAATAGTCAAAATCAACAACAATCAAAGCACCTACAGCTAAATGTACTTGCTTCCAAGTCTTTCAGGAGAACTTTAAAAGCATCAAGTGAGACCAGATCTCTTAATTTTAAAATTTTCTGCAACTCATTCCATGCATAAGGAGCAGCATAGCTGAAGGCCCTACTACCTAGTTTAGTGCGGACCCTAGGTACAGACAATACAAATAAGTCCTGGGAGCGAAGGTTATGACTCCCAGTGCTTTTTTGAAAAACATAATTTCCTAAGTAGAGTGGAAGTAGGCCAAGAATGGCCTTATAAACAAAGACATGCCAATGATAGAGTCTACGGGTGGACAGAGCAGACCATCCGACCCGAGTGTACAAAGAGCAGTGGTGAGTACGAGATCTAAAATTTGTTATAAATCTCAATGCTCCATGATAGACAGTATCCAATGAGTGAAGACATAGAGCAGATGCATGCATGTATAGGACATCGCCGACATTGCCTTCAAACATTCATCCATCAGATTCCACTTGTCTGGGTTGGAGCATAAGCAGAAGAATCTGCACCCCCGTCTACCTGGCCACCTCCTCCAAGAGTACGGCGTGGTGATGAGGCTGCCTGGAGGTGTAATATCTCCCTAGTGCCAGCCACAGAGCCTTGCAGTTGAACATGTCCACAGCATCTCCCCAGGGAGGCATCCAGGAGATATCCTAACCAGACGTCTGAACCACCTCAGTTACCTCCTCTTGATGTGGAGGACCAGCGACTCTACTCAGCCCCTCTCAGCTGACTCACCCTCTCCCCCTGTTTCTCAGGGACAATCCAGCAACCCTGTAGAGCCAACTAATTTGTAATTTTGATATCATTCTTGGAGTAACTTTTGACAATTGGTGACCACGTGTGAGGTTAGAAGTGTGGACTGAACACTCTCTCTCCACCAGAGCAGGCTGATGAAGAGTCGTCCCAAAGACACTGCTCTGATCCACCTGTCGATCTCCTGCTCAAACTCAAAATACTAAAACCCCTCCACTTGGAGCTGCTGCCCACTTCCTACCCAGAACAGATATTTTCACCCTTTTCTGACACCATAGTCTCAGACTTGAGCTGCTAATTTTCATCCCTAACGCTTCACATTTGGCTGCAAACGGCTCCAGTAAGTGGCGAAGATCACACAAACACGCACACTTGAAGGAAAAAAAGGTTTATAAGAATATGTGAAATAACAGTGAGAAGCAAAATGTTGCTTTAACCGATTTCTAAAAAGTAAATTCTCCTGCTGATAAGGTTGTTATTGACTTAAATGGTGAAACAGCAGAGTCTAGCTGGAACATATCCAGAGAATTAATGAACCAAACAAATGCCTAAATGGAGTGATGCATCACTTTTGAGCCTGGTTTCATCAGGTTTAGGGCAAAGATTTCCAAGCTTCCTGATGTCAGTGATTTGTGTTAATGGGTATAAAACCAACTCGAGCACAAGGCGATGAAGAAGGCTGAATAGATTTGGTAAAGAGATTTCAAATTCCAGGAGTCTGGGAGTGGAACCCATTAAGGGCTGGAAGTGGAGAACAGAACTTTAAAAGATGTAATTTACACCAACCTTTTATGTTTTCAGATTTGAACTGTTCTTTAGCGCCGTCTATATTTTACATTTGCGAGATATCCCAAGTCAGATATGGGAACTTGCTTTTGATAACAAAAGAAAACACATTTCTGCTGAATTTGGAACTTAAGTCATATGCTTCTTTTAAGTGATGAAAGATACCCGTGACAATTTCCTTACTACAATAATGGGACGGATGACACGGTTTTTTGTTTGTTTTTGTTTGTTTTTTTCTAAATAGTGTTTTACATTTGTCACTAGCGTTCCGTGTCTGTATGCAGATGTTATCTCCACATGACATGCTGTTGTGTTTTCATGAATTACACTAATGAGAGAAAAGCCAGTCCTTGTGTGATAGTCCTCATTAAAGTCATATGAATGTACAAAGGGAACACAAGTAAACACAAGCTCTGAGACGCCTGAATATGCTAAGGAGCTTTGTTTCTCCCGAGATGTTGTGCTGCTGACACCAGACTTCACTTCATGTTACTGTATGTGCTCGTCTTGTTTTCTTTTGTGTCAGAATTGTGCCAAACAAGAATGTAACATTGTATGCTGGTTGAGAGTCTGAGTGTTCATCATCCCACTAATATATATATGTGTTGTGTTTGACATATATAATTTATATAATGACCTTTGTTTACAGAATTTGTTCAAATTATGATTATGATTATGATATGAGTCTGTTCTGGTGCTAAAATCCACATCAGTTACACACTCGAAATTATTTTATGGTAAGTAATTATACTATGTACTTGTCAATAAATGCATATGTTAATTCTGAATGTTTGGAGTATATATGTATTTAATTTAGTGCATGTGGTGCTGTTGAACAATGTTATTTTCTAAATAAATGTCTGCATTTATGAAGCAGAAGTTACCTTTCTGAAGGGCACTTCTACAACTCCATACCATCATAAAGCCCAGTTTTGAGACTTATTGCTGATACAAGTCCGGTTGGCCCTTTCTGTCTTAGCTTGGGAGTACACAGCCCCCATTTCTCCCCAAAAAGACCTGGACTTCTGATTCATCTGAGAAGAATACATGTTTTCACTGTTTTATTATCCAAATATTATCCAATTTCTTTTTTGCACAGTAAAGTTTTGTGAATGTAGCTCTGTGTTTCAGAGCTTGATGAAGGTTTCCTACAGTAATTCCTTGCCCATGTACTTGTGTAGGCCTTTGACTGTTTTTTGCTGTGTTGTCTGAAGGATCAGGGATCACGGGTGTCATGCACTTCCTGAATTAGAGTTACTTCAGATTTATTGAAAACATTTATCGACATTGTGCACTACAGAATGGGAAAGTATGCAAATGTTTCCAATCTTTCTTTGAGGAACTGTTGTGAAAGACTTCAATGATTGTCTGATTAATTTGTTGACAAAGTAGAAATTCTCTGCACATCTTTAGAAACAGATGTGCATTAAAGCGGTTATTTTATCCTTTTTCCTCCTTATTAGAAACAAATTCTGTACCAACTTGATTTTTGTGTTACAGGCGTAAATTGCAAAAATTGATGTACATTCAATTTAAAGTCCATATGGTTCAATGATGAATAATTTATTTTCTGTGTATGTAATGATGTTTAAATCAATTATACATACATTGTATGTGATTTTAGAAGATGTAAAAACAAGAAACATATCAGAAAACAGAAAAACTTTGGGGCACGGAATAACGTGATCCTTCCACGCGCTACATCCGGCCGGAAAAGCCCCATCCTGTCTGGTGAAAAGAAGCGGCCTGCTCACTCCTCAGGTTAAGGAGGAGACCTGAGCAGGGCCCCTTCTGGGGTTGGTAGAAGGAGCAATGCCCAGGACCGACACTTAGGTAGGAGCACTGGGAGATAAAATGGGGGGGGTGCGGGGGGGGATCTGGATAAAAATATATAAAAAAGAAAACAAAATGGTCCCATAGATTTGTTTATGGAGAAGAAGAAATTGATTTTTCATGCTATACAAACTATTTCCCTGCCAACACCACTGACAAAAACCATCAGCATTTCACAAACTGATTAGCCTCTTCACCTCAAAGACACAGCAATGTTTTCAGCATGTGTTCCAGTGTATCTCAGGAGGTAATTTTCTGATTCGATTGCAAAGCGCGTGAGATCTATCTCTCTGTGTAAGGTAGAAACCTCATTACTACCTGGAAACATCACAACAGCAGGTGTTGAACTCATTACCACCAATTCAGTCGCAGGCAGAAATCTTGTCACATGAGAGGAACTTCACTGGGAAGAGGGCCACTTATCCAAATTACATTTCCTAGTTACATGTTTCCCTCACTGAAATACTACTTTTGATTTTTCTTTCAAGAAAATCTAGTCAGTCTGGTATCAAACTGAGCAAAAGATGGCCTGTTTTCCTAGGGGAGTAAAATAAACCATTTGTGTGTGTTTAGCACATGAGAGATTTGTACTTTCTTCAGACAAAGGTGGCCCTATGTCTAGTTTTCCCCGCTTCTCTTCTCCTTCCTCCTAATTTTAGGCAATAAAACCTTCTTGGTGATACTCTGGGATCATATCAAAGCCATGAGAATAAATGAAAGAGAAACAAAGGGGCACAGACACAGATGAGTTTCCATTAACAGTGCTCTGTAAAACCTTGAAGGCTAGAAGTGTAACACGGCCGACCACCTCCTCCTTGGTTTCCATTGCAATGTGGACAACAATAAGATCCGTTGACCTAACAAACTGACACTCCATTCCACTTGGTGGTGTTAAAGTGCCACTTTCACTGTGACAACTGTCAACTAATAAAATAGCAGAAAATCACAGCAAACAATGAGATGAACATGGAAGTTGTGGAGATGTTGATGCGTTACTCTTGGCTGTGTTTCTGTTGGCAGACACTGATGGTGACAACAAATGAGAAGATACATCTTAAAAAGCTGGACCGTCATCCCCTGCCTACGGATGCCCAAATGTTACATCACAGTAAACATCACACCTCACCAAACAGTTTTCAGCGTTTTAGTACTTGAACCAAGCAGAGCCTCAGAGGTTTCTGTGGAGTGGACACGGCCAAAACGCAGAAAACACAGCTTGGTTGCCATGAAAACTACTGCTTTTTACATGTCTTCCTGCAGATGTCTAAATTTACATCGCAGGACATTGAGGCCCATGGCAAAATATTGAGCGTGTAAGTCTTTTAGAGACGCCGGTGTGCTTTGGATCACTCTTCTTGTAGAAGCCATTCCGTTTTCATCAGCAGCTTTTCATTTTTCACAGATGGTGTGATGATTGCTTATTCTGTTTCCAGACAACTTCACTAGAAATATTTCAGTCTTGTTTGAATTTTGAGGAAGGACAAAAGCTTTTTCTTCTCATGACTCTTCCGTGAAGGTCATATTTATGCAGGTGCGGCTATACAGTAGAACACACAACGCTCCGGAGACTGATCAATCTCCCTTAAGGTCTTTTGCAGTCAAACAGAGAGTTATTGTTTTCACAAAACTGAATTTGACCTTCCCGTTAACCATGTCTTAATGCCATTATGACCTGAGGAAACAGCTGTCAGAAATAGTTGTGCTGTCTGCTGTCTTTTCCTGCTTTAACGGGCAGCAGTTTTCAAAACGGTTCCAGAGTTTAGTTCCGGCTTTAATCATAGCAGAAAACCCTGCATTGCAATATGTCTCGTCACAACTGTACTCAGTGTAAAAAAAAAAAAAGTCACTGGTATGATTCAGTGAACTCTCTTGGGACATTTACACAATGTTTTTTTTTGCATGGTGGTCCATTTTTTTTACATGGTGCTTCTCTTCCGTCTTCAAACTCCTCTGAGACGTCTTCAGAGAGCATCACTTTATTGTGTCGAGGGATTTACATAGGCTTACTCCGGGCTCCACCCAAGAGCAGAAGCGTCGCTATCAGGCTCTGCTGCAGGCTTTCACCGTCCTCAGCTTGACCTCAGGTCCCACTGGGAGCATTTTGGAAGTGGAAGGCTTTTGAGCACTGCTTGTTCAGCTGGATTAGTAAGCTAGTAAAATTAGTAATTAGTTCAATTTTGAGAGCACATGAGAATGACACGATAATCTGCTTGTTTAAAGACATATTTCCAGCCATGACATCTTCTATTCACCTATTATTTTCATAAAAAGGGGGAGTGGTGTCAAATAAAATGTGTATTTTAGCTTCTTGTATGTGGAGGAAATATCTCCTGAGATCCTCAGACTCATTAAACCACAGACTACTCATGGGGCTTTATTTTGAAAATCAACAAGATTTTCTAGGCTAGTGTTGTGTCGGACTTCCTGCCAACTCAATCTGACGTGAATAATTTGTCATGATTCAGCCGTGATTGAATGGAAACCAGTCCATATCTTTAATGGAAGAAAGCAGAAAGTTGCCTGTAGGACACAAGCGTTGTTAAAGCAACCTAACCTCCACACCTGCAGAGGGACCCCCTGGGAAAAGTTAATATGTGCCAATGCAATTAATAGTTTAAAAATGATAACTTTCCTCTATCAAATTCAGGTCCCATGAGTGTAAACAAATGATGAGATAAAAGAACAACACACTACAAATAATTACAGCTCCTCATTTACTTTGCATGTAAGGAATATGACATAGATTATAGATTATACTATTTACTGACAAGTACATAGTATAATTACTTACCATAGAATAATTTTGAGTGTGTAACTGATGTGGATTTTAGCACCAGAACAGACGTGTACATCACATCATAATTTGAACGAACAATGTTCTGTAAACAACCGTCATCTAACATATACGTAAATGTTGACAATATGCTTACAACCACACTATAACACTCCAGAATACATTTGAATAATATACAAGCTATGTGCCTCACGAGCATTTACCTTTATTTTATGGCGTTATTATGCATCAGTAACACAGAGCTAAGAAGTAAACACTGTTGGGCCACAGTCCTATGTGAACATGGGAAGCCTTAATTTCAACTTTAAGGCCCAGCTCTGAGGCCTCAGTCTGAGACCAGCCTTTCTTACAGCTGACCGCATTGTTTGAAACAAAGGAAATTAAGGAATGACTCCAAAGCCCAGTGAGCTTTGCAGTTCATTGCCCTTAGAAGTGTCAAAAGGGGGCAGGATGGAGGTCATGCGCGGAGAGTAAGGACAGTGAAGGCCCTGCTGATGCGAAGCGCGTCCCTGCTGGTGGTTAAATAACAGTTGCTTCCTGAACTTGGTCCTCTTTTCTTCCAGGCTTCCAAGCTCTTCCTAGGAGCTCTCTGTGAGCTACAAATGCTACATGCTCGTCAACCCGGAGACGAGGAGAGCAAGGAAAAGAGTTGCTCTTCCAGGACCCCTTGCGGAGTGTAACCATCCAGCTGTTCACCAATGAACGCTGGTCTGCTTCCCAAATCTTACTCTCTCCGACCTTTTTCATCGCAAGTGTAAGGTGAAGTCCTTAGGAGTAAGGACTACACCACTACACATGCTGATCGGAGATGAGGTGTAGTCCTTATGAGTAAGGACTACACTTCTTGCGTTCGTGAAACGCCCACTCGCCCACCCGCGTTGCAACGGAGATACCCGCAAACGTTTCAATGCTTTGACGAAGGGAACGGGGACCATGAGCAACGAGACGAAGTGCCCAGGCTAGGAAGACCGGGAAAAGGGGGACCGCCCGGCTGCCAGCGGCGCTGCATCATCTGTCTCCAAGAGAGAGAGAGAGAGAGAGAGAGAGAGGGAAAAGTGAGCCGCTCACAGCTGAACTACTAGCGGAGCGTAAAATCAGCAACCTGTGGACCAGAACCAGGAGTTCCAAAAATCCAAGGACGCCGCCGACTACCTCCAGGGCATCTCAAGGTAAGTGGCTTGTGTCTGGGCAGAGTTAGTTTAAAGCGGTTAGCGTTGATTGTGTTTGCTGTTTGTTTTGCTTATTACTGCGTAACGCACCAACAGTCTCTCATGCAGACCGAAGGTCGTTACGGTTGTGTATTATATTGTTACGGGCCCGTGTAAGTGGACCCAATATAACGTGTTCCCTCACTACTGAAGCGGTTCATGCTCCTGTTTCCCTGTCAAAAGCTTAGGCCGAGTGTCGTGGATTCAACTCCAGACACTGGCTCCTGAGTGGGAAACCGCAGGACGATAAAGGTACCAGTGGTGAGAGATCACGTTTCCTTCCCTCCTTACTAACCCACACGGACAAGTTAGTATCCCGGCCATCAGTGACGTGACGTTGTTCGCCTTTTTTTTTTAGGTCCACGTGACGTGACGACGTTCTGACACGCACACACACACACATACTGACGCACATACACACACATATGCGCTGACACCCACACACACACGTAGATGATCTGAAGTTTGTGTTTACTGTTTGTTATGTGTGGTTTAGACATCAGAATTTATCCCAAGTGTTGTTTCACTATCTTTTAACATTTGTGTAAATACATTTTGATTCATTTGAATGAGAGAAGTTGTTTGTGTTTATTTTATACATTTTTGTCACAGCTGCTGGTTGCAAAGGTCTGTGCTCGGACTCCTTCCTTCATTGTTGTTCTGTAACGCCACCCCTGGCTGGCACGTATGGAATAACAGCTACTTTGAGACTGATTTAGCTGTTTAGTTATTATTTTCCTGATAAGTCAGGTGGTGCCTGTTTTGATTACTCATCAAAATGAATTATCAAAATGAATTAATCTTCTTTATTAATTATTAATAACTATCGTAAGACGATTATTAATAACTCTTTAATAACTGAACCAGCACCTTCTTTGTGGCACAACAACACACAAGCAGACACATTGCTTTTTCAAGGGCTGCTTAAGTTTTAGCCTCAGGGAATTCACAAAAAAACTCACTTTATATATCTCAATCTTAGAATAGAAACCACACACACACACACACACACACACACACACACACACACACACACACACACACACACACACACACACACACACAGAAAAAGGTACACTTCAGCCAATCTATCAACATGATCAAGCAGTGAGCGAATGGGAGCTGGCCGGTCATACATCAATCTCTCTCAGCTTGTTATAGGCAAACAGAAACACACACATACACAGCACAACATGATGTCCCTTTGAAATGACAGGCAGGGGCAGGGAGGACATTGCCTTCCATGGTCAGGTAGACCAACAGGCAGATTAAACACTTGGGTGAGCCCAGAATAACATCTAAACCAAAGTTAAGACTTCACAGAGAACCCCGCGGGATTACATCTATATTGAAAGATTCCAAAGCTTTAGTGCCAGTCCAGAAAGCAATGCACCTGTTAGGTAGCAAAGCAGAAAGTAGAAATTACATCCTCACTCCCAACTCATCATGTACTGACACTTGACAGGAGCCCTTGGCATCACATTTCAATTCACTAGGTAGTGATTTTGAATCACTTCTCAGCATGCTGGGTATCGAGCTACATTTCTATCTTGCTGGGTTAGGATGCAAAAAAATGAGGAGCAAAATTCGTATTTGGAGTGTTGTGCCAGAAAGGGGGTGCGTGTTCAATTATTAAATAGTTATTAATAATTGTCCTTCGATAATTAATAATTAATAAAGTAGATTACTTATCAAATTTAATTATCGAAATTAATCAATCAAAACGGGGCAACATCTAACTTATCAGGAAAATAATAACTAAAACAGCAAAATCAGTCTCAAGGTAACTGTTATTCCACAGAATAACAGTGAAGGAAGGAGTCCGAGCACAGACCTTTGCAACCGGCAGCTGTGACAAATATGTGTAAAATAAACACAAACAACCTCTCATTCAAATGAATCAGAATGTATTTACAGGGCCACAAGTGTTAAAAGATGATAAAACGACACTTAGGATAAATTCCGATGCCTAAACCACACTTAAACAACAACTAACTAAACATTAACACAAACTTCAGATTATATATATATGTGTGTGTGTGTGTGTGTGTGTGTGTGTGTGTGTGTGTGTGTGTGTGTGTGTGTGTGTGTGTGTGTGTGTGTGTATTCGTCATGATGGCTGTTCATACACATGGTGAGACAAACGATAAAATAAACAAACACACTTAAACTAATAAACACAGTTGTGATGGGATCAACGGTCCGGCTCACAACGCAACTACACTTGTTAAATGTGTTAACTATGTTTCTCTGCCCAGATACAAAACAGCCTCTTACGTGGATCTTTGTAGTTGAATAAAAGCGTGGTTTGGTCTGGCCGTTCAGCATTCCTAAAGAGCGGCTCTCCCTCTCTCCTGCTCTCCTCATCTCAGTGTGGATGAGGGGAATGCATGGGTACTGCAGCTGGGCCTCCTTCAGCTCCAGGTCAGTCCGAAGGCGTTCACGTTGAGGCATGCAAGGGTCTTTCGTTCGGCTGATCTTGGGCTTGGAACGTTCGCAGGTCACTCGTTGCAGCGCTCCAGACTATGGCTGCCATTTCAAGGCAACCAGACACTTCTTCAGTTACGATCATGGAGGCCGGCCCATAGCTAGTAGCTCTTCATGCTAAAATAGGATCTGTGGCCTTCTTCATAGCTCACAGAAAACTCCATGGGGCCGTGGATAGATCTGAGGTAAAAGAGACCTTGGGAGCAAGGGAGCAAAAAAAGAGAAGAAGAGAAAGAGAGAGACAGAGGGGGGAGCCTGCTCTTCATAGCTGGGCCCAGGCTGCGACTGCGGCCCCCCCCTGCGGTTTGGGGTCCATGCCCAATGAGGGGGCAATTCCTCATCACCGAAGGGCCGTAAATGCAAATCCTGCTCAGGCTTTGAGTCATTATGGAGGTTCCTGTGTTTCAACCATGTGGTCAGCTGTAAGAAAATCAAGCCTGGTCTCAGAGTGAGGCCTCAGAGGCGGATCTTACAGTTCTGGCATCGATTCTGAGTTATGTAGATTATCACCTGACTATGGCAAAATATTGTCTTTGACTAAAGCTTTTCGGGCTGGGACAGACAGCTCTCACATGTTCTGTCGTAAGGTCCTCGAGATGGAGACTTTAATGTATTCCATCTGATGCAAACAAGTCAGATAATTCTTCTGTGAGTTTTCAACTTTAATGTCTCAACATGTAAATGTCATTGTAGGGACAGATTTCATGCAGCAGGCAGAAACTAAGTGTGCACCGTACGAATGAAGCTGCTTTAAATTAACAAACACATCCTCTCACGAACTCCGTCATGTAGCAAAGTTTGAAGCATCTTTTTCAAGTTTTCTGTTTTGCTTCTCTTTTATAATTTGGCTCAGAGAAGTTATCAATCAATATTTTATCTGCAGAGTAGGTCACAAAATGGCATGGAAAATTCCTGCAGATTGGACAAAAAAACAAAAGCATCAACAAAACCCAATGGCTCTACAAGCCAAATCATTCAGCTCCGTAATTACAACTGAGCCTCAACCGGTCCGCTGCGGCTCAACTGTGGAACGGTGAGAGAGATCAGATGGGAGAAAAGATAGATTTCATGAGCGAGAGGCTCCCGAGGTGCCCAGGAGGATTGTGGTTACAATGTTGTACTCTACATCTGTTTACAGCAGAGAAAAAGACAGATGGATGCAGCGGGAGAGACAAAGTGATGGAGGGAGAGCTGTCGCCTGCTGCATGCTGTCATCTCAACAATGTGGTAACTGTACCTCATTATGTTTCATTCAAGTCATCATCGTCCATGCACGCACACATACACGTACTGCTTTTCCATGCCATCGTCTCCCCTGTGTCTCTCTCAGAAAAACAAATAACAGAGGAGAGAGAAGTTAAGCAGAAACAGAGGGAGAAGGAAGCTTGGGTTGTGTTGAGGTTGCTGAATGTTAATCAGTTTCTTAATGTTTTTTTGCCATTGGCAAAGATTTCCACTCGACTCTCTCTGCTGCTGGCATGCGTGTGTTTGCACAGATGCACAGAGCTGTCAAAGTTTGTGTCTGTGACAGTAACTTTGACTCCTCTGTCATCAGAGATCCACACTTGTCTTTGTTTTCTTGAGTCTGCCAAGTGCAAAGTGATCTTTTAAAATATTTGTTTCTGCTGTATGAGCTTGCATGTGTAGAGAACTGGAGTCTGTGATATTTTTCAAGGTCTTCTTTCTTGGACTATTCAGGACCAAAACAAATGACAAAGGAGTGGAGGAAGAAGCAACGATTTATTTGATCAAAATATAGTAGCAATGCTACTCGACTGTTGAGGATGCAACATCACTGTTACATTAAAAACACATTTTAAAGAATATATTGTAAGATTAGAATGTTTCGCTGATTTTTTTCCACTGTGCTGGTTGAAAGCCTTTCAGATGCTCTAAAATTGTCAAAGTTTTTTTGGCTTAAAACGCATTTTGAAATCCACATACACTTTTCTTTTATATATATATATATATATATATATATATATATATATAAACAAGCTCTCCCACTTAAAAAGATAAGAGAGGCCTGTAATTTTCATCACAGGTATATCTCACCAAGAAAGACAGAATCAAAAAAAAATAAAGAATGTATTTGCAATTTATAGTGGAAAATAAGCATTTGGTCAATAACAAAAGTTAATCTCAATAGTTTGTTATATACCCTTTGTTGGCAATGGCAGAGGTCAAACGTTTTCTAAGTTTTCACAAAGTTTTTCACACACTGATGCTGGTATTTTGGCCCATTCCTCCATGCAGATCTCTTATAGAGCATTGATGTTTTGGGGCTGTTGCTGGCCAACATGGACTTTCAACTCCCTCCAAGGATTTTCTATGGGGTTGAGATCTGGAGACTGGCTAGGCCACTCCAGGACCTTGGAATGTTTCTTACGAAGCAGCTCCTTCGTTGCCCGGGCGGTGTGTTTGGGATAATTGTCATGCTGAAAGTTTTATCTTCAATGCACTGCTGATGGAAGAAGGTTTTCACTCAAAATCTCACAATACATGGCCCAATTCATTCTTTCCCTTACACGGATCAGTCGTCCTGGTCCCTTTGCAGAAATACATCCCCCAAGCACGATGTTTCTACCCCCATGCTTCACAGTAGGTTTGGTGTTCTTTGGATGCAACTCAGCTTTCTTTTTCCTGCAAACATGACAAGTTGTGTTTCTACCAAAAAGTTCTATTTTGGTTTCATCTGAGCATATAACATTCTCCCAATCCTCTTCTGCCTCATCCAAATGCTCTCTAGCAAACTTCAGACGGGCCTGGACATGTACTGGCTTAAGCAGGGAGACACATCTGGCACTGAAGGATTTGAGTCCCTGGCGGCGTAGTGTGTTACTGATGGTTCCTTTGTTACTTTGGTCCCAGCTCTCTGCAGGTCCTTCACTAGGTCCCCCCGTGTGGTTCTGGGATTTTTACTCACTGTTCCTGGGTGAGATCTTGCGTGGAGCCCCAGATCGAGGGATCAGTGGTCTCTATAATTGCTCCCACAGTTGATTCATTCACACCGAGCTGCTTACCTATTGCAGATTCAGTCTTCCCTCTACAATTTAGTTTCTCACGTCCTTTGACAGCTCGTTGGTCTTGGCCATAGTTGAGTTTGGAGTGTGACTGTTTGAGGTTGTGGACAGGTGTCTTTTATACTGATAACGAGTTAAAACAGGTGCCATTAATACAGGTAACGAGTGGAGGACAGAGGAGCCTCTTAAAGACGAAGTTACAGGTCCCGTGAAAGCCAGAAATCTTGCTTGTTTGTAGGTGACCAAATAATTATTTTACCAAGGCATTTACCAATTAATTCAGTAAAATTCCTACAATGTGTTTCCTGGATTCATAGTTGAGATATACCTGTGATGAAAATTACAGGCCTCTCTTATCTTTTTAAGTGGGAGAACTTGCTCAATTGGTGTCTGACTAAATACTAAATACTGTATGTGAGATTATATATATATATATATTAGGGGTGGGACGATATGGGTAACTCACATTTCAATACTGTGGCGATATGTAGCCCACGATAACGATAATATCACGATACACGATATCTACGATATTCAATATATTGTAAGAAATTTCATGAACGATATATCACGATATATGTGACTGAAAAAGAAAAAAATACCCATAAAAAGGAAAACGTACGGAGCCCCTCTGGTGACATTTGAAAAAACTAAAATAATGCGTGGCCACGCATTAATAACTCGTGGCCACGCATTAATAACTCGTGGCCACGAGTTAATATCTCGTGGCCATGAGTTAATATCTCGTGGCCACGAGATAATCAATGCGTTGCCACGAGTTATTAATGCGTGGCCACGCATTATGTATCTCGTGCCCACGCATTATTTTACTTGTGGATGGCATTATAACCTACTGTCTGGACTTCGTGGATGCAACTTCCTTGGTGGGATGGTTATTCATCATTAATAACGGTAATTATAGTCTATTTATATTAAAGAACAAGAGTATTGTCATGGCGAGTGTAGTAATAACATGTGACATTTGAAAAAAATAAAATAATGCGTGGCCACGCATTAATAACTCGTGGCCACGCATTAATAACTCATGGCCACGCATTAATTATCTCGTGGCCACGCATTGATTATCTCGTGGCCACGAGTTATTAATGCGTGGCCACGAGTTTTTAATGCGTGGCCACGCATTATTTTATTTTTTTCAAATGTCACCAGAGGGGCTCTGTAAAAACGTCTGTAGTTGTTTATTCAATGCCAAAACTTCATACAATGTACAAAGAAAGTGCATTTGTATAGAGCCTCACTGCCTCCTAGGCTTGTAAATGTAAACACTGTACCGCTGGACAAATTAAAGTGTATGAACATTAATAACATGTTTTATGTAAACCAGGACAGTGCACTGCTTTGTTTCTAATACTGAAAAGTCAGTAAGGAACTTAATTTTGCATAGTACCTCACTGCCTCCTAGTCTTGTAAATTTAAACACTGTACAGCTGGGTGAACAATAGTGCGGTGACAACACATACAATTATGTGTGTTGTAATAAAATATCGATATTTGTTAATTCACCGATTATTTATTGCGACAGAGAGCGCAGCAATATCGATTTTTTTCCCCACCACTAATATATATATATATATATATATATATATATATATATATATATGTATATATATGTATATGTATATAACATTTAATATCCAATTTTGACCTGCAATGGACTGGCAGCTTATCCTGGATGTACCCCAGGTTGCTCCCCTGCATGTTTTAGATGTTTCCCTGCCTGATTCAAATGCATGGTTCATTAAAAGATGTAGATGCATTTGAATGGAGGAGGGAAACTCACACTGGGTAATGGCTCCTGAGGACTGGAATAATACTGCTCCTCTGTGTTTGGGAACAGATTCTGGCTGGACTTTCAGTGTCTGATTAAGGCTTTAATTATTTTTCTTCTTCTATTATTATGGGCATGCCAGTAGTGGCAGCCCATATTGCAATGCAAGCAAAATGGCCTGAAGGTTGTGTTTGGCTTGCGTTTGGCATAAGCCAAACAAAAAGCAGGTTGTGTATTCCAAGACACTGCCCTGAAAAAAAAAATAAAATAAAAAATACACCTGAAAAAACGAGAGAAAAAAAAGGCGATATACAAGTATACAGTATTGTTAATTTGGCCCGAACTGTGATGTACACCCCAGGCATGGCACTTTTCTCTGTCAAAAGTGTTACCATGGCAACGCCAGGCGCCAAAAAGCAGAAAAAATAGCAAAAAAGTATTTGTAAATGCTCGGCCGTACTTTATCGTAGAAACATCTTCCAAACGTTCAAAGACACGGAAAGATTGAGACTACAACCTCTTAAAGCAGCACAATGTAACTTTTCCACCTTAATATAATATTTCCAGAGTCATTGTGATGGTACATCAACTTACAACAGGTTTAATGACACCTCTGTCATGGTCTGAGGTGTCTGTACCACCTTCACTGGCACTATGTAACTTTGAGGAGCATGGTAGGAACCCTTCCACACTACTGGTAAAGCACTACCGCTTTTGTCCAAAGGAGCCGCCAAACTCAACAAAAGCTGCTTTAAAGCGTATGTTTTTTTAGATAATAGACTTTGATTTTTATGAAAATGTGAATCTGATTTTGGACGATGTTGCGAGCTTACCATTAAGCGTAGATACATCATTCAAATGTTCAAAGACTCAGTACGCTGTAGACTACAACATCATTAAGCCTTATTAGACTGTGGTTTACAGAAATTTTACGTCAAAATTCAGGCCAAATGGACCCATTCATTCCTATGGGTTTGTTACCATGACAACAAAAAACCTATTCATTTCTATGGGGGAGGACTGAATCAAATCTAACTTTATTTATATACAGTAGCACTTTTCAAACACGAGTAACGCAAAGTGCTTTACATAATAAAAAACTTTTAACATAGAAAAACTCACACAGTCATGGTTAAAAACATACATCTGGTCATTTTGACACACATCCTCACTTTAATAACCTGTCAGGTTGCGGTTGGAGTAGGATCCAGATGCAGGAGAGATGCAGGAGAGAGGATTTCCAAACAATAGTGATTTATTGTACTTAAATCAAAAAAAAGCGCTGCTTAGCAGGGCTGCAAAAACAAGAGCTTCAACATGAATCAAAAACTACAAAAACCTGACATGAAAACACGGAGGGAGGAAACAGTACTGACCAGCAGGGAGCAAGGGAAAGACAAGACTAGATACTGTGCCTTGCAAAAGTATTTGGCCCCCTTGAACTTTGTGACCTTTTTCCACATTTCAGGCTTCAAACAGCGTGCAAAATTATTCAGCCCCTTTACTTTCAGTGCATCAAACTCTGTCCAGAAGTTCAGTGAGGATCTCTGAATGATCCACTGTTGACCTAAATGACTAATGATGATAAATGGAATCCACCTGTGTGTAATCACGTCTCTGTATAAATGCACCTGCACTGTGATCGTCTCAGAGGTCCGTTTAAAGCGCAGAGAGCATCATGAAGAACAAGGAACACACCAGGCAGGTCCGAGATACTGTTGTGGAGAAGTTTAAAGCTGGATTTGGATACAAAAAGATTTCCCAAGCCTTAAACATCCCAAGGAGCACTGTGCAAGCGATAATATTGAAATGGAAGGAGTATCAGACCACTGCAAATCTACCAAGACCTGGCCGTCCCTCTACACTTTCAGCTCATACAAGGAGAAGACTGATCAGAGATGCAGCCAAGAGGCCCATGATCACTCTGGATGAACTGCAGAGGTCAGAGGTCAGAGGTCACCTACAGCTGAGGTGGGAGACTCTGTCCATACAACAACAATCAGTCGTATACTGCACAATTCTGGCCTTTATGGAAGAGTGGCATGAAGAAAGCCATTTCTTAAAGATATCCATATAAAGTGTTGTTTAAAGTTTGCCACAAGCCACCGGGGAGATACAAACATGTGGAAGAAGGTGCTCTGGTCAGATGAGACCAAAATCGAACTTTTTGGCAACAATGCAAGACGTTATGTTTGGCGTAAAAGCAGCACAGCTCATCACCCTCAACACACCATCCCCACTGTCAAACATGGTGGTGGCAGCATCATGGTTTGGGCCTGCTTTTCTTCAGCAGGGACAGGGAATATGGTTAAAATTGATGGGAAGATGGATGGAGCCAAATACAGGACCATTCTGGAAGAAAACCTGATGGAGTCTGCAAAAGACCTGAGACTGGGACGGAGATTTGTCTTCCAACAAGACAATCAGTACGTGCACATGCAGCGATTCAAGCTGGTTGGAGATCATTTGCACACATCGTACTGACTTTTAAACTGCATGTGAACACCTTAAGTCAGTCAAGTAATTTGATCAGACTGGATTCATCAACCCGCTTGCAGCACCTAGATAAGCCAGTCGCAACCGCCTTGTTAATGCCATGTGTACGGGGACATTGATATTACAGTCTGCACATGCTCGAGAATTTCCCCCGGGTGGGGTTTTCCCCCGGGGGAGGGGATTCACCCGGAACTGAAAGGAGACGACGCAACGCTGCTCAGTAGTAGCTCCCTGGGGTGTCGTGTGACTGCTTCAGTTTTATAATAGATCCATGTTCAGGGGTGTCGTCAAAATATTTCCTATTCTGACATTTCATATATAAATATTGTATTTTCGCGACCATACGGGCGCCGTGTGAAAAGGCCAAGCCTCAGTCTTGTGTCATATTTCTGTATTTAAAACACACACGGCGCACCGACCGAAACGGCACACACACAAGAACACACACACACACACAAGCACAGGAGTGTGCGTATTTAAAAATACAGCGGGAGCAAAACTTTGTTTGATTGTAGGCTACTTTATTTCAGTTTTTACATTAATCAAACCCATTAAGTCTCATCCTCTGTTTCTGCATTAAAGAGCTCCGCTAAATCAGCTGTGCCAGTCCGAATTCCTCGCTGTCAGAGTCACGTTCCGTGCCGTGCGGCGCCTCGGAAATGCACGCTTTTGCAAAAGCTCGCAAAATAATCCCAGCAGACACGTTAGCCCATGCATCAACAATCAATCTGCAAACTGTGGCATAAAAAAAACAAAATACGCCGTACCCTACGCCGTAGGCTCTGCGTCGATTTAACGCGGACCCAAACTCCGGAGACAGAAATCTCTAAATTTCGGAGCAAATTTCTTAACAGGCGTAGCTACAACTGTTAGAATTCATCTATTAAAACAACATCTTCCTAAATGATTTATTTCAGCCGGCGTGATTCTCAACAGAGCAGCGTCCCAGAGAGAGTTTCTCTCCCGGGGCGACGCAGCAGCTTGACCCGGCGGACACGTCTCTTCTCGGGCTGTGAGCTGCTGCTGCTCCCCGGGGGCGGCGGCTCTTCTCATCTCCGAAAACATCGGGTCAAATTTCTTAACAGGCGTTATTTGGATAAACTGAGCCCCGGTTGCGGATCTTAAGGTTACCTTTATAGCTGAAAAAATATTAAAACTTAATAAAGTGCCATATTAACAGCGCTACAGCTGAAATTAAAACAGCTTTTGGCTCTCTGCTTCCTGATCAGGTTAGGGATGAAAACGAGGGGGAGTAGGAGAAATGGGACAGGCACCTGGGCCAAGTGCCCTAGATCTCAAGTGCCCTAAAATATCCCCCTTCTTTTTTAGGGGTTAGGGAAGAAAAGAAGTGCGAGTGGAGAAAAGAAGGGCGAGTGAAGGAGAATTGGGATTGGCCCTTAGAATGCACTTTTTCCTTTCGTTGTTAAGCGGAGGTCAACCGGAAGTGGCTCTTTGTTGAAATGGTTACCATGGTTACCTCGGGTACAGCGCCACCTAGCGTCACGGAGTCAGCCATGCTCTGGTTACAGTGGCTTATTCAATCTGATTCAGTCTGATCTCAGAACAGCATGTGTGATCAGACAAGTTGATCCAATCTTCTGCATGTCATTATCTGATCAGATCTCCAACCACCTTGAATCGCTGCATGTGCACGTACTGAATGATCCAAAACATAAAGCAATATCTACAATGGAATGGTTCACAAAAAACATATCCAGGTGTTAGAATGGCCAAGTCAAAGTCCAGACCTGAATCTAATCGAGAATTTGTGGAAAGAACTGAAAACTGCTGTTCACAAACGCTCTCCATCCAACCTCACTGAGCTCCAGCTGTTTTGCAAGGAGGAATGGGCAAAGATTTCAGTTTCTCGATGTTCAAAACTGATAGAGACATACCCCAAGCGACTTACAGCTGTAATCGCAGCAAAAGGTGGCGCTACAAAGTATTAACTCAAGGGGGCTGAATAATTTTGCACGCCCAATTTTTCAGTTTTTTATTTGTTCAAAAAGTTTGAAATATCCAATAAATTTCGTTCCACTTCACGATTGTGTCCCACTTGTTATTGATTCTTCACAAAAAATTACAGTTTTATATCTTTATGTTTGAAGCCTGAAATGTGGCGAAAGGTCACAAAGTTCAAAGGGGCCAAATACTTTCGCAAGGCACTGTATATAAAGAGGGGTTAACGAGACACAGGTGCAGATAATCAGGGCAGATGGGAACAAGGGAAGTCAAGACATAACGACATAACAAGGCATAACACCCGGAACACAACCAGAACCACCTCTGACAGAACCAGAACTGCATCATACAGAACCAGAACCACACCCTCTGTAAAGCAGGGGGTGTGGTATTAATAATCCTGAACCACCATTAACCACCCTGAACACAACCAGAACCAATTGAATATTAAATAGCATGAGCCATTACCAGCTGCAGGCTGGTATCACAGGAGGTGATACTCACTGGACTACCACTTCATAATAATTTCAGGAGATAAAAGGAATTTGTTCCTTATTATATCAAAGTCATTATTGAGGTGCAACTCCCCCTCAGATTGTCACATATTGTACCTAACATGAAGGTTTTTGTTGACTGAGTGCTGCAAAATGATTATCCTTTTCTGTCACCTCTAAACAGGAGCTCTGCATAACATTACTTAGGACAACTAACGAAAAGCTAATCCAGCCTGAATTGATGCATTTTGTCTTTTCTTTTTTTGTTTTCTTTTAATTCTGCATGCATAGTCCATGCATAAAAATGACTGATTTGATCAAAATCCAATAAAACAGTTTAAAGAAGGGAAAAGCTGTGTTTCAGTCAAGAATTTGACTTGAAGATTATCTGGTAAGGAAATTTTTCTATGTGCACTTTGTCAAAAAAACAACAACAACAGAATACTTTTTTTATAAGGTTGTACCTGAATACAGGGAAGAGTTTGTGGATCTGACAGCAGGAAAGATGGTGAGATGAGGAGGAATATTGGGAGGCTTAAAGATGTTCCATGTGGAACACCTTTATCAGCGTTTGGAGGTGATCTGTGACAGAGCCACACAGAACATTTTGAAAAGTCTTTAACAGATTCCAAAAGACTGCAACACGCCATTGTTTTCAAAAAGAAACAAAACATTCATTGCAAAGGCTTCAAATATTCATAGAATAATCTCTACATTAACACTCTCTTCACTGTTCACACTGTCACAGTGGTAACAAAAGAAAGTCCCCTCTGTTTCACTATCTCCTGTTGTTTTCTTAGATTCTTTCTTAGCTGGTTTTCTACCTGTATTTTTATTTCTCCATAAAGTTTTTACTGTCATTGGAAACTGGCAAGCACTTTAACTTGTTGGAGTCTCTTGTCCATTGCTGCAGTCAGTTTTGAAATACAAATGTGAAATTAGCTTGTTCACCTTAATTGCAGGTGCAATGACTGACACTATCCAAATTACTTTCTCCCCCTTTCAGTCTAAAGTCTTATTTATCCAGCGTAGCTCCTTTCTGAGCAGACATGATCTTGTTATAGTAGTAAACTAGGGATGACACATCAAACAGTATCCTTGTTTGTAATGCTTCAAGTGCAGCTGTGGGTGTTTACCTGCACTACAAAATTTGAAACAGTGAGAGAGATTTCACAGTGTGAAAGTAAACATGCCATTTCCCAACAGATGGTGCAGGTGGAGGAAAAAAAAGAGGAGGAGAAAAGGATTTATGCATTATTCTACATTGAACGGCACTTTTGTGAAGCTTTTCATTATTTTTGATTGCTCTGAATGTGTTGAGGGCAGTCACATTTACATGGATGTCATCAAATAACCACAAATTCTGATTAAATAATTTCTTTCTGAAACATTATCAAACATGAATATGCAATATGCAAACCATTGCATTGTCTTCCCATTTATTCATTGACTACACCTCCGGCTGTGTTCCATCCCACTGGGTAAGATGTGGGATACTTCCTGCATAGGTTGTTGTGCATCTCAGGAACAGTGCGTGTTTGCAAGCACAATACAAAATCAAACAACCTAATGCTTGTCTCTGGACATGAGTTTTCTATGCAAGAACTAGGTCAGGAGTAGGGAACCCTGGTCGTAGAGAGCCGCAGTCCTGCATGTTTTAGACGTTTCCCAGGTTCTTCACACCCTGATACTAGGGACTGTGTCACTAACACACTTGTGCAGACCTGAATGAGAAGCTGATGACGATCATTTATTCGAATTAGGCGTGGTGATGCAAGGAGATATCCAAAACATGCAGGACTGCAGCTCTCTAGGACCAGGGTTCCCTAACCCTGAACTAGGTTGATAACAGAAACATGTTAAAGGGGACCTATTATGGCATCTAATACCTATTTTAAACAGGCCTTGAATGTCTTACAAACAAGCTTTTGATTGTTTTTGCTAAATAAATTGGAAATTCAGCCTCTGAGCCATGTCTTTATCTTCCCAGTTTCTAACTTCATTATCTATGCGGGATTCTGAGTGGGCAGGGAGGCTGTGTGCTGATTGGCTGCCTGAATTACGCGATACACCGCTACGAAAAAATGGCGGAAGCTCCGGCCAGCGGAGTTAGTTGTGGGCGTGGTTTCACGCATCGCTCCTGTCGTTACGTAATGAGAGGAGCAGAATCTGAACAGCTCGTAGATCCACATCACACTGGACGGCTCATCCGGGCGGCTGTACAGACACTGCACAATTTGGTTGCTTTCCTCCTTCTCTGAGTTGGCAGGCTGAAGGGAGACCACTTTATATATGTTAAAGCAAGAGAAAACATGTTTTTCATAATAGGTCCCCTTTAATATGAGCCAACGTTGCTAATTAATGTAGTGAAGAAAATCTATTATACTTCATGCCCTCTCCTTGGGATAACCAGCCCCCCCTTTTCTGTTAAAAATGGATCATGTTAAACTACTACCCCTCAACAAATAACAAAAATTTAGAAACACTTAAAAGAGCACAAGCATGAGTCCACAGTCTTACCCCCAGATATCAGTCTGATTGGTTTCCCATACATTCTGTGGGAAGCAATCCTAATCCACAGTCTGCACCTGACAACCCAACCCACAGGGATCAAAACAGCTTGGTAACATTCCAGGACCAGGCAGTCCAGCCCAGACTGGCACAAAGAGAACCTAGTCCTAACTTGGTCAATAGTATTTAGCATGTGATGATGTTATGGCTGATTGTAGTATATCTTGAGATATTGAATAACCAGGCTTCCATCGCTATCCGTAAGTGTTTTTTTTTTCTATTGTCCATTGGCAACAACATTATATAATTGATTACCTGACACACCACATGACCCTGGTACCTAATTCACAAAGGAGTACTTTAGTCTTATTCAACACATTTATATTGGCACCAGTATAACTGCTAGTCAAATTTGGTTATATGGTTTCACCCAAAAAGGGGCAGGGCATTTGACAAAAGGCAACAAACCCAGAAAGATTGCTCGCATATGGTGGTGGTACATTTAAATATAACACGAATTTTGTGAAGACCTGTCTCCTCTTGTTGACTTTGTGTCTATCCTCCTCTTCTGAGTCAACTTTCTGAGATGCAGCTCTCCTTTGATATGAAAGTTGAAGATTAAAGAAAGAAGCAAGTAAACAGTACTGGATAGAAAGAGCAATAAAAAGACAGCAAGCCAAAGTGAGAATGCTTTCATCTGTTGGCACTTTTACTGTCCCTGGTGTCTGCATGGTTTAGATTACTTTTGATTGGCCTTTGAATAATGTACATTTCTCTGTGGTGCCTGTGCAGCAGATGTCACAGCCTGTGAATGAGTGTTGGGATTTAGCATTTAGACTGACTCTGTAAATCAACCTGTAGTTCACAAACACTGACTTATGGTTCCTTAGATGACAAACCGTCACAACACGTACCTTTCATAGTACAAGTAAGTTGGGCGTGTATGTCATTTAATGTGCATTTGTGTCTTGAACAGTTTAACCATGAGAATGAGTGTGATTTATGGTGTACAGTATCTGAGACCGCATTGTCCATGCACACGGATGAAGCAAGGTCAACTCTTCACTTTACAGTTTACCTCATACTGTAGCTATATTTACATACCAAGCCATACCGGACATGCTGCCACTTGTGTAAAGATTTGTGACACTTGCGGAGGAAAGGAAATCTGTACAACTTTAAGTGTGAGTTGGAAAAATATGAAGGAAAATGGTAAACTCAGAAATGGAGTGGGGTAAGAGAGAAAATGATAGGCTGATGTATAGATAAGCAGCAGATTAAAGGGAAGGTTCGGTTTTTTACAACCTGGACCTTATTTCTGGCATTTTTTATGGTTGTATACTCACCCAGAGGTGTTTGGTGTCATTTGGAGTCCTTCGGAAGATATTAGGAGTTTTTTGCGAGCCGCTTCTCCATATAACGGTAGCGCATGAGGGCACCGCCGGACACAGACGATGCAGCGTCTAAATAACACATGATTGCCGCGAAACTCTTCATTTCTTTTATGAATCACTAGATCTGCTTCCAGGACCTGTTGTAACATTGTGGCGCTGTCTGTGTAATAAATAAATCCGTTTGTAAACAAGACCTCTGAACTCATGACGTCATCTCTGTGCGCGCGTCCCAGACGCAGCTCCGTGTACAGCTGGAGTTCGCTACTGTTAGTTTACTGTTAGTTATTTGAAACATGTCTGAATATTTGTCAAATTCTGAGGTTGTGGACGACGACTTTGAATATGATGGATGTCCTTACCGTTTTGAGCCAGAGTATACGGCTGAAGAGCTCACTGAACGGAGGACAGAGTGCGCGCACAGAGATGACGTCATGAGTTCAGAGGTCTTGTTTACAAACGGATTTATTTATTACACAGACAGCGCCACAATGTTACAACAGGTCCTGGAAGCAGATCTAGTGATTCATAAAAGAAATGAAGAGTTTCGCGGCAATCATGTGTTATTTAGACGCTGCATCGTCTGTGTCCGGCGGTGCCCTCATGCGCTACCGTCATATGGAGAAGCGGCTCGCAAAAAACTCCTAATATCTTCCGAAGGACTCCAAATGACACCAAACACCTCTGGGTGAGTATACAACCATAAAAAATGCCAGAAATAAGGTCCAGGTTGTAAAAAACCGAACTTTCCCTTTAAGTTGTTGTTTGCTTCCGAAAAATCATTAATGTATAAAACAAGAAGACATGAGCAGGGAAAAGAACACAACCAGATTCGCATATTCAACTCCTGTGACATTATTACATTATTGCTGCATAATCATAGTCTGTTAATATAAAAGTAATACAAAACTGTCTAAGAAACAAGCATCCTACTGACAGAGACATTGACAGACTTGTTGAGGAAGAATATGATGACATAAAAGACAAAAAACAGTTTGGACTTGCGTGATGCGGATCAGCGATAACTGATAATTAGACGGCACCACCATGGCAAGAAGACTAATTGTTCTCATCAGATTAAAGAAATAATTGTGTGTGGATACATCGTCAAAACATGGCAGAGGCAAATTTGATCAGAGCAGATGTTGAATTAATTGGTTTTGAGGCTGATTGCATTAATGCTGTGAGTCTATTAGTGAGACAGACTTAGTAATTAACACCCTGCCTCTAACTCACACTTTGGCGATCATGTTTTCCACACAAATAAGCCGACAAATGTTGGTGTTTATCACAAAGTGACAAAAGTCTTACCACAAGAGTGATTTTCAGATGTTTGCACAAAATAATGGTTTCGCTTTTTGCTTTTTCAGTATGATATCACTATATTTGTTTTCAGTCAGAAGAAAAGGAAATGAAGCCAAGCCTTGTTTTTGCAGATATAAAGATTCCCAGCTAAGTAGATGCATTCAATATGTTGACCATGTCTTTATTTCAAGGCATATCTGCCTCCTTTGTTGGGTTAAAATGCCTTCAAGACAATATTTATTTATATTTTTTCCTGTTTTGAATGTGCAGCCAAATGATTAAAAAAAGTCTCAAGTGATCATTTTTCACGCCTTCTTCGATCAATACCAGACAGTAAGCCTCTGATCTGAGTTTTATCATAAACAGGAGCTGGAGCCATACAGATTTGTGGCCACGCAAAATAACAGGCTAGTGATATTAAGGTTCAGATGCAGATTCAGAAGTTTTTATTGTGGGGAAATGCACTTGTTACTTCAGCTCAACAAAAAAACACACTAGAGAAAAATGGAAATATAAAATATGAAAAACACGTCGTGAAAAATTTGTGATTCAATGCTTAAAAACTACACATTACTGTAAAATCAAAGCTGTCAAATAGTCCTTTTTAATGGTTGAATGGAAAATACTTGGGTCTGACTTCTTTTGTCCAAAGTGTTTTTTTGTTGCGTGGAAAAAACACTTTGAAAGACATTCAAAGAAGTTTCAAGCATCGCACATCCACTGTTCATTCAAGAATGGAACTGCAAAAGCAAATCAATAAAATATCATTAATTACATTTTTTATGGAGAAGACAGCAATACAGTTATTACAAATGCAGATGTATTACATGTTAAATTTAAAGTGCCTTGGATGTAGTGACACCAACAGGCTAAACATGCAAATTACTACCAACTACGGACCCACAAACTGTCAAACTGCTGCTGCTGCAGAAAAATGCAAAAGCACCTGGCTAGTAGGGTTGGGCCATATGACCTCAAATCAATATCACGGTACATTTGGCAGTTTTACCTCGATAACGATAAATGCATGATAATCGCGATGGTATGGTGTACCTTTTGTCGCCACTTTCATGATGCATTTAAACCCTGTGGGCGGAATGTCCGCCCCCCCATCGACTTTTTTCAGAAGGAACAAATTTGACTATGTCAAACACAGTAATCCCTCGTTTTTCGCGGGGGTTACGTTCCAAAAAGAACCTGTGTCTGTGTATGTATATATGTATATATATATATATATGTATATATATATATATATATATATATATATATATATATATATATATATATATATATATATATATATATATATATATATATATATATATGTGTGTGTGTGAGTGTGTCTGTATGAATAAATAGGATGCAATCCATCCTTTTTTGAATGTATAATTCCAGAAAGTACACACCAGCACAGCTCAGTAGTCAGTTCAGCAGTGTGATGGAGGCATCATTTCTAAAAAGACTGAGGAGGAAGTTGCACTTCCAACCAAGTATTACCCTAAACCCACCTTGATGTTCTCTTTCTATGAAAAGAAAATCATGTAGTTTCCTAAAAAGAAATAAGATACCACTCCCTCCAAATGAATAAGTGCTGGTTTTTGCGCTGCTTCTTTTATATTTCTGTGCAGTTACAACTTTCTGGTCACTTTCTTAGACAATCTTCTTCATGACGAGAATCTTCATTAGAGTCAAGAAAACTATGGTTTTATTAAAGAACCAAACTGTTGTTACAGTTTCCCTTTTATAGTCTAAATCTAGTTCAGTGCCATTATAAATTGACTTTATAATTTAAACATCTTTATGTCAGTTGCACAGTACTTTGATTTATACAAAACCAAGCGGAGCTCTGTCAGAATAGTTTCACTTTTAAAAAAGGCAGCAGACATTTTCTGTCAGAGCAGTTCATCTTTTAAAAGTCTTGCTGTCCCAGAACTCAGGCCACACAGACAGACAGCTCGCTGCCTCAAACTCTTGTTTAAATGTTTTAGCTGTGACTAAATTATACAAAGAATGTGATGTAAGCAGTGAGACTGTGATTGCCACAAACTCCAACTCAATACGAAGATGTAAATAGTCTCAGCGCGCATTTGAATTGATGTTTTTCACATATTCAGTGGAATGCAGAGACTGATGCAATTAAATGAATGTGGTACCTTTTTGAAGATGCAAATTTAAATAAACACATTTCCTCCTACACACCACAGAAGATCAAAATGCCGTTTTCAAGTGAAGGTATTTTAATTTAGCACTGACATTCCTTGTGTTAGCGGAAACATCTGATGTAACTATTACTGTCTGCAACGTCGTAATCCGCCTGAGAAATGTATGCATGATGCCGTTTAGCAATTCATGTAAGAGCACAATGGCAAGCTTGAGGGCTTTAAGTCCCAGTTTTATATTTACTGTTTATTTACATCTGTCCTGTACAGAACAGGAAAAAATAAATAAATTGACCCTCTGCACTTCAGTATGATTGAAAGCACCTGCTTCTGCAGCCATCAGGATGAGGGCTGGAGACCTCTGGGGTTTCCTGAAGTGTACGACACCAGGAAAGGTTGCACTTACAATAGATGGGGCTTGTTCCGTCACATTTCACTGATGCAATTGTCTAGATTGTCATCTGAGGAGTTTAGAGAGGTTCATGAGTCACTTTTTTAGTCTGTCTTTTGCTTCCCTCGTGGTTTTTATTTGTGTCAAAGTAACATCAACATGTTTACCAGAACCCAAGGTACCCAAGCACAGCGTTGCAACATAACAGGAAATCACTTTTCCTGTCACTGGTTTGGTAGTCAAATCAACAACATATAAACCATATAAACCATATAAACCAAAAATCTGCCAATATTTTATCAAATATTAACGCACAAGGACGGAGACTATTGCAGACTGTATTAACGTGCTCATCAATGATTAAAAAAAAACAAGACAAAAATGTTTATTTGAGACAACATCCATCAGAACTAATTTAGTTGTAAGCAACAGTTGGATGGTCTAGCACAGGGGTCGGCAACCCAAAATGTTGAAAGAGCCATATTGGACCAAAAACACAAAAAACAAATATGCCTGGAGCCGCAAAAAATGAAAAGTCTTGTATCAGCCTTAGAATGAGGGCAAAGGGCGACATGTTGAGAAAAAAGTCGAAATGTTGAGAAAAAAGTCAAAATGTTGAGAAAAAAGTTGAAATGTCGAGAAAAAGTCGAAATGTCGAGAAAAAAGTTGAAATGTTGAGAAAAAAGTTGAAATGTTGAAAAAAAGTCGAAATGTCGAGAAAAAGTCGAAATCTCGAGAACAAAGTTGAAATGTTGAGAAAAAAGTTGAAATGTCGTGAAAAAAGTCGAAATGTAGAGAAAAGTCAAAATTTCAAGAAAAAATTGAAATGTTGAGAAAAAAGTTGAAATGTTGAGAAAAAAGTCAAATTGTCGAAATTAAAAAGGAAAGAAAAAAGGAAGGAAAAAAGAGGAAAAAAAGAAGAAAAAAGGAAAAAAGAAGAAAAAAAGGAAAAAAAGGAAAAAAAAGGTCAAACATTTTTGAAAAAGCTCCTGGGAGCCACTAGGGCGGCGCTAAAGAGCCGCATGCGGCTCTGGAGCCGCGGGTTGGTGATCCCTGGTCTAGTAAAAGAGCCAATCAGACATCACCTTGTGGTGTAAGGAGGTCATGTGCACACATTTGTCAAAGCCTGTGATAAAGAAAAGCAGTCCATGCATCCATATACATCACAAAGTAATTTCAGGATTTTTTATTGTTTCCCATTTGATGTTCGGGAAAACGAGACACTTTGCAAACTAAGTGGAGCGACGATCTAAAACACAAATAATGTAAAGCAAAGAAAAAACAACATTGTTTCTGTTCCAAATAATGCACCTGTGCCCTTTGTTAAATGTTTGTCTAAATAACTTCTGTGGGAGTATACTGAGCAGGCGGTTTATTACAACTGTAGAAGGAGGAAGTTCTCACAGCAACAGGTTGTTGGCAGTACAGCTACGTGTTACAATAAAACCACCAGATTATACAGCAGAAAAGTATGTGTTGTTAAGATTAACAAATCCTGAGGTCTCATCAGACCCAGACAGAATATGCCAAAAATTCCAGCTTTATCAGAAGCGCGGTGTTCGCAGAATGAAGACGATACGTATGTTTTGGGCTCGGCTGTGGGAGCCTGGTTAGGAATGTCAAAACACTGCAGCAGGAAGAAGGACACAAAACATCGGAGCAGCCTCATGAATAAACCGTGAACAGCCAAACCCTAATTAGACTGATACAAATTAATAATTGATTAATCTGTTTATTTGTTTTTTTGAGAGCATAATGGTTTTTATGCTGACAAGTCTGTCACCACACGGTAGACTTAAGGAATATAGCATTTACAGTTATATAAAAATAAATAATGTGTGTGTATACAGTATGTATAGATTTAGTTCCCTCTAAGTATGACTAAACCAAAATCTCAAAAAGGAGCAGGAGAGAGCAGATCTCAAAGACGTATATAATAAGGAATGTCATGTCATTTTAAAACTTCTCTCTCCTGTGAAAACGCCAAAGCAGTTATGAACAGTTATGTTTTTATTTCAAATTTGACTGTATTGCTGTTTAGAACCTCATTACCATTGTATCTTTGCATCCATTATCTTCCACTTATCCTTCCAGATAACGTCGCTACTTCTCAGGTTAATAAATGGATGAATTCACTCAGATAATGATTTCACAACTTCAACACCATTTTCAATTTATATCTTAGTCTAGACTAAATCTGGTGAGATGTTGTCGACTAAAACCAAATCAATTCAGCTAGTAAGATTCAAACGACAGCTTAGTTAGATTTTTGTCCCAACGGTTGTTTCCAAAACTCAATGGCAATTTGCTGCCAAATTAAAATGTTGATGGGATAGTGTTAGTATTGGGTGAAAATCAAATTGTCTCATATTGCTTTCCTTCCTTTCATCGATGTCATTTTCCTATTTGATTTTGGAAAATGAAAACTATTTAACCTTGAGATATCTTACATCTGTTATCAAAGACATTGAGACAAAAAGCAGAGATGTACACATCAATCACACGTTTACCCAATCCGCCCAGCCCTGGACCTTGTAATAGCATGGCTATTACACACTCACATGAATAATGGAGCCTCGAACTGAAGCGCGGATACATGAGTGTATGTGTGTGAGATAAGCAAGTGCAAGACTGTTTCAGTGCATGTGTGTACATAGTAGCCTGTGTCCTTGTACATATAACACTAAGTGCAGCAGTGTGTGTTTCATAGAGGGAAGAAAGCCCACTATGAGTCTGACAGGCAACAGATCTGATGGTATCAGCAGTCAAGCTATATATACACACTCATTACTGACGGTATCAGAGCCGGGGCTATCAGGAAAACTTCATGGGCACACTCTGCTGGAAAACACGCACTAGAAAGGGAGCGAGGCAGCGGCTGACATCCTGACATGAGTGGCCCAGCCTTCACACCAAACACACACGTTCAACAAAGCTCCTCCTGTCCACATGTCAAAATGTCCTTGAGGCTGATGATTGCACCACAAACCGCTCCCAGTGGCTGGACGGGCACCTTACATGCATGCGTGTGTGTTTTTCTGCTGCTCTGTGACTGTGTGGAAATAGATCAAACATCATATAATTACAGCTCTGTGTGTGACTGAGAGCTTGCTATCCCTGGATTTGACTGGTCACAAGAGGTGAGGCGAAGTTTTGTGTCCCAAAAGTGGCTGTCCTCCATGTGACTGATTACCTAGTTTCTTCCTTCCTTTTCCTCCTTTGCAGGATTTAATATTCTGTATGACTTAGCGCTAAAAAAAAGTGGGAACTTTTACTGATGAAGTGTTATTTCTTGAATGCAGCATGATGAAAAGGAAGACGTGAGGAAGTGGCTTTTTTCAAAAGGATCATGTGTTTTGGTTCGGGTAAGATCTATTTTTTACCTCAACACTGAGCACAAATGTCAGAAGCCCATTTTTTTTAGGCTGCAAAATATGAGAAGAAGCTTGATTTGAGACAGACCACGAAGAAGCCAGACAGAACATATAAACAAGTCAAATACCGAATATGACTGAGCAGAGCAGGATGACTGAATTAATGGGCTTGTGAACTGTGGGTAACCAGCCCTTTCACAGCAGGGTGGAGATTCAGCAGTCGTAGCATCATTTTGGATCCCAATCACACAAAAAGTGTGTCTGACTTTGATAATTTACTCTAGATTTTGAAACTTGTCTCTCTTTTTGTCAGGACCCTTAGTGTGACAGGAACACACTAGTTACATTGCATTTGAGCATGTGTGGTGAAAGCTTAAACATGAAAACAAGCTTGGCTTACCAGACTCTTGAGCCAAGTGAGAAAATGGTTGGAAAAAAAACCCAAACATATTCTCGCTGTTTGCGTCGTGTAAATTATTCAGCAATCCCTTCTGCCTCCTGATCCAGATGCTGTTGCCCAATATCACGGTAGCATTTGCAACTAGGGTCAAATATTCCTGCACCAAAGGACACCTTTGGGCAGATGTCAGAGTCAGCTTTGACAAAAGTGATGTTCTTGGAATTGAGAATAGATTGGTATTTTTTAAGAGAATTGCACCCTTTTTCTTGAGCGGAGGGACATCTTTTGCCAAGGTTTTGTTACGAGGAAAGGCTTCATTTTGACTATTTGTTTCCCTTCCTTTCTTTTTTTATCCAAAATAATATGAATATACCCTTCTAGAGCAGGGTGACTGCAGTGATTATTTTGGTGGATCTTTTTCATAATAATCAAGAAATTAAAATTTCAAAACAACCCACTGGCAATGTAAACCTGATAGAAAGACCCAAAGCCTTCTGGGAAATTAATGGGACAACCGGGAGAACATAAAAGAAAACAAACTACCAATTCCACCCCTTCTACCTGATAGCCTAATTAATTTGATTTTTTTAATGTCGTGAATTTGTTTTTTTTCTTTTTTTTGTTGTTTTCCTAAGAATTTGTCTCATCTTCACTGAAGAATTGTGTGAGTGTTTCTTTTGAATGTCGTATGCAAGAGCGGACAATAATTTTATCACATACTGGAAGCTCTGCAGCCGTTAAATACTGTCTCTGTGGGTAAAGGCACCTCTGAATCCCCTGTAGTTTATTAGCTGTTGTAAGAATGATGTCCAGCCGCTGATTACATAGGAAAACGGTGTTACCGGCATGTAGCCCTATTAGTCCTATTATAGGCCCAATGTCAATGATTTCACTGTTCTGTCTGCTCTGTGTTCAACATCTGTCTGACATTGCCTAAACTCATGTCTGCAGAGGAGGGGTTTTGTCTTTCCCTCACCAGTCGCAAAACACTGACTTACTGGCCATGATTCAATGTCATTTCCAGGCACATGCGTTGCCATGCCAACATTGAGCACCTGTTTTGCCAGGGCTGTTGGAGCAGTGTGAGTCAGGTGGCTCATCTTTACTGCTCCAGTGTTGTTAATGTCTTTTTGTCAGTTTTTTTCTTAACCAATAAGTGCCAGCTGCATTCTGCCACAGTGTCAGTGTGGATGGATTTTAATGTCCAGTCCCATGCTAGGCTAAACATGGCGTTTTACTACTGTAGCTGTTTTACTGGATTTACATCATCTCTAATTAAGCCTCTGTTGGCACATGATGGTGATGATAATGCTGAACAACCTCTTAGGGTAGTTGAGGTGCTTAAACTGTACTCAAAGCATCATCATATGCTGTTCCCCATGTGACATAGACTGTATAAGAAGAACTGGAAAAAGCCACTGTGATGTCACTTTCAGGTTTTCTAAAGAGTGTTTTTGAAGTCTGTTACTGCACTTTGCCATGTTGGTAATAAAGGATACTCTCCAACCCTGGTTAAAGCAAACACTGGTAAATGGATGGCATTAGTGGACCTGTAACCCAGCCAGAACATTCCCACTAGCTCAGTTAAGACAAGTTACACTTTTTTCCCCCTTTTTCAAAATGTTTTTCCTTTGTCTGCATATATATTAATGGTTAATAGGACATTTGGTAAAACCCTAAAGACACATACATATGCATTTTAGTCTTGCAACAAAGGTTTGTGTGTGTGTGTGCGTGCGTGTATCGGTGTGCGTGCGTGTGTGTGTGTGTGTGTGTGTGTGCATGTGTGCGTGCGTGCGTGCGTGTGTTTCCTTCATCAGCCTTCTTGACAGCTAACATATTTTATATGAAGAAGAAAAAAGAATAAAAAGATTCTGCCAAAGAGGACTAAGATCACTGAAGGTGGAGTGTGAAAAAGTAGGAACGACAAGACAGTGATGGGTGCAGTTTGATGAGTGTGTGATGTGTTGTAGTGTTTGTGAATGCATGTATAATGTGTTGATATATATATATATATACTTGCAATGAGTTCAAATTAAAAAAACAGATGTTGCCCCTCTGGATTTCCAGGACATTTAGCGGTGGCTTCTTGTGACGCGGCAGGTCAGAACTGGAGAATGTGGATGGCTGCGTAGCACAACCACTTACCACTGTCATACAAGCATAAAAGCAATAATCCCTTAGAAGTTTCAGGAGCCTGGACTAAATCAAACCTTAAGCGCAAAAGTGTCAGAGAAAAAGACTAATGAAAGTCAATTTTGCAAAAGTCAAGTGGAACATTTTGGAGTAAGCTAATTTCAGTTTGTGCATGGGGACTTGTGTTTATGTTTCTGTCTGAGCATCTTAAACACACACACACACACACACACACACACACACACACACACACACACACACACACACACACACTTCCTGGTGGCTAGCTAATGCAGTGTGACCCCATCTGTCTTTCAGTCTCGTCTCCCCTGGAGAGTTTGTGCTGAGACTGACTGACTGGCTGACCGTGAGTATGTCTGTATGTATTCTTGTGAGGGGGGGGGGGGTTAAATAAAGGAAATATTTAGCTTCTTGTGTGTCCTGGGCCCCCTCCCCTCCAGCTTTCTTCTTCCTCCTCTTCTCTCCTTGCTTGCCTCATCCTCTTGCTAAGTTCCCAAACTGTCATCCCCACACAGAAGCCTATGATTCATTGCCCACATGCACACACACTTACACACTTGGGATTTCACAGGGAGATGTGGCAGCAGAATGAATTGTCTTCTCCTTTCTTGCACTGTAAATGTAAACCACAATATTACGTGAGCATTTTGCTTTTTTTTCTCCACCATTTTAATGAATTTGCATTCGACAATGTAAAAATAGAAAAAGTAATATCAGTACTTTTGATACATGACAAATTATTTATTTGATTCGGGGGTAAAGCTTGTTATTTGATTCAGGGGTTAAAGCTTGTAAAATGTATTTAAAACTGCCAGAAGAAGCAGATATCCTATTAAAATGCTGAACAAATGATCAGACACATAATAAAAATGTGGATCGGCTCTTTGTAATGATATGGATTGAGTATAAGCTGCTACCTTACGGTGTGAAAGTGTGCTCTCCACACGTCCCAAACTCATTCACTCAGTTTTTCATTCAGTTACGCTCGATATTTGAACGAGACACTGAACCGGTGCAAATGACAACATTAACAGAAACAAAAGATCAGTCTGATTTCTGTCTTGATTCTCTTTCTCTCTCTCTCTCTCCAAGTACTGAGGCAGAGAAATATCTTATCTGAACCAAAGCACAAATCTTGCAGTACTCCACCTCAATGTCTTTACTTTTCACCTGACAAACTACCCCAGATCCTTGAAAGTGGAAGCCCACCAAGAGTCAGGTTCTGCAGAGGTCTCGTCATGATGAAAGGGAGTTGTTCCTTCCCGCTGTCCCCCACTGCTTTGTGCATGTTTAAGACGAGTGACTAAACCACAGTTCAGTTATGTTATTAATTGGTTTACTGAACTAGACAGATTTGAAGGGACTGACCTCATACAATCATACTAACTTTAATTAGATTTGACTGGCTTATGATTAGATTACCAAATCTAAAGTGAGTTAATAAGTAAAGTAAATCTAAGTCTTGGCCCAGGAATGACCCTGCTGAATACCACAGTCCAGCCAAAACATCCTCACAAACATCACAGACACACACACGCCTTAGTTAAAGCACTCATTTCTAGTGTAATGTATCTATACAATCCTAAATCATTACGATTTAATTATTGATAAAATTAAATTCAAGATCACTGATCTATCCATCCATGGATTTCTTAAAGTATGATACTGGAAATAAAGTTTTAACATTTGCGGTCAATTTATATTTCTTTGCTTAAAGGAGCCGTCTGTAAGAAATGTCCAAAACTGGTACTGCAGTCACTTTCAAAATATTGTTGAGCGGCGTGTACCCTCCCCCTCCTCCCCCCGACAAGAGGTTGCCAGGTAGGCTGCAGAATGCAGCAGGAACGTAGGCTGCCATGGCTGCCATAATTAGAGCCGAGCTGGCAACCCGGATGCCGAAACAATACTGACTTGGTGATTGGGAGATAGGTAGAGGGTGGAGCTTCAGAAACGATACTGACTTGGTGATTGGGAGATAGGTGGAGGGTGGAGCTTCAGAAACAATACTGACTTGGTGATTGGGAGATAGGTGGAGGGTGGAGCTTCAGAAACAATACTGACTTGGTGATTGGGAGATAGGTGGAGGGTGGAGCTTCAGAAACAATACTGACTTGGTGATTGGGAGATAGGTGGAGGGTGGAGCTTCAGGCCAAAACAAAAAATGACAACATAAACATCAGTTGAGGGCTGCAACTCCTCTTTTTAAACTGGAATATCCTGGCTTGAGTGCTGTTGTCAGTGACATAAGTATTTGAAATGAACATGATTTTTAAATGTCTGTTGACATATTGGGGTCATTTTATGATTCGTTTTATTATTGCTCTTACATACAGCTCCTTTAATATAAGAGATCAGCAGCGTGCAGTAGCCGTATAGTGATTGGCTGACAGAATGAATTAATGACTGAGCAGCAGAAAACAAGACCTCATTACACCGAAAATTACACCTGCAAGTCATGAAAAAGAGGCTTTTCATGATGCGTGGCTGCCTGGTGTTCTGGTTTGCTTCCTTTGTTGGCTAGCACGCACACATGGGAGATACAGTACATCTTTGATCATCACTGAGAAAGGGGAAAAATAGATATTTAGAGAATCGTAGAGCTACGTTTCTCTAATTTAAGTCTCATTTGCTATGTTGGCTGGACCCCTTGGTAGATTACTGTAACACAAAATATATTTAAGATTTAAAGTCCGCCATAAAATTCATAATCAAGGCCCTGGCCGTGGTCAGCTTTATTAAAAAACCCAGTAACAGGGTGACAGATGTTTAATTTCCCCAAAAACTTAACAGGAACTGCAAATTCATAGAATAAGAGCACTGGAATCTATTGAAAGTGGCCTCAAACTTGTGTAAATTAGCACAAACTGCTTTAACGTAGCCATTCTCAGCCCTGAAACTAACTAACACAATACGTGGATCTAAGTAATGATGTTGTCTTTGGCCTTTCTGCGTGTTAAATAAAAGTTACACCAGATAAAAGGGTAACTTCTCACTGCAAGGCGACAGTTGATGATGAAAAGCTAATCAGGTTGCAGCAGTGTTATAGAGAGTGAAAACGAGAGACCGAGCCAGCTTGAGCCCGTCTGATAGGGCCAATCAACTGATGAAACATACAGAAAGATGGAGAGATGTAAGAGCTCTCACTCGCTATGATTTTTCTCATATCCCGCCTATCCTTATGCCCTTCCATTTCTCCACCTCCAGCTGTTCTTACTCAGGGCTCCTCTCCTCCATCCAATCATCCCTCCGTCCCTCCTCAGTCCTGCATGAGTTGAAAGAAAGGGATGTAAAATGTACAGCAGGAGTACCTTGATGAACAGACACAGTCTAACAATGGAGTATCCTATTAACGAAACAAACAGGAATGCATTCTGCTCATGAATGACAGGAGTGATGGCCGAGGGTGAGAGTGGGAGGAGAGGGAAACGCAGAGAGAAATACTGACGGAAGGAAATGCTATAAGAGACAGAGAGCGAAGAGATGAGCCACAGAACAAAGAGTTTAGGGTGGAAATCAGCATGAATGAGGTGGAAAATAGGAGTGGGAGGGAGAAAAGGTGAGAATCTCATTGAGACATGGATAATAGTCGGCACACACTAAAGCTGACCTCTATCATGCAAGAGGGATTTTATGAGCCTGTGTGTTAAAGAGACCTGGTGAGATAATAGGACTATTCACTCAGATAGAGCCATATTAAACCCATTTCTGATTCACTTTCTGTCTAAGAACCAAAATTATCTTATTTGGGTTTGGTGGTTATTTAAATTTCACCTGTAACACTGAAGAGCTGCAGTTAAACAAGCTGGTGCAAATTAACATTCATGCATAAGTTGGTGCCCACTCTTTTGATCCTAGGTTTTCATGTAAAAACAGTAATCATTATGATTATATTTACGTTAACTACAATGTCATTTGATGTATAAGAGTAATTGTAAGAATAATTGAAGTAATCATAGGAATAATTTGCTTGAATAAATGAACAAACTTAGCTACTGTATGTGTTAATGAGAGAAAGCTGCTTGCTAGTTGAAGAAGTAGAGTGGTGCTTTGATTAAAAAACTGCTATATACGCTTGTGGTTGTAATTATTATAATCATCTGATCATAGCTGGTTGTAAATTGGCAAAAACAACCTCAGATGAACAACATATAACCTTTTTGTTCATGTGATCTTAAATGACGCACTTTGCTGGATTTTAGGATTCAGAATGACTGAATAAAGATGGAAGCAACTGTCTCAGAGAATCAACAGGTGCTGCAAACCATTTCCAAGACAATTGGAGTTCCTTGTCTTACATCTATTTTGCAGATTCTTGACCTACGCTCCTGTCCATCAGCGAGGGGGGGGTGGGCGTTACTCATTTTTGTAGTTGTTTATCTTTTGTGAAGATCTCAGAAAAACAGCTATACACTTACTATTATGATGTTCTAACCATCTGCTCACAGGGAATAGATGACTTCTCTACCTGAAGAAAAATATATTTTCTTTTTTTTTTGTCCATTTTCTCTTCTTCTCAGGGTAATGACTGTTATTTCAGGTTCTAAATGTATCTGGAAATATCCGCCGACTGCCTTGAGCAGGAATGCGAGCTGGTGTTTAAAATGCTGCGTGCATGCTGGTGTTTCCTGGAGGAATTAGAATTAATGTATCTTCAGAAACAGCTCATGCCTCTCACAGTCACAGGCCTTAGTCAGCAAGTGAGTGGTGCTTTCTCTGCAATGTGATATATTCCTGAGATACAATCTGCACTGTGAGTGTGTATAAATTGTCTCACCTGGAAAATGTCAAATGCAACCGCAGGTTCTGCATCAGCAGGAAGTAGCTGTCTGTGAGCGCATTTAATTATGTCTCTGTTTTGCCATTTGGCTCCTCCCATTAAAAATGTTTGAGTAGGATGCAAGAAATAGAGCCAGGGGTGGAGAAGGTGGTGATCTCAAATGAGAGATCTTCACTCCCATAACATCACACTGAAATTACATGTGGAGCAGTACTTATTCATACGTCGTCCGACCCTCTGCTTAATAAACGACTTCTGCTGAGAAAAATCAAAGCTTTCTCACTTTAAACTCAATTTAATGCACCTACATCTTCCCTCGATGTCTCTACGAGGTTAATTTACGTGAAAGGAGATCAAACACCAACCTATATGATTCTGCTCTCATTTCAGTTTAACCGTACCTTCCCTGGAATCAGCAGAAGTGTAAATGCAGACCTGCAAAAAAAGGATTATGTATGTTACGTCCTGGGTTTCAAGTATCCGAAAGAGCATCTTTGTCCCGAGCAGCATTTTGTAACGATTCTGAAATCTGTGAGGTATACGTCAAACACTTCAAACCTGTAAGTTGCTCTTGATAATCTATGACAAAAGTTGCACCTCTTATGAAAGTCTTCTTCACCCATTTTACCCAAATATTTCGATGATTTGTAGGAATACAAAAAAAACTAAAAGTGGACATCAGATGGTCATTTGTGTCTTACAAATGGGAAATGGAAGGTATTTATATAGCACTTTTCCAGTCTTGTCAACCGCTAAAAGCACTTTACACTACTTACCACATTCATAAGTCGATATTTGTTGCGTCTTCACGAACAAATACACCTTCCACACAAGACATTATGCAAACAAAAACCAAATAGTTTTTACTAGACTGAAGCTGATTACTCCTCCCTTGCTGCACTTGTCATCACTGTCCCTTTAAATCAACACGTTAATATCCAGTATATATGAATTCTTACTGAGTAGGACTGTATCAGATCGGTTCTTGAGCCTTGGATTGGGTTGTTTTCCAGATTACTGAAGTTTAATAATGGAAAGGTAAGATTAATATTATAATTAATATTCAACATTATAAGTTACACTTGAAGCCATGGGCGCAATTTCCACTGGGGACAGGGGGGACATGTCCCCCCCACTTTTCAAAATCACGTTTTTGTCCCCCCCACTTTTTATAGTTTAAAAACTAACCGTAGGCTCAGCCTGTAATTGCAAATCATCAAGACACCCTGTGCGAAGGTACTGACGGCACGCCAGCCCCGCTCTCCCTCCTTCCTCCCCTCCCCGCAGTGCGGATCAAGGCTGATTTATGGTTCCGCGTTAAATTGACGCAGAGCATACGGCGTAGAGGTGCGCGGAGAGCGCACCGCACAGCGCGCGTCGCCGCGTACCCTACGGCGTAGGTTCTTCGTCGATTTAACGCAGAACCATAAATCAGCCTTCACAGACAGACAGCCAGGACGCGGCAGCAGCAGAAATGAAGAGGAGCCGGCAGCTCACTTTAAAATCCAGTTGTGCAGCGGGACAAAAAAGCAGCAGCACTGCTGTGTTGCAGGTAGGCTGTGCAGAGATGAGTATTGTTACTTTAGAACAATATTACTCCAGTAAAAGTAAAAAGAACTTTGCATTAAAACTACTATTAAAAGCACAATTTATCCAAAACCTTACTCAAGCAAATGTAACTGAGTGAGTACTACCCACCTCTGGTTATGTGTATTGGTATGGAAAGCACATTTTCCCTCTGCTGTTACTTCACTAACTGTAATGTTGGACTTACACCTCAGGCTCAAACTCAGAGAGAGGCAGGGGAAAGCAGCAGCAGCAGTAGTAGCACTGTAGTGCCAGGTAGGTTAATAATATTAACCATTTACAACATATTATGTTGTAAATGGTTAGGTGATTTTGGTTTGTTTATAAGGAAAGGAAGGAATGGACATGATCTATTTTCATATTTCATAGGAGAAATATGTGGAGACAGGCGCAAGTGAAGAAGTGCAGGCAGGCACCCAACCATGTTAGCCCAAAAGTGATTGTAGAACAACATCTCAGCAACAAAACCTTAAGATCAAGAGAAGTCATACTGTGAATTTCCTTGGCTCCATTATATACAAGGAGTCAATGGAATCCTATGTTTTTTCTGTGCCCAAGCTTTTGAAAATGAAAAATCAAGCCTGGCCAAGAATGCAGATCCAGCATTTTCCCAAAACGGGCAAAAAAAAAAGTTAAAGTGTCTAAAAAAGTAAATGCATATTAAAATTGTTTGATTGTTCGCATTCACACACACAGTCTTATAAAGCCACACTGCACATCCACGCTACAGCTACACGCACAAATTTGCCCTTCCTACCTGTGTCCCCCCCACCTCTGAAACTAAAGTTTCGCCCTTGCTTGAAGCAGTGAAAATAAACAGGTATGAAACCTGTTTTGCCTGCGATTGCTTAGTAAAACTTGAGGGAAATGCCTTCGTGATCTGGGGCCTCATCTATAAAGCTTGCTTGCGCAGAAAAAGCGCCTGAAAGTTGCGGAAGCCGCCATCTACGCAAAGCCTCGGATCTAAAAAGAAAAAACTAACTGAAAAATCTGCTTATCTTTACGGCAACCCTCCTCCCGTAAGAATTTACTTAAGACACAGGGAACTGGCGACGCAGGCTGTGAGGTGGTGAAATGAAGCCAGATTCATGTCATACTCTTAATAATGTCATCACATATCACAACATATATCAGACTTATAATAAAATAGCGCTGATCGTGTCCCTCTGTGTGTGAAGCGTCAGTCAGGACTCTGGTGCTGCTGCTGCAGCCGCGGTGACACGCCGGGAACCTCCTCTTCATCCACCGCTTTAGGACAGAACAAATGAGGGGCTTCGTAGAGCGTTTAGGGGCTCCACGGAGCCCCTCATTTCTTCCCTAAAGGGACACAGATTGAAACCTTTAGGTGCCGGTGTAAGCCTAAATTATGGTCCCGCGTTAAAACGACGCAGAGCCTACGGCGTAGGGTACGCGGCGACGCGCACCTACGCCGTAGGCTCTGCGTTAGTGACGCGGAACCATAAATCAGCCCTGAGCAGCTCTGAGGGGAGACGGGAGAGGAGGAGGGGGAGCAGGGGGGGAAGCGGGGCTGCCGGGTCCTTCGTACAGGGTGTGATTTGCAGTTAATGGCTGATCCTACCGTTAGTTTTTAAACTATAAAAAGTGGGGGGGACAAAAACATGATTTTGAAAAGACGGGTGGACATGCCCTCCCCTGTTGCGCCGGGGCACTCACGGCGTTCAGATCTCAGTGAAATTCAGTGGCACCGTGGCTCGACACGTTCATTCATCCTGAAGCCAAACAGGCTGCAGGAAGCCACTGCGCATGCTCAGCAGGCTCATTCATACATACCATTTTTGGTATGAAGTGGGCGTGTAGAGGGCGGGATATGAGGCGGATTCAGCTGCGCAACCTTCCAGCTGGACTGTGATTTGTAAAGAGAACATTGCGTGCACGCGGTTTTATAGATCCAGATTTTTTTTTGCGCCCCCCATTTTCGGCTTTTGGGTTTACGTGCACTTTTAGTATGAATTCTACGCACTCCATTTTAAATGAGGCCCCAGGGCTTTTCTTCAATCAGATATAGAAAAAAACAAGGTCAGATATTTGGGTGTTTCTCCCATCAGTGGTACAGTGCGATAATGTTTATTTTCATATGTCGCCATGCTTAGATGGCTTCCTTGTGTGGCACTCCCAAAAATCCATGGGTCCCATGACATGCCAGGGATGGGGGAGAGATCCAGGCAAAGCCTGGCAATAAGCTGTCCTTCTCAGGAAGACGCACAACCCCTTTAGTCTATGACAGAATCTTACAGATACCAGTCAAACCTGATGATGAGTTTCACCGTGGTTACTGTGTTTGCACATCATTTTGTACATTACATTTTGTTACAACATTTTAGCCAAGTCCAGAACATGGTAAAGCAGTCCATGTCACACCCAAGATGGGTGGGTGGAAACATCTGAGACTCTAAGGGGAAAAAGGACACAACATTAATGGGAAAAAAGCACGATAAAGGTTTCAACCTTGTTTCCCTTTTAAAGGGTGCTTTTTTTCATTACTATGTATTTGTCACTATTATAGAAGCATTATGCATTTTTTTTAATCTAAAAAATGTTTTCTTTTCATGATGTCGGCTCACATTATTACAACTTGGTCAATGAAATTCGCAGCATATTCATTGTCATAATAGTCATAGTTGAGCTCTTTAGAAATGAAGTAGCAATAGCTGCAAGGACAGGTAAAGTTTGGGTTCCTAGAGTGTTTCTGCATGAACTTTTGAAAGCAAACATTGTCCAGTTACATCACAATAGTGACAAACTGAGGCCACGCTCTGGAGGTCCTTTGTTAATGCCATACACTGTATGAATAGTTTACTGAAGAAATTTGTTCCTCCACTAAGGTCATCTGCCACTATCAGCAAAAGTACATGGCAGAATTTCCCAAACACAGACCCACTGTGAACCTTTGAATGTGTGTGAAATTGTCAGATAGTCTGCAGAGACGCATCCCTGAGCAAAGACGTGCTTAATTTAAAAAGGTAGTGGCCTAACTGGCTAAATATAAAACTCTCAGAAGGCTTAATTCATAAAGTAAAACAATTTATGCCATGCAAGACAGTGTTTTGTCCAAATGGAAAGATTTTCGTGTGGCATGGTGGGTGCCACCATTGTCTTGCAGCTACAGGGTTCCTCGTTTGAATCCTGGCAGGGGCTTTTTTGTGAAAAGTTTGCATACTTTTTCCACATTGCATGTGTTTTCTTCACAACAACAAAAAAAGTTAGGGTAATGGTGATTATAAATGGAATACATAAAAGAACGTGTTGTTGTTTGTCTAAATGAGGTCTGCAATGGACTGATAACGTGTCATGGTACATGGGAGCATCCCTGCCACCTGGGGTAGGCTCCAGCAGACCCTTGTGAGCCTGCATTGCATGAAGCGGCTATAGGAAATGCGTGGATGGGTGGGAATATATAATGCATGGAAGGATGGATACATGTAATATTAACAAAACTGGATTTAACGTCATAGTTCACAGCTCCTCTATAGTTATCATCCAGAGGCTGTGAACTATCATAATATCCATAAAAATGACTTTCATTAAACATGTAATATAAAACGTAACTTTACGAGGGGACTGATAGACATGTGAAGTCTATCAGTCCCCTCGTGCAATTGAGGGTTACAGGCAGTACTGGAGTTGAGGGGGGATGAGGGGGGATGGCATCCCCCCTGAAATAAAAACGGTCCAAATCATCCCCCCTGTAAAACTGCCATCCCCCCTTTCCATCCCTTATGTCATTTATTCAATGAATGTGGTTTTACTGCTATTTCAACATTTAGAGTCATCACCAGAAAAATAACTTATTTGACAATTTTCTCCTGTTTCAAGTAAATTTTCACTTGAAATAAGTAAAAAAAATCTGCCAGTGGGACAAGATTTATCTTCTTATTACAAGCAAAAAAATCTTGTTCCACTGGCAGATTTTTCTACTTATTTCAAGTGAAAATCTACTTGAAACAGGTGAAAATTGTTGGTTTTTCCAGTGATGAGTCTTGTTTTAAGTGTAATGAGATTTTTTTACTAAAATGAGACATTTTAACTAGAAATAAGACAAATATTCTTGTTAAGATTTTGAGTTTTTGCAGTGATCCATTTTACTTATCCTGTGAAGGACAGAGTCATATTGATAAGTTCAGAAAAGGGTTTTTTATTGTTGTGTTTTGATGTATTTGATGTAAGCCCAGTGGATATTTAAAGCTTACAGAAGGCTGCATTTAACTGCTGCTATGTCATTCCTGCAGTATTTCTGCAGGTGTTTTGGTCACTGCTATTATTTGTAATATATTATATTATTTGTAATCAGCACAAATTATCTGTCCCCATATGATAAAAAAAATCCACCATCCCCCCTGATTTTCTTTTACAACTCGAGTACTGGTTACAGGAGATGGTTGAGGTCTGTCTCGGGGTCTGTGGATGAAAGGCAGGGTGCACCTAAAACAGATCTCCACTCCGTCATCAGTATTATCAATATTTATACAAATGTATGGATTGGTTGTATGCTGGTTTTGCTACGGTCTCACATTTTCATATATTCTCTTTTTTCTTCAGATCTGTTTGCTTGTTCTTTACTAAACTAAGCAATGAACTTAGGGAACAAATTTTGATGTATTTTCATTATTAAAACATATTAAAACTGCTCTTTGAGTATTCATTATGGGTTTTCTTTCCACTGTCCTCATCTGTTTCTAAAAGCTTGACTTCCTGTTTTACTTTGAAGGTCTGTTTTTGTCTTGTTATGTTCGGCTTGACTTTTCTTGTCCTCATCTCTTTACACCTGCATCTCATCAGCCCCGTCCCAGTGTTTTCCTTCCTCAGTGCTGGTCTGTTTGTCCGTCTCCCTGGCCGCGTTTCTGCATGGTGTGTGCATTTCATGTAGTGGGGGCATTTTGATTTTATTTTGTATTTCTCTCCATGCATCTTATGTTGAATTAACATTTTTTGGAACTTCTCCTGCACTTCGGTCGTATAACTCAATCCTTGACATCAATCCCTGACATTGAAGACTATGAGGTCACACCGAACAGTTTTTGTCCATCTGGAAGAAAAATACTTGGGAGTTTTATAACAAACTAAGTGTGTTAAGCCTTTTCATCATTTCAAGGCTAAATTGAAAATAGAATATTTTTACCTCAGCCCAAGTGACCCAAGCTGATACATTAATTTCTTAAACTTTTTTGTTTCACTCCCATAATCTATGTAAAAAAAACAACCCAACAATAAATAAATAAAAAGCAAAATGACCCATTGTATTCATGATGCAAAAAGTATTTTGAGTATTATTTCATATGTTAGTTTTTACTTTGTTCAAAAAGAAGAATGGCAGCATTTTTGCTGAAAGTGTTTTGAAACTGGTGTCACTTGTTGCATGATAACACATTATAACACTGTTAGACACAGAACCTGCTCCTCCAGCATGAAGAAAGTTACAATTTTATGTTGCATGCATAAATCAGTCCATAATGTGGCATTGTTTTAAAAAGTCTCTCAGAGACATATATCTGAGAATAAAGCAGTAATGTGTAAAGGCTGGTCTTTGACCTCGGTCATGCTGGATTTTTGTGTTTAGTGCAGGCGCGTGCCCGACCACATCAGCACATGTTAAGAACCTCCATGTGTCTGCTGTGTCTACGCATCCACTAAGACATTTCCCTGCACGTCTCCATGTGTTTGCATAAATGCACTTCATGTTCATAGAGACGCGTGTGTGCGTATTGGTGTGTGTCAGTGTGTATATAGATCCACCGCGGCCACATCTATCATGTAGTCCAGAGAGTTACAGAGTGTGAAATCAACTTTGACATTCATGGTTCTAACCTCCCAAGGCCATCCTAAGGCGGAACACTTAGAGTGGAGTGTCACTTTTCAGACAGAGAATAATAGCAGAGTCTTCTCTGGTCTTTGAAGACGACTTTTCATTCTCTCAATGACTCTTATTCATTTTGACCTAGCCAGTGGAAATAATGGACTTAAATCTCTTGCTTCTCTCCTTTGCTCCTAATACTGTCTCATCGAATCCCTGTCCCTTTCTTCTGTGTCTTGTCTGCCTGCCGCTTTCACGCCATTCTCCAAAAAACTCCTCATGACGGGAGTTTAAATATTTAACAGAAATAAAAAAGAAATGGTCCCAACTACGAGCAGCTGCAATACGATTCAGATATAGTTGAAAGACTTTTCAAATAATTTTGTTAAAAAGAGACTTTTTGTCTGATGTTTTGTTCTTGGGTGAAAGGAACTTCCAAAATATCAGCATTTTATTCAGTCTGAGCAATTGTTTATCATTGTTAATTACAAATCATGAATAAATGCATATGTTACGCCTGCTGACTAAATGAGCAATGTTGTGCTTCACCTTTTTGCCTCCTGAAAAAACAAATGACTGACTCATTATTTTCTATTCATCTCCACTTGTCTTGTCAAGTTGTTTTGCTTGGTGTCCCGCTATTAGTGTCTTTTCCTTTTAGTTCTCATGCTGATTGGAGCTGGTTTGAAACATCTCCATCAAATACCTGCTCAGAACTCATCAACTTCTGTCACAAAAATAAAAGAATTTGATTTATAAGTTACTACTTATGCTAGACATTGTCCCTGTAAAAAGATCCCCTGAGTGAATCAATGATATGGTATGTGTGGTTTTTGGGTGTCTTGCCAGGATACCTTCAGGATGTATCCAGGGTGTTTTATACAGGACCAACTGAGAATAAATCCCAAGACTTGGGACGAGTGAGGTGTGCTGCCCCAGCAACCTCAATCAGTCACTCAATCAAACCTTTCTTTGACAGCACATTGAGTTGAACAATCTCTTTTAGAAGAGCGTCCTGGCCTAGAGGCAGCAGCTAAAACTCGACCCCAGGGACAAACACATAACATACATAAAAACGTTTCTGCATACTGTATTATCAATGACATAATATAACAATAAAATGAAGAATAAAATATTAAAAAGAACATGATAATGTGAGACATATGCACAAATGAATCAAATAAAGCATCTACTGTATGAGTCCGTCATCAAGACAATGCACTTCGGCCAACTTCAGGATCATTTTTGCAGGTTTTTGCAAATATATACAGCTTGATACTACAAAAGAGGGTAGAATAAGAATATAACTCAGATATGCAAAATTGGATAGATGGATAGATAATAATTGATGGATGGCCTGTTTCAACATTTCAGATTTTCTTGAAGGACTGAATTTCTATCCAGCTCATGCCCCAACATCCCCGACATCAACGTCACCTGAAACTACAAAAAGACAGATGATTTTGACTAAACCCTGAACTTGAAGCAGTTCACAAACTAACATAATTCATCTGTGGTCAAACATTTGATCTTGTTCACCTTTGCTTTGGGGCAAATAAGCCCTCTTAGTGCAGATCTCAGCAGCAGCTCCCGACAACTCGGGTGCCTTTTGTGCTTGAGTTTTCCAGACTCTCCAAAATGTGATGAGACACACATCTGGCTATGCAGCATTGGGTTTTGTGTTCAGCCAAGCATTCAGTTGTGTGCAGGACAGTACGTCATTCTGCTTCAGACAATTATGGCATGTCCTGTTTGGGTAGCGCTCTGCCCCAAGGGCTTTGGTTAAGCTGACTATGGTCTGCGTTGATACTGCAGGCTTCTGTTTGGGATGACAGCGCTTCGTACAAATTAGGCGATTGCTCATTGACAACACATGGACAGTGTTAACATATCACAACTAATTCCTGGTGGTAAAAGTGCTCAATCAGAATTTTTTTGTCATGGACAAAAGGATGAGGAGAAAATGTTTGAGCTAGTTGGCCATGAAATCGTAGCTTTATGTTCTCCACTTTAGCTGAGTGAAGAATAAGCTCGGTCAATATGAGCAATTTTCCTAGTCAACAGTATTGATTTTTTATATTTTTTTCAATAATGTAGCACAAATGGAGTGAGTGCAATTGGATGCTCCTGAATCCAACCTCTGGATCACTGGTAGATCTACAGTAATACTATAATACCGTAAAACAGGACTGTAAAAATATTAGAAAATACATAAAATATTTCAATGAAATGTTAGTTTTTATTATACTACTGTATAAATAGATATTCCTTTGCAGGGGTCACCCTTTTCATCCAGGCTTGTGACCAACACTTTCATCGGCTGGGGCAATGGATCCCAATAGAGCCGTCTGGGAGATTTGCGAGGCCCTGTGCGAAATGGCCGGGGGGGCCCTCGTGCGTGAGCGTAGCGAGCGTGCGCGAAATTTCGGGGTTTTTCGGGATAGATCGGGTGTCTATATGCGCAATTTTAACTCTCTAATTAGCAATATACTGGATACCTTCCCCTGCCTCATCATCATCTCGTCTTGCCTCGACGCGGGGCCCCACGGCTGCTTGAGACCCGGTCGGATCGGAGATTTTTGTAACAAATTTATCAAACGAGCCTTTCAGAGAGGCATTAAACTCTTCCATTTTCTTTAGTTTTTTTCATTTTTCATCCCCTGATGGAAATTTCCTAAATCTGTCTCGTTCTCTCGACATTGTGTGACAGTTTGTTCCAACTCCACCGTCTGGATCAGAGCAGCTTGTGTCTGCGCTTGGTCTGACGCAGTTGTATTGAACAACACACGTGCATCATTGCACATATATTTAATGATATGCACAGACTAGTACACATTTAGGTCTGTAATGGAATGTGACTGTTGATATTTATAAGGGAAAAAAAAAAAAATTGAAAAAAAAAATGTTTTTGAAAAAAAAAAAAAAAAAAACGGCCCATAGCGCGAGGCCCATTGGGGCGCGAGGCCCCGTGCGGTCGCACGGTTCGCACACCCCTTGCGGCGGCCCTGCCAATAGGGATTGTTCAGTGCTCTGCTCAATGGCAGTTTGGCAATCCTTTCTAAGAACATTGGAAGTGACATCAGTCCATTTAACCCTGGAGACTGCTTTTCTGACCAGAATACAGATAATAATATCTGTGTTTTATTGAAGAACTGTGGACGAGATTTGAAGTGTGCATTACAGGTAAAGAGATAAAAGCTCTTTGTACTTTGGCCTCAAAATTATGACACACTGTGGTTGTATATGTGTGTCTGATTTTATTAAGGTGTGCATTTGTTTATTATGGTTTGCTTTCTTTGTGTCTTATGCAAGGTGTAGACATCTCCACCAGTCCCTTTGCTCTTTAAATCAGCATAAATACAGTGTGAAAAACAAAAACACGGGCAAGAAAACAAAGATGAAAAAACAAAGATCCATAGAAAAAAATGGCAGTTTGAAGTTCTTCATTTTCTTTTTACTCTTGACACTTTTGTGTGATGACATCATTATTTTCAATATCCTAGAGTGGACCAGCTCTGCTGTCCGATGCAAGCTATTTTAACCGCCAATCACGTCACATCATACCTGCAGCGGATCCAATCGGACATCTGTCACAGGGTTCATCTCAAAACCGGAGAAGAAGAAGAAAATTAATTAAAAATCAATTATTATTTCCATTATCCTCTTACTGCGGCTGAAGACTAAGGATTTTGGCTGGTTTGGCTGATTGTTTTGGCAGTAAATCAGAAAGGAAGAAAAGCACAAAAGTTCCCAAAGACCCAAAAAGGACCCAAAAGTTTCACAATGTTTTCATTCCATTTAGTCATTCTCACACTTAGTTTCTCTCGTTGCTCTTGTTCCCACACTTCTACTTTATCTGATAATGATGTGAACAATGTTCACAGCCTGTACACCTGCCAGAAATAAACAGAGAAAAGACATGAGCTCTAAAAGCACATTTTTTTATAGATATATTGGAACATTCAACTCCACATAAGTTGTACTTCTTTGTTTCTCAACTCTATTACTTTAAAGTATATACAGTATACTGTGTGTGTATATATATATATATATATATATATATATATATATATATATATATATATATATATATATATATATATATATATATATATATATATATATATATATATACATATACACAGTATACTCAGTACTCGAGTTGTAAAAAAAAATCAGGGGGGATGGTGGATTTTATCATATGGGGACAGATAATTTGTGCTGATTACAAATAATATAATATTTTACAAATAATAGCACTGACCAAAACACCTGCAGAAATACTGCAGGAATGACATAGCAGCAGTTAAATGCAGCCTTCTGTAAGCTTTAAATATCCACTGGGCTTACATCAAATACATCAAAACACAACAATAAAAAACACTTTTCTGAACTTATCAATATGATTCTGTCCTTCACAGGATAAGTAAAATGGATCACTGCAAAAACTCAAAATAAGAATATTTGTCCTATTTCTAGTTAAAATGTCTCATTTTAGCAAAAAATCGTATTACACTTAAAACAAGACTCATCACTGGAAAAAAAACAACAATTTTCACCTGTTTCAAGTAGATTTTCACTTGAAATAAGTAGAAAAATCTGCCAGTGGAACAAGATTTTTTTTGCTTGTAATGAGAAGATAAATCTTGTCCCACTGGCAGATTTTTCTACTTATTTCAAGTGAAAATTTACTTGAAACAGGGGGAAATTGTCAAATAAGTTATTTTTCTGGTGTTATTTTTCTGGTAATGAGTCTAAATGTTGAAATAGCAGTAAATGAACATTCATTGATGAAATGACATAAGGGATGGAAAGGGGGGATGGAAGTTTTACAGGGGGGATGATTTTGACTGTTTTTATTTCAGGGGGGGATGCCATCCTCCCTCATCCCCCCTCAACTCGAGTACTGATTATACTGTATATATATATATATATATATATATATATATATATATATATATATATATATATATATATATATATATATATATATATATATATATATATATATATATACACAGTATACTGTATATATTTTGTGTATGTGTAGAATTGTAGGTGTTTTTAGACACTTTGGACACCAGCATCCAATATAAAACTAGTTTCTTGAAAAACTAGTTCCTCTCTCTCTGTAGATGTTTGCTCTGAAGATTTAAACCAGAAATACTCATCCATAGCACTGATTACTGATTTTGGTCTAGTTATGACTTGTAACAGTTTAAAACATCTTACGGACACACTTACTAGTTCAGTGGCTTGCTTTTTATCTTAGCCAAAACCTAATTGTTCTGTGTTCATAATCTTCATTTTATTTTCATAAGCTTTGTTTTAAGTAAGGCAGCACAGCGCAAGAGTCAGGTAAGGTGTTTTAGGTCAGGGTAAATTAAGATCTTCTGACATTTGCCTCCCACTACAAGAAATCTACTTCTGACTAATGTGCTTTTGGTACTAGTAATATCCCTTTTTCTGTAGCCCTTTGTGTTTGACATTTTAATAAAGCACTGTATTGTTGGAGCACACTCCCACTCTTCCTCTGTCGCTCCTTGCTCTTTCATGCTCACGCTCCCTTTCATGTTGTGCTCCACAGAGACTGCCGTCAGCCTGTTGCCATATACACGATCAGCTCTCACTGACAGGGAGAAGCAAAGAGAGGAAAGTTGTATGAAGGTATGAAGAAAGACACTTTGAAGGGAGTTAGACGAGCAGAGTGCGAGGAGTGAATGAAAGCAAATTATGTGTGACTGATGAGAGCAAATGGGAGTGTAGGGTGGTGATGCAGAACTAAAGCAGAGGTGAACCTGGCAAGGATCAACCAGCTTGGTCTAATGGAAATGTGTAAGTAGTCCTTGCCTGGCTGATCACACAACATGTTATTTATGGTTTCAGTAAATTTTGAAGGAAGAAGAATTTAATATACAGGTATGGATGCAGTTTGGTGTACTATCGATACAGTGCTGTCCCTTTCTCTTGCTTTTCTTCAGCTACATAACCTGGTCCTTGCTATGTTGTGATCACTGTTGGGTGGCTGCAGTTAATCAACAGCCCTGTTCTGAGGTGGTACCAGGCATGGGCTCTATTCCCTTTAGCGCTCATGAACATGGCCTCCCAGTGACCTCTAAACAACCTCTGCAGCATTCACTGGGTTCGTTAGCATTTCCGGGTTTTTTCATCAGGAATATTGGAGGAACTTATCTACCACACAATGTGCATTGGTATTAGCAAGAGGTCATTCTGGATTTTGCTATGTACCTTACTACATCAGTAGCCTGTAATCGTGTGACAGTTTAGAGGGAGTCGAGTCTGTGACTTGGACTTATTTCAGACACACCAGTGACTTGACCTCAACAGACTTATGACTTAAAGGGGACCTATTATGAAAAACACGTTTTTTCTTGTTTTAACATATATAAAGTGGTCTCCCCTCACCCTGCCAGCACAGGGGAGACAAAATACCATGAATTTCTGCAAACTCTCTGACCCCCGCCGGACAGAGTCCCCCAGTGTCACGTGGTTTTTTTTGAGCCGATTAAAATCTGCTCCCGTCGTTACGTCACGACGGGAGCAGATTTCCATAGGTTCGGCCTCCGCTGCTGAAGCCACGCCCACAACCAGCTCTCTCCGCTGCTGGAGCGGTGCTTCCTTCAGCCAGTCGGATGCGGCGCCGCGGCGGAGCGGATCCGGGTTAAATCATCCAGGTTCCCGGGTGGTTTGGGAGCTGGGTCCTCGGGGGTCTGTCCCAGGTCGGATCAGCTTCATCCTCCGAGATTTTCAGCCAAATCTGTCGGTTTGATCCCCGGTAACGGGCGATGCGCCGCGGATGCGCTCTGGAGCGATCTGTGCGCCCGCCGTGGGTTGCGGCGCCCGTCACACAGCATCCGCCGGGCAGATCCGGCTGAAATTCCGCTGGTCGGTCCCCGGGAGTCCCTGCTACCAGTCCAGGCGGGTTCCTGCGGTCCCGGCCGGTCGGAACCGGTCAGATTCCCCCGTTAAAGCCGCGGTGATGCGCGCTGCTCCAGCAGCGCTGATCCCGGGCGCCCGGCGTGGCTCCGGGGCCAGCGTTCAGCATCCGCCGGGCAGATCCGGCTTAAATAGTGCATAAATGTTATTTATATACAACTCATATTTTATTTTTTTAACAATAAAGTTTCCATTTGTGAAAATTCAGTGTTGTGATAATTTACAGGCTCAGGCTGTTCTGGCGGAGCAAGGTTTATCCTCCTCCCCTGCTACACGTCATTCAGGGAGCCAATCAGCACAGAGCCTCATTATCATACCCCCCCCTTCCCTAAAAATGAGGCACAGAAAAAGAGGTTAGAAGCGGTAAAACTAGTGACAGGGCCCACAGGCTGGATTTATGATTTATGTAGAAAAAACAAGCTTTAGATTGTTTTTAAGACATTTAAGGCCGGTTTAAAATATACATTAAATGCCATAATAGGTCACCTTTAACTCGGACTCGTGATTTGAGACTTTTGAGCGGTCATTCATATTTTATTTCTTCCGTCTGTCAGAAACTCATTTCCTTTCTTATCATCCGAGGAAAACCTTGCACATACGTCCCCTTTGACCACACATGTCATTGTTGCTCTTGTGATTAAGGTTATAGCTCCTATTACGATGAAGCGTGTTCACTGCAACAACATACGTGAGATAAATAGCACAGCTTCTGACAGCAATGTCTCCAGCTGGGTAATCAAAGATGCTGGATTGGTTACATATAAACTCATCCAAATAGTTAGTTTGAGGAGCTACCATGAGCACATTAGCATTATTTGAGTTTTTATTCTTTTTGCTGTGCCTCTGATCTAATTTCCTATCTAAACATATTTCTGCTTGTGCTTTTTGTTGTTTCCAACATTCGGATGCATTTCCTTGCTTATCCAAAGTATTTGTATTGTCTCCGTGTTTCAAAATGTGTTATATAAATAGGCTACAGTTACCTTTCCTTGCGGCGAAGTGGGATTCATTTGATTGAACCGGTGTTTGCTGAAAATTTCAAGGGGATTTTTTTGCCCGACACACACACACACACACACACACACACACACACACACACACACACACACACACACACACACACACACACACACACACACACACACACACACACACACACACACACACACACACACACACACACACACACACACACACACACACACACACTCACACATTTCCATGGTAGCAATGAAAACAGTTGTGTAACTTAATGATCTCAGTTATGGTGGAACAATCCACTGCAAATCTGATTTGTTTTTAACAACTTATTGGTTCATTAGATTACCATTTTACTGAGTTCAGAGGTGAGAGGGATATTCATTGTATTACAAGATGTCATAAATACGGGACTTTTGGTTCAAATAACCAGTAGCATGCCTACTTAAACATATTGTGAAAAACGCTGTCACTGTGAAAGAGACTCCTTCCACCAGAATTAGTGACAAAAGAAGGCATTTAAAGGTCATGGTCATCATGCAATGCTTTTTCAGTTGTATATAAGATGTATTGAGACATGCGGATGCAAACACATCTGGACACAGCACAAGCAGCCAGTATGCTCCTCAGTTAGACACATAGACTGGCCCAGCATCTTGCACTCCACTGTTTTGTAAGATTAGATGTACGTAACAGCTACCTCGACATCCACAGGGTCACAGCCATCACATTGATATTCTTCTGTTTTCCTCCCAAACACATAAAAAAATGAACCACCCACACTCTGAGGCAGCCATACATGACGTCTGTTGAAGTGAAATAGCTTATTTTAGCATATATTTAAAAGCACTTTATTTATGCATTAGACTGAAATGTTTTGCGGCCGCATTGGTTGCGTTGCCAATACTTGTACTCGCTGAACTTTATTGAAACTTTTTTTTTTATGTACACTGCCTGTCCAAAGAAAAAAAGTCACCACCTGAATTAAACTAAAGATATAGGTGAGGACCTCCCACTGGGCAATTACTGAATGAATAATTAGGTTTCAGCTGACAACAAGTTATTTAACCCTTACTCATGCAGTGAGTAACTTCTCATTTCTCAAACCACCATGTTGGGAAACACATCCTGTGGTTATGGAAAACACGTAAATCAGTTTCAGTAGGGTCAAATTATATATGTGTGTATGCATATGACTTGCTTTTAGAACCAGACTCAGTCGAAGAACTGCAACGCATCTTAGTTCCACATGAGACTCAATGAGGAAGTAAGATGGTTGGCACTTGGGCCGAACAAGAGTAAACTCGGAAAGCATTGTGAAAGTGATTTAACCTCCACGGGGGGGTAAAGATTAATTTGTTTGGAAATGCTAAAAATTTGGTCATTCCTTTTAATAAAATCCAATTGAAAAGACTTCTGAGAGCCCAAACAGCCTTTTATTTTAAGAGAAAAAAAATTGAAATCATTACTCAAGATAACTGTAATAAAACTCAATTTTAATTTATTTTTTATTATTTTCTTTTTTAAGAGACTAAGAGACGAGTTCATGATCATTTAGTTCATTTCTGTGGCACCATGTTGAACAGATACCAGAGGCAGTCGGCAAGAACCTTAACTCCCAATTTTTGCAGCTGCAGGTACAGTAATTAACCCAGATACAGGTAGTTCTACGAAGCAGTTCATATTCCAAGTATTCCTATCAGCTGAAGCCTTACAACTTTACGATTACAAAGAAAGTAATTAACAGACATACAGAGGGAATACGACTATATTACATCCTGGATGAATGTTCCTTTGGGACAGTTTGTTCTCATTCCTTCATTGACTTTTTTTTCCTGATACACTGTCTTCCACCTCAGATCTCTCTCTCTCTCTCTCTCTCTCTCGGTGCATGCTGGGAGTGTGAGCTGTGAGCAGGTGGAGGTGCGAGTGTTTGAGTGACTTTTTTTCCGTTTTTTCTTATGGTGATGGGTTTTGATTTAACATAGTTTATTTGTATAGTTTCACACAGTTTCACATTTAGTTTCTTTTGAGGGGTTTGGGGTTTTCTTTTCTTTTTTTGATCCCTTGTTTCGGCGTCTCGCCGTCGGCCTGGCTGACGCCATGGCCGGCGCGGATTTTAAATCCCTGACGCGGAAACATGGGATTAAAATCAGCACTGGGTTCCCCTGCAGCGTGGAGGAGATCGGGTTGGCTGTAGGGGAAAAAGTCGGACACAGCAGTGTGAGATCGGCCGCTCGGATGAACAGCGCGGTGGTCATCTTCCTGGACCAGGTGGAGAAGGTGAACCAAGTCGTTGAGACGGGAATCACGGTGTGTGGGAGTTTGGTGCAGGTGCTCCCGCTGTCGCTGCCCGCAACTAGGGTGGTCCTGAGTAACATCCCACCATTTATTACTGACGAGTTCATAATTCGAGAGCTTTCTAGACATGGCAAGGTGGTTTCACCTGTCAGAAAGATCCTGTCTGGATGTAAGTCTCCGCTGCTGAAACACGTTGTGTCGCACCGTCGACAGCTTTATATGATACTTCACAACAGAAACGAAGAGTTAAACCTTCGTTTCCAAGTGAAAGTAGATGATTATGAATACGTGATTTTTGCCACCACGTCAGTAATGAAGTGCTTCGGCTGCGGGAAAGGGGGACACACCGTGAGCTCCTGTCCAGACAAGGGTGATCCGACTCCGCCTGGCCCGGGAGAGACTCCCGCTGCTCGGCCGGAGCGGCGGGGAGCCGCTGCCTGGGGGGCGGCCCCCGTGGCCGCGGACCCCGCGGGGGGGGTCCCCCCCCCTCCCGCCCGGGACACCGGTCCCCGGGACGTCGGCCCCCGTGACGCCGGTCCCCGGGACGTCGGCGCCCGGGACGCCGCCCCCCCCGGTGGCGGCTGCGGCGTCCGAGCGGCCGATTACAGCTCCGCGGATGATGACGCGGGGATCCACTGCTGTGTCCGATCCCGACGGGGTGAGTTCTGTTGCACCGGGTGTTTGTGTGAATGATGTGAGTGAGTGTGGAGCACAAGGTGAGAGGGAGACAGCAAAAAAGGTGGAGGAAGCAGGAGGACAGAGTATGGGTGAAATAGGAGGAGAGGTGGAGGAGGTAGCGGGACAGAGTGTGGATGAGACAGGAGGAACAGAGGTGGGAGAAAAGAAAAGAGTGATGAATGGAGAAAGTGTGTGTGGTGAAAATTTAAAAAAAACAGAAAAAAAGGGTGAGCAGGTGAAGACGACTGGTGAGGAGGAGGGGCAGGCAGGTGAAAGAATGGAGGATGGACACAGTGAAAATAAAGGGTCATGGGCAGAACAGGTGGAAGAGGAAATGGAGGGAGTGGCAGAAGGACTGAATGTAAGGGCAGCAGCAAAGCGAAGGAGAAAGACAAAACATACAATTGAGACGAAGACAAGTAAGGTGGGAAAAACAGAATCCCAGAAAACATGTAGTGATGATGATGATGATGAGGACAGCGAGGAATGGAGTACAGACAGTGAAGCAATAACACTCAGTCAACGAAAGAAGATGTACTCGGCAGGGAAAATAAAAACATTCCTGCAACAAACAAAAAACCAGCACAACGTAAAAGTTGAAGATGGGTTTCCTGACCTTAAATTGTTTTGTTCTTCGGCCAGGCTTCACATGACTAACAAAGATAAGTCTGGCCTTACAACTCAGGAAATTTTTAGGTTAAAAAAACTAGTGCTGAAAGCAAAAAAACAAATAAATGATGATGAAAAGAATAAGTGTTTTAATTAATTTATTGGTTTTTACACTTGTTTTTATCATCTCATTTAACATGGATGTTTTTAAAGTGGGGGTTTTAAATGTTAATGGTGCAAGAGAAGCGAAAAAAAGAGCAGTAATATATGAAACAGCTCGAGCAAAGAAAGTCGATGTCCTCTTTTTACAAGAAACACATAGTGATTTTAGAAATGAGACGGATTGGAGGAGGGAGTGGGAGGGGGAGGCCATTTTAAGTCATAACACTTCTTTAAGTGGAGGAGTGGGCTTCCTCCTCTCCAGGGCTTTTAAACCCAACTCACTGGAGGTCCAGCAGCTCGTTGAGGGGAGATTGCTTTTACTTAAAGCTCAGTTCGACCATTTTAAAGCTGTTTTTATTAATGTGTATGCTCCAACAACCGGTGCAGAGAGGAAGCAGTTTTTACAACACATCGATGGTGTTTTAGATAACTGTGCGTCGGAGGATTTTTTATTCTTGGGTGGGGATTTTAACTGCACGGAAGACGCGACTTTAGATCGCAACCATGCAGAACCTCATCCAGTCTCACAGCACGTCTTAAAGCGGCTGGTCCACTCTCATGGCCTGGTGGACGTTTGGAGAAGGACCCATGCAGACTGCAGGCAGTACACCTGGTCCCACCTCAGAGAGGGCAGGGTTTCTTTAGCCAGGTTAGATCGTATTTATTGTTTTAAACATCATTTTAATGTGTTTAAACAGTGTGATATCTTACCTGTTGGTTTTACTGATCACTCACTGCTTTTATGTAATGTTTTTATAGGAAACATTTCACCCAAAAGTGCATATTGGCATTTTAATTCAGTTTTAACACTTGATAAGAGTTTTAGGGAGGCTTTTATTTTTTTCTGGGATGTTTTTAGACAGAGGAAGGGTGATTTTAGTAGTCTTAAGCAGTGGTGGGACCATGGTAAGACTCAAATCAGACTCCTGTGTCAGCAGCACACCCTCAATGTCACAAGAGACATCACCAGATCTATGAGGGATCTGGAGACCGACATAGTGGACCTAGAACGCTTAAGTGAGTCCACAGGAAATCGAGGTTATATTGAAAACCTCAAAGTAAAAAAAATGGCGTTAGCGGACCTGTTAGACAGGAAAGTACAGGGTGCACTGGTCAGGTCCCGGTTTCAGAACATCAGGGAGATGGATGCTCCCTCTAGCTTTTTCTTCAGCCTGGAGAAAAGGAACGGACAGAAGAAGGTAATCCACACACTGCTATCTGACGCGGGGCAGGAACTCATGGAGCCAAGCCAGATAAAACGCCACGCTGTGAGTTTTTACTCCAGTCTGTACAGAAGTGAGTACAAGGAAGAGCGAGCTCTCCTAGAGGGGTTCTGCAACGGACTGCCTCAGGTCCCCGAAAGGACCAACTCACAGCTGGAAGCCCCCCTGGAAATGAAAGAGCTAACCGCCGCCCTGCAGGGAATGCAGGGACGGCGGGCTCCAGGCATTGATGGACTCACCACAGAGTTCTACAGGGCGTACTGGGACATCCTCGCCGAGGATGTCCTAGCTGTTTTTAACGAGTGTCTGGCCTCTGGCTCCATGCCGGTGTCCTGCAGAAGAGCAGTCCTCACACTGCTGCCAAAGAAGGGGAACCTGCGGGACATCCGGAACTGGCGCCCCGTGTCGTTGCTCTGTGTGGATTACAAGATTCTGTCCAAAGTACTGGCCTCCAGGCTGGGGAGGGCTATGGAGCAGGTCATCCACCGGGACCAGACCTACTGTGTACCCGGCAGGTCCATGGTGGACAATGTCCACCTGATTCGGGATGTTTTGGATGTCTCCAGTTCATTGGGTTTAGATACTGGTCTGATTTCTCTGGATCAGGAGAAGGCTTTTGACCGCGTTGAACACAGCTTCCTCTGGACAGTAATGGAGAAGTTTGGGTTCAGCGCTGGTTTCATAGCTAAGGTCAAGGTGCTGTACAGTGATGCTGAGGGTGTGCTGAAGCTGAACGGCGGTCTGTGTGCTCCTTTTAGGGTGTGTAGAGGTGTCAGACAGGGCTGTGCTCTGTCTGGGATGCTCTATGCACTCTCCCTGGAACCTCTCCTCCATAAGTTACGCTCTAGCCTGCAGGGTTTGGTTTTACCGGGTTTTAATGAGAACATGATTTTATCGGCATATGCAGATGATCTTATTGTTTTTATTGGAAGCCGGAGAGACACAGACCTTTTAGCCGACATTGTGAGGGATTTTAGTACAGCTTCTGCAGCGAGGGTAAACTGGAAGAAAAGTGAAGCCCTCGCTGTAGGTGAATGGCGTGGCGGTCTCCCAGCTCTCCCCCAGAACCTCCAATGGAAGAGAGGAGGTTTAAAATACCTGGGAGTGTTTTTGGGGGATGAGAACAATGTGAAAAAAAACTGGGAGACCGTCACTGAAAAGATAGAAGGAAAAATGGCCAAATGGAAATGGCTACTCCCTCACATGTCTTTTAGAGGAAGAGTGTTGGTTTTAAACAACCTTGTGGCATCCCAGCTGTGGCACAGGTTAAACTGTATAGACCCCCCCTCTGGCCTGCTGACTGAAATCCAGAGGAAGATGGTCGATTTCTTCTGGGGGGGTCTGCACTGGGTGCCACAGGGGGTGCTGTTTTTAGCCAGGGAGGAGGGGGGACAGGGCCTCGTCCACCTGGCCAGCCGGACCGCCACCTTTAGAATCCAGTTTATACAGAGATACCTCACAGGTCCGGCGGATCTGGTGTGGAGAGATGTGACCAGCTGCATCCTCAGACGTGCCAATAACCTGGGGTTGGATGATGTTCTGTTTTTAACTGATTCTAAATTTTTAAAATTAAATGGGTTACCTCCGTTTTATCAAGGTGTTTTTAAGTCTTGGGCTCTTTTTATTAAGAACAGATGTCCCGCAGCCGACTCTCTGCACTGGTTGTTGAGAGAACCACTGATCCACGGAGCCAGACTGGACGTCAGCAACGACGCGACGCCTGGATTGACGGCGGCGCTGGTCCAGTCTGGAACCCGCACTCTGAGGCAGCTGGTGGATGCAGTGGGGCCGGCGCTGAGCGATGCCCGAGCCCTGGGCTCTTTGCTGGGGCTGCAGTCCGGTCGGGTGGCCCAGAGGATCCTGGAGCTGTGGGCAAAAAGGTTTTCGGGAGAAGAGAGGCGTCTCCTGGTGGACTACTGTGCCGAAAAGGAGAAACCTGACCCTGCAGACCCCTTCCCTGACATCATCCTGAGCCCGGGGCTGGGGGAGCTAACCGGCCCCCTACTAAAGACAACCAACGAAAAGAAGATGACGCTGCACAGGGCTGACAAGAAAGCAATATATGCAAACTGTGTGAAAAGCATCCACAAGGTCGGACTGAGCAACAGACCCTCCACTATATGGACACAAAAAATGGACAGAGATGCACAGTGGAGGGTCTTATACAAACCTCCCCTCAAAAAACGAGCTGGTGATCTCCAGTGGAGGATTTTACATGGTGCTGTTGCTTCCAATGCTTTTATCTCTGTTCTTAACCCTACTGTTTCTAACAAGTGTTCTTTCTGTGATTTTAAAGAGACTGTTTTCCATGTTTTTACAGAGTGTTTGAGACTTACTAGTTTCTTCTCTCTTTTAACCATGGTTTTTAGTCTTTTTAATGTGGCTTTTAGTAAAGAGGTTTTTATCATGGGAGCTGGCTACAGGCGGAAGGAAAGGCAGAAGTGGCAGCTCCTAAACTTTTTAATTGGTGAATCAAAGATGGCCATATACATAAGCAGGAAGAACAGGGTTGAGAACAAAGGAGGGCAGGAGGCCAGAGAAGTGTTTTTAACCAATGTCAGAGCCAGGCTCTTTTTAGAATTTAGATATTGCAAAAACATTGGTAATTTAGATGATTTTAGAGATTGTTGGTGTTGGGAGGATGTTTTATGTTCTGTGACGAACAATGAGCTGCTACTTGCACAGTTTTTAAGGGACTAATTTATTTTAATCTATTTTAAACGTTTTATGCATTAACACTTTAATGTGAAACGTCTGTAAGTTTCCGAATGTAAATAAAGTGTTTTTGTAAAAATCAAAAAAATCTCTCTCTCTCTCTCTCTCTCTCTCTCTCTCTCTCTCTCTCTCTCTCTCTCTCTCTCTCTCTCTCTCTCTCTCTCTCTCTCTCTCTCTCTCTCTCTCTCTCTCTCTCTCTCTCTCTCTCTCTCTCTCTCTCTCTCACTCTCTCTCTCACTCTCATTTACCATCTTCAATCTTGTGTCTCCCCTGATTTGCCTTTTTTTCATTTTCCAACCACTTTCTTTCCATTTTTTTCTTTTTTCTTCATTTTCCTCCCTGCCTCAGGACATCCTCTAACTGCTATGACGACTTCATTTACTGGGCTGAGAGCTGGTCTTAATTCTTCTTTACGATGGCCCAGATACAGCTGAAAGTCCTCACAATGTGTCACCTCTGAGGCTGTGTTTCACATAACTATTAGCCTGACAAGTCTACAAGTGAGTGATGAAAAAGGTCCAAAGACATCATTCTTTTAGCTGTTAAACATTTAATCTTTTTTTTTTTGCAATTATTTTCAGTCAACGCTGTTTTCTTCAGTGTTTGTTTAGGTTGTTGTAAATGTTGACAAACATTCTCCCTAGGATTTGTTTTACTTGCATGCATGCTAATCAAAAGGAGTTTGAAGCGGGTACTGGCGTTGTTTTGCTAGGTTGACTCAAGTTACAGTGTTGTTGACCCGCACAGAACGCAGTGATTTTTGGATTGAGATTTTACGTTTACGAAAACATGTATCATCAAATCATCAAAGTATTTTATAGCCAGATTCCCTTCAAAGCGGTCAAAAACACATTTGGCACATTTGGCACAGTATATTGTATCCAATGGCACTTTTCCACTAGTACCTACTCAGCTCTACTCATCTCAGCTCGGCTCGACTCAACTTGGCCAAGTTTCTTTCCATAACAATTCAATTGAAGCAGAAGTAGGAGGTTGGAGCGAAGCTGCTGTGACGTATTTGATTGTGTGATCTAAACGTAGAAGACAACACTAAAGATGTAGAACCTGGAGGAGATGATAGATGTGCTGCTGGGTCTGTGGCTTGTGTTTGATATCAAGTTAAAAAATGAGAGTGAGAGAAACTTCAAGCAGTGACGCTTTTTAATATTTTTAGTTTGTCTCTGTGCTGCTGAAAAGCCTCTTGGTAGCCGCAAGCAGCTATGAAGTGACAGAGCTCCTGGTGGATCTGGTCGTTCCTTATTGCCCGTCTAGATCCCTTTTTAATTCTCTCCTCAGCACCAGGTTTATGAACATCTGCACCTCAGAGTTGGATCACCAAACAGACTTTTGCACCTGTCGAATAAAATTAACAAGAAGAGTCGCTCTTTCGCTGATGTCCACATCCTGACTCAAACGTCTGACGGCCCGCTCCCTGGCCAATCGGTGGTGTGTAGTGTGATGACGTCAGATACAGCCCGACTCAGCCGCTTAGCACCTCGGCAGAATAGGTACAGAAAAAGTATCTACTCGGCATGTTAGACCCCTAGTGGAAAGGCGCCAAATCGAGGCGAGACGAGTCGGGCTGAGTAGGTACTAGTGGAAAAGTGCCACAAGTGCCCAAATGTGTTTTTTAACCTGCCAGCAACATCAGGGTGAAAACAATACAAATACATCCTGGATCGTCTCTCTTAGTATCCCCGTCTCAACTCAGCTTGCACTCTTTGGCCTTTGTATCTCTCCTACAGTCCATAGGCCTCTTTCAATATTTCTTATGTCCAAAAAAGCTGCTTTTGAACCAATAAGACATAAAGCAAATTTCCTCAATGGGTAACATTCTATATCCTATTGATTTGTTTTTTTTTTTTGTTTTAAGGTTTTCTGCTGCGACTTCACTTCTAAATACACTTGAAGTACACATCGTACAGTAACTGTCCAGTCAAGTCAGATACAATGAAACCTTTTTTTTTGCTTTTTTGTAAATGCATTGAGGTGTCTCTGGCACATGTGCCATTTAGTCTTCTCACCATTCACTGTGTTCAATAATTTAACTGTTAAGATTTAATTAAAGGGTGATAAAACAACAACTAGTAATAGTTAATTACATTAATGACTTTGTAAAAAGCCACACAAAGGGGATCAAATGCCGCAATCATCTTACTCTGTGTCAGTGGAGGCTGAAACTTTTAAGCTAATGAGCCATGGGCAGAGCCAGAGTCCCAGGGCAATGGTCAATTAACCAGGAGACTCATCTCACAGTTTTATTCACTTCCTTTTTTCTTTCTGTCTTTAAGGCTATTCAGAGTAAATGCCTATGAATGTGGAAGCCTCTTTGTGAAGTCATGTGTTGCGTTAAAATATAGTTTAAGTGTGAAACTCATCATCGTGGGGACCTCTTGCTAACAGCAGAGAGGTGTGTGCTCATGCATGTGGGGACGCAGTACGAGAAAGGATGAAGAAATCAAAGGCAAGACAATGTTTAATCACAATCCTGCTTCTGTCTTGTCTTGATGGTAAAGTGCTGCAAATTGTTATGTTGAAACCAAAGATAAAACAGTCAATATAAGAATAAAGCATTCTATTTTATCTTTTTAACATTGATTTAAGTATAAAGCCAAGGTTCAGACCGCAAAAGTTTAAGTCTGATTTACATGCCGTCGACACACCTATAGTTATGTGTGAGCACTTTTAAGATATGATTCATGAAGTTTTCTGACGTGTTTGCTGAATGTCTCAAATGCTATCTACTGTACTCTGAAAGAGCTGGTGAGTGACGATTCGCACAGAACTAAAGCCAATGACGGCACCAGAGACAGGTTGAGGAAATATGTGACAAACAACAAACAAATGTAAAATTTTAAACAAAGCATGGAAAACAAAGTACCTGCTTGGCCATATTAAGGGACCTTTCTTGCCAACACACTTCAGTCTCCTTAAACATGAGTTTGATTTCTTGCTTGATGAAGTTCCTTTTGTCCAGTGGGAGGACAGTAGCTGCTATCAGACTTTGACTTCTGGCGTAGATTCAGATCAAATGGCACATAAATAAGGGCAAAAAGCATACAATCACATGTTTGGGTGGTGAATTGACTAAGCATTATCATCACAGATTCAAGAAAAAGAAGGTGTAGCTACAAACTGCCAATTCTCCACAGACGGAGAGACTATGTTCCAAACCACACTTGTGCACTTTTTCTTTTTAATTTGTGTTGTTCTGCTGGGCTGGTAGAATTGTAGAACTTGTTACAGTCTAACTCTAATGAATGGTTCAGGAGAACTGACACCACACCAGTGAAATTAAATAAATACAACAGTAACATACCGGATGTGTGTACAAAGTGTAGTGAGGATAAAGGGACACTGTTAGTGTTAGACTTGGGAGGAGGTTAAAAAAGCAATAGAGACTATTCCATCAAAAACCATCCCAATAAAGCCTGCTCTTTTTATTTTGAGAATTTGCCCTGGAAAACATGACTTTATCAAGAGTAAACAAATAATGATCAGTATGTGTCTCCTGCAAGCTAAAAGAACAACTACTATATTTTGGAAAAAGACCCACAGGCCCAACTTGGTATGTTGGGTGAAACAAAGGCCCATTGCTCCTCTGGACAAGATTACATGCATTAGGAAAGGGAAATTGGAAATGTTTAAAAAGGTATGGGGACCATTTAAAGACTGTGAAAAACTTGATCTGAGCAGATATTAATGAAGAAGAATAATTCTGAAATAGTGACAGTAAACTGTGAACCTGACATGTATACTTGAGAATTTAATTTTATTATGAATAAAACGTTTTTTCTTGCTTTAACATAAGTGGTTTCCCCTCAGCCTGCCAACTCAGAGAAGGAGGAAAGCAACCAAATTCTGCAGTGTCTGTACAGCCGCCCAGATGTCCAGTGTCATGTGACTTCTACGAGCCGTTCAGATTCTGCTCCTGTCGTGACGTCACGACAGGAGCGATGCGTGAAACCACGCCCACAACTAACTCCGCTGGCCGGAGCTTCCGCCATGTTTTCGTAGCGGTGTATCGCGTCATTCAGGCAGCCAATCAGCACAGAGCCTCATTATCATAGCCCCGCCCACTCAGAATCCCACATAGATAATGAGGTTAGAGACTGGGAAGAAAGACATGGCTCAGAGGCTGAATTTCTAATTTATTTAGCAAAAACAATCAAAAGCTTGTTTTTAAGACATTCAAGGCCTGTTTAAAATAGGTATTAGATGCTATAATAGGTCCCCTTTAAGATTAAGTCCAATCTTGGCGATAGCATGACGGTAACTCTGGAACATGACCAGGCTTGCTTCTTCATACAGGGCTTTGTAAATGCTAAGATGGGCTGAGGGTTGAGTCTGGCAAGAAATCTTGAAGTTCGTGTGAATCCTGTTGTGAGTCTATTAAGCTTGAACTCATTAATCTGCAAGACTCCAGAAGATAAGCAGGAATGTAGCGCGCAAGCTACGAAGACCTAATGATGCTGAAAACTGAAACAGCTTTAGAGACAATTCAAGAAGATCACTTGGCATCATATTTCTTAAAAACAAAATTCTGTTAGATTTATATCAGCTGCCAATTACTGTTTGGGCTGAAACCAGGTGGGGGAGGGGAGCATGCTTAGCAGCTTCAGCGGCTTCACAAAGGTGGTTTACTTCCCACCGGGGAAGCTACATGAGGGTGAATTATTTTTCAGTTATGCTGCTCTAGAGTGGGCTATGTTTGAGATAAGAGTGCAACATGAGTGAAAGAATTTCACACAAGGAGGTAAAAAAAAATCATTAAATTGTAAAACTTTAATTTAGACACTGGTTAAATCCTCACAATGATGCTAGGTAGTACATTGAGTTTTGGCTTTTTTGTTAGCTTTGAAATTCCAAATGTTGAAACAGCGGGCGTCCCTTGTCCTGCGTATGGACAAAAATGATTAGATTATGAGGAACAAGGGACCTTTGTGTGTTTGAACTACTTTTCCAACATCTTAAAAAAGTTACGCATGGATTAAATATTGTGATATTTAGCACAACATTTTCTACTGAAAAATGAGTACCACAAGTCCATACATTGTAACCACGTCTGACCTATTTTGTAGTATTACTGCGTGGCAGTATTACAGCCATGCTGACCAAAGGCTGGTTAATTAATCAAGTGATGTAAGCTGAAAAGCGAAAATTGTTGGTGCCATAACTCATAGTTGGGTTCAACCAAGCAGAGGTGGGTCAGCTCGGGGATTAAGAGAGAGAGGGAAAAGGTTAAAATGAGGGAGAGTAAAAGAAGGACAAAAGAAGATGATAGAAGACAAAATGAAGGGAAAGGGGATTATGAAAATAATGTGGGAGGAAAAAGAGAGTAACTCATTGCAAATTACCTCATTTTCTTCTCTGAAAAACCAACTGGTCTTTAACAAAGATGCTTTGATTACTGACATCTTGTGAAAAGCCTTGGGAATAAACCCCACAAGATGGTGGAGGACATTACAACTCTGCAGTCAATGAATTCAAGTAATTAGTTTCATTTGAAAAGCTCAAGGGCAATATGGCTCATTCTTCCTTTTTTTTCTCAAATCATTGGTAATAGTGAGGGTGAGATTCTCTGTCAATTTTTCACACTATTAAATTATTCTTTCATCTCTTTTTTGCTATGAGAAGTGAAATTGGAGTGTAATGTGAAATACATGATAATATGCTACCATTAGAGACTGAACTGCACTTGTCAAGGTGTATGAAGAAAGACGTGTAATGTATAAAAACAAAGCTACGAAATATCATCCCTATTAGTCAATGAGCATTCAATAATTATTATCTTAGTATATGCTCTCAGACACTCGCTATGTTGGAAAAAGCACATTTCTGAAGTATCTTGTTGTGGAGTGCAGGAGGTCAGAATGAGCTGTGAAAATGTTATTTTTTAAGTTAAATTATTGCAAACATATAGATGTTTTCAAGCAAAACTGTGTTGGAAGGCATCAAATTCAAGGATACACTTTCCCTTTTCCCTTTTGCAGAAATGTCCTTATTAATGTAAAAAGATGATACCGGACAAAGTCATGAGATTTTCAAAGGAGTTTTTTATTTTTTTTATTTTCATCTAACAACCTTGTCTGAGTGTCACTTTTCAAAATTTAAACTCATTTTGGAATTGCACTTTTTCTTTCTGACAGGTGTCATTGGTTTGAAATGGACTTGTACTTTTCCATGTACTTACTTCATTTTGTACCACTGTGTTCAGCTTTTCAGGGCAAAACCGTAAATTAAATAGAACCCTGTTTGAATGTAAGAAGATAAGTATTTAAAATTTGTCTTTCTATTTAAACTGGAGAGTTTTTGTGAAATTGTTCAATTACTCTCTCATTTGATCCTGATCAGTTATTTTATTTTAATGCTAGTAACATGTGAGGAGAGCTGAATAATTGCAGTAACTCATGTATACCAATTTGTTTCCTTTTGAGATAACATGCACTGTTAATGGGTCGAGCTTCTTTACGGTGTGACCAGCCTGCAGCCACGGCACCTGATCGGTCAAAGCTTTTATCCAGTAGTTATTATCATTCAGACAAATGTTTTACCTGACTTGAAGTCAAGAGATCAAGAATGCTTTATACTTCTTAGATGTCCTAAATTATGCACTTTACTTTTAATTAAAAGACGCACTTTCGAAATTTCCATATGCATTTTTTCATAACAGCAGAAAAACTGACCAATTTCTATGGAAGCGTATTGCTTTCACTTGAGAAAAAAAAATCTGCTCTGTTTTTCTGAAATAACGAGTTAATTATCTCAGGATTCCGAAAAAAGTTTTCATGAAAAAAAAAAACATTTTTTTTTTTTTTTATTAAAACTTTTCTGAGAATTCTGAGATAATTATCTCGTTAATTCAGAAAAACAGAGCAGTTTTTTTTTTTTCAGTCAAAGCAATACGCTTCCATAAATTTCAGTGGGAACAGTGTTTTTTGCCAGTGCATCAAAGTCTGGAGTTTTGTTTTGGCAGAGCTCAGGATAGATGTGAGGTGTTTGTCAGTAACCGGGATCTGTGACGGGCTTTGTTAAAGTTCCTGACGCTGAAAGTCTGCTCACACACGTAGGTTGAGCCAAACAACACCAGCATATTCTGTGCCGTCTTCTGGAGGGATTAAATACTCGGCACTCACTGTCCACTTTCCTTCTCTTTGATCCGCTGATTTTTACAGAAGGGCTCGAATGGCGACATGAAACGAAATGAAATACGAGCCACTCCAACAACGGTCAATGTGTTTGAGTGCGCATGCGCCATCTATTGGGGAAACGTGGGCATTGCAGGGAAAGGGGAAAATTAACAAGGTTTTTACTATAATTTGGACGAGTCTGGCGGGCCGGATTAAAAAGCCTAACGGGCCATATGTGGCCCGGGGGCCGTAGTTTGCCCATGCCTGCCCTAACCCTAGCTCTTTTCCTGCACTACAGAAAGCACCACGTTATCACTACATTTCCTGTTAATAGCGTATTAGGAGATAGGAAAAAATTGATAATGATGGTCATTAAAACTTTTATCAAAAAAACTAGCGGAAGACTTTTGCAAAGCGTAGGGTCTTGCGCGTGTCATGTCTTGGCATAACTGTAAGACTTCAAACTGCATCCACATGTGCTAAATGTGTCGCCTCTAAATAACAATTTTGCAATTCTAAATCAACAAGTGCAGCATTGTTTTCCACCTTGATAATTCCTGTTAAGCTGTTTCTGATTATTTTGTATTTTTGACACTTTTCTATGTTATCATCATCTCCAACAGCAAATAGATTATCCAGATACCTTTAAACCCTATACATTTGAATAGTTTGAAACATGCAAATATACTGTACTTTTGCCACCGTTTTGTTTCTTCACGATACTTTTTTCTTGCATTGATCCAATTGTAGGTATGTTTTGTTCGAGAATAACACGTCTCCATTTCATACATGTGCTTGAGTGTGCGGAAGTAGCTACTCACCAACAAATACACACAGTGAGAGATGCACAGTGAAAAAAATACAGTGCTGCTGCTTTATTTCATTTTTATCTTATGATAACACAATAGGGAGGGGGTTCTGTATCAGTCTTATCAGATTTTACTGTCCTATATCTGGATTAGGGATTAAAAGATTACACCTAGCATGAATACATAATCTGATTCACTGTTTCATTATTAAATTTGCAAATCCCACGCTTTACTTGTATTGTTGTGATACTGCACATGGAGTATAACAGGTCAAACTATATCAGAGCTTCCTATCTAGATCAACATTAATATAAAAAATTCTTCCTGATTTCCTGCTTTGCCTCAAACAGATCATGCTTACTTTCTAATAATAATGAAAACATGTTGAAAATCAGGCAGGTATCTTGCAGTCTTTTTTGTCTCATCATTATTATTTTTATTTAATCAGGAAAATGAGCAGCAACACCAGCAGTGTAGTTACAGCACAAACATGTTAAATACATATGTTTGACAAATACCTAAGAATTTAACAAAATATACAAAATCAAACATCCACTTGGAATATATTACTGAATCGAAACATTACCTTCTTTAGTTTTCAAGATAAAATCAGTCTTCACCTCATTGACACGTCAGACATCCAGGAATAGTTTTGAATTCATCAAACATAATCAGGTTCTCCAGTTTTAAGCAGATTTGAAGCTATTTCTATTCTGAGAACCGTCTAACAAGGGTGATAGCAGACATAAATCCTGAGGGAAAACAACAACTTCTTGACTTTTTTTTTTAATGACTGTAAATAAGGGCAAAGCAGTCAAAGAACAGCACTGTGAATGAGATGAGGAGATACAAATGTTTCAGTCTACGTGAGGATGCAGCCGAACATCAAGCCTGAGTATGCAGAAAGCCATGGAGAGAAACAGATGTAGAATTAGTGATAAATCTCGGGGATCCATGCCTCACAAATAAATTAAAGCGTTTAAAAAAAAAATCACATAAATTAGTGATGCAGTCTCGCACAAGAAACTTTGTTGTGCCAAAGTAAAGCATCATAGTTTCACAGTAACTGCTTAAATAGTGTGGAAAATACGGTAAACAAATACTGCATACCTAGTACGCGTTTTATTTTGGGACTGAGCAAGTGGTCAAAGAGCAGGCACAGTGTTATCTGTATTAAATTATCTGCTTAAAAATGAAAAATAGACACATTTTGATTCAATTATTGCCATTTAAGATGATTAGAAGAACACCTTCTACTGCTCGTAGTTTATGAGTTTCTTACATACACTTAGATCTGCATAAGAGTAAGCCATCAAATCTTTAAAAAAGTCCTTAAAAAAAGTTTTATTTTGTGTAGTGATTCAACTATATCCATATCATACAATTTTGACATAATTAACTAGTATGCAAACATGCATGATGCCTGTTCACTTCTCGAACAGAAAACCAGCCTCAGAATGACATCAAACCCGTTAAATTAAACTGACTGTGTATTTAAAACAATCATGTTTTTGACCTTTGCATGAGTATCGAACAGACAGCTTCCTTATTATATGTGGTTTTCTTATCGGAAACTATTTTCAATACCAAATTTAAGAAGTTATCACACAGATTTAACAACATTACACACTAGCACACTTGAATTGAAAGGTCATCCCATTCCTCTCCACAATGGCCAGGGCAGATGAAGGTATGCTGAGAGTCAGAGATAAAATAAACAAACAGTGGATCTCATCTAATGCAAAGGGAATTGTCAAACCTTGCGAGGCTTAACGCCTCAGATCACTTCTCCTTATTCTATTTATTTTCATTGTTGGTTTGCTACTTTCCTGCTGCTTTGTGCTCTTTATCCTTCCCTTTCTTTATCTTTCATTTATTCACTCTACCGCTTTTTCCATTGCATTTTTTCCTCTTTTCTTTTCTCCTTCTATCTGCTGTCCACTTTCCATCTGTGCTGTGTAATTTCGTGTGTGTGCAGTGGAAAGCCATCTCAGCAGATGTCTGTTTTTTTCCTAAAAGCTGTTGATTTCAGGTCGTGCTCGGTGTGTGCAGCCGCAACATGCTCTTTTCAACAGCCTTGTATACTGCTGTTTTGCTGGAACCTCTCAGCATTGCAAACCAGAAGACACCTGTTAGCGTCAGTTTACAACATGGTAGACAAACAGTGAACATGTATTTCAGGGACATGCAGCTCCAAGCCGTCTGTCTTATAATAATGGAATCAAATACATTTTCATTCCTAAACCTAACCAAATAATCCTGGTTCCTCGCCCTAAAGAAAGAGCGAGTCAAACCTGAATAGTAACTAAATAAATGCAAATAATTAAAAATATACCCAACCCAATGTATTCCTGAAGTAGAGACCATCTTGTTTGTGAGTAACGTGAGACTTTCAACCCTTTTCCATTCACGTTCATGCATGTGAACAAGTGAATATCCCAGCATGATCTTAGCAGCATTTGCAGTCAGTGTGTAGTATTTCTGCCCCAATATACCAAACCATGTTTGTTTCTCAGAGCTGCTGGGGACTTTGACAAATGAACAGCATTTACTTCTTGGGGAGTGAGGGCAGGTTTAACCCCTGCAGGAATGCCTTGTGCATCAGCACTGGTATGATGCTCTGCCATTACCGTTGATGGGAAGCTTCACTCCCATAGCCATGACCGGTGCACATTCCCGACTGGCAAAGACTGGGGTTGTGTTAAAGACGGTAGTGTTTTAAAGACATCCAAAATGTGAGCTTTCTGAAAGAAGAAAAGTGGTTTGGGCTAATTAGTTTTGAGTACAAAAGAAAAAAACATTATTACTTTAAAAAATGTGAAGAATTCACGTTAAAATTATACTCCTTTGCATTCTGCATCAGGAGTATAGTGGAAACAATGGTTTTGAAATGACAAATGAGGCCTGCCATTAGCTGAAAATGAAACTTCTAGCCAGATTTTGGGACCACAGGAATCTGCAACTCATCATAGCTATGCAAACATGGAAATGTGAATGCACATAATAATACGCTGGACTATGCCTTCATCGGCCTGGTAGTAAAAGCAACGCTAGGCAGGGTGGTTTGGTGTTTGCTTTTGCTTTATTAACGTGAATAAAAATAAAGTAAGTAAAAGTTTTAGGTATTATATAATTTGTTATCATGGACATGTAAATAAAAGAAGTACTAAAAAAAAATCTCCTTTCGCATTGCATCATTTATCATGAAAGATCTGCTGCTTTTCTTCACAAATGCTTGGGCGGTGACTTAGACAGACACGGTTAAAGTTGAATTAATTCTCCTATTAAGCCATAGATACAGTAATGCAAAATGAATGGTAAGGAGTTCATCAGGTTCATTTTATCTTCTGCAAAACTATATTTATCGTATTCATTTCATCAGACACAGCCGGAACAGTCACAGGTATGAAACATTTCTTCTAAAACATTTGTCTGATGAAAAGAAAAGTATAACTAAAGGTGGTGGTTGTGGTGGAGGCTGGTGGGGGTGGCAGGTTGAAATATGTGTAAAGTTTGACTACCGTATTTTCGCGACCATAAGGCGCACTTTTTTTTTTTTTTCCTCTTCTAAAATGTGCCGGGCGCCTTTTGAAACGGTGCGCCGTGTCTATTACCTGAATTACGGTAATGTGAGGCCGGCCACCATGTGAATGGTAAAAAGAGAAGGGGGCGGGTGAAGCCCCCGTGAGTTGCGACGGGAATGAGACCATCCACTGAGCTGTTTAAAGCGGAAACAGAAGATGAAGACTTTTAAGGATTTGCTTGATGTGTAAAGTGAAATAAAATACAATCAAACTAAGTTTTGCTCCCGCTCTATTTAAATAAGCACACTTGTGTGTGTGTTCTGCAGCGCGCGTGTGTTTTGTATGTCAGAACCGAGCATGCACCTGCCGTGGGTTTGCGGGGTCCGATCGCCGCATCCCCGGGACAGATCCGGCTGAAATCCCGCTGGTCGGTCCCCGGGAGCCCCTGCTGTCAGTCAAGGTGCGCTCCTCCGGTCCCGGTCGGTCGGAACCGGTCACATTCCCCAGTTGAAGCCGCGGTGATGAGTGGAGCAGCGCCGCGCTGCTTACAGCCCGACTTCCTTGTTCCCAAAGCGGGGTCCGATTGACCTGGTTCCCACCCGCTTTGGGAGCAGAGATTTCAGGGGTCTGTCTCAGGTCAGATCAACTTCAACCTCCGAGATTTTTAGCGGAATCTGTCGGTTATAAACCCCGTTACCGGATCCCGACATGCGCGGGTGTGTTTCGCGCCGCGAACACACACATACTGGTTTATGTTGTGCTTGCCTGCCACGCTGATGGACAGAAACGCTTGGTGATTTTTAAAAGAAAAACTTTGCATAAGACGTTTCCAGCCGGAGTCATTATAACGGCGAATGAAAAGGGGTGGCTGGAGACGGGATCCGCGCCGGGGAGAGACGGGCTCTGCGCCGGGGAAAGACTGGATCTGCGCCGGGGGAAAGACTGGGTCTGCGCCGGGGGAAAGACTGGATCTGCGCCGGGGGAAAGACTGGGTCTGCGCCGGGGGAAAGACTGGATCTGCGCCGGGGGAAAGACTGGATCTGCGCCGGGGGAAAGACTGGGTCTGCGCCGGGGGAAAGACTGGATCTGCGCCGGGGGAAAGACTGGATCTCCGCCGGGGGAAAGACTGGGTCTGCGCCGGGGGAAAGACTGGGTCTGCGCCGGGGGAAAGACTGGGTCTGCGCCGGGGAGAGACGGGCTCTGCGCGGTGGAGGATCCGCACAACGGGGTATGAAAAGTTTGTGTGCGCGCCTGTGTGCAGCTCCGCGTCTCCGTGTCTGTGACTGCGCCTTTTGGGTCGGTGCGCCGTATGTATGTTTTAAAACCAAAAATTACACACAAAACGGAGGGGTGCGCCTTTTCACACAGTGCGCCTTATGGTCGTGAAAATACGGTATGTATGTGACTACCGTGACTTCAAATGAGAGACACACCATCTCTTTTTGTTAATCATTTTATTGGTACAGCCATATTATGAAGAAAAGAAGAACTTTGTTTTGTTTTTCAGGTGAATATCAATCGTATGGAAGTAAATAACCAACTAGAGGTTAACAAAGGGGGGGGAAGTACAGCTTAAATAAGAAAGGACAAATAAAGACATACACAGGGTGTTTAGACAGCATAAACTTCCTGTATGCTAACACACACTCACCAAGGCAGAATTCCTTATTCAAGATAAATGCATGGACACGTATGTAAGTTGAGCTTTAATACAATATCAACGTTCCCTGACAGGTACAAGTTATATAACACCAGCTAAATCAAGATAAGTTTCTCCCCAGCCTTTCTGGCAGTACCACTATCACCAGCACTGAGTGTATTACTTGTGTAGCTCATGCATCATGTTAAGAGGCCGTTTCTATAGATCCAGCCCAGCTGTGGCACCGAGTCTAACCCTAATGACCCTCTGTCTCTGACTGTCTGTCTCTGGATGTCCTTCTTCCACTCTCTTTCACTATCTTCCCCTGGTTCTGCTTCACAAATAATGGCACCAGTCAAGAGCTTATGTCTGCTGAAATTACCTCATCACCCATTACCTATCCTCATGTCTTCAAAGCCAGCTCCATTTCAGCTGCAAGCCTACCAGAGCCGCAGCGAAAAGTTCTCTGTACACGCTCATTGGATGTAAACTCCCAACAGCCATTAGGCTAACACTGTGTCATTAAGTTATTAATCTCAGAGGAGCCTTAAAAAAGCTTTTAATGGGAAAGAAAGAAAGCCAGCTGACTTTATTTTTCTTTTATGACACAGTCTAAAAGTCTAGATAGCATGACCAGTATGGTTAAAAAAGGAAAGTAATACAAGGCTTCTGGCCAATGATTGTCATAAACTATCATGACCACAAATATAAAATTCAATTATATTTACCGATGCAGTTCTCGATGACAGCAGTAGCTCACTGGTGTTTAAACTTTACCGACTACACATAAAGCTGGCAACCTTCACAGCGAAAGCTATTATGGAATGAAATAAAAGGCATCTAATGTCAAGATTAAAACAAGGGTAGTCTAACGCCCCAGTACATGAAATTGTTTTTTCAGCAGAATGTGAATCAAATCCTATCAGCACAAAGATAATACAATGCATTAAATCCTTTCAGGATATGTTCAGTTTTTAAATGTAATTTTAGCATAAAATTCAAGACATCTTTCACACAGGAATCACACAAGCCTGACTCAGCTTGGTTGTTTTTTGTCCAGCAGATGAGGAATGTGGTGAGTAAAATCCACTTCCTCCCGCAGGTCTAGGCCTGTTCTCCCATCATTCTGCAGATATGAACACTGGGATGTGTTCAAGGCCCATTCCCACCGCGAGGAGTCAATATGATGAGATGGATAGGACAATTTCAGTTCTAGAGGTCAAGGCTGGTTTGGCTGAGTCTGCAGATAACTTCTCTTCAATTTCTTTCTTTTTTTTAATTTCTTTTTTTTTTTATCTCACCAGACACCAACACCTACATAACATAATTTTATATGGAATAACAAAAGCTGTCTTATTTCAAAACTCCTCCAGATTAAAACAATTCTCAAAAAAGCTAAATGTTTCATTCTACTGATTTTTTTCTTTTTGTATGTTTCCCAAACATACTTCATTCCTCAAAGAGGAAAATAACTAGACGGATGCTAATTTGTTGTCAACCCCAGGGTTTGATTGGAGGGCATATACTGTATATATTATTATTATTCACTTACCCCCCATTACCCCAATCAGACAAAAGTTTCCGTCAGCTTAGTTTAGCATGTTTACTGGAAATGAGTTGGGACACCTTGAGGCTCTGATGGTGGACGAGAAAGTATGTCTCGCAATCTCTGTGCCACTGTATCCCAAAAGCTCTCAGAGGAGTTGAGGTTAAGGCTCTGAGAGGGGCAGTCAAGTTCTTTCGCATCAAAATCCTCAAACTATGTCTTTACAACCCTTGCTCTGTGTGCTGAGACACAGTCGTGTTTAAAGAGAACAGCACCTTCCCCAGACTGTGCAAGGAGATCACCATGTTAAAGATCAGATTTGGAAAGGTAGCAAACATGTACAAAACAAATATGGATAGAGAAAAAAGAAAAGACTGTACTGTAGAAGAAACTTTGCAACTTTTGCAAGAAATGAGTGACAGACGACTAGATGGATGAGAAACAATCTGAGCTGGAGCCCTGCAGAGAAAAAAAAAAGTCAGCTAACACAGCTGGTAGAGGATGCCCATGCGAGGCAGGGAGGGATTCTTCACAGACATTATTTTGAGAAGACAAATTGATTTTGTAGCCTGATCACAACTATCATTATTATCATTATTATAAAAACTCAAAAGCAAAGTAAGCAATTATGAAAGTAATAATGATCCTATAAACTCAATAAATCTCCCGTCTTTTGCTTGTGTGTTATGTAGTTTGTTAAAATAACAATAATGTATCAGCAGTGTGCTGGTACCTTGAACATATATTATATATTTTGAAACTGAATATTTTTCACTTCACTTCATAATCTGTAAAAAATTTCAAATAAAAAAAATTAGACAATTAGTGGCGATATCAGTTCCACCACCCCGCCCACAAACCACACGCACTCACACATATGTGCACAGACCAAATGTGAGGGAGAGGAAGTGTTAACATAGTTTTTACCACTGGTGATCAGTGAGATGGCTACGGCGCTTGTAGGGGTAGTGTTAAAAGACAGAATGAAGTGTCATTTACTTGCTCCCTTCAGTTTGTGTATATGGTAAGATCACATGTTAGGTGGTGAACATTAGGGAATCGAGGTGAGATCTTTGGTCATGGCTCCACTACACTGGTTATACTGTAAAGTTCAAACACATCTGTTCTTACAATCATGTGATCAAAACATTGCAGGGGTTAAAAGTTTTGATAGTAATAAAGTTGGGATGACCATCTGGGGAGAACATCTGGAACGGTACAAGGCAGAGGCGAGTCTCAAGTTTATTATATCAGAAGAAGGTATCAGATTGACTGCCAAACCACGTTAAGGAAAACTAAGACACCCTGCGATCCTGAGCCCGGAGAAGTCGTGCAACATCTGCTGCACCAAAACATTTTGCAGCTTTTTTGTTTTATTATGTTAGCTCAGACTAACTTTCATGAGCTCGATGCCATCTGGATTAAAGAGGAAGCGTCAAGAACAAAAGAAAAAGGAAGTGTCAGGCTTTGAAGCATTACCACGACCCGGAGGACATTCAGCCACCCTTACTCAGCTTCATCCACATTCATTCATGCCTTCTTCCTGAATGATACTTTCATTGGAGTTATACCAGAGTACATGTCATAACAAGGCACAGCAGGTTACATTCACATCCTTTATTTTCTGGTTTTCTTGTTTTGACAATACCCCAGGGGTGATTAGAAGTGGTGGTAGCTGAATACCATGAACTTTGTTTGCTATTTATTTAGATGTTTATTCTAGGGCTGTCCAAGTTAGTGCGTTAACGACGCGTTAACTTAACGTTCTCTTAACGCCGACAATTTTTTTAACGCACACGATTAAAAAAAAAAAAAGGTGCATATCATTTCAGGCGCTTGACGGCACCCGTAGTTCGAGGAAAAGTCTGGTGAACTGAAAGACGGACAATGAAAAGCGACTTTTGAACAGCAAGTTCACTTTCAAAAAGATGCCAGATGGTTCGCTGGACAAGACTGAAGTTATTTACATGTACCATCGATTTGAAATGAATTACCACCGAAGTACGTTGAGTCTCAAATACCAGAGAGCGCAGCGCTGCTCCGCTACCCCTCCCTCGTCAAAATCAGACAATGCTGGATAGCAGCTTGCAAAAAAGGACGAGTCGAATCAAATCAAACTGCATTTGTTAAGCGCTTTTCTTACAAAATAAGAAATGCAACGCAAAGCGCTTTACATAAAACATAAAACTCAACAATGCTCCCCCCCGCCGTCGCACACACACACACACACACACACACACACACACACACACACACACACACACACACACACACACACACACACACACACACACACACACGCGCACAGACGGGCGCACACTGCGATTCGCACTGAGGATTCAGGTGAGGAAACGGCTGAGTTACTCCCGTTCCGTTACATGTGCACTTTATTTGTTTGTAATTCAGTTTTTGTATCCCCCTGTTTTTAACCCACTTAGGAGAAGGGGATATTTTTTGAGCCTTTTATTTTCCTCCATATGAAAGACATAATTACAGGGAAAATTTAACTGACCAATGCACTTCTTGTACAATGTTTGTGATGCATATGGTTCATTGTTTTATATTGAGCTGCTTAAAACAGGAATCTTAAGTTAGTCTTTCCAAGTGTAAAGTTGGGGACTACATTGTGTTTGTATTTATGAAGGAATGTTACATTCAGGTCAAAAGATTTTTTTGTGGAAATTGAATAAACATTGGCATAAAGCAGCATATTTGCCCTTTCTCAGGTTGTTAACAGTATTAAAAACATTAAAAAAAATACCTTGAGGTAATTTAGAACAGCACAAAATGTGTGAATAAATATGAAATAAATATGCGATTAATCGCAGTTAATTACAGAAATCATGGATTAATTAAGATTAAAAATTTTAATCGTTGGCCAGCACTAGTTTATTCAGATGTCAATTATTGAAATGTCTTTATCGTGCCAGTCTATGTGTTTTCAAAACAATTGTAACAGTGATGAAAAAAAACCCGAAGGATTACTGTAGCTTTGCAAGGGTACTTTTACATGTGTAAAATTGGAATGATGGCCTGCCATGTTGGTGAACATGTTGAAATTATTCTCATATTTTAAATACTGTTGCAAAAAATATTAATCAAGATATTTGAAAAAAAATACTGATGAGCGCTTTTTTGGAAGTTGCAGCTTGCTAGAAGCATATTTTGTAAGTGCAAAAAAACGAAAACCACTTCTACTGTCACTGATGACAGAAGATCTCATGCAAAATGTAAAACTTTTGTTATAAGACGTTAGCAGCAGGAACATTAGAGTGCAATAGTACCAATCGATGATATGTCACATGGAAGCACAAGATAACCCAACATGGTGTTTTTCCCTCCTGTGAATGTGAATCACCACACAGGAACCATCACACTTGTTTGTAACTACTCAATATTATGAAAAGGTACGAGGCAGATGGAATATGATGGGTTTTTTTTAGCTTTTTTCCTGCTTGATTTATAGAATATGAAACCATCAATAACTTGCAGATGATGACCAAATCAAAACAGTCTTCTCACAATACTCTTTTCTATCGATATATGCCAACTTTGACTCCTCACTTGCAAACTTTTACTTTCCTGTCCACAAGCTTGAAACATACATGACACTTTTGAATGCCATGAAATACACAAGCAACAAAGGCAAAAGTAAACCAGTTGACCTTATGGACTTTTGGAGCTTCTGAAATGACTGATAGCATTAGGATTTGTTTAGATGTTGCGTTGCCAAAGATGAGGCTATACTTGAAATTTTTTCTTCAGCAATTCACCACAAAGTCAACAGGAGATAGAAATGGACTGTGAAGTACTGACAGGCCAATTGGTAAAAGTAAACATTTCTATGCTTGCTTTTCTCTTCGTCTTTTACTCTGCACTCAGCATGCCTCTCTGATGTTTGCATTTAACTTTACACAACACGGCCCTGCGCTCAAGATTTCTCAACAAAATCAACAATGGGAACAAATGGACAGTGAAGTGTTGCAGTGTGTTTGCACATTCCACATGTCTATGTCCATTTATTGAGACAGTGTCCGTCTCTCGACGACAAACTACATGTCGACTCAAGAGGTCTCCGTTTTAACTAAATAGCCAGTATTCTGATGCAACAATGAAATATCCTCCTACTCCTATCCCACCCTGCACTCTCCTCTTGTCTGTTTGTCAGAAATGAGTCATCGTTTCATCTCTCTCCCACTCCTTCCTCTTTATATCCACACCCCTACCTTCCTTTTCTCCTCATGTGACTAAGTTTTGACAACGTCTTGATGTTAAAACAATAAGATTTCCTGGCTGCAGAGCAAAAAACTGGAAATCATTTGAAAACATAAACTGTCATGGAGACTATCTTGAGCTGAACATGCAGGTAAACTTTGACCCCGTCTGTGCTTTGGTGGATTGTTTTCACTGAAATTGTTCATGTAACAAGTGATATGTGACAGAATGCAAACAAACTGGTAATTTAAGATGAATGAGTCTCAGATGCTCCGATGTAGTATTTTCAAAATGGGGCCGCACTTTTAGGTGTGTCTACATATTATTGTCTATATAACACAGTCATAAACTAGGATTTACTTAAAATCATCACTGTGGTGTAAAACTAATTTTGATATTTCTTGTTTTTTTTTAATTAAAAAAATATAAAGGCCGTATTACAACTTCATGACTTTTAGGACATTTAAGAAGAAGAATGAGTCTCATCTCAGTAAAATGAAGTAGCCTGAGGTTTATGGTATAAGATCATAAAAAGAAATTATTCCAAACCATAAAACTTTAAAAGGGTCATTGAGTTGAAATTAACATCCATTCTTTTATATGAAAACAACATATCCTTTAAGCTAATTTAAAAAAAAAAATTAACTTTGAGCAATCAGAGGGCAACACAGCAGGTTGTTTTCCTTTTCAATGTTCCTGCGAAGGAAGAGCCCTGCAAGGGAGACCGATGCAATCAAACATTGGGATGCTGGGTAAAATTTGTATTAAAAAATAATGCAATGATTAGCAGAATCCATAAAGTCTTATTTTATTTACAATAAATCATTGAAAACATATCAAAACAGATTAAATGTTCCATCTCAAGAACGGAGCAATCGTGGATCACCGTGTGGAGTCGACAGGAAGGTCAACCCTGCGATGCCTGACCCCTCCATCTGTGGAAGTGTCCTTGGGTGGGAAACTGATCTCCCTGTCCCACAATATAATCATTTGGATACGAGTGCAGAAATCAAAGTCGTCATCAGGTCTAGGGTTATAGAGATCATGTAATAGAAGTGTTGTGTGTTTGTGAGAATGGATGAATGAGAATCAGAATGTAAAGCACTTTGGAGAACCTGGATAAGGTTAAAAGGTCTAATATTATGCAGTCTTGATCCCCTATTTATTGTAGCAACTAAAGAAGTAGATGCAAAACCTTTTTTTCTTTCCAGCTAGTGCCAGTAGCGGAGGCCATGATCCACCTTCCTCGCTAAAATAAATGTGGATTTAGGCCTGGATGCACAAGAAAAAAAGTGGAGTAAAGACTCAACCGACTCGCTGTGCATCAGCCTCTATTTCCTCAAATCAGCCAACCAGCTTGAGCTATAAATTTGATCTGCACACACCTGCAATAAATCAAGTTAACATGACACACTCGTCTGCACAGTTAGAAAGATTCATGGTCTGACTCAGACACTTCAAAGAAAACAAACACAGTCAGTTAGTAATTAAAATACATCTTCTGTGGTAGGAAACATAGAAGTGAGGGGGGGAAGACGGAGGGAGAGGGCAAGACAGAGAGAGTGAGACAGACAGACAGAGACATCGACAGATGGAGAGAACAGAGCGACGTGTGAAGAGAAAGACAGCTGGGGAATAGCAAGTGAGAGGGAGGTGGAGAAAAAAAGACAGCCGTCAGTCACTCCGCACATCTGTGGAGAAAGACTGAAATACTGATCAGACTGCCAATCATACACCTGAATAAGAAGAGAAGATGCTCTCTATATTTGTGCACATTTAGTTTCCGTGCATGCTTATTTAAGGATGTGCTTGTGGGGGCAATATTGGCTTTTGTGCAGCACAGAACATGCAACAGATATAGATGCAGAGTGTTGTGAGCATACTGACGTTAACAAAGAACATTTCTGGGCTTTTGGGGGTTTGTGACTTCATCTGAGTGGGTCTTTTAACACAAGAGTTGCAGGGCATACATACATTCAACAACACATTACTCCTTAACAAGCTGGAAATGTCAATATTCACTATTCACACAAACAGTAAGCCTTGGCACGCCAAACCAACGGGGAATGGAGGTCAGTCCTGGTATTTGAAAGGTTATTCTAGATGGCATTTTCTTCACATAGGAGACGGAGCCGAGGGATGAGAAGAAACACTTCAAAATGTGAGGGTTGAGAGAGAGGGAGAACAGCGGCATAGCTCACATGCTTCACTTTGGTTCACGACAGAAAGGCTGTGTACTTGATCTCAAACTATTTTGTAGTGGCTGCAATAAAAATGGAGAATGCTGAAAATCTAGAAACGTAACACAAATTGACAAAAGTGTTGATAGTGTGTTGATTTTAGGTAACTGACGTGTGAGGTTACAAGGTAACGAACGGCACAACAGCAATTAACAGCAACCAAACGTAATTTTTAGTGAGAGGGCCGCAGCAATTAGAATGTACTAATGAAAGTTACGACACATTACTTGAGTCTTTATGGAGCAAAGATAGAGCAGATCCATGCATACGTTCACAAATACTAGAGGGAACTGCATGTTTCTTCTTCCAAAGTGCAAAATATTGTTTAAACATACAGTACATATAGAAATGTGTGAGTTTCAGTGTATAAAGGACCAGAGCCAAAGCATGACATTTGTAATATCTAGTCCCTCAAACAGCACAGCATCAAACACTCTCTCATCCCGAGTTTGATTTAACCACGTAGGCAAAGGATTGCTCTGGTGAGCCTTTGTTAGCATAGCGGCACAGTTAAATTGATGTTTGCCACTTAAGACTCCCAGGGGATCCCATATGTTCTCTTTTTCCAGAGGCAGCGCTAAAGTCTGAGGCTGCGAGGCATCTTGGATGGGCTATCACTCAATGGAAATGATGAAATTTTGGTCAGAAGACTTCCAGATCTGTTTCGACAGAAATGATCAGCCTGTGGTTTGGACCACAGATTTAAAGTCCAAAACCAGGCCATGCGCCGGTACGGGGTTGCATCAGCGCCCTTGGCAAAAGCCATTTATGCTTGAGTGATTCTGCTTACAAGGCCACTTCTTTCTGTTTTAATTTGTTCATTAAAACAATGCAAAACCACATTATGCCAAGATATGCCTGGATAAAGAAATGCGTAAGGGAACTGGAGGAGCCATGTTTCTGGCTATACTGTTGTACAATATTATTATTTTAGTTTATTTTTTTGAGATCGTGTTGATAAAGCTTCAGAAAGGATTACTCACACAAGCGTGTATAAAAGGGAAAACAACCCAGTTTTCCAAATTAACATGAATTTTACTTCAGTGTCTCCAGTCAGACAGTGAGCACGAGAAAAGCCAGAGGAACAGTCATTTCCATTAAGAATCTCTCAAAGCCGTGATAGTCACATTTATGCAAAGAAATTCACCAAAAGAGGGAAAATCTGAATTTTTCAGCTAACAAAGATTACACTCGTATTTATAAGCGTTTTTAGATTGGATCGTATATCCTTAAACATGGGGTATCCGCCAGTGCAAAAGGGGCTTGGGATGTTACATGTTGATTCTATATCATCTGCAATATACAAAAAAGTTTGAAAGTGCTAAAACTCATGAAACCAGCAGATACATATGCAAATCTACCTAACTGTCCATTTCCAGAATTTCCATTCTGCAAAGTGTATGCTATGTCACATAAGAATAGTCAGTGTCTGTAATATGTAATACTTGATTTCCCCAGGCCGGTTTTGTTATAATATACAGCTTAAAATCCCCAAATGCTGCCCTCATCCATGTCCTGTACCACTTTAACATATTTTAGGCCTTCAATAAACTGCGCTCAACGTCCATGCTGAAAGTTTAGATCTTAAAAGGTATTGTGACATGAAAAACACATTTTTCTTGATTTTTTGTGTTTTGTTGGGTGTCTTGACATCAATTACACCCAAAAAACAACAAACTTTTAACATTCAGTGTATTGTGTGCTTTCTGGGATTTTCCGCATAACTATGCAAAAACGGCTCATCTGGTTTGGTGGCGGATCGTTACGTAACGATTCGCTAAATCACCGCCCCCTCCACCCAGCTCCCTGCCTCCTCTCCTCTCCAGCGCACCATAAAGGCTGATTTATGGTTCCGCGTTACACCGACGCAGAACCTACGGCGTAGGGTTACGCGGCGACGCGCTAGGTACGCTGAAGCCTACGGCGTAGGCTCTGCGTCGATTTAACGCGGAACCATAAATCAGGCTTAACACGGAGCTGTTTAGAGCCTCGTCTGTTCTAATCACCGGAGGACAACTGGTAAAAAGACCCGCGGCCACTGACTGGACTTAAGACAAGGGGACACTGCTGCTTGCATGCCTTTATTTTTATGATTGTTTGCTGTGGTTCTCCCTGCTGCTTCTCCGTGCATGCTTCGCCTGTCGCTCCCGGCTTAACTCTCCGACGCCGCTGTGAGCGTATGGCTGGAGGAGGAGGAGGTTTGGAGGAGGAGCGGAGCAATGATTGACAGGAAAGGGGGAAAAGGAAGCGTTTTTCACGGGGCAAAAAAACACTGTAATAAAAAGCCAGGAATGGAGTACTAGAGTGAAGTTTTTCTTGTTACACTCTTTTAGACACATTTGAGGGATGTTGGCCAAGACTTTTAATAGAGTTAAAAGCATGTTAAAAATGATGTCACAATACCTTTAAGTTACATTTAAATGTTGTTTAAAACATATCCACATATGGCAAGTGAACCCGTCAAAATGAATTCATCACGGCCCTTCAGCCCACCTGCTGACTCTTCATTCATTTGTGACCGATGGGACAAAATCGCAGATGAATCAAAACTAAATCAACCACATTAGATCTGTCCATCTCTCTGCTGTGCCACTCATTTGAGTTTTTGATACGATTTTTGCAACCCACTGCCTCCCTGGTGTACTTTCTTTGTCTCTCGAGCATATTTAAAAATATTAGAATTTTCTTCCCACTATACACTCTCTTTGCCGGTGTCTGGGTCTTTGAGACAGATAAATCCCGGTGCTTTTGACTGACGGATAATAGATGATTTTTCTGAGTGGAAAATTATGGGTTATTTCCTTGAAGTCTGGCACGGCTGCAGCAGTAGGGGGTTCTAAGGCGATGGGCCTCGGTGGAACAAAGGAGGGATTTGGGTCATTTGGTCTGGTCTGCCTTTGATGCAACAGTGAGAATGATTGAAGGAGTTTCAAGCTGCGTTTTTTTGAGCCTTTCTCTGTCCATGCTGCTTTTCCCTGCAGCTTACTAACTGTCCTTTAATGTCTCTGCATGCATTCTCATTTACTTTTTCTGTTTTAATTTGTGTTCTTTCGTATTTATTTCTTGGGATTACAGCGTCTGAGATCATCAGGAGAAACCTGGTATCTCCACAGATGAATTTTAGGCTCTCTGCCACAGCAATCCTGAACTTCTGTCACCTGAAGTGGCATAAAAAAAAGTCAACATGGCTTGGACGGCAAGAGAAGTGGACAAAATATTCTACAAAAGAAAGAAAAAAGTACACACATGCAGTCCAAGAGCTGATGGGCTAGTTGAATAGACTGTTACGTAAGCAAAAACTTAATTGTAGAGGCTGAATGATGCTCCAAGGTAAAATATGATGCTACTTTTGGCACTCAAGGTCCAACGTTTTATTCTTTATTCTTGAAAGCCAGTAGTACAGTGAGCTACAGAGAAACTTACCCGTCATTTGAGCTACTGTACTGTTCAAGCACAGTGAGAGAAGTGAAAGCCTTTGTTTGACTCTTTCATTATGAAGGATTTCAATGAAAGATTTCAATAGTGTCTATATATTTTGTTTTTCATCTGGGTGTGGTGTTGTATCCCATTAGCTGGCAGGGGATAAAAAGAATGGATCAAAAGCTGAACTTTTGCAAGAATCAAATAAAAATAATTTCTCTCGACACGACTTGATTTAATAACTGAGAGAGCTGGTGCTACAGCGCTGACACGTGGGTGACTGACCTTGTCCAACATGTAATAAGATTACAGTTCCAGTGAATTTCAGATCATTATAATAATAGACTGTGCAGAGAGTCCTTGTGTATAGAAGTCGCCTCGGAGGCAGAAACAGAAAATGATTCCAAAGCCACATGTCAGCGAGCAAACAGGTGTGGTCTGTGTTTCTAAAGATGTGTCACCGACATGGATGACACCAAAGGATTTCATTTGGGTTTATAGACATTCAGATTACATTCACATTCAAGCCCCCCCCAGAAAAAATAAATAAATTATTTGAACGCCTGTATTTGCAATGTTTAACATGATGGTGGAATAGAGCCTAAGAGATGTGGACACAATGATTTTACGATATTAGGATGAGTTTTCGGTCTTGTATTTAAATCAGTTTCTCTTGTGCAAACGGGATTACATAGAGTGGCCATATCTCACGTTCACGTGTTTTCTGACTTATCTACAGTGTTATGATAAATTATCATTTTAGACCTGACCAGAGACTTAAAAAGAAAACTGTTAAAATGATGTTCCATAATTGTAGTCCATTGCATGCGGTACACAATCAAATGAACCATAAGAAACAATAATATATGTTAATGTACTGAACAGACATATGACACTATAGAATATAATAGAGTATCTTGGCTGATAGAGTATTTAGGTTTATGCTTATATCCCCTGTGTCACCATAATTACTAAGCTGTGCCTGTTTCGTTCTTGATTATCAACAGATCTGCTTGTTTGTGACTCGGCGCTAACAGCCCCTACCCCTGGCACATGATTTTGTATATTATTTAATGAGATACTCGTACTTGTCTTTGTAAAACAGCTCAATTTTAGGACCTCAAGTATACGACGTGTCTCCTGCAGATGTGTTGCCCAGAGATATACGAAACCACCTGATACAATCTTTAAAAAGGATGCATCATAAAAAAAACCACAATCCATGCAGTAAAAGCAGGCTTTAGCAAAATAGTGGCCAGGTTTTTATACCACGACAATCAAAGGAGATTGGCCGAGTTTAGCTTGAATAAACCACTTTCTATTTCTTTCATTACAATTTTTTAGCCTCGAGAACTAAAAAAAAAAAAAAGAAAAAGCTTTTTAAATGCAAAAGTTTATAATGGAGGTCATCTAAAAGAGCAAAAATATATTGTTGCTTTAGGATTTTTTTTTTTTTTTAACTTTATAGTAGTTTCTGTCAACAAATTGAGTTCATCAAACATTTATCCTTTAAACGCTGCATTGTAGAAGAACATGGTGCAAGAAGCACAGGCTGACTTTTAAACTGGGCTTTTCTTCATATATTAATTTAAAATATAGCCTTTAAGTGTGCATTACCTCAGCCCAATAATTTTATTAGGATTCTTCCAAGAAGACGCAGAAGTTTTGCATGAACATAAAATTCAGCAATGGCCTTAAAGAGCAAATCCAGATGACACATCACAGACACAATGACAGATGAATGGCTGCTCGCCTGCTCCGTCCAGTGTGCTGCCATCATAACCTGGACCCAGGTAAGCTCCCGGACCTTGATGGATCGGAAAGGCCTTCTCATCACAACATAAATAACGCAGAAAACGGTCTCTCTGACACCAGCACAGGTATTCATTTTCTTCAGTTTGTTTTTTCAGGGGAAGGTCATACCTGTCAAGCATCTGTCAGCCGTTACAGAAATTGCAATTATGATTTAGAGAAAAACAAATTCAGCCATCTCGTTGCTAACATGAGTCAACAGTAGCCAGTGAATCCCAAACAATAAGTTAAGTTTTCCTCAATCCCATTGGGTTCTAAATGTGTACTTCAGCTATGTTTTTTTTTTCCCAAAAATCTATATGCAAAAACAAAATGACACTAGGATGTCAGAATTTATTTTCATGAATAATCCATCAGGATGCTTATAGATACACGTATTGATCATTAATTCTGGGAGCGTTGCTTGCTCAGTGTGATTGTGTTCTTCTGTTGAAGGTCATTTGGAGATGGACTGCTGAAACTCAGGATGTAAAGAAGTGAATAGTGTGTCATATATTTTAAGCGAGGCAGCATAGCGGCTTGGTGGTTAGCACTGCTACCCCACAGCGACCAGATTCCTGGTTCAAATCTCAGCGGGGGACTTTCTGCATGTGCTCACCATGCGTGTAGTTTCAGGGTACCCTGGCTTCCTCCCACAGTCCAACAACATGTCTGACGGGTTCATTAGTGATTAGAAATTGCCCATAGTAGTGAAAGTTTGTGGCTATTTACATATGTGGCCTTAAAATATAATGACAACCTGTCTTTCACCTAAAGGGACCTGCTCTTGAAGAGCCCCATGACCCTGAGTTGATTAGGGGGATGAACTAATGTGACGGTGTAAGTGAATTCCAGATTTAGATTTCATTCACTCTTCATTGTTTTTTTTTACTTCTGCACTTCAAGGCCTTTTATTGAATGTTCTTCAAATGCAAAGACAGGCAAAAGCCCAGTAATCTAGAGCTCGTGCCACACCCTTTTAAGTATTTGCAGTAAGCATGCTGGTTTTTGTTCAATGTATGTTTCTTTTGTTCCTACATGCCTGCATGCAGGGGCTACAAAACGTTAATTTTGCAGCTTGCAAGCTGCCTAATGATCTGCAAGTTAGCATGACAGACAACCAATTACCCTGTAGCTGACATGACAAACAGCATGTTGTGCTTTTCCACGCACAGATGCCTCTGAGAACCACGGCTGTGTATCTGTTTTGTTGTGGTAGTTATGTAAGGAGGGCTACTTAGGACCAAGTGATTTCTGTTCTAGGAAAACGACTGTTAGACATAAACGCAAGGTCGGACTTGGTCAAACTCTTCTTTCTCATGTACATTGTGAAGCTTTAGATCCGTTTAATGAATGCCAACATGTACAGAAGTCTGGCATAGATGAAAAAAAGACCAATCAAGGGTCTACATGTGGTGTAGTTGAGTTGAATTTGAATTGAATTGACCACTAGGGGCTTGTTCCAAGCATACGTCCATCTCCATCAACCCTCTTGTTAAACAGTCCAACTTTGAAGCAGCGATTAAAAAAGTATTGTTGAATTGATTTAAATCAGTCTTAATTTAAAGATAATATAGTTTACTGTATTAGCAGACATCTGCAGCTGGCTATTAGCCTCAAAGCGTCCAGGGGAGAAGGCCTGTGGGGGGAGACGGCAGCAAAATCAGCCTTCTGCCATGAGTGACTGCCGATGAGCGATGGCAGTTCCTGGCCACATTGGTCACTGCTCAGGTTGCATGTGCAGGATGAGCCACCTTCACCCCTTGCACCATTCAAAGCCAACCTGGAAATGTCTGGTTCATGCCTGCATGAGCTGCAGACGACAAATTCAATCAGAATGAGTGTAAGGTAATGTTAGGTAGGTGAACAAAAGTAAAAAAAAAAGAAAAAGAAAAGTAGCCTGTGATAAGTGAGTTAAATTGCACGTGTTCCATCTGAATGCCAGGTTTGTTTGTTTTGCCTTTCTGCCCATTTTGGAATTGACCGGGGTTTGGGTAAAGTCAGTTCCTGGAAAAAATGGTGTAAAAAACATACTTAAAAAATAAATACTCATCAGAAGCCAATGATGTCATGGATGGTTTTCCAGTTTCTCTTAATAGTCTTTGTCACCAGCAATCTTTTAGTTGCTGTTTGGTTAGGTTTAGGAAAACAAATTACGTTTGGCCTAAGTTTAAATGAAGGTTTTGGGGTGAAAATGGAGCAATGACACCATGAGAGACTTGAAATAAACTTAATCACACTGTCACAGGAGAAAAATCTCCTTTACTTTCTTTTTGTATTGGTGATTAGGATGGATGACAACGATCTGCTGTGTTTCATAGATGATGGAGTAAGGCCGCCAGCTGGCCAGGTTTCGAGGACTGAACAAAATAAATACAAATAAAAATCATAATGCCCGCTGAATGGATTTAGAACATTCCAAGTGGGTCATTGAGTCCAACCAGCACAACATGTATCAGTTCAGTGTGTGTTTTTATATATTTTAATAGATGTGTTTGTCTGCATGGGAACTCTCTATAGTTCCCATGCAACTGATTAACTGGATAGATTTTTTTAATTCATCCACACTGCTTTCATTTTCCTTCATGTTCTCCCTCTTTCACTCACACACTAACAAAAGGCCATGGGTTGGCCTGAGCTTCAGTAACATTTCACCCAGGGGTGTAAATGCTTAGATTCGTATCTGCCCATGTTATTTATTTATTTTTCCACAGGAAAATTAGAAAAACAGCACACATTTTTTTTTTTTTGACTTTTGATTTTTGTTCAATCACACATATTAACATATAGTCTTGTGTAGGGATGCTGCAGGCAAGTTTGAGAAGATTATTTTTACCACTTTTAACATGTAACAGAGTTCCCAATTATGTGCACGAGTTAATGAACTAGAATTGGTTTCAGGGTTATCAGGTGTGATTGAAATGGTTGACAAGGCTTTAATTTTAATGTGTTTTTAAGATTTTAAGAGCTTGATTTTTTTATAAAGTGCTTGAATGCATATTTTGTTCACAACGGACAGCTATTTAACTGAATAATTTGTTAATTGAAGGAATATTTGTAAAAGAGAGAAACACACGACATGGATAAAACAAGGAACAAATTCCAGGAGCAGTCTCCTGCTAAGTCTGCAGAATGGGTGTATCAGGTTTTCACAGGGGCAGAGTCTTCTCCCTCGAGCCACATAACGAGAGCAGAGAGTTGTGGGTTCTACTTTCAGACGTTACAATATTATTGTGATAACGCTCACTGCTGATCAATTAGTAGGATAAATGATTGAGAGGCAGTGTGTGTGATATAATGCCGCAATGTTAGTTTTGTGCGTCAATAACGGCTCATCTATGTAATGTACAGTGAAAATAGTCAAACTGAAAATTTAAGCAAAGATTGATCCCAGTTGGCCCAAGGATTGGCGCAGTATGTAAAGATTAAAGGGATTCTTTTTCAAATCAAACTAAGAGAGGGATTTAAATTCAACCAAACAGCATTATTAGGTTTTTGCACGTATAGTCAGCGTGTGTATACAAAAATACACATTTCAGAACGTAAAAGATATGCATTTCGTCTAATTTCTTATCCTCGAAAACACATTTTTCATTCTTTAAAGTATACTATTTAGAATGTGATTTTTTTTTAAATTGATATAATCATTTTATTGATGTAACTATGTTATTTACCAGAGCTCATGTAAAGTGCACGTAAACCTTGAAAATGGACCTTGAAAGTGCTTGAATTTGACCCTGGAAAAAAATATACGAGCCTTGTGTTATTTGAAGAGGAGACAATTGCATTTGTTACTATGAAAACATGGCTTTGCAAAGCAACTACGTATACACATTTACAGTATGCTCAGAAGCAAAAAGAAGAAGCTTTTTGGAGGCCATCTCAATACCAACTTGTGAATGCTTTGTTCATGAAGGTCTTAATGACCTTTAATCTTGGTTGAAGCATGTGTAAAAATGTAGCGGCCATGACAGGAACAGCATTTTGCATTTGAAAATGTCATCCATTAACCTGAAGGTAGCACAGTGGGAAAACTGAGTAGTTTCAACGGGTCGAGAAAAATAAATAAATAAGATGGCTCGTGGGAGAATACACTTGTGTGTTTGTAGTGTTTTAATTTAGTTCGGCCAAGTCTGAAAATATCTTATTCAGTTAACCGTTTAGGTTTCCATGGTAACTTTACATCTAATACCCAACTCAATGTAGAATTACCCAAATTCATATCCTTCCAACATCCATGTCAAATCATGCTGTAGGCCTATCTCAGAAGTGGATGTTGAAATTCTTCATTTTTTTTTTTTCTTCGCTAATAACAGCAAATTCTCATTGGCAAACATGTAGATCCTTTAACATTACTGTTAAAGGATCAGAGATCCTTTCATTGAATAGTATTTGTTTTGGTCTTAAGCCTTGTACTAGTTATTTTACAAAACAAAATGAAAAAAGTAAAATAAACATTGCTTTTGCCGAAAAGGTGTAGCTGAAGCCGTAGTTTATAGTGCCTACCCTTTTTATCTTGTGATCAGCTTAAATCTAAAACATTAGCATTAATCTGTGAAAACAATGCATAAAGAAGACAAAAAATAAATAAGACAAAATATAAAATTGACGTTTCACATTCTAGAATGTTTTTGATAATATACTTTATAGTTATAGTGTTTTATATTTATTTACAATATTTTCTTTAAACATTTTCTTGAACTTGTAGATAGAACTGCACATTTTTAGGTCGTTGTCACAACTATTCCATATTTCTCTTGCCTTAATTGATGTACATCTCTTTTTAATATTTGTTCTTACTGTCATCCCAAACATGAGTTTCCCTCTCAGGTCATAGCTTTTCCTTTTATTTGGAACAATTCCTGAATGCAGTTTGGAAGCAGTTTCTGCTGTGCTTTAAAGGCAAATAAAAAAGTTTTATGCTCTACTATGTCATGGAATTTTAGAGTATTATATTTAATAAATTATTATTTGGTTCAAATAATCTCAAGAAATCAAGCACGTCTCCCCCGAATCCCCTGGAGTTCTGAGGTGCCACTCATCAGCCAATCAAAAAAAAGAAACTGGCTACACGAATAGCCAATCAGAAAAAAATATCTTTTGTATCCGGGTAAAATGTAATCCAGCAACCAATGAAAATAAAGCATCCTTTAATCGCCGCCTGATCCTCCAAAACTGAAAGTTCCGTTCAGCTGAGGAAACCACTGGAGCTCCGGTGATCTACAAAGAGTAAGTCGTATCCTGTTTTAATGTTACAACAAATTCACAATGCCTGGTTTGACACAAGCAATGAGAACTTGACTGCAGTTAGAGAATATTTGCCAGATAATTAGCATCCGTTTTTAATGGGAGGGTTTTTTGTTGTCTGTCACGGGCGGTTTGTTGAGGACCCAAACGCAGGAAAGCAGGAGTTGCAGACAACTCAGGTTTATTGAAAAGTAACCAAAAACGCTGCTGAGCAGGATCAAAAGACTGAACAAAAACAGGAATCCAAAAAACTAGACGAGGAGACATGGAGGGAGCAAACAGCACGACAGGGAGCAGGGGAAAGACAAGACTAGATATACAACGAGGCACAGGTGCAGACAATCAGGGCAGATTGGAAACAGGAGGGACAGAACTGAAATTCAAACTGGTGGAAATGTCAAACCCTGACAATGGCTGCGTCCGAAATCGCATACTTCCACCCTAATGAGTATGCAAAATGAGTATGTGAGATTTTTTAGCTCGTCCGAAACATTAGAACGTACTCAATAGTAGCTCTATCCATACTCATTCCAGAGAATTTTTTTTAGTGTGGATTGATGGACACTAGCTGAGCAGAAACTTCCCACAATGCAATGCAGCAGCGTTTGGTTGCTAAGTGATACGTATATGTTATAAGTATAATATTAAGTATAATAATATTATTATATAATATTAATTTTATAATATTTGTATATAATAATATTATATAATATAATCTTGTTTTGGCCAGAATAAACGGGAAAGAGCAGAGTGGAGCGCTGCTACTGCTGCTGTGACAGGTTACCATGGTAACAACCCCGTCGCCCCCCCCCCACGGCAGGAAGTGCCGTGTGCGCTCAATACTGATATTTACTCAAAAGTGTGTCGAACTTAAGTACACTTTTTAGTATATACTTTAGTATGGCATTTTGGACGCACCGAATGTCTCCTTTCTTAAGTGCAACACCCCTGTGAAATCTAGGTTTTGCTGCTTTGTCAAGAAAGACAATTACATTATCCAAAGCTATCTAATTTAAAAACAGCTGACATATTTATTGATTCTGTGCATTACATGTGTTCCTTGACACATTACTTGTACAGAAAGATAAAATAACTTTTTATCTAAAAATTATCTAAACTTAAGTTTGGTCATAGTCATTGAACTGAGTAGCAATTGCATTTTATAATGCATTTGAATCTTTTTGAACATTACATTTTGCAGATGATGAAATTCATCAGGAAGCTGTGTTGGAGGTTCATGGCACCAGCAGCACTTGGAGGAGACGTCCTGGACATCCCTACAGGAGCCACAACACCAACTGCCAGGTAATGCTTTGAACTAACCTGCATGCTTAATATTGACAACAAGTACACCTTGTCTATGGATTGAGTTCTTTTTGATGATGGGAAAATGAATACAGAATTGTAAAAAGTATGGTATTCCAGTTACAATATATTCACCCCTCTGCCATCTGGTAGAAGATACACGATTCTGAGACAGCTTTTATATTCAAGCCACCACCTCTACTATTTATCTACTTTCTGTTTAAATTCTATTCTGTAAAGTTGATTACTTCGAGCACAACACATTTTCATGCACAACCACTGTTCACTGTTGTTTATGAGTATATGACAAAAACCTTGAAACTTGTATAACTGAGTTATCCTGTAAGATCATAGATTGCCTGTATTTGTCTTTCTGGTGGGTTTCACCACCAAAGAGACACTAAACAGGTTCCTTGAGGCTGGAGATGTTCCTTCAGACCAGGCACAAAAATTTCAGCTTCAGATTTGTTGATGTGCATCTGAGAGATGAGTGTGGGCTTGAAGACGCTTATACTTTGTAGACAGGCAAAGGTTTTCACATACTGATTATATGTTTAATGTTCATGATCACCAAACAAATCTATTTCTCACTCACTGTATTCTAATCAGTCTTGTACACATGTGCTCTTTAAGATTTCAGGGATTCCTTCCTTTTCATGACCCAAAGGAGCAGGACCAAGTAAGTGAGGAGTTCGTGGAGTACCAACTGATGAACATTACCATAACCGAAGACCCAACAGTCTTTGATGTTGAGGAGTTTTGGGGAAGAATGGCCTCAACAAAGAACAAGGTAGGAAATATTTTGCACACACAACGTGACGTGACTGGTGTGTGGGCATACGGCGGGGCGGGGCGGGGCGGGCCTGGGCCGTGGCCGGGGGTGGTGGAGGGAGAGATCACTCTTGCCTGTCTTCAAAACTTGAGAGCCCTGAGTTCATGTGTGGAAAAAGTTACTCAAGTGTTGTCAGGGTATTTTCTTTCAACTGTTTCTCAAACAAGAAGCCCCAAAGCTAATATGTAAAAACTCCAAGTATGTTTTGTCAACAAAGTATTTGATTTACAACAACTTAAAAATACATTTGCAACAAAGATGGCGCCCCCAAACACGAGCAACACCCACAACAAAACACAACAGAACGCAAGATCAATTTTCTCCACCCCAACATAGTGAGTATCATATGAAACTAGAAAAGCTACACTTTCAGATGATACCGAACATAATCTTTTCTGGGCCGACCACTTCATACCAATCTCTAAACAAACCCAAAGCCAAAATTCACATTTCACAGCCAGCACATCCGATTGCATGTTCATCGCACAGTACAATTTGCTCAGGCATGTGAACATTCACAATTTTTCTGATCTGGTAATGTATGCTGTGAGTTCTTAGCTATCCATTGAGACCAAGATTGTGCATAGTGTCCTTATAATTGTGGAGATATTGTTGATTTAATTTGGATAGGCCTGTTCAGGTGAAATTCACCTCCAAAATCCCGAAGGGTGAACAGGTTTTAACAGAACAGAATGACATGTGCTGTATGGTGAAAGTGCTTGTAAAAAATGGATTTGATGGAATAACAAATGCCCTATGTGGCTTTTTAGTTCTGAGATGTTAAATACCTTCTGCAGCCTGTAGGGTACTGATTAGACCCTCCAGGAATCCGCGATTCCATGATCGCGGAATTTTTCGCGGATTTCACGGCTGTCCGTGGATTTACAGACCTTCCGTGGATTTCAATGTCTGGTGCAGAAAAATCACTTTTACTGGGGTTAATATTGCATATGTCCGCGCTGAATATGCGAATGATGCGTGGCTCGCTTGATTTCACCGCATCATCGCCGACATTTTCGCATAAAGTTTGGAAAAAGGGGGGAGTGTTGTCAGTGACATGTCGGGACACCCGGTCGCGACTTGCGGGACCCGCCCGGGGACCTCCGCACCCCTCGCAGAAACCGCCACCTCCCCAAACAGCAGCTCTAGAGAGCCTGCTTGCGCGGGGGGCGCGGGTGCCGGGGGACTCAGGTCTCCGCGCTGACCGCGCACCACTGCGCCTGCGAGGGCCGGCGGAGGCGGAGCTCCCATCCACTTGGGGGATAGTGGCGGCAGACGCGTGGGGTGACGGAGCTGTCTCGTCCCCCTCGTCGCGCCGGTGCGCCCGGCAATCACCTGAGCACCGAGCCGCGGGCTGGAGGGAGAGAGGCGGCCGGCCCCCGGGCTGCCACCGCCCCTCTCCTCTCCACCCGCGCTCTCCTTTTTTTTTTCTCCTTCGACCTCAGATCAGACGACCCGCTGAATTTAAGAGGGAAGAGCTCAGCGCCGAATCCGCAACTTCCTGCATATTTCGCATATTTTGCAACTTTCCGCATATTCCGCAACTTCCAGCATATTCCGCAATTTCACCGCATAAAAGCACATAAAAAACCCGCACATTTAATCGCATAATCAATTATTTTAGCCCGCAGAATCACTGATTTTAGCCCGCAAAATCAAGGATTTTAGCCCGCAAAATCAAGGATTTTAGCCCGCAAAATCAAGGATTTTAGCCCGCGGAATCAAGGATTTTTGCCCGCGTTTTTCTGGAGGGTCTAACTGATGTAGCGGAAGCCTTCATAGGTCACATTAAACGGAACAAATGATGCATAAAATGTTATGGATGCGACTTGTCCTTTTAATGCAAGCTTTTATTGCATTTATAATAAGATACATCACCCTTTAATTTGTTCTCCAAAGACAAACATCCCTATTATGCTGTTTTATAATCTTCCATCATGTTGCGGTTAATAAGTCAGAAGTTGTTTGTTTTGTGTCTTTTGTTTTTGTTTGCTTTGGGTTTTGCTTGCTTTTATAAGCCTCTTATTATATTTTTATCTCATCTGCTCACATTTGTCTTTTTTGCACTTTTTTTCCCCCACGGCGATTGTTATAGATTATGTGCAATAAAAAGGGACTCAACCTCTGCATGTAGCAGATTCTGTCAGTCCAAAGACTGAGCTCCAAACGTTTTCATGCACGTTTATGGATGGAACTGGTCAGCTGATACAGACTAACTTGCTATTGATTGACTGAAAACCTTTATTGTCCCCTCTGGGGGAAATTAGTTGCTAAACAGCTCAAAACATTCAAAAGAGGAAGACAAACAAAAAAACAGAGTAGACAATGCAACAATAATACATATAAACACCCTGCTGGTCCAACAAACACGAAGTGCTGGTAGTTGTTTGCCAAAGTGCAACCTGTGCAGATAACATGAGAAACAGGTGAAAAATAGGTAAAAAATCTAGCACCATTTTTTTTTTTTTGTGAAGACTATGCTTATTTAAGCAATTCTGGGGTTTGGTTAAAAAAATGGTACATTAAAGAATGAAATGTATTGTAATACCTTTGGCTTCACATTACAATACATTATATGCGGCCTTGATGCCGCGACAAACCTGGAGAAGTATAGAGAGAGTGTAGTTGTTTTTTGTTGTTGTTTTTATATCAGATGATATATTGGTAATGTTACAGCTGATAAGTATATCTGGATGTTTCCCCAGCCGAAAATCTGGATGACATCAAGGATACAAATAATCCTTACATTTTTCTCCAGCTAAATGCAGAAAAGACAGAGGTGATCATTTTTGGCCCTAAATATGAAAGGGAAAAGATCAGCGCTCACCTTGGCTCCATGTCATTGACAGCTACAAATCAAGCCAGAAATCTTGGTGTAATTATTGACTCAGACCTGAACTTCAACAGCCATCTAAAGTTTATCACTAAATCTGCCTATTACCACCTAAAAAACATTACTAGAATTAAGGGGGTTCTGTCTAAACAAGCCATGGAAAAACTTATTCATGGGTCAAAGACGTATAAGGCCTTTGAGTAGCCCATTTTTAAAATACTTAAAATAAAGATATTTTTGGCCATTTTCCAAACATTTGAAATGTAGTGTACACATACATGTATGTGAAAACTTCAAACAAAGGTATTTTAGTGTTTTTAAACCTTTAAACCGTCATTTGGGGCGACCATTTATCTCAAAATTAATAGATTTTCATAACAAAATGTATATTTTAATAAGTATCAGTAATTAAATTAACTGTTCAAGATAGACACATTTTTCCTTTCATTTTTTGAAAACCATTTTTAAATACATTCTATCCATAATGGCAGTGTCACCCTCTTACTTACTCTAAAATTCATAAAACTGATTTAAAATGTGTACAAGGTGTATCCACTTATGCATGCTATACCAATAATTTATATTTGAACCAAAACTGATAGACATTCAATTTTGAATTTGATACAGAATTGCCATTTGTTGGTTACCCCACATGACAGGTGGTCACCCCACATGATGCTTTCAAGTTTAATCAAATATAACAGGCTAACAGTTAGCTATATGATCTAAGCTAGCTACTTCTCACCACATATCACTAACAAATTTACCTTCAAAATATAGATTTGCAAATAAAACGAATTATTTCCAGTTTTAGGGTGGTCACCCCACATGATATCAAAATGTGACGTATACACTGCAGCAGTTAGAAAGAGGATTTATTTGTAAAGGAGAGAGAGACTACTGACCTGCAGGTTGTCTCTCTGGGACCCTCATGGAGTAACTGGCTGATGCAACATCCTCTTTGAGATGATTGTCAATATAAAAGTCCCTCAATTGTATTTTTTTCATGGTCACCCCAGATGATAATTCAGACAATGAACATATTCGGACACGTTTAGTTTGTGTATTATGATTGAAATGTGTGTACAAATGTTCCATAACTTTGTCAATAAAGCTAAAACAAGTTTGAAAGTATGCCCAATAGGGCAAGCATTATTTTTAAATTGTTTTAATGTGATTTAAAACCAGTTGTCCAAACAGAAGTCAAGGCCGGACGGTCACCCCACATGATGTTTTCACACTTCAGATGGCAGAAAATGACCAATAACCAACATGTTTAAATAAAATAAGAGTGGGCACATGTAGAAGGAACGTATTAGACATACATGTTATATTTTTTATTCATTTTTATGTTTATTATTAGGTAAAAAGTTCCATCGGACAGAAAAAGTAAGCGTCACGTCTTTGACCCTCATGCATTAATTTTCAGTAGGTTGAATTATTGCAATGGCATCTTTTCAGGCCTTAAAGAGCATATTGCAGGTTGGAGACCCCTGTGAATCAATGTGTAGGAAAATAATGTAGGAACTGAATTTTCATTGAAATACGCATAAATATATACTACAGTGACCTCCGGAGTTGTTTTTGTGAGAATATTTTACTTCCGCATCTGAAAAAGTTGAACCGGAAGTGACGTGGCACCAGGGAGCGCAGTGAATTTCAACAATAGGAAAAATAATGGATCTTAATGTTAGTTGTGACACTGAAGAGGTTGTGAATGTGTATTCACACCAATATGACAGGCCACAGCCTTATAATTACGAACCCGTTAGGCCCCCCGCGTTCTTTTGATTGACAGCTGAAACTCGCTTTTTAAAAGGCTGATTTATGGGTCCGCGTTACACCAACGCAGACCCTACGGCGTAGGTTACGCGGCGACGCACAGAACGCTGCGTGCGCCGCGTAACCTACACCGTAGGCTACGCCGTCGATTTTACGCGGAACCATAAATCCGCCTTTATTCACTGCAGCACCCCGTGCTCCTGAAAGAAACTCGGAAAATAACTCCTTAAAAATGGGTGAGTACTTGTAATCTGTCTACGTTTGTACTTTCTAAACAGAAAACAGGCTTATTATCTTCTCTTTTTTCTGATTAAATGCATCCGAAATAGCCGGGTATTTTTAAAACCGAATTTAATATTTTGTATCCACATTACATCGTTGTTAAAAAAAAAAACCCTCCACACATAACCGAAGATCTGCGTTTTCTACCACATTCATAAGCATTCCAAACCTGTAGATCATCCGTTCTGCTGGCCTTCGGGCCGCCTCTGCGGCGCAGCTTCCCCGGGAGCGGCGTCTCCTTCTCGGGTAACGAGCTCGAGTCCCCCCGTGTCCCACCACGGAGCTGCCGCGTTAAATCGACGCAGCCCTACGCCGTAGGGTACGGCGTAGGGCTGCGTCGCCGCGTACCCTACGACATAGGCTCTGCGTCGGTGTAACGTAGTAAACGGCTGTCCAGAGCAGAGCCCATTTATTTAATAAATAGCTTGGAGAACAGATGGTGGATCATCTGTAGTTCTGGGTCGCACGTTAGACGTCAGACTCAGAGCAGATTTGTTGTTGTTTTGGAGCATAATGTGACGTTCGAAAACGCAAAACTGCTCTCTGTCTCTGTCTACACCAGGTCTACACGCATCTACATAAACGGAGTTTTCAAAAATCTTCACTTTGCCCCAAGTTTTTTTTAAACATTCGTTTATTTGTGTTTCATGTGGATGACAGGTCCAAACGTAGGAAAATATCTTGGGTTTAGCAGATACCCGGCTACGTGTGTACGGGGTCTGGGCAGTAAGATGGGGCAGAGCTGTGGAGACTGCTCCCTGGTGCTGCGTCATATGACGCGGTGTTCGGAAAAAAAAAAGCGTTTGTAGGAGCTTTGCTAAAATCAGCCACTTTTTCCTCTGAATACGTGCCCTTATGTCTTGTAAAACATATTAAATCCTACATTAACTTCTCACATAGTCATTTTCACATAAGGTCAGGTATAATTTTTGAAAAAATTCTAACCTGCAATATGCTTTTAACAAGAAATCAATCAGGCAGCTGCAGCTGATCCAGAACGCTGCTGCCAGAGTCCTTACAAACACCAGGAAACTGGACCATATTACACCGGTCATGAAATCACTACACTGGCTTCCAGTGGGTCAAAGGATAGAGTTTAAAATCTTACTGCTGGTCTACAAAGCACTGGTCTTGGACCAAAATACATGGTTGATCTGTTAGTTCCTATGAAGCTCCCAGACCCCTGAGGTTCATCTGGATCTGGTTTGTTGTGGTTCCCAAGAACCAGAACCAAGCAAGGTGAGGCAGCGTTCAGTTATTCTGCTCCTCACCGGTGGAACAAACTTCCTGTAGACCGGAGGTCTGCTCCAACTGTCAGCTCCTTTAAATCAGGGCTTAAAATATTACTGTCTACTGAAGCGTACTCCTACATTAAATACTTACCTGCTGTACTCTACTGCCCTTACTTTTTAACAACTTGTGCTTTTTATTCTTTTACCTCTTTTCTTATCATTTTATATAATTTTATTTCATTGTATTTGTTATTTAATGTTTAATTGTGTCTTGCCACTTTTAATGTTGATGTAAAGCACTTTGAGTTACCTTGTGTTGAATTGTGCTATACAAATAAACTTGCCTTGCCTGCCCTAAAAGGAAAATAGATCTACTTTCAAGTCAAGGGACTGTAATTCACTACCTGAGCTGAACTAAAAAGACTAATCAAAGAGACTTACATCAATGCTCATCTAACTCAGAGAGTGGCAAGGGATACAGTATGCAGCATAATAACCTATAAAAGTACTAGCAACAACACTGAACTTCTTCTTTGCCCATTTTGAAGTCAAAAGACCTCCCTTAAAATCTCTGCTTCCTGGCATCCTCCAGGACCCATGCACCCTCCATGAACAACATGTGAGGTAAATGTTTGGGTTTAAACATCCAAGCAAGGCCGCTGGAGCTGACAATGCTTAAAAAAAAAAATCTTTTGCCTGAATCTTCAGCAGTGCTATGTAAGAATATGATGCACCTGCATCAAGGACTTCTTATCAACATTTTTGCAGTGAATCACATTGAATCCTGGATCCCCACAAGAGCCACAGAGTCCATCTTAACATAGCACATATCTGTGCGGCCACCTCGGGCTACCCCCAGTGGAGCCAAAAAACATCATTAAACCCTCCTCTCTCCAAGGCCACCACTTGTTTGAGATGTTGCCCTCTGGCAGGTGGTAGAGATCAGCTAAAACATATACTTCCAGATTCTGGAACAATTTCTTTCCCACAAGCATTAGTGCTCTTGATACCAACGTGGACTAAAGAAGTTAATGCTGCCACTTCCTTACCCTCGAGTGTAAAATTACTGATTTATTTGTTGCTCACAAGGACAAGAACCAAACTGAACTGAATTGAACCAAACCGAACCAAACAAACCAAACTGAATTGAACTGACCAGTGGATTTGGAGGAAAGCTGCATGACATTGACCCGTGTGAGCACAAACTGATATGACCCTTGTAAATATTTTTTTTTTTCAAATTTAAATATAACGCTGCTTCTGCCAGGGTCCTCTTTACTGAATCAATATAGTAAAAAATCCACCAGTCGTTCACTGTCCCTTTTATATTTTCTTTTAGGATAATGTTACTTGTCTTGCCTTTTTGTCACTGATGGGTTAGATTTAGATGGCAAAAACACACCCTATGGATTAAGTTTAGGAAAATATATATTGGCTCTGAATATATCATATTGTTATTTAATAAAAGAAAGATAATAATATTTAAAAAAATACAGGGTCCTAGACCTCTACATTTTTGAAGATTTCAAATCAATTGCAAATAACTGCTTTTTGATTTTATTATTGTATTACTGATATACATGACTACATACTGTATTTGTTAGTGATCCTTTTTATAAGTTCTTTTAGAGCAAGCCTGTTTTTTTCTTAAAAGAATTTCCCAGGAAGCTCTCAACACAAATGGTATTGTTTAACTAAGGCTCTACTGATGGTTTGTACATAGTTTATTTAATTAGACATGTTGACGTGACATGAGAGTAGACTGGAGATTAAATGTGTGGCTGTGTTGGATTAAAGACTGATGAAAAGTGAAGACAGATAAAAGTTTTAGAAAGACTCTTAATGATGACAAGTGCAATGCAGGTTTGGAGAAAAATTTCCCATAATTCTCGCTGGACTATTATAGTGGACTATTATAGAATCTATCACAGTGGATAATGTACATGTCGCTGTGACTGAAACATGCCTGTCTGTCTTTGTCTTGCTGACCGCTTTTAAATGATTAAACTTTGTCAGTTACAACGCTTGGGTTCTTGCTGACAGCCATTAACTTCTTATTTTCAACGGCCTCTATGGCTTTTAACAAGTACGCCGTAGCAGGCTTCTTGTCGCAGAAATAGAGGCACTAAAATGTCAGTAAAATAAGGTCCTCAGTAGAGCACAAGTTCAATGGAGTCAGCTATATTTTTTTATGGGCAGTAATATAATATCACCTTCTTAAAATAGGAAATACTGTTAAAATGATGGGGGCAAAAGAGCAAAGTAGCTACAATGATGAGATAATACATTTCTGAAGATGTAGACGTTCTACCACAGAAACAAGCTCGACTTCCGAGAGAGTCATAAGGTCATTATATTTTATTTTGCATAGTATGCATGTCATTTATGCACTTTTTAAATTATATGGCTGTCTTTTTAAACCATAAAAAATGACTTACTTTGATTTGGATAAAAGTACAGAGCAAGGTGCCATTTTCTCACCAAACATAGTATGAAGTAACTTCTTTAAAACATCAGATGGCAATTTTTTCCAGCCATTTTTGTATTATGGTACTTCTACATTCAATCACATCATCCATCATACCTCCGGTTTGTAATTACATGTAGAACGATGAAGACAAAGTTTCTGTCTTGAGTACTTTCTGGTGGAGTGTTTACTGGTTCTTAAATAAAATGTTGACAGGTGACTTACATTTTCAATGATAACAAATCCAGAAATCCCGCCCCACGTGTTTGTCTGACTCACAGAACTGGATTGATTTAGAGTTGTCAGGTGGTGGACAACTCTGATGATCCTGTAATCCTGAATCATGAAAAAGTTACATTTATGACATTAGGAGGTTCATGACGTTCCATTGTCAGAATCTGATCTGTTCGCAAAACAAACAAGGAAGTGTTGTAGTCAAAGAAATATGTTTGGGCAACTCTCTTGCTGGCCTCCAGAAAACAAAGTGCATCCACTGATTGGTTTTTCTTGGTCTTTGGAGAAGTGGAGAATGTTTGCGCCCTAACCACCAAATCCAGATTCTGGAAACCAAAACATAGCTTATTGTAAGAAACAGGAGCTCACGCCTTTCTCAGTGTTGTCCATCTCATGAACACGCACAGTGCTTTTAGTCCAAGGTGGAATCTGACCAAACAAGATCATCCTCACCTTATGATGTGACAGATTACTCCACGTTTACAGATTACTGCGTTTATATTGCATAAAATCATAAAAAAGACCAGAGATGCCATTAACACATAACATATACCCCCACAACATTCAATTCTTTGTGTCAGACTTAAATGTTTTTATCTAAAAGGGCAATAAGTACGTTATTGTTACATTGTCACGTGACACCTCTTTGTCACAGGACCCCATAATACTGAGCCATTTGACCGTAAGATGGTAGAGTAATGAAAGTGAGAGAAAATAATTAAAACCACCTCAAATGAGCCTTCATTCCTAAATGTGATTCCACCCAAGCATTACAACTTTGATGAAATCCAATTACTTTGTAACAGTGCATTGGAGAAAAAGAGTAGACTGGTTAATGCTGTGTGTTTTGCTGTGATATTTTCTATCATCAACATGTGATTGTATTTATGCTACAAGAGTTATAATTGATATTTTAATTTTAACAAATGGCTTTAGGAATAGGAAGAAGCAGTGAATGCCAAAGTTTCAATTTTGTTGCTTTGGGAGATGTAAGTGTATTTTCAACTGCTAAAAAGGTCAGAAATGCAACACATGCTTTGTTTCTTTTAATGTCTATCTATATCGAAGTATGTTCACCACTGCCAGCCCAAATGTGGTATTCAGCATATCCGGACAGACTGTTGACATTTTTAAACAGCCAAGAACCCCAGCAATGGGGATGATTTCAAAAGCATTCCTAATATTATTGTGTCATTCGCGAGCTGACAATGAACAAATATGATCACTAAAGAAAAAAAAAAACATGTAAACGGTCAGTCAGGAAGATTAGATTCTAATTTGAAACGTTAAAGCCCTGCTTACAGTACTCTCCTGTTATTTTGATTTATTAACAGGTTGGATGTATTTTCTTCTTTCTGTGTGTAAAACTAAAGGTTGTGTTTCCCCCTCCCATTGTGGCTCCTCCCCTCCCCTCCTCCTCTCCTCCCTTGCTCTCTACCCTCTATTAAATATTGAAATGAAGAATAGAGGGCTCATTCAGGATGTGTAATCTCCATGTTTTAATAATGGGATGGTTCACAACATACATTACTCTTAAGCACTGGCTCACGTGAACGCACACATAACGTCACAGATTCATGTTGTCGCTTTTAGATAAACTGTTTAATTCAAACTTCTGTAATGAATTTGCAGGAAGACAAATATGTCGGTCCATTTTTTTAATATTTTTGCTGAGCCTTTTGTTTATTCCATAGCAACATTTCATGCCTTCCACCGTCACTGACACTAAAAAAACTCGGGCTACATTAAGGAAATGATCACAATTTGAGCATGTGGTCAGGAAAATCACATAGCATGCTTTCTTCTTTCGTTTTATTGTCTTTTGTTTGTTTTAAGAGCTACATGTACTACGCAGTAAAGAGGAAAATATTATAAGTGACCGAAGCAAAATTGTCACCTCAGTAATCACAACAGTGGAGGAAAAACTGTTGGTTTCCAAAGAGCCAACACATACCGTTAACCTTCCACATGCCTCTATCATAGTGCGTTGCATCTGTAGATGCACAGATTTACAGAAACTGTTGATTCAAGTCAAAATGTTCTCACAGTTGGTGTTCTCGCCAAAACTTTCTCGTTGGAAACTTACTGACTGTAAAATTTGAATGCAATGAGTACCAACATGGATCCATAGTATGGTCATTTCCTGTTTTATTTTGTAGCCTTGGATCTGTTGTGTTGTGCTTTTTTGATTAACGTCTCCACCCTAATGTCATTCACCTGTGTCTCGTTTCCTCCTCATTCCCCATGTCTTTGCCAGATTGTCTTTGTTACCTCCATGTGAACTCTCTCGGCTACCAGTTTGTCTGCCCGATCCTGCCTGCCTTTTTGTGTATTACCAATTGAGTCCATCAGGGATTAATGTTCTGGCCTTGCTAGACTCTGTACCTATGCCTTGCTTCCTCTTTTTTGCACATGGGTTCACCTCCCAGCCCTGACACTACCAATGTTATAATCTTCTCCTTTTTGTTCAGCGTAACCAGACCCTTAACATGGTAAACCCGAACAAGGTTTCATGACATTGAACTGATACCACGTGACAAATCCGGATGGCATACATATTGGTGTTTTAGGTGAAATTTGATGCTTTCTTCGCTGCAGGACTGGTTTGTGATTAGTAGTTTGTGATTTTACATGATTCCTGGCAAGTACGTCTTCAGAGATATATTGGATGATCCCCAAAAGGCAGACAGAGGAACAAAAATGTAATTATAGTAGCAATTATTATCACAGCAGTCTTGTTTTAATCCTGGCTATCTCAGCTGGTCTTTATCTTCACATCGATATCCCGCTCTCCCCTCTTTACTTGAGCCGTTAACTCCATCGCTCTATCCTGTGTTTTATTTCTCCTACGTGTGTCTCTGTACAGACCCCCTGGTACAACAGATAGGTTCGCTATCTCTTTGCTCTCAGCTGGACACAGGCATATCAACGCTTCAATAAGCTTAAAGAAAACCTCCACCCCCCCCACCCCCGTCCCTGTGCTTCTCAGCTTCTCCTCCTTCACCTCCCCTGATCTTTCTTACAGGTTTTCTCAGTGCGAGATTGCAGACAAGTGCCCCTGCTGTGGTTACAATCCTCACCCGGTGTCACTTTTTTTTTTTTTTTGTAGCTCGTTGAAGTCCTCTCTGTGTGGCATATTCCTGCTAAGAAAAAACACAGTGTGAAATGTGCAAAATGTGACACTGGCATAAAATAACAAAGTGAAATGGTATCAGGCAGTTAAATTACTTATTTAACTGCTTGATATCTTTTAATTGGGAACTTATGTGTTTTTAATTACACAGGTACGGATATTTCAGACTTTTGTTTTCTTGTGCAACAGCAGCAGAAGTCAATGGAAAGTTGTTTTTTTCTTTTGTGACATTGACGAGAATGGCAAGTTATATGCGATGTGGAACTGTTAAAATCTGGTTTACTAAACATTGCTAAAATGTATCTGACTTAACACACGTGGGGTAAAGTTCACTTTTATTGTTGATTAAACCTTTACAAACCCAAATTGTTACATCACAACTTACAGCCACTTGCAAATTTTAGTTTCCCTTTTAGTCCTAAAAACATAAAAAAGTGGGGGAAAAAACCCCACATCTCATTGTAATGGGTCTTTATCGGGCAAATGGAGCGTCAGATGAAGTCCAACAAGTTTTTACAACATGCCATTATTTATGAAACACTATCCATCCATTTTTCTTCCGCTCATCCGTTACCGGGTTGCGGGGATCAGCAGTCTTAGCAGAGATGCCAAGACTACCCTCACCCGAGACACTTCCTCCAGCGCTTCCGAGGGGAGTCTGAGACGTTCCCAGGCCAGCTGAGAAACCAGCGTGTCCTGGATCTTCCCCGGTGTCTCTCTAGGGAGGTGTCCAGGAGGATCCGATACAGATGCTCAAGCCACCTTAGCTGAATCCTCTCAATATGAAAGAGCAGCTGCTCGGCTCCGAGCTCCACCCGAGTGACTGAGCTTCTCACCCTATCTCTAAGGGAGCGTCCAGCCACCCTGCGGAGGAAACTCACCTCGGCCGCTTGTATCCACGATTGTACCCAAACATTCATGACCATAGATGAGGGTGGAAGAATAGATTGACCGGTAAATCGAGAGCTTCGCCTTTTGATTCAGCTCCTTCTTCACCATGATGGTCTGGTACACCGACCGCATAACTGCGGACGCTGCACCGATCCGTCTGTCAATCTCACGGTCCATCTTTCCCTCACTTGTGAACAAGACCCTGAGATATTTGAAGTCCTCCACTGGAGGCAGGACCTCTCCATCCACCTGGGGACGGCACGCCGCCCTCTTCCGGTGGAGAACCATGGCCTCGGTTTTGCAAATTGCTGATTCTCATCCCTTCATGACTGCAGGGCACACATGGGTCTGGGCATTAATGTCAAATAAGTTCACTTTGGTCTCATCTCTCCATAGGAAATTGCTCCAGAACTCTTGTGTTTTGTTCAGATGCAGTTTTGTGAAGCTCAGTCATCCTTCCATCTATTTTTTAGTGAGAAAATGTTTCCTTCTTTAGTCTTTTTCTAGTTGTGCTGTCATGGACTTTAACATGTCATGGACATGCTGTCATAGACTTTAAAGCCCGTAGGGCTGGAGATGAAGCTATTATGTATTATTGTATTTCTCTGAGCATTCCATCGTCTAACTTTGGGGTAAATGTTGGAAGTCTAGTCCTGGGAAGAATGGCCGCTGTCTTGAATGGTTTCCAATTGTGAATTAACTTTTGTTAAACAACAAATTGTTTGAAAATGGTTTTATAATCTGTGCTCTTAGTTATTGTATTAATGCACACCTGAATGCTCTAGATCAACAAACTGCTAAAATGTCAGCTTCCATGGAGGCCTGCATACATTCTGATGAACAATTCAGCAAAGGCTAATGAGTAGCAGTACCTGGCTGAAGCATAACCACTTGGGGTAATCAGAATTGCCCCAGGGATTTTATGCCTCTTGGCTTCATTTTTGTTCAAATAAATAAATAGAATAATGGCACAGTGAAAAATTATGTTGTCGTATTTTCTTAAAACTAAGGCTCACTATAATCAGACTATTTTATTATATTCTTATACAAAAAAAACCAAACTACATAGGATTGAAACGGGGGTACTACATTTTGCACAGCTGTAATTTTAAGCTGTCTCCAACCTCCGTCTCCCCTACTCATTCCTATCATCTCTAGGTCCTCCTCTTATGTCTACAAGAGTCAGCCCGAGTGTGGACGAGAGTGCCACAGCCAAAAGAGCAGATTTAGCTCAGAGGGGGAGCGAGAGACTGAGTGACCCCAAGGAGAGGCAAGAGTGAAGATGAAAAAGTCAAAGTGGATGTCCCATTGTGACGGTTAATACATGTCATGATATTCATTACATGTTCCTCCCTCTCTCCCCTCTACCTCGGCCGCTCAACCTGGGTGGGATTCAAATTAAATGGTATGTGCAGGTATGCATGAGTGGAAGAGACAGCGTGAGGGACAGAAAGAGAGTCAAATTTCTGCCCTGTAAAGCCTTTATGAAAGTTCCTGCTTCGTTGCCCTGGAGCCTATCAAACCCAGGCATGAGTACTGATGAGACACAAGCATGTGGAAATCATGCTTGTTTGTGGTCTTTTTTTTCAGTTGAACAAATGTAGCACACAAGTTTAACAGACTCGGTCATATATTGTTCCTTCTGATATCAGAGAATAGAGAATTCCTCTGATGCTCATCAAGCTAAGAATCTGGAAGAGAGGCAGGATTTGTTTTTTAGTTAGTAGATGTGATGAACAGGAATCAACAAGCACTCAGCTCGGCTCGGCTCGCCTCCACTGGGTTTGGCGCTTTTCCAATAGGGGTCTACTCGTGAGTAGATACTTTTTCTGTAAATACTCTGCTGAGGTTCTAAGTGGCTGAGTCGGGCTGTATCTGACGTCATCACACTACAGGCCACCGATTGGTCGGGGGGTTGGAGTCGGACGTCTGAGTCAGGAGGAGGAAATCAGCGAAAGAGTGACTCTTATGGCAGCTTCTTGTTTATTTTATTTGACAGGCAATGGCAGCGCAAAAGTCTGTTTCATGATCCAACTCTCATTTTTTAACTTGATATCTAACACAAGTCACAGACCCAGCAGCACATATATCATTTACTCCATGTTCTACATCTTTAGTGTTGTTGTCTTCTTCGTTTAGATCACACAATCAAATACGTCACAGCAGCTTCGCTCCAACCTCCTATTTCTGCTCCAGGTGCTGAATTGTTATGGAAAAGAAACCAGGCCGGGTTGAGTCGAGCCGAGCTGAGATGAGTAGAGCTGCGTAGGTAATAGTGGAAAAGTGCCATAAGTGCGAGTTGCGGATATCTGCTTGTGTTTTCTGTTATATGGTTATTGGGATGAGGAAAGGCACAGCAAACTGACATTTTATTTCAGTTAGTATCAGTATGATATAGTGTTGAAGCAAGGTTTCCCTATATGATGTAAAACACTATTACAATGAAGAGCTTATGTTTACGGTTCAGCCCAGCTCAGGTTGTTCATCAGCATTTTACATTTTGCAACACCGAATGCCCTCCAAATACGGTAGATTTATTTGTATGTGTGTATGTATGTATGTGTATATGTATGTGTGTGTATGTATATATGTATATATATATGTATATATGTATATATATATGTGTGTGTGTGTGTGTATGCGTATATATATTAAATATAGTAATAATGCACATATATATGCCTTAGGTTTGTACCGGCATGGTATCAACCATTAATATGTGTGCAGACAAAGTGTAAAAAAAAAAACAAATACGGTAGTATTGTGGCATTTGGTATCATAATGCAATAAACTGATTTTTGGCGTTGATTCATTAAATTGTTGAGGGAATGCCAGAACAGATGTTATTCCAAGTTCTGCATGTCTGTCGCGAGGGAACGTTCACAGCTAATATCTTCTAAACTGCTCCACCTTGGAAGGTATTACAATACCTGGTGGTGTTTGTTGTAGCTGTGCACATTCAGGTGATGGAGGGATGCAAGGCATAAGGAATTTAGTTCAGCTTCATTAAATTCAACTCAATCCTCTAAACAAAATTACAGGTTGCAATCCCTGTCAGTAATTTAGGGTGCACTCATCAGAGCCCTGTTTGATTCACTTTAACCAGACCAGAGTACGTTTGCTCGTAAAGTCCGGTTTGTTTGAGGAAGGTGTGAATCTGCAGTTGACCCTTTGTCAGCCCTCTGATTAGACCCTGGAAAAAGCGTAGTTTTTATTTGTATCAAATTTGAATCACTGAAATATTTTTTTAAAACTTTGTATTAGTAAAAAAGAACACACTGGACAGAGTGTAGCGATGGTGTAGTGTATTTCTTATCCCCAAAGTGGTAGAAATCCGTACTACCAAAACAAAGTCGGCTCAGTACCAGACTACAACCCATCGCTACAACTGCAAAAGCGTTTTATTTATTTATCTTAAAATGGTTAAGCAGTGTGCTTGGGGCACTTGTAAAAATAATACCCGCTACCCAGAGAGAATCACAGGAATACATTTCATCCCTTTCCCAAAACCAATGGTAAATTACGAAAAAGGTCTGCTTTGGATAGAGCTTTGTGGATCACCTTCCACTCTGCTATTAGCTCAACTAATCAAAAGATCTCGTTTTCATCAAAAACGTCTGTTTTTTTAAACTCACTACACAGTACCCAAAGGGTTCCTTTTTATTTATACGTAGTTGCTGTTGATTTCCTTTGGTACATTAATTAAAAATAAAGTGATGTAAAACCCTGTTTTTTACAATGGGAGTAGATGGGAGAGATTGCAACAGGGGCAAGGCTTGACAAAGGGTCAATTGAATTCTGATTCGGGTCAAAGACTGGTCTGTCTAAACATAACCTAAACAATTCTCAGGTGAAAAGTTTGGCTGTTAGATGGGTAGTGAGGGTGATGTAAAAGCTATGATAGAAGTGTGATGAGGCGAAAAAAATATATTTCACGAAAAAAAATTATTACAATTGCAGGTAAACACTCACAAGAACAATGCAGTTTGCAAACTAATTAGCAGGAAAGTGCCAAGAGGTATTTTTCTAGAGGTAGTTTGCCTCGTCATTTTCTTCAGCAATTCTCGATGCAGCGCCATCACAGGCGAGGAGAGGAGTAATTATTCAAAAGGCTTGAATCATTTCATGAAGGGCATTTAGAAAGCAGACTCGGACCAGCTGAAAGCAACAATAGTAATCGAGTCAAGTCCCCAATCATACCGACTCTACCAGACCATAAAGACACAACTGCACATGGTTATTACGGTGGGGAAGACGGCATTCTTGTAGCAGTTTCGACTTCAAGAAGTCAGAACATGTAGACCCGGAATGTGACATCAGTAGTCCAGAACAGTGATGGGCAGAAACGCGTTAGAAGTAACGTGTTACTGTAATCCGATTACTTTTTTCAAGTAACAAGTAAAGTAAGGGATTACAATTGCAAAAACAGTATTTAGATTACCTTTACCTTTCTGAAAGAAGGCTGTGTTACTGCGTTACTAAATGCAGTATTTGTTTTATGAAAATATCTCATGACTTTGCGCCGCTCATACTGACGTATGAGCGGCGCAAAGTCAGTAGTAAACCAGAGACGACATGAAGTGCGAGAGAGAGCAGGAGCATGCGGCGTTTAACGCCTGGAATTACAGACATTATTTTGAGTTTGACTCGGTCAAAAGTGATAACAACATTCTCGTCCGCTGTAAAGTCTGTGTGAAAGCTCGTTGCGAGACCCCCGGATTCCTCCTCCCCCACTGGGGCTATAAACAGCTTGTTTGAATATTGTCTTATTTAGAAAACAAAAACTAACAGACATTCTAAGACTTCTAAGCTAGCTTCCGTGTAAGCGTACATGTGACTTTGAGTGTTTTTAATGCTATTATGTTTGTCTTCTATTTGTTCAATCCTTAAACTTAAAAACAACTATAAGAATTGGCATTAAGATTTAAAATGTTTATGTATTATGATTAAAATATTTGTTTGCCAACAATAACGAGACGATGATGGACATACTTCACATAATTGATACAATGATCGTCTACCTTAATAATGACACTATTTGGAATATAATTGCTGTTTACACAGTTTTTTTTCTGTATTTCCTGATGTTGCAGGTGAATGTCATCATTTAAGTGTAAACTTAATCCTTTAGCAACAGGCATAAAGGCACCATAAACACAGCACCATGGAATATGAGGCTCTATATTCAGAAATTGAAATCAGTTATAAAAATGTTGTCATTGTCCCTTATTTTTAAAACATGTGAAACTGCAACACTAAAATACTCTGCCATGAGATCAGGTTGCGGATTAACTTTCTCTTATTTCAATCTAGAACAGAAAGCCCTGAAGTGAGTCATTACATCCACCTCTATAATTATATCCACATCCTCTTTAGTACACCTTGGCCACACGATATGTGAGGCCTCTGCTCTGTCACTTATCCAATACAATTTACTGTGAGTGAGGCAGGAATTAATAGAGAAATCACACGGGCTCTTTTTCACTAGTTTGGATAAAGAATTAATAAAGATTGACTGTGGATTACACACTTAACTCTCCTAGTTTTCTGTTGTGTTTTTTTTTTTTAAAACCTCAGCGAGACCTTTCTGTTGTACTGAGAATAAACAGTAGGCAAAAGTTTGCCTCTTGGAGACTTGATTCAGATCCTGGAAAGCTGACCTTTAAGAAACACATGGTTTTCGGCAGAGCACTAACAATAAGAAAAACCCTGCTGTAGGGGATAGTGGGCAATATGAAGAGGAGGCAATCGTTTAGAGGTTACAGTACATTTCACCTTCTTTTTGTATAACCCTTGTCAGAGCAAATTGATCAATAGATAGGCATTTTCAGGTGAAAATAACAGGGGACTTAACGAAGATAACGCTTGTTTGAAACATGTCAAGACAAAGATAAGATCCCTGCCAATGGTAAAATAGCATTCCACTTTTTCTTGTTTGTCTATATACACACATATGTGTGTTTCTACACGCCAGCTAAAGACATTAACATGGGAGCAAAATGGACACGGAGTGGAGGATGTGGGAAGTGATCAAGGAAAAGAGTGAGAGAGAGAGGAAGACGGTGGGTTGGAGACAAAGAAAATCAGAGCTTTCCGTTCTCATGTAGTAGGCCTACCTTTAAATCTCTCATAGCACTCCTCTTCCATGCTTGTAAATTATTCAGAGCTGCTGATTTATCACCTCCAACAACAGCGCAGATATAATAGTTGTCTTAATGGGGGCTTCACTGTGCATGGCCGTGCAGACTTCTAAAGCGGTGGGCTTTTAATGCAGCGTAGCAGAGGAGCTGCCACAGGAAGTGTTGGCCAAGCTCGCTAACAAAGACAAATAGAGGCAAAGTTTGTTAATGTCAGTGAACGAACGTTGGTCTGCAGTTCTGTCTTGGTTTTTTTTTTAAACCAGTAAACACTCAGTGGAATTTAGGTAAGGTCAAAAAAGGTTTAAATGTTTGTTCTAAAGATTGTACACAGCTGGGCTCCATTCACTGGCTGCAAAACGAGCATTCGTGCCCCTTTGGATATCTGTAAGCTGCAGAAATCTTGCCGTGTACCACAGAGTGCCGATTAACACAGCTCTGGGCCGTACGCCTGACAGTGGGACTGACAGGGGTGCAACTTGTGACGGCAATGGTCAACCTCAGTTGTTGGCTTCTGGATGGCAGCATTAGTGGTTTGCCCCAGATGCCTGTGAATGAGTCCTGCTATTAAATTCTCAGCAGGCTTAATAGGTCCATTTGGGCTGGAGTTCATTCCATATAGGGCCTTTATTCCCCAGTAGAAAAGCTACATTTTCTGGCTCCAAATAATAACTAAATAAATTAAGCTTTAACATTTTAAGAGCCGCTCACTGACATTTTCCAGTTACCAAAAATTACATTACTTCGATTCACTTCTTAAAGCCTTGGACAAATACGACCAAACATCACAAGAGATAGGGTATAAAATGTGGCTAAATTCTTGACGATGGAGTGGAAATTATTATCTTGTCACATTTATATCTAAGAAAACATCTCCATTTGTCGTTTGAGGGATTCTGTTGGAGCTGATGCAGATGTTGCTATTGGATTCTAGTGCAATCTTTGCTGACTCGATACATTGCTGTGTAACAAATACACCTTTCCTTTAAACTGTTCTATCTAAAGGGAAGTCTTCTGAGAGGTCATAGTTCAGAATGCTTTTTTATTTAAATTGAGCAGAGCATAATATCTCTGTGTTGCTTTACTGTGTCCTTGTTCTGTGGGGAAACATCCTCTTGTTCATATGATTCATTTTCTTCATCTCTCCACTATTTGTTCTTACTACAACTCATCCACTGAATTCCTGGTTTAACAGACCTTTGCTTTGTTAGCTGATCAAATAATCTGAGGAGGTGAGCTTGGTTAAAGAGGACTGCAAAGATTGCCAGAAGGTAAGAATCTTGAAATAGATCCACAGGTCTAGCAGTAGAGTTAAGGCTGGTTCTGTTTGCGCACTGAAATAACTCAAATGACTGTTCTCATTACCAACATGTCAATGGATCAGTGTATCAGGATTAGAAGCGTGGTGCTGCATATTGTTGGTGATCTCGTTTTACTACTCTTACTGTATCTTCCATTGCAAAGCAAAATATAGGACCAAAGAATGCAGTGCCAGAGAGGTTTGATTTTATTTTATTTTCTCTTTTTGGTCTATTTTAAAACATACTGGTTGTGAATCATATGAAAAATCCATCTACCTACTGCTTATTCAAGTTTGGGTAGTGGTAGCCCTGACCTTTCTTTTTTTCTTTCTCATTACTGCAAACAGCGCTCCTATCCACTTGTCGATCTCTCGCGCCATGCTTCCCTCACTTGTGAACAAGACCTCAAGCTGTATGTACAATATATGACATAATTGTATTAAAATGGAGGATATTCCTGGACTAACATCTTTGTGTCCGTTGGCCTCTTTTTCCTGCCCTTTTTAGACCTCACCAGTTGCAACAGATGGCCGCCCATCATGAGCCTGTGCCTGCTGGACATTGACTTAATGACTTGCTCAGGATGGGGGGATTGCACCAAAGTCAAGATTTAGTGCAATCTCTTGGGTTCCGTAGCTAGGATGTTTCTATGATTTGGCGTTATGTCAGTTTTAGATTTGAACTAAGTTGGAATGGATTGTTAATAGACTGTAATAAACTGGGCTGAATGGGACAACAATTGAATGTCCTTCTTTTCTGTGTAAAGTGCTTTGAGAGTACTTTTGTTGTGAAGTGACACAACACAAATACATTGAACTGTTTTTTTCGAAGTGTTTTGACCTGCTGTTCCCAGCCTATACCGAAAAGCTCTCCTTTTTGTCATTGCTACACAGAGTGACTTCATCTCCTACAGTACTGGATCCTCAATAGGGAGCATGAATATGTTTGTAGAGAATCAGAAATTCATCCAGGAAAGAAAGGGATTTGATTCTCGTCCCAATATTTTCTATATCTGTGGGGAGTGTAGTCTAGTCAGGTGGGTGGCCAGTAACACTGCTGCCGGGGTGGCCATTTTGACAAGAGGATTATCCATGAACTGGAGCCAACTTATAAGCCTCTTTCCTTTTCTTATCTGTGTTGTGTCCGAAAAAGATAATCACTTAATTAAATATTGATGATATTTCAGACTGAAAGCAAGCAATGTGGCTTCTGGAAGGGCAGAATGATTACACCAGTGTTTATTGAATCATAGGTCCTTACTAAAAAGAGGATAGAGTCCTGTGTAAAGGTGGATGATGGAGCAGTGGATCAAAGATGGGTACGGAACAAAAAAAAGGGAAAAGTCAAAAGAACTGTAGAAAAATACATTTTTTAACAGAAAAAGAATTTAGGCTCATTGAATCCTCTTAAAATCAAATGATTAATTCACAACTGTGTGGATATGGACTCTGTTGTGTATCATATCCGATCATGCATTTTTCATACGGCAGTAATACCATGATGGGACGATTGGCTTTTCCCCCGGTGGACACATGGGAGCCTTTCAGTCCATTAGAATCTGTGTGTGTTTGCTCGTGTGTGTGCAACAAAGAGATATTTTCTCTTAGAAGGAAATCCAAAGAGAGAGAGGCTCATGGATTAGAACAAGTAAAATAAATATAAAAAAACTAAATAAAATAACTCTCATGCACACAGCAGGACAGGAAAAGATCACTTGCAGGAAGCGCACCGCAAATACACACACAGAATAAGTGCATTTCAATCTGGTGATGTTTTCTTGTGCAAGTGGGAGTGTGCGCTTCTGCAAGAACAGAGGCAGAAGGGGGAGAAATGAACAACAGAGGAATAGTGATAACCAAGGGAGAAAGCAGCAGATTGATAGCAAAGTGAATATTCCTCTGGTAGGAATCTTCAGATTACATGCCTGGTTAGATCCCATTGTCCCCATATGTGCTTTGAACAGTGACTCTGTCAGTGTGGTCTCTGTGCGCACCTACTCAAGTGACTTCACATCCAGACAGCAACTTCTTGAAGATTTATGGATGTATTCGAAGTAACTCTTTCTGAATTCAGATGTATGTTGCATGGACAAATTGTGTCAAAAGTGTCGGTGGAAGAAATGCAAAGCTCCTCGCAGGTCACATGATGCTTGGTGAAGAACCCCTGGAGGTCAAATTTTGATGTACTGTAAAAAATGTTTCTCCCCGATTGATCAAGTTCATGATCTAAAGGTTCCAAGTTATGATTCTAACTATCATGACCTCCATCTTTCAAAGTTTAAACAACTTGGTAACTTGGTAATGCTTGAAAACACCATACTTTAGAGAAAAAGTATAGCTCACTTTTCCTTTCTGAAACAATATTTTGTCTTCTAGGGCTGAAATGATTGCCTTTCCTCAGTTTGTCTCTTTTTATTCAAAAGAGATTAAAGATATAAAAGATGAGGGGAGACAATCACTTCAAACCATCCCATCTCTTCAGTAACTAACTTCATAATATTTTGCACTTCAGAGGTGTTTCATCTGAGTCACACGCTTGTGATGTGGTCCCCACAAAGTACCCTTTGGTGTCAGTGCCCTGACCCACTCTTTGCATGAAGATTAGATGCTGAAAGCAAATGCCAGTCTGGACTGTTAATTCATGAAGTTACAAACATCTCATAAGTGGAGAGGTGATGGGAAGTAAAGAGGCATAGAAATACGAGTTCCTGATACCTTTGAGATATCATAACCTTGATATCAGTGTCTTTTCGTGTTCATTTTTGGTTTCAGTCACTGTTTGGTGCCGTTAAGGCACCAGAATTTCCAAGGTAGCATTGGGTACTAAAACTGCTTGTAGGTTTAGGAAAATATTTTTGTTGTGTATAAAATATACTATTTCAAAATGCCAGACTGGGGAGATGCATGGTGATGACACAGTGATAAATAGATAAATAAATAAATAAAAAATCTAGCATTTGCATGGCAGGACCTGTGTCCAACTGGACTCACAGCGGACGACCAGCACTTATACAAGCTGCTGCTCTCAGATGTAAGTCGCTTTGGATAAAAGCGTCTGATAAATGACAGTAGTACTAGTAGTAGTAGTAGTAGTAGTAGTACTACTACTACTACTAGAAGTGGTAGTAGTAGTAGTAGTAGTGGTAGTAGTAGTGGTAGTAGTAATACCTCGTACAAACTTTTTTTTTCATCATGATCATAACTAAAATAGTCCCAACATGTATGTGAGGTCAAGTGGTGGCTCTAATATTTCCATGAGCTTGAATGAAAGTATGGATCCTTGCTTGTGTCATTTGTCTCTGTGTGGCCCTGAGATCGACTGAACTTGTAAGATTCATCTTTGAGCATCTAAAACATTTCCCCTTTTAGAATTAATTATCAGGTATTCATTTATATACGCATTTTATAATGTTTCCAGCAGCCTCTGTGTTTTTTCTTTATTCTTTTGAGGATGCAGAGCTGAAGGTCAACTGCTTTGTTCAGAAACACCCTTAACATTAAGTGCTGGGAAAGTGTCTCTTCTTTACTTCTTTACCTCACTCATTACATCCTGAGGATCTGAAAGAGCTTGTATCCTTCAGGATTTTGCCTTTACTTTTAATTACATTTTTTCTCATTTTGTCTTTTATCAATACTCATATATATATATATATATATATATATATATATATATATATATATATATATAGTCTCACAACACTCAGGAGACTGACAGTTTTATCAAATAATAAACAAATAACATTCAGTTTTATTAGGTCCGGGTTTTTAACGCACCAGAGAATACATATGGAAGTAAGAGTTTTTATGAAGTTTCTGCTTCAATTCCCTGTCTCTGCCGTGTAAACAACACATACTTTCAGCAGGAAAGGCCATGCTGTTCATTTTTAAGCTTGAGGAAAGTTTGTGTACATTTCTGAAGGTGTCTGGTAATGATCTGATACTCTTACATTTACACTCAAGACCTTTAGCCCACACAGCAGAATAAAAATAAGAGCAGACATTTATGTAACTCAGCTTTATTGCAAAATGTCCATATGGTAAGGACCCGAGTCTTTGAGATGATTTCTTCTGAGATCAGTACGCTGTTTGAGAGGTACAAGGTAGGTGCTCACCCAATGTTTCTATGGTGCCTTGCTGTAATTTCCTGCAAACTTATAATAAAGATGTTCAATAAACTACCATAGGGGCCACAACAATGTGAATTGAGGCAGATTTAAGTGGGAAGGCAATAGGTGTTGTGCAGCATAATGACGATTAACGTAAACTCTTGTGGCAATTGACTTACAACATAAGAAGCCTGTAACAAGACTCAAAAATGTCAACACAAATGATGGTGTAGATAATACTAGTTGTACATGTTTTAATTTATGTTATACACAACATACAAGTCAACTGCTAATTGTCCTGGAAACTAGAGTCAGATAGATGCATTTGAGAAGAGTTTATACACTGCAAAAACTCAAAATCTTAACAATTATATTTGTGTTATTTCTAGTTAAAATGTCTCATTTTTAGTCAAAAAAATCTCATTACACGTAAAACAAGACTCCTCACTGGAAAAAACAACAATTTTCACCTGTTTCAAGTAGATTTTCACTTAAAATAAGTAGAAAAATCTGCCAGTGGAACAAGATTTTTTTGCTTGTAATGAGAAGATAAATCTTGTCCCACTGGCAGATTTTTCTACTTATTTCAAGTGAAAATTTACTATATCTATACTATATCTACGCTATACTAGAACAGTAAAACTCCAGACCCAAACCTGATATAAGTGCAGTAGCAGGACTACAAAAGAACTGTAAACCTCATTAAACGGTGATGTAAAGAAGATTGGGCTAAAATGAAAACTCATTGCTCTATTAGCTGTTGCATCATGGGTTGTACCCAACCGTTCACAAAGAGTTTCTGCATTATGGTTTAGCTGGTGTTTTTAGATATTGGGTCAGTTTCATCTAAGGTTGTATTTACCTCACTGTAATCCTGACACGCACTAGATGATTTTTAAATTATCTTAATTTATACACAGATGCTTAAAAAGCTTACAACTGAAAGCAGAGTATGTTCTATGGCACGTCTGCATTTAAAAGGAATAAAAAAAATTCACATTATCTTTTCAATATAATAATGACAAGGAATGAGATTATACTGGCTAACAAGACAAAGTTATGACCAAGACATAAGATAAAAGGTTATTTCTTTAAAGATAAGAAAAACTAACTCACATATTTAAGCAATGTGGGAGCTTGATTTAGATGTGAAAAGAATAATCACTGCTAACCACGTATCCTTCAAGACAATGCTACAAGCAAAACACTGGGTAAAAGCTTACATTTATGAAGATAAGGGAAGTAGCTGGGACTAAAGCGAGATAAAAGCCTCTGAAAGAAAAGGGCTTTGTAAAATGTATGACTGTTTCTTAATGGAAGCAAAGTCTCTTCAGGGTTTAAGAGTTGAGGGATAACATGTAACAGGATTAAATGAATCTGATTATGAAGGGGAAAAAGCTGTAATCTGTTACAGTTACTGAAACAAGCACAGCAATCAGTTTGTTATTATTCGCTATGACCTTTGTTTGATATTGCTTAGTGGAAATAATGAGACATCTGCATTGGGAGAGCAAAGCGATTTGATTTGACAGAGTTTTAAATAATCTGACAAAACAGCTTTAACGACAAACTGCTGATATGAGTAATAATAAGTGATGTTACAACTGACTTCCTGCAGAAATGTTTAATTCCAAAAGCTAATGTATAGTTAAACTGTTCATCATGAGTTAAAGTAGCCATTCTTTTCAAAAAATAACGCCACTGTTCTACAATAATTCTGCTCTTTTCTGTTGTCCGTCTTTATTTATTTCTGGTATCCTTTATCAAAATTGTCAATTGAATCTGCATCTTTGAACTTTGCATCCAGAGCTATCAGTGGTCTTACATCAAAGCCATAAACACCATTAGTCATAGTTTATCTGCTCTGCACGCAATTTCAAACACCTGAGAAGCCAGAAAAATATTAAAACAATACTCCTGAAAGGCTTTTGACAACGACTATAATAGTGCTGGTTATCATGCAAGTGCATGAAGGCTGCAATCCAACTGACTGCATTTATCTGACAGCAAACAAATAAAAAGACAAAGCAATAACAGAAGCAGAACAACAACTATATATCCGATAATATACCACAGAGAAAAGGCTGGGAATGAGGGAGGAAAAAAAAGGAGATGATGTAATATTAATGCCTAAGTATTGGTCTTCACTTAATCCCTATTATGTGATAATGTCATTGTGAACGCGTTGGACACCACATTTACCTCCCACTCGTTCATTGTGCAGACAGACTCGGACAAAAGCAGATGCTGCTGCTATGAAGACAGAACGCTGAGAGCTCAGCACTTCCTCTCTCTGCTGTAATGGCAGGGTACACGGGGACGGTCTTTGTGGGTTTGAATGCGTCCTCTCCATCAGCATTATCACTATCATAGCTACAGCGGTGATTAGTGAACCTTTTATCTCTGTAAACATGAGATCAAACTTCATCAGATTTTTGCAGAAACTCTAAAAGAAGATAGAGAGAACAAAATTACACAAAACATTTTTTTCCCATATATTTCTAAAACGTTCTTTCATCTAAGCACTTTTTATGATTAGATGTTTTATTTCAAAAGTGTGACCAAGATAGACAGCTTAGGTCATGAGAGACATCAGAAATCTCCAGAGCAGACGCTGAGATCTGCCAGAGAGGTGATTTTGAAACACTCCAACTTTGTGATCATATGGCCCTTTTCCACTAGTACCTACTCTGTGCGCCTCTACTCGCCTCGCGCTTCTCCACTAGGGGTCGAGACGGGTAGAGGCGTGCCGAGTAGATACTTTTTCTGTAAATACTCTGCCGAGGTTCTAAGCGTGCTGAGTCGGCCCTGTATCTGACGTCATCACAATACACGCCGAGTAGGTACTAGTGGATAAGCGCCAATACAGTCCCAGATAAGTCCATGCTGTTACACTACATGGATCAGTCTGTCAGCATCCTTAGGTTGATCAGTAACTGATGAAAGTGGTTTATCCAAAATATTACCTGACTGTCTACTGCAATGTTGTTGCTGCTTAACCCACTTTCTCTAGCGGTTCAGTTCATGGACAGGTGTTTTAACTAGGGGTGGGCAAAAATATCGATATGGCAATATATCGCAATTTTTTTTTTTTTTTTTTTTTTTTTTTATATTTTTTATCCCCGATTTTTTTCCCATTATATCACCCAGTGCTCCTACCTAAGGGACAGTCCTGGGCATTGCCACTCTCTACCAACCCTGGGAGGGCCCTGCACTGAGCTCAGGTTTTATTTCACGTTTTATTTCATTGTATAATTTTTTTTTTTATATAACACAATTGCCTGTCCTTAAAAAATGAAAAATAATGGACAGAGGTTTATTTATTTATGGATTTATATCTATACTGACTGATCACTGTGCATGTCCTTGGTTTTAGTACCCATCTTTCTTGTGTTTATTATCATTTGCCACATAATTAATGCAACCTCATACTAAATTTAATGTTAATTTCATATGATGTAAATAATATGAAAAACATATACAAATATGTTGTAACTTTAGCTTGTATAGTTATGATAAAACATTGTTTTGACTCAGTTTGTCCCATGAATTGTCACTATAGTCTGATGAACGTGCAACTCGGATTTTAAGATCCATCACTATCATCTGATGTACATGTTATGTATCTGATACAACTTGGATTTTAAGATGTGTAATGCATTTTTAAATTTTTCGGTGAACTATGTAGAATATAATAATCGGGATATCGCATAATCGGGATATCGCAATGTGTATCGTATCGTGGCTCAAGTATCGTGATGCGTATCGTATCGTGAGGTCCTTCCCAATACCCACCCCTAGTTTTAACTGCTGAAGAACACTGAAGAATTAGAACAAATTGTCATGACACTGATCCAGCCAGACACACCCAAACTATGATACTACTACCACCATGTTATGTCTTAGTGGGGATTTTCTTCTTTCTTTCCATAGACTTATCTTTCCACATAATGCCTATGATTTAAAACAAAAGGATTGTTTTGTGTTTCCACTGATCTGCACTGACTTTGTAACCAAGGCTGTCGTTCTGCAACATGTATTCATTCCAACTAGCTTTCAGCCTTATTGACAAAATCTTCAGCAAACGTCAGATAGCAGCAATGTTCTCTGCACATCACTCTTGGTTGTACGGTCATAAATATTAGCCAGTGTGACATAGGCCTTTAGCTGTTACCATGCCGTCTATTAATTACTCACCTTGCTCTTGAGAGAGGCCACCATTGATGAACCACACAGCATAAGTACATTGGTGTGTTTGCTGTCCCTCACAGCGATGTATTCCTGTGTTAATAATGTACATGTTCCACCAATCCATCTGTCTTGTCTGTGCCTTATTGATAAATCTACCTGCACTCTAGGTTACTGATGACTGACCCCTTTAGTCTGTCTGACATCCAACAAAGAATACCACAAAAAATATATATGTTGCTCTGGCCCCTATATGCTGAGAGCCTGGAAGTCATGATAAGATTAAAGAAACTTCATGCTGATTGATTTACAATAAGTACCTGGATTGAAGATGAGAGATGCTGTGAAGAAAATGGAAGCAGATGTAGACTCTTACTCCATAACACACAAATAAGCATAAATCCAAACAGGGACGAGTCTTTGAAATACTGATGACACTACTTTTCAGAGCCCAGTTTTAAAAGTTTTATTGTATACAGTTTTGACACATCATAAGTATAGTATTTCCAAGGGTGAAAACTGGGACACTATAAAGGAGAATGTTTCCAACATTAGTTCAGCAAGCTTAGGGTCTCACAAAGCTCCTCACACGTAGACCACTGCTCTCTCTTCTACTTTCACCTCTAGACTCGGTTCCTGTCCATGTCTTCAGTTGGTGTGAGAACACAGCACTCCCTCTTCTCACCATTGCGTCCATCTTTACTCCGTCTGGTCTGCCCTCACTAGACGCTGCCATTTGTTTCCTTACCTCCTCTTGCCTAAGCTCACCACAGCATTCAGACCTCTTGGAGCACTTACATCATTACATAACATAGTCTTGCCTTACCATGATGACACGTATTGCTTCTATACTTTATAGAGCAATGAAAAGATGCAAACTCTGTTGCTGATTCATATTTGAAGCTTATGGTACTTGAATACTTTCATATTGGCAACATAAACATCAACCTGACACATAACATGGGGATGTTTGGAACCCTGATCTGTATTTTCCTGACAAGTATATGTTATCAGGGAGAAATGTCACACAAGGAGCACAGATGATGATACTCTGGACGAACGGGGTTATTTCTAGTTAACTTTTCCCTACTTTCAAGCCAAGACTACATGTATAAATTATTACTTGGATCATTTTCATTTTTATAATGTATATTAATTCAATTCAATTCAATTTCATTTCATTTATATAGCGTCTATTACAACAGAAGTTGTCTCTAGGATCTTTCCAGAGACGCAGAACATGACCCCCGAGCAATTATTACATAAACATAACGTAAACAATGGCAGGTAAAAACTCCCCTAGTGGGAGAAAAGAGAGCAGACCAGGGGCAGACCAGCACAACAAACTACAAGAACGATGGACAACAATGATGGCTATGAGATACTTATAATAAATAATAAATGGTAGAGGAGAAGAGAAGAAGGGAAGAGGAGAAGAGAAGAAGGGTGAGGGGCACTGCCCAGTGGATCATGTCTGTGCCCCCCTGCAGCGTAGGCCTATAGCAGCATATTAGAGTAGTTTGTTTTTCACTTTACTTTCTTTTGTTACTCGTACATGTTCAAGATTAAAAGAATTGATTAATTCATTAATATTATAATACCTTTATGTTACCTAATATGTTATCATTTATCAACTATGTTGCCAATGAAAGCACTCTGCAGGAGGTGTTTTACACAATTTAAGCCTTAATTGAATGGTTTTTTTTTTTGTTTTTTTTTTATACACTATCCTATTTCAGATGCTGTTGTAGAGCCAAAGAAATATAGGGAGCAGTTATGAAGTCAAGTCCCTTGGCACGTGAAAAAAACATTTCACAGCTGTAGAATTTGTGCTCTCTGATGTAGGCTGCATAAACCGAAATCAGATAGCCTAATATTTATTTTTTTTGTGGCCCTGGTAGCCTTTATTCAAGTTGTAGACAGGAAGGGGGTAGAGAGAGAGAATGGGAATGACATGCAGCAAAGGGCTGCAGGACAGGACTTGAACCTGCAACCACTGCAGGAGGACTGTAGCCTTAGTACATAGGCTACTTGCTTAAACCACTGTGCCACCCAGCGGCCCGAATATAGTCTCATTTGCACTGTTTGGACCAATTTCATTTACAGCTCGATCGTGGCAGAACATACGACATTCTAAACTTTAGTCATTGTCTGTGCAAATTCTTTGGGGGGATTCTGTTTCAAGTCAACTGTTGGTCTGAAAGACAATGTTTCGAGTTCCTGGCAGGGGCGCCGGATTAATTTCAAAAGTGCGGGAGCCAAAAAGTGTGTGCGCGCGTGCGCGCGTGCGCGCGTGCGCGCGTGCGTGCGTGCGTGCGTGCGTGCGTGCGTGCGTGCGTGCGTGCGTGCGTGCGTGCGTGCGTGCGTGCGTGCGTGCGTGCGTGCGTGCGTGCGTGCGTGCGTGCGTGCGTGCGTGCGTGCGTGCGTGGCAGTGTAGCTTTACCTGTCTCTAAATTCACGACAACAATCTTCCACGCAGTCGGAGCCAGCACTAGGCTGTTTCTGTTCAGTGCCGGCGGTTTCCACAGTCTCAGGGGGCACAGAGCTGCTACTGTGGGGTTCTTCTGGCTGCTGCTGCGCTGGTTTTGGGGCTGAAGGGCCGGGCTCTGAAGGAGTTGTGGATGTCAGGGATGTTACGCTGAACTTCAATTTTGTTTGACTCTATTTTCCTCTCTTACTGTATGCACTGGCTCTTTGTGCTCTTTGATTGGATTAAAATGTAAACATTTGTTTGTTTTACCTAATAGGAGGGAATGATTTAAATGTCTTTTTACCGTAAGTGTTGCAATATAGGGGCATTTGAGGAGTGATTCACGACTTAAGGCTGATTTATGGTTCCGCGTTACAGCAACGCAGAGCCTACGGCGTAGGGTACGCGGCGACGCGCACTTCCGGCGCCACTGGTTCCTGGCCCTGCTGTCCAAGACACGAAACCGGATGCAAATTGCAGCATACACATTCAATTTTACTTCATTTAAAAAGGACCATATAGTCCCCATTCTAATTGCAGACCAGAGGAATGTTGTAAAAGATGTTAATTTTTTAATTAAATTACATTAAATGCTCGCAATATCATTGCAGTTACATTAGCTTTAAATAACACTACATCTTTTTACTTTTTGGAAGTACTCACAAAGATAACCCCAACTTCTTTTGAAAGAGTCAGTTGGACAACAAGACTTTTCCCATTTTAGATGCATTACCCATCATTTTACGCCTATCTAACAGTCGGTCATCGATTCATGTGCATTTTTGCAACTCTATGGGAATACCTGAATATAATTACATCTATGATGACAACACAAACATTTGCACTGTGCTGTCACAAAGTCTAATAGATAATGAAGGAACCCTTATAGCATAGCAACACTATTTAGTAATGTAGATTAATTTAAGATGAAATTCATATGTTGTTCCTTACAGCACTGTGCTGCAATAACAGTAACTTCTGAATCCTCCTGAGAAGCATATACTTCATCTACTACAGTTACAGCATTCCTCCATTCAGCATTCTTTTGCAAGCCTGATTACATCCTTGGTAAATATCATATTCACATGCATCATTATAGGATTTAAAGTTGAAAAATTATGATTTTCAGTCATTGTAGCCTCAGTAACCTCAAACAAGCAGCCACTTTGTCTTTTTCTGCACTCTTAAACCTAAACTGTATCTAAATCTCTACCATTGTGAAGAGGATTCTTTCCACGGATGTGATTCCCAGGATACGAAAGATTCACCAATGTTGCATATACTGTGGACTGAGGGTCATACATAACCCTCAGTCCACAGGGTTATGTATAAACCTATTATTAAACCTATTTAACTTACTTATATTACATGTACTGTAAAAGTACATCTGAATGTGTGGAGGTCAGAACGTACGGCCGAATTGCAGAGACGGCAATAGAAAAACCGGCAGAGACAAGAGCTGACCTTGACAAACGCAGAGACAGATGTTGAGATGGAGAGCAGCAGGAGGAAGAAGGGAGGAGAAAATGAATTTAGCACAGACAAATGCATGAAATAGGGGAGCAGATGGATAAGAGAAAAATGTGACACGTAGGAGGCAAAATGCAGCAATAACTATCCTGATATGTGTTGTATCCAGCCATGAAGATTTTGTTTTATGATTTGAAACATCACTGGGGGTTTGGAAAATGTAATTTTTCAGTTCTAGAAAGAATAAAATAAAAAAAGATCTCTGACACTACTAAGCTTACCCACAAAGCACACAAAGCAGAAACTATATGTATTGATGGGATTAATGGATCATATATTCCATAAATGTTTCCAACCTCACCACTTTAATGAACCAACTTATAATTTGTTCCCAAAGGACCTCACTGAAAAATTGCAAGCCAAAAGTGTATTGATACTGCTTAGATGCATTTATGGAGAACAAATATTTACACCAGAAGAGTTTTTCACACAAACTTTTTTTTTTTCGCCATTGTAGCATGCAGGGACAAAAGATTTTAGTTCTTCCCGGGACTACCACAAATGCTTTCTTTAACTACCTGTAATGGAAGATCACTACACGGACCTGTACATTTCACATCGACTTAGAAACAGAGATAATGAGGTGTTTTAGATGGTAAAATGTTCGCAGGCCCCTTTTCCTTTTTCAAGTTCAACTGTCGGTTGCTGCTTTTGAATGTGAGGCAGTTTCGAGCTGATCCGGTCCACTTCAACTCCTGGTAACACTTCCAAATACATTTTCTGAAGTGAATGTCATGATTGAGAAATCAAACTTTTGAACAATAATACAGGAAAACAGTCTTAAAAAACAAAGACTGAGACCGCTTTTTTCATGTAAAAAGGGAATGAACCTCATCTGTTGGGTTGGGGAGTGGAACATGTCACAGCCACTGATTATGAGCAAGGTCAATCTGACATCACCGAAACCTTAATATGCTTTTCATTTTTCATAGCTTTTAGTTTTCTAATATTGAATCACTTTCTAGTTCAAACTGAAGAAATCATATAATTTTTTTCTTCGTGAAGCCGAGTAGTTCTTCAGTAATCCTGGTTTTAACCACAGGGAGCGTTCCCAGGGATAAGGGACTTTTGGAGCAAAGCAAGAAGAAAGAAAGAAAATATTAAACTGAAAAATGTTTGAACAATCACATATATATCTTATATCTTATAAGACAAAAAAAAAACGGAATAAAAATCTGATACAACTTTAGAGTTTTCTACACCGATTGTCTCCGAGACTTCAGGCAACTGTAGATGTGCAAACAATCTTATTGCTATTATTTAGCATCTTAAAAAAAACAACTTATGTTCAAAATAGTAGGGTAAATTATAGGTTCAAAATAGTGGGTACATTTGGTCAGCGTGTTATCTTTCATAATAATAAGAATAATAATATTGATTGTTTGTTTAGACCTGAAAGAGGCGACAGTTGTGCAGGGGAACAAGGAGTAGAGCAGTTAAATGGATCAGATATTCACAAGCAATTCACGGCAGATAAATTCAATGAATAGAGAGGATTTTTTTAGGGGTTTTAATCATATAGAGGAATCTCTTCTTTTCAACAATTTAATCAAAACCCTCATATGTTAATACTTTTTTTTAAGAAGTATAAACATGATTAAAAAACGATCTGGTGAATGCAATAGCAATGAGATTTTTCTTTCCACCATATGTATTATTTTATCTTTCTGTTCTTTTCACATTTTTCTATTAATGAATACTTCCACAACCCAACCTGTAATACTTTAAAAAGAAACAGGGGACACATCTCTGGATGAATACAGTTTCCATTCTCATAACAGTGTAAACCTACACAAGTCTGGTTGAGGTGGATGAGAAAAGCAATCTGTCTTTGCGAAGCCCTGCTTAACATGACCTACGTCTGAGTATATTTTACCTCCCACCAACCAATTTTGTGCTATGTCGGCCTGCATGTCGATCTATCTGTCTGCCTGTCACAATACATCTCAGTCTCATCCCTTGAGGAGCTGCGGCCCCGCCGGTCCAGGGATCTTTCCAGATCCTGTCTCATTTTGTTGCTTGATAAACAATTTCAACTGAATGTTGTTTCATATCAGCTGATTAAAAGTTGTCTCCAACATGCTTCATGCCAAATCCAGTTATCATCTCTATGACTTTCTTCCATCATCTACTCAGTATTCAATACTATAAAAGTCAAATCTGGCTTCCCAAAAGATAACTCTTTTCTTATTTCTTTTATTTATTCCCTCTCTCCCCTTCTACATGCTACTGCTTTTTGCATGTTGTTAAATCTATTATTGACAATGAAGCTTTTCTTTGAATGTTCACAGTCTGTCAGGAATACGAAGGTGTCATGAGGAAGGATATGGACCTAATGGCACTGGGACAATAAATAATAAAAAACACAAACAACAAGGATTTCTCCTTCTTTCAAAGGAAGAATGGCATTCTGCAAGACACAGATGGAAGTGAAAGGAAGAATTAAGAAAAAAAAAACATAGCCCAGAGAGATAAAGAACTGGGTGCTAGAAAGTGTCAACAAATGAGGAAATACAATGACGTAAACACAAAGACAAAATAAAGGGAGCGGTGCAGGAGAGGACAACAAAGCGAAACGCATTCCCAGTGGTGCTAACATGTTCAGACTTAGTTTAGAGCACACACACACACACACACACACACACACACACACACACACACACACACACACACACACACACACACACACACACACACACACACACACACACACACACACACACACACACACACACACACACACACACACACACAAAGCTAACAAGTGAAAACCCTCTGAGCAGAAAAACTGTGATGTCTCTTGTGGCAAGTTGCAAAAAGCTTTCTCTTCGCTTGTGTCTCACCCTTCCTTTCTCCTCCGCTGGCTTCCAAATCCCCCCCCCCCCTTTTCCCTGCTGCAGTGGCCACTATGTTCTCTCATCCATCCATAATCCTAAGCACATCTCCCTCTTTCCCTCTCTAATCATCCTTGGCGCCTACTTAGCTCTCCTCTGTTTCTATCCACATATTCATTAGTGTTGTTGAAATAACTGAGGTGTCACTGCTACTTTGTTCCTACAGGACCTGACATATTGGATTTTGGAAGAACGTGTGACTTCCACACGGTGCTGTTCTACAAGCGATAATGTCTCTCAACTTCATTTGAGCATTTCTTTTGGGTGGCTGAGTGAGAAGAATGTTGTGGTAAGATGAGTAAGAAAAGGGAGAATTTAAAAGAGCTGGCAGCAGATAATGCAGTGTTGGGCCACAGTCCTGTGTTGAACATGGGAAGACTTGATTTCAGCTCTGAGGCCTAGTTCTGAGGCCTAACTCTGAGGCCAGCCTTGATTTCTTACAGCATGGTTCGAAACAACGGAACCTCCATAAGGACTCAAAGCCCCAGCAGGCTTTGCAGTTACGGCCCTTCGTGATAAGGAATAGCCTCCTCATTGGTCATAGACCCCAAAACGCAGGAGGGGCCGTCATCGATTTATGGCAGCCCGGGTCCGGCTATAAAGAGCTGGCTACCCCCTTTCTCTCTCTCTTCCTCCATTTCTCTCTTTTCCTCTTCTCTTATTTCCAAGATCTCTTCTTCCTCTGACCTGTCCACTGTCCCATGGAGTTCTCTGTGAGCTATGACAAAGGCCATAGATCCTATTTTAGCATGAAGACCTACTAGCTATGGGCCGGCCTTCTCCATTATTGTGCCTGAAGAAGCGTCTTGAAATGGCAACCATAGCCTGCAGCGCTGCAACGAGTGACCAGCAAATGTTCCGAGCCCCAGATGAGCCGAACGAGGGACCCTTGCATGCCCTGACATGAAAACCTTCGGACCGACCGGGAGCTGAAGGAGGCCCAGCTGCAGTACCCATGCATTCCTCTCATCCACACTGAGATAAGGATAGCAGGAGAGCCAAGGACTGCTGACCAGCCAGACCAAGGAACACATTTAACTAGTTTAGTTTCACGTTGTGAGCCGGACCGCTGATCCCGTCACAACTGTGTTTATTAGCTTAAGTGTGTTTGTTTATTTTATTGTTTGTCTACTGCTGCATCCACATTGCTGGATCTTCATGATGTGTTCTTATACAACAGAAAACAAAGCCCTTCCTCATTTCCCAGTTGAATGACCAGAGCGCACAAAGTTAGTTTCACATTGGTGCGTCTCTGTGTGGGAAACATCAGAAGAACTTGGTTTTCTGGTGGTGAAAAGTTATTCTAGTGTCTTGGGTTTTACTTTCTTCTCTTTTTCTCTAATTCTCTCCTACTAACCCCTGCACACACACACACACGCACACACACACGCACACACTCACTCTCATCTTGGCTATAAAGCCTCCGAGTTAGTTTTTCACTGGTTGAGAGGAAATCTCGTCCATTTTGAATCAAACGAGACTTAATTACCACGTGACTTTGTCAGCCATCCATCTTTCTTTTCTTGTGTATGAACAGCCATCGTGACACACACACACACACACACACACACACACACACACACACACACACTCACACTCACACTCACATCTTTATAAACCTAAAGTTGTGTTAATGTTTAGTTAATTGTTGTGTAATTGTCGTTTGTGTAGTTTAGGCATCTGAATTTATCCCAAGTGTTGTTTCACTATCTTTTAACACTTGTGTAAATAAATTCTGATTCATTTGACTGAGAGAAGTTGTTTGTGTTTATTTTATACATATTTGTCACAGCTGCTGGTTGCAAAGGTCTGTGCTCGGACTCCTTCCTTCACTGTTATTCTGTAACGCCACCCCTGGCAACAGGCTGGCACGTATGGAATAACAGCTGCTTTGAGACTGATTTTGCTGTTCAGTTATTATTTTCCCCGTTGGTGGTGCCCCGTTTTGGTGGATTCATTTTGATCATTCATTTTGATAAGTCATCTTTTTTATTAATTATAAATAACTATCGTAAGACAATTATAAATAACTCTCTAATAACTAAACCAGCACCACCTTTGTGGCACAACATTGTGTTTTTGTTTGTTTTTTTCTAAACAAACAAACATACATCGACTGCTGTTTTCGTCACATTTCATAAGTAAATGCATATGGATGGATAATGCGTAGCTGGCATTTAAGTTTTTCAAGAATAAAACTTCACACATCAATAGATTAATAAACATGACTCACATTTCACTTGTCATCCATATGCCAATAATAACATGTCTGGTGGGTGGCACTGTCATGAAAAATGAAAAACCAGAGTCCTGGCACCCTAACCCAGTCCTGAAATTGCAGGCTCCAGTTCTTTCACTTTATGCTACTCTAAGATATATGAACACGCTGCACTAAAATATGGAGAAGAAGACTCATGATGGAGCTTCTTTTCCGCTTCCACTGTCTCTATATTTTTTGTTTGAGTGTTATAAATGTGTGTGCTTTCAAATCAGTTCACCCAAATGAGTTCATTTGTTGACAGGGGCAAACAAAACTGTGAGGTGCACTGAAGGTGTTAGACTTAGTATGGAGTATTTCCAGTAAAACGATTGTTGGGGATCAAATTTGATTATTTTAATAATTCTAGGTCACATGAATCGACTCACAAGAATGAAGTTTATGTCCTTTTTGCAGATTCAAACTTTAAGTCCTTCTAACACACCAATCTTTGAATAACGTCTGCAAATCTGGCATGCTTGCCATTCTTCCAACTTATTATTTAATCTGCCCTTCTTTCTTCTTGCATCCCCGTGTCCTCAGCAACACCAGAAAAAACTGAGACTGTCAAATCTTCCTCTAAAGAGATGATGGGTGTTTGTTTGTGTGTGAGTGAGTGATAAAGAAGACACATCAATGCAAAATTTCAGGAGGTTAATCCAATGAAAGTCACGTTTGATTAGATATTTTACCGTTAGTTATATGAAATGCCTCGATGAAAGTATATTATGAGGTCTTGATTACAAGGTCAGTTACTTTGGCAGAGATTTAAAGAGATGAACAAAAGAAACAAAAACCCAGAAGTACAGAAATAAAATCCAAGGCTGCAGAAGAGAAAGTCCTTTGAATTGAAAGTTGTTCACATGCTAGTCTTTCAACTTTTATGGTGAAATATATTTAGTTTCAAGAAACATATGCTTTTAAAATGTACACCGTTGTCTCGCCTAAGGACTTCTTACTTAAGTGCACTTCATAGTTGTTGTGCCTGCGCAGAGTTCAACCAGCCCACAGGGAGCTCAGAAGTGTCTGTGTGTACGGACCTACTCACTGCAGCCAGCGTTTGTCTTTATTCTCGCCATTATTTTTCATTATCTGGGGACAACTGCAAGCAAAAGACAACTGTGAATTCTGGGAAGCGCGCTCACACAATTACATCAAATCTTGTTTAATATTTTAGGATTTATGTTGGGTTAATGCCAGTCTTCTTTTGTATAACTGTGGCATTAATTGTTGAATAGTTTTACATTAAGACTTTCTTAACTGCTAGTGTAAATAATTTAAATTCGATTTTAGAAAGTCTAAAAATAGATTACACTTTTGCTGTCCCTCAGTTTTGGAGGGGGACGCAGATCTTGGACTTTACATTGCTTAAACCACTGCACACCACAGCATTTACAGAAGCACGTCAGGGTCAGTTTATGTTTCATTTGACGGAATATCTGCTCACTTTGTCATCCCCCTCTCATGTTCCTGCATCCCTACTGTCGAAAGTAACTTTAGAACCCCGTCCTCGCTGTCTCTTGTAACAACACATTTTGCTGCTGTAGACTCTGTCAGCCAGGTCTTGGTAACTCTCAGGGCTCAACACTAAACGGAGTGAAAAACAAAAAAAAGGAGCAAAACTCTTGTCATCCCATACGTGACAGGAGTATCTGACAAACTCAGATTTTCTCTAAATGTAACACTTTGGTCCATTTCAAACCTAACACCACCCTCGAACAGAAACTGCTTTCACCTAAAGGATAAAACACCCAAACAGATATGAAGTACAGCGGTGGACCTAAACAACATAGGAGAGGCAGCTCGCCAGGCCATGTTTCAGCGGCTCACCTGCACGTCAAGGATAACAAGCACTCTGTTGAGGACAACGGCATACAGGTTTACGACGGAAAACATATGGTTCGAAAGAGAGGTGAAAGACGACACCCATGTCGAGAGGCTGGTCCCACAGGAGTGATGGGAGGGTCGGTGATTTACATGCACCCTCAACAGTTTATAAGCTCACAACTCCCCACCAGTCTATTTGAACTGGTGATGCCCTCTGGATGGACGTGAAACATCTTCCAAAACAGAAAAGTCCAGGGGCCTCATGTACAAAGAGTGCGTGGATTTCAACGTGAATCCATGCGTGGAATTCTTGCGTACATAAAGAAAATCCAAAACTGTGCGTACGCCCAAATCCATGCAGGTTTCTTTGAACATCACAATCAATGTGGCTGCGACTGTATATGCGGGAGCACAACACTCCGCCCTGTCTCCTCCCACGAGTAGAACCATTTGAATATGATAATGAGGATAAATATCCACAAAAAACGCTCATCCTAACAAGGAACTTGGAAAAACAAGTAAAACAAATTTAAAAAAACATCAGCCGTGAGCTGGAGACAGTCCTGTCAGAAGTTGAGGCCTGGAAAATGTATTTATTTGGGGGCATTTCTTCCTATTTTTTTTTTTTTATTTCTTCATGTATTGTTGTTCTTTGCTTTGTGTTGCGTTCCGGGAAGAGTTGTGGTCTTATAATGTTTTTAAGAGTTTGTAAATGTTAATATTTAGCGTTAGTGCATCATTACACTCTCCTTTTCTTGTTTTTATTTTAAGAACCGACACCATAACTTAAATTGGTGGGATGAAAAACGGCTCCTCGTTCCGCTTTATTGTCACGTGTATTGTATACTAACGGATTAAGACCAACGTACACGTGCATTGAGTCTGGATTGTGGACGTCCACGATCACCTCTCTCATAACAATGTGAACAACATAAACTTATATTTAATACATGAAGCATCACGATCTGATTCCTCTGCTGCAGAAATAAAGACAACTTGTGCCAACGTGATTATCGAGGTGCAAACGTGAGAAATAAAGAGCAAAGTTGCTGTAACTCGGAGTGTTGCATCCGCAGGAGGAGAAACCGGTCTTAGTCCCGGTCTCCATCACAACAGAAACACATTCTGGAGTCCTGCAGCACCTGCAGCTGACTTGATATGAGACTCTGAGAGTAGCCTAAACATTCAATAACAACTTTATTCATTCATTGCTGAGTCACATCAGTTCGTATGAACCAACCTTTCAGTGAGATGTTAGTTTTATTTTAAAAAGACAACTTTAGAGAACCGGTTCTTTGCAAAATGTGTTTGAATGTTTGTCTGTTCAGACACAGTTATGGGATATTTTAGGGTCTGGAGTACTCCTCCCATACAGTTGTCATGGCGACTGAGAGATGTCCGACCTGTCAGCAGCTCCAGCTGAGAGCATCATGTTGGTCTGAACCGGAGCAGCTGGTCCAGTTCAGGGCAGAGATCCAGAAGATCCTCTTGGTACCTAAACCAGCAGATGATCCAGTCTTAGTCCTGGACCAGCAGATCTACGTGGTCTCTGAAGACTCTCCTGATCCTGCATCAGCAGTGTGCTCACAGCCAAGGCTGCTATTGTGATATATTGTGATTGACAGGTTCCACCGTCGAGCTCCTACGTTCGTATGTCCATGTGGTTGATTGTGAGATTGTTGCAGTTCCACTCTTGTGTAACTTATCTGGTGATGTCGGGACTGTCATGTCCTTCACGTGTGGTCATGAACTTATTGTTGACTTCGCGTTTCCTCATAGTCTGGACTTAACTGCATCACCAGGGAGTGTCGCCAAAAGACAAAACCTCAGAAAAGTACGTACGCCAGGCATGATGTGTGCGTGAAAGACTTTTCACGTTCAAATCACTTTTTGAACATCCGACCGTGAGCGTAGAAAGTGGCGTATGCACGTTTTGTTGTGCGCCGCACTCTTTGTACATGAGGCCCCAGCTCCTTTGATTCAAGGTTTTTTTTTTTCTTGGTTGTCTTGACAAAGGCCAAGTTTGGATATCAGCAGGTATGAAGTCATGGCTTAATGTGCTGGTGCTCTTCTTATTTTTCACTTGGACTCAGTGGACATTTTCTCAGCACTCTTTTGCCCCTTTTTCAGCGACTGTGCATTATGAAGACTCCTTAGTTTATCTTGCCTGGAAATATGGAGAACTCTGACTTACAACATTTTCTTTAACGTCAGGTCAATCTTTTCTCCTTTTGGGTCAATAATGTAAAAGCTCTGTCAAAATGTCTAACATTTCTCAACGAAAGCTGTTTCCACAAAAGGAACACAATGAAAATGGCCCGAACTCTGAAGGACATTACTTTTTTTTTTTTCTTTTTTCTGCATTCTTGCACGTTTTGGTGTAGCTCCAGAGGTTTTCAGACTCTTCCAATGCCTTGTCTTGCAAATAGGTCCTGTTTCTGTTCCCTCATACATCCTTTGTAAGCTGAAATCCTTTCAAAAAGAAACTCATTGTACCCAGCCAAACAAGTGATGGATACTTTAATATCGAAATGTTACAACACACACACACACACACACACACACACACACACACACACACACACACACACACAATGGCTTTGTCAATTAATAATGTGTTTTGGTCCCATCCACTGAATGCTAACATGATAGACTTAAGTGGAAAAAACCCTCTTCATTCACAAACTGTTCAGTGATGTCTGGGAGCTATGGGGCCAAAGAGGGAAATAGTGATTGAGGGTGAGAATAAGGGAGGGAAGATGCCTAGAATGGGGCATCAAGAGAGGTGAGACACTGACGAAAAACATGTTTATATTGCTGCGAGGAGAGGGGATATTAGATACAAATTATTCATGTGCCTGCTCCACTTCACATCTCATCACAAGGGTTCATTTGTACCTTGAAGACAACATCAGCTCAGAAAAAGAAGAGTACAGTGTGACAAGCATGCTGAGGGAGAGTAGACTTTGGAAAGTCCGATATAACAGCACATTTACCATGTTCGTTGTTAGATAAGGTGTGTTATCATTAACTGGCTTACACTTATATAGCGCTTTCCAGCTGTACTCCTACAGCCCCAAAGCGCTTTACCCTGTAGACATTCACTCACCCACACACGCACAAATTCACACACCGGTTGTCTGCGGAGCTGCCATACAACAGTGCTCGCCTGACAACCGGGAGCAACTGGGGATTCAGTGTCTTGCTCAAGGACACTTTGGTGGACAAAGGAAGAACTAGGGCTCGAATCACTGACCTTCAGGATCATGGGGGAACGCCCCACCAACTGAAGGCTGAATTAAGGTTCTGCGTTACACCAACGCAGAGCCTACGCCGTTGCCGTGACGCCGTCGTGAACCCTTCGGACTTCGTCACTCCGTCACTCCATTTCCCCGCGGTGCAATACCCCCCCAGAGCGCTAGTTAATACTTTGTTTATCTCCCGGCTTTTCCGGTCACAGTGAATCAAAGAGATAAGGACAACTATTGTGCAAAAAACCAAAACGACCCAAAAAAAAAAAATCACACACACACACACGAAGAAAAGAGCACTGAAAGTTCTCTACTGCTTCACGATCTGGAACCGGAAATGCGTTGCTACCAAGCAAAACAATCACAGCCCTCTCGGTCTGCGTTGGGTCTGCGTTGGGTCTGCGTCGCCTAGACGCGTAGTTACATTTTTTGGGAGGTGCACGTCAGGCTATGGCGTAGGCTACGGAGAGACTCCCGCGTAGCCGCGAACCCTACGGCGTAGGTTTAACACAGAACCATAATTCAGGCTTTAGCCACCTAGCTCCAATTTAAAAAAAAAAAGAAAAAAAAAAAAAAAAAAGAAGACAATTAAAAGTACAGAATATAAAATGTTAGCACAAGTTTTGGCACCTAGTTTATGTAGGCGGTACAAGTGACATACAGATGAAGAAAGCAGGATGCTGCTTATTGTTCACAGCTACAGCCACAAATGAAACAGTTCTGGGTCCATATGAGCATTTTAACTCCATGTCAGAGAAGCTCTCCCTCCACAGTACAGCAACGGACGTGCTTACATGGCTTAAAACAGGCTGAAAGCTATGGTAATATACAACATCTGTTACAGATTTCTCTTATGTCATTCTTTCTGCACATGCATTACAACGTCATTAAATACAGATCCTGGCTGCTAACAATGACCAAGTCAGCAGCTCTAACTGCTCTGTCTCCATGTTGCTGTAAACTGCCATTAAGGCACGACTGTGAGTTTAAATTCATATGATGATCATAGAATATCAACCCAGAAACCCAAATCATAAAGCAATTCTGTGCATCTGCATCATTATTTCCACGTGTGTTTAGTTTTATCCATCCACATTAGACAGCAAGAGTTGCATTTAGAAGCTGAAACAAGCTTCTTGACAAAAATATTATAATAATATTTTGGTCAGGGTCAAACCATCCGGTTCCAAGCGTAAACACAGCAACATTTTTACATGTGGACATAGCCTCATTTAGCTGCCAGCATAGTTTACTATGCAAAATCTGCATTTGTCCACAGAAAAAAAAAAAAAAGCTGTAGTTTCAAAATAAAATGGTAAAACTTGAGGCATTTTCTCGGGTTCAAAATAGGTTACCTTTAAAAACCGTGAAATGCTTAGAGTTGCCATAACACCATCACAAATGGTTTAATCTGGCTCTTTAAAGGAGCTTGAGGCCGGATTGTGGCAAGATTTATGAAAAAAATCCGTATACATTTTAAGTTTTCTAGTAATAATGTCAGATGAAGCGTTCCAAACCCAAAAGAATGTGTATAGTGTATCTCTCCTTTGCCTTGAACAGGCTGTGTGCTGCTAAATATGCTGCAATTCGGTCCCGAATTTCCCGCGCTGGGCTGCGGATGTGACGTCACATGACGCTGCATGTGCGTTCTCCCCGTTCTCCCGTGCCGGCTTCACTGTTGGCTGCAGTACCCCCGACGGCCGTCGTGGTGAAGGGTGGCGCTAGAGAGTCTCATTTATATTATATATATATATATAAGAAGCTGAAGGAGATGGCTGCTGGCGTTAATATGTGGACTGCCAAGACAGAAACCTGGTTCCAGCTGCAACCTGCCCCAACATCTTATAACTACTACTACTACTACTACTATTACTACTACTACTACTACTGTCATTTAGCAGACGCTTTTATCCAAAGCGTCTTACATCATGGAGCAATTAGGGTTAAGGCCTTGCTCAGGGGCCCAAGGTGGCTCATCTTGGTTGCCATTCTGGAGCTTGAACCTGGGTCCACTTCTGTAGCCACTAGACTACCACCCCCCGTATAAAATTCACTCACTGCCGTCCCGCCCCCTGTTACTAGCATGTGGTTAGTTTTGTTTATTTAAAGACATTAAAAAAAACATTTTTTTTTAAATAAGTTTCTCACATAATCAAACAAGAGGGATGAAAGTGAAACTTTTGACACCGTCATGTAGGTTTTTTTTTTTATTTTACTTTCTTTTTTTGGTGAGGGAGATTAATAGCTGAGAAAGTAAAAGTTGTATATAGAAGGTCATTTTTGATGAAGAGAGGCGCTGGGAGACATGCTAGCTTGGTTGACAGATGTGAAACTGAAACCATGTTTACACCCAGGAAATAGAGAGGTGGAGAGATGGAAAGACAGAGACGGATGGAAAATCTAAGATAAGTTGGCATTGAAGGGCAAATGCAGCAGGCAGCTGATCAATGGGAGATGACTAATAAAGACTCTGATTGTGTGTACCACATCAGTGTGTGTGAGTGTGTGTGCCGTATGTTTGCAAGCAGAGTGTAACCTGACAAGCACACAGCTCTGTTTAATGAAGACTGAACAGTTGCTTCTGGAGGACACTAACTGCATACCGCAGAGTCAATGAGAAAACACACTTAACAGATCACCACCTCAAACGATGCAGATATATGTACATCATAGTAGCACATCCGCTTTTTCTCAACACTCCTACTCTCTTTTTTAACTTTTACACACACACACACACGGCAGGAGTGCTCTAGTGGACCTCCACTTTAGAGACATTTGAATAATTCAACGCAATTAATTCTAAGACGTCATCTCCTGGTTCTTTCTACCATCAGTTTTTTGTATTTATGAGTTTTTCACCTTTTGTTTTTCATGGTTACTTCTTTTACTTCAGTATTTTGAGTGAAGAGCAAGGGACTCTTCTGGACAACTACCTAGTTAACCACATTATCAGAGGTTACACATTTATTATTTTTATAACGTACATATAATTACATTTGGTGTTCTCAAAGCCTCATGCTGTAATTGGTGTACCTATCTTAAAAAAATGTAGCTCTTTGGCAGCAAAGTGCTTGAAATTTTTTAAGTGACAACAGCTCTTCACAAGACCCAATATACTGTACTTACTCAAGGATTCAAGAGCTTTAAGAAGCAATAAAAAAACATAACAAAACATAAACATGCAGAACAATAGATGCAGCAAATCAGGACACAAGAGAATGAGCCTAGACAAGGAGTAGAAAGCTTTCGAAGTAAAACAGGAAGATAGCCAAAGAGCAACTGTAACAACTAAAACCCTAACAGACTAAAACCGAATAAAGCAAGAAAACTGTCTAAGAACTTAAAATGATAATCATGACAACTTTTGAATAAAGTCAACAAGTGTGAATGCAAATTCAATTTGTGCTGAAAGTCACTTCATTTATATAATTTGTTCAAAACCTGTTTACATTTATTTTACTCAACTCCTGTGAACATAAATCTGATGCTACTTGCCTAAAAGGTCATGTTTTATCTATCTGTCCAAAGGACATTTTACCAGAAGCTTTTGCTTGTTTATATTCTTATTGATGAATTTGAGTCTTTTTTTTTTTTCTCAATGATTCACTTCCAACAGTGGAGACCTCCTCAGTCCTCCACTTTGCTCACACAGTGATGGATGGTGTGATCTGACACTCATGTACCCTGACCTTAAAGTTCACCTTCAATCTCTTTTGAAGTTGTCCTGGGCTCTCTGGTTACCGTGCGTATTATCTGTCTCCTCAATTTGCCATCGGTTTTCCTCTTGCAGCCTTGTTCAGGGAGGTTGACTACAGTCCTGTGATCCTGGGGTCATCCTTAGAGGGAAAGGTGATGTTGCTGGATTCTGTCTATAGATCTATTGAATTGGTTGTTTCATGCTTGTCATCATGAATAGGTCAAACATGCCCAGAGCATCATGGCCAGTGGTGTTCTAAGCAGAATATATATATTTTTTAAATGATAGACAGGTGTTTTTAATGTAAACATGTATTTTTGGACACATTCTTCAAAGGCTTCACTTGGCTCAGGGGTCACGAGTTTCATTCTGTAGAGGTGAGAGTAAAAGGAAGCCGTCAGACTAAAATTTTAAACTGAAGGTAAATGTGACGTGGATAACATGAATGGGTCTATTCTCTTTTTTTTCCCTCCCTGTGTGACTCACCATCATCTTCCTCTCCATCTTTGTATGTGATGGGACTGAAAGGTCATAGTTTGCCAGACTGTGGCGGCTGGTTACTACTTGAAGCGTAATCAAGCATGTTGGACTATATCCTCAACTCTCTCTCTCACACACACACACACACACACACACACACACACACACACACACACACACACACACACACACACACACACACACACACACACACACAGGTCAAAGCTAAGCTATTTCCAGGTGATGATACCGCTCATTGTCCTTTGTTACACAGAAATCTCTTCTCCTTCACCAGCCAAACTGGATAGTGGCCAGTCTTTCTTATTTTTTTCTTTGTCCACTAGCTAAATAGAAAAAGAGAAAAGAAATAGACAAGGGTAGGGGAGAACAGTTGGGAAATCAATATGGAGAAAAAGAAAAGGAAGCTGGTGAGTAAACCAGAGCAAGAAAACAAAAAGGTCATTGACTGAAACACTTTCAGACTGAAGCAGCCAGACACAGAGGGAATATTGGGGTTCGTAGTTATTCCAAACATGCAAATGTTATTTCTTTTATACAATTTACTCTTTTACACCAACATTTAGGGATTTATCTTATTTGCAGAGAAACCCAAAAGGGTTCATAAATGGTATATACTGGTCTTCGTGCATTTAATAACTGCATATGAAAAAGCCCCCACTGGTCCAGTGTAGCCCGATCACTGGCCAGGGATTGACAAAACTCTTTCTCAATTGACATCTGACCATTAGGTCCACATGTTGTTTAGAGTTCATTTTATCATGCCAGCATGGTGGATGTGTAATAGCGGGAAATTCTTCTGTGGCTGGGACAGAGTTTGTGCTCCATCTTCTCCTCCAGATATGACAAGTCATGTCACCGATGGTCACATCTGGTCCCATTCACTGCAGCAAAAACATTTCATTTCTTTCAACATCACTTGTCAAGCTCCACATTCACACCACAACACTGAAGATAGATTCCACTTTGTATGGTCTGCTTTTGGGACACTTCGGAAACATGCTACGGCACTTCTGGTGGAACCACTCTCCGTGACTGGAATGGACGGGACTCACAGCGATTAGCTTGATGCAGAAGGACCGCGGCGCTTCTGCACCGGATGGGATCCGGGGGAAACACTTGCTAAAACCCAAACAGACGTACCTGTTAGGGGCAAAAAAAGGAACAAAAAAGGTTCCTCAGAAACAAATCAAACATCAAGTGCAAATGCTTTCTATTTGATATGCTGATTTGCAAATATATAATCACTAACCTGAAAAGAGTTCATGCCTGTCCACAGATGTCACATGGAAGACTTGGAGATTTGTATTGGATTTTGAGTAGTAAGATTTTGCTGGCAGATATGACACGCACAGTACAAAACTCTTCCTGACTGTTTAGTTTAATTCGTAGAAATATTACAAAATGCCAGAGCAAATGTTGTTTTTTTTTGCTCCCTCATATTTATTTATTTATTGTAAATGGATAAGTGATGGGATAGATGTCAGAGCTGAGTTTTGTTGATCTTGCTACAGACTCAGAGAAGGACAAGAGAAAAAAAAAAAAGGGGTAGCTAAAGAATATGGTTAACAGGCTGATTAGCATGTAGCCAGCGTCTCATTGGCGTCACACCAGCGCTTCTTTTGTCCAACTAACAGAGGAGGGAAATCAAGCTAAAGTGGGAGGAAAATTCAGATAAGAGTCGAATTTGAGAGAGAAAAGTAGAAAAAAAAAAGGAGAGATAAGAGTGGGCAAGTGATACATGGTGAGAGTACTGAAGAGGAGAGGGTGAGGGACAGAAAAAGAGGGATGGATCGAGTAAAGGAGGGAGTGATAAGATGGAGGACTGTATAGCAGAAAGACACAGTCCATCATGCACCCTGTCTTGCGGTGAAAAGAGGAAGGACAAAGTTTAACCAGGATTTATCGCCTGTGTCTCGTCACTGGAATAAGGCTTAGGACATAGATCATGATGAAGGACACCAATAGACTTACATCCACCTGAGCTGGGGTCAGCTCACTTCTGTTTCACTCACTTGCAAATATCCTGCCAGTAAAACTCCATGCAACTGGAACAGATGTTAGTAGGTAATAAAATATCTAGTCAGTCTGGCGTTGTCTTAAGGAATCACTGTACTTTCAGAACAGTTGTTGATCTGTCTCCTAACAATTATTCACAGTTTTGCTTGAAAAAACGTAGGAGAGAATTGCATGCTTTATTTATAGTAAGCACAAGATCTACTTTTAAAGAGGTCTCAGTGTCTTATGAATGTGAATCTTGTCGTTTTCTTGTGTTTTCCAAGTTAAAACAAAAGTCAAAGCATTCACAGGAAGGAAACTGTGAAAATCACTGAATAATAAAGACACAGTGTGAAGAAAAGTTTAAAGGTTAACAAAAGACTTCTCCATACAACATTACAAGACCTCTCCCGTGTTAAAGGATTTTTTTTTCTTCAGTTTAATTGATTTTTTTTTTGTGGCCTTTGACACCAAACACAGGCTTTATATCCACATGGTTTTCAAAACTGGCCAAAGAACAGAGCCTACAGCAGATTCAGACACCTACCCAACCTTTAAACTATTCATTCTGGCAGGATTTTTTTTTTAGGATTTAAAGAAAAAAAATGTGGATATTATTTGACAGCAGCATATCATGAAATTAGAAACGTTTGCAAAGATAACAGAGCAGGATTTACATTTTTATAATTACTCAACAGCCCCCTCATCTCTGTGGGTAAAACCAGACAACACACACCCAAAACTATTGTTTTGGATCCAAATGTTCTTAAAAAGGTGTCCATCTCAGGAGAAAGATATGTGCAGACTTCATTAACAGGCTGCACTTGTTAATGTTAATATCTGTGACTTTGCTGTTTTGAGTGGCAGCCGCATTACAGGCGGTAGGTGCCAAACGTCTGGCTGTCACTCTAGCTATTTAACACTTTCAGAGAACTTGACTTCTGAGTTGTGAATGAAGACCTAATGGATGAAAATCGTTCATCTTTTAAAGTTGCGCATTAAACTTCAGGCGTAAGCCAATGAAAACAAAGATTCCTAGTTTCCAAGATGAAAGCTTGGTATCTGCATTGACACACCCCTACTGCTAACAGAAACGGTGCGGCAGATCAAAAATGATTTTGATCCGTCATAGAGACATGGAAATGCATATTTCTAGTGAGGCTTTTCAGTGGGATATGATTTATGGGGAGGTAACATCAAAGGTTAGAAGACTGAGCTCATGGGTTGGGTTGTAAAAAGTTATGTTTTGGTTGTCTTGTTTTTTTTGCTCATCTCCAACTGCTTACTCATTGAATTTTTGCCACAGAGTGGTGAGTCTTGTACACTTTTATGATGCGTAATCTTAGCATTCATGTGACATCAAGGTTTCATGTCTGGAACGCAGCAGATGGATGCCAGTTCTGTTTTCTGCGGCGTGCTGCATTCTCATATTTTTATGATCGTGTTCATTTAGCCGCGTGGTGTTTAAAGTGATTTGTTGCGGTGGAAATGGTCTTCGTTGGCTTAAAGTTGAGTGTCTTCCTGTTCGTTCTGCATGTACTTTATTTGATTAAAAAATGTCTTAAATGATCTCTGTGTTGTGTGCCTTTGAAGCGCTCGCTAGGAAGAGGTTAAACTGAATTTTGCTCTACTTCTGTCAGCTTATGGTCCCGGGAGCTGCTTCTGTGACTGAAAGCAGCATGTAGCAATCTTAAAAGGTAAACACGGTAGGCAGTCCTGTTGATTAGCAGCAAAATTCCCTTTTCAGTGACAGAGGAGGCGAGACCTGGTCGAGCAGCACAACGGCAGAGACCGAATGGCAGTTTCAGTCAGATGAAAACCAGCAAATCAAAGAGCAAAAGCTATTCACGGAGAGTTCACAGTGTCAAGGAACATACATAACACTTGATTAACATTATGGTGGATGGAGACAGAGAGCCCCCAGGATACAAAGACACTGAGTAGTGGCAGATGCACAGAGAGTGAACAATAATGGAAGTTGAATAGAAAAGAAAAAGAAGGCGAGCAGAAGAAGTGTGTTAGAGAGAAAGAGCGTCCAAACTGCAGAGAACGCGCATCACCCTGTGGGAGGGTTTCTAAGTGTGATCGCTGCAGTGAGGTCACAGGTCTAATTAGAAGAGGAGCGCACAATCAGGAACCATAGATGCAGAAATACTCTGGATGAAGTCAACAAGGGTCTCCGTGTCTGACTTGGATGATACTTGAGTATGCTCTCTCTTAAGTGTCCTTTTCTTTCATGTTATGTGAAGCTATTACTGCAAGTAAAGTATCTGTTTAACATACTTCTCTTTACACATTTACAAGCTACTTAATATGCTACACATGGATGTTGATGGGTATATTGTAACTTTAATAACCCTATTTGAAGAGCGAGTTTCCTCTCACATAGTGCAACATTCCTCTCTACTGATTGTAGTTTTTCTTGGCCGGTTCCAATTTCTTTTAAGGCCAGAAACTTTGTTCAGTTTAGGTTTTCTTTCTAGGAAAAATAATTAACCACTCAGAAAAAAACTTTTACAGTGCAAAACATTGACCATAATATATTTTACATGTTCCCCAAAATTGCAGCAGATGACAAGGGTTTCTCTCATCTAGATAGCAGTTTACAGAAGTTCAGGAACCTTAACCTTTGTCTCTTTTCAGTCATCTCAGATGAGAAAAGCATGTGAGGGAAAATAGTTTTCACTAACCTAGTACTTACAGTGTTTACAAACTGTTGCAGAATTACACTACACTTTCATGTGTGCAAACACATAAATGTAGAAATCCCAGTACTTCTTTTTTTCCCCGTACATGTTAATAAGTTAGTTAGTTGAATGACTATGCTGCTGCTCGTTCCCACTCACTAAACACAGTTAGTCACATGGGAACACTGATAAGTCTGAAAGCACATTAACTGATAAGGACTTTGGGCACCTCTACAGAGAGTAGAGGAGTCAAGGTGTGCTTTAAAAACTGTTGTAGTAGAAAAGAAAAAAAAGATGAGAGAAAAAAATATGAAGCAGCTAAAAGCGCGGGGCAAGCACTGAAAAGCACAATATCACTCTTTTATCAGGAGCAATGATAAATCTGGAGTTATGGTTCTAAATGGCAACTACATATGTACCCACAGCACCTCTGTTGTGGTTTATACTTACTCTTTGTTGTTTGTGTCATTCTGAAGTTACAACACCAAACACGTTGTGGGTTATTTTCCTCAATGTTTTGCTACCTTTAGTTTCATTCATTTATGTAGCTTATACTTTGCAATGTTGAAATAAAGCCCATCTTTTGTGAGCAGCTGATGAATGTTGAGCCAAAGAATTTTTCACTGACATTACAGCAGTCTATTAGCCAGGAAATCTAGATGCACCACTGGCAAAATTAAATTAGCTTTTCTTTGCTGTTGTAGCTCATTAAGTATGCCCAAAAGTCATGTGGAGCCAATCAAATCAGTCAGTTTGCAGATGACGTCTGTAGGTGGGCCTGACATGATGACAACAGAGAGGAGACGTTGTAAACAGTGTAGAAGGCTGCAGCTGTGGATTAGCTGAGGATTAGTTGTTTGAATCCACTGTTCAAGACTTTTCTTTTTGAAAACTGAACAAAACGTCACTCAAATCATTCCTTTGCAAGTTGCACGTATTTGCTGTTTTGCTGACAGGCTACAGCAAAAGTACCCTCCACACAACACACTCTCTTGTGTTGTTTCCGTCGCTCTGAATACGTCACCTTGAGTAATCCCGTTATGTAATCCCAGGTTGAGTTTGCTGACAAATGACTGGCTGTGTCTCTCACTTGCTTTTGAAGGTTTATACCTGATACTGCATACATTTTACATGTCATATTTCTTGGAATAGAAAGTGATTTCAGACAAAAGAGACACGATACATTTCGTCAGTGAACCCTGAAAAGAGAGCTATTTATAAATGGTTACTTATTTGATTTTGGTCACACTACAGCACCTTGAATGGAGCCATGCATGAAGCTGTTGTGGAGAAACATGATACACGTAACTGGAAATATAACAGAGAAGAAAAGCTATCTTAACCTTCAAAATAAAGGAAGTTTGAAAACTGGAATATATATATATATATATATATATATATATATAAAACTAAGTTATATAATTTAAATATTATAAAACTATAATTTTGTGGTTGTACGCTCGTTTGCCAGGCCTCGGGACAAGAATTCTTTATTGTTAGCTATCTAATTTGAAAAAGTTCTGTGAGACACAGTTTTAAATGTAATTTTCTGTATGACATGGATCTGTGTATGATACAAAGCCGGGGTAACCCAAGGAGACCACAGGAATTAAATGCAGGAAACAAAAGCTTTGACATTTAGCATAAACCCAGCTTCTCAGCCCAGATCTAATGCCTGTTTTTCTCTTCTCCACTTCTTTGTTGCGCTGCCCCAAAAACATCTATTTTTTTCCTTTTTTTTCCACACCATCCGTGCAGACTGAGAGGAGCAAGCAATTCACTTGCCAAACGAGACATCCACAGCTGTACATCTCTGGCCTGATTTCCCAATGGCACAAAGCAAAGTTTTGACCCAGGTTATGACCGGTGACAGTAATTATACATCACTTGGTGGATGTGGACTGTTTTCAGGCAGGCTTGAACGGGTTTGTGAGGTCACTCGAGGGAGATTAAATGAATGCCAAATTATCAGCAGTGCCCTGCGTCGACAAAAACACACACACACTTTCATGCAGATAAAAAAGATAACTGTGTCTGTTCCTCATTGTGTGCTCTGCTCTCCGCCCTTCGGGTGCAAACCTAGTGCACATGGTGGCATTTATGTTTTGTTTCCAGTCAGAAAAGCTTTGTGTGTGTGATTCTAGTTAGGGATAGACAGGGCAGGTTCAAATGCTGCTCTACATCAGGAGTAAGCACAGATAAGCAGGAAGCGTGGAAAACAATCTGGATTCTTTGATCTAATAAACAACAGCTGAGGGATGACGGCTATAACTCAACATGCACCAGTTAGATTTAATGCTGCTGTCATGCAAAGAAAAAACAAATAATGAGAACTAACTGAAAATTAGTGCTTTTTCAGATACACCAGAGCTCAATCTGTTTACAGTCTAAAGTGACTAAAGAGAATGACTGCAGGCCTGTTTGGAGATAACATGACTTGATCCAATATAAGCATGGTATTGATGATGTAATACGATGTCTATGGAGTCAAGGGAGTGAAACTTGCCTGAGCTGTTTCAGCATATTCTGTATTCAGTTCTTATTTCATTTCATTTTAGTTTGTAGCAGCTGCTCCAGACTACATGTCCCTCCACTCAAAGCTACAAACTACTTTGTCTCTCTGTCTTTTCTTCTGGGCCAGTACAGTGCAGCGATAATCCCTTACAGCACTCTAAGACACAGCTGATAGAAATACAGAATAAAGTGTATTTGGTCCCATACACATATCAAAATGTTTTTTATTACACAACACAGCGTAAGTTCTCCGTATTGAAATTATAGTTTGAAAAAGTATGTCCTTGATGTTTAGTGTACAGCGTTCCCTTGTTGACCTGGAATCTCACTATGTATCTTTGCAGTCGAACTTGGATCACTCACGTGGAACATAGGCGCGTTTCCGCTAGCAGAGTTCAGGGTAAATCTGCCAGACAGGAACCTCTAAAGGCTGAATTATACTTCTGCGTCAAAACGACGCCGTGTCTACGGCGTGTGGTTTTTGGACACGCAGAGGACACGCCGTCACATGCGCCGTCAGTGACGTGCACCTCCCGAAAATTGTAACTACGCGTCGAGGAGACGCCGTCCACACGCAGACCGAGAGGGCTGTGATTGGTTCGTTTGAAAGCGAAGCATTTCCGGTTTCCGGTTTGAATCAGTAGTGAACTTCCAGGGCTTTTTTCTTCGTTTATATGTGATTTTTTTTGTTTTTGTTTTTTGCACAATAGTTGTCCTTATTTCTTTGATTTACTGTGACCGAAAAAAGTCGGATAAACCATTCAGAAAAAGATCGCTAACTAGTGGCCGCGGGGGGTACTGCACCGCGACCAAACTGAGAGACGGAGAACTCTGAACGATTCGTGACGGGGTCACGGGTGCGCCGTGTGCTCTGCGTGTGTGTGACGCAGAAGTATACTCAGCCCTTAACAGGGTCAACCGTGTCCTCGCCCCTTCAGCCAGATCCAATACACTGTAACGCCACACAAGAACCTTTAGCCGAAAAAATAGCGCCGCTGACCACCAGGTTGCGATAATGTGCATTTTTTGCTGTTCGGACAGCGGCATAAAATGAGACGAAAAAGAAAAATTCAGCAGAAGAATAAAGAGAAGATGAAAAATGTACAAAACTGATGCTACCTGGGTTTTTTTTTTAAATCAAATTTGTCGTGTCGATTGAGATTAAAAGAAATCTAAGTTAGTATGAATCTCTATATTGGTGTGACCTGAACTGACTCATTGGTCTTTTCCAAGGTTTTAGACAGGAAGGGGGTAGAAAAAGAGAATGGGGACGACATGCAGCAAAGGGCCGCAGGCCGGGATTCAAACCAGCGACCGCTGCAGGAGGACTGTAGCCTCAGTACACGGGCCGCTTGCTCTTACCACTGTGCCACCCAGGGGTCCAGCCATTGTTTTTTTCACATTATCTTCAACTTCATTAAATGTACTCATAGCAAAATGCCTCTGGTCCAAATGGTTAAATGATTTGTGGTCATATGATTTATGTTTACGTGAGAGGGCTGAACATAATTTAGAAATCCCGATCAGCAGAGACCCCCGCCAGGAGATTCCTGTTGGCCAACCTGAGTACCTCTCCTGCTACAGGACCGTTTTTCTCCCCGTACAGGTTCCTGAAGGCCACTTTTAAAGGGCTGTGCCTGGTAATGGAGAAACGCGCAACGCCCCGGCCCCCGAAAAATCTACCCAGAACTCCTGCAGGTAGAAACGCGCCTCACGTGCCTTCTGAATAACATATTTCTCTCCTCGCCTGTGGTGGCCCTGCATCAAAAATTGCTGAAGACGAAGTAAAGACGAACAACCAAGAGGAAACCTTGTCAATCTATTTGCTAATATAGAAGAACCTCTCCACTCGTTGGTTTGCAGAGTTCATTGTTCTTGTGAGTGCTAATCAGCGGTTGTGATTTATATTTGTCTGAGCTTTTACCTTGTTCTCACCTGACAGTCTCCTAGCTATCATGCTACACTTTTGTTTGTTTAGGTTGTGTCCATGCACAACGCCCTGCATTATAGTCCACTTCCTGCATTTGGTGCAAGACCTACATTTTTAGGTAGACCAGAGTTTGCTTATCTCATTCGCATCACAGTTAAGTTGTGCATTCACACCTCTCGAAATGAACCAGACTCCAGGTCAAACAGACCAAACGGGGTTGGTGTCAATGAATCATTAGGGCTGGTTCATGCTTCTCCGTCAACTCAGTGAGAAGGGAACTCTGTCAAGCCATGACGTAGATATTAGCCTTTTGGAATTCCCTGTTGAGGTGGAAATGCCGCGAAGGAATTCACGGCCAAAACACCAGGGGGTATTAATTTTTGCAGGGCACCTTTGTGAACCCATTGGTTCAGTGCTTACCTTTCTTTTTTCCATAAGAGGGCAGTGTTGAAGTTGGAGCTAACCGATTAGGGCCACAAATGCTTTTATTGCAAATGTTGCATCATAAATGAAAGACAAGCTGTGCGAGGAGGTCGTCTGTTTGCCCTTTAAACGAGATTTGTATAAACGGAGAATTTTTTGAAGGTGCACATAAGGCTAAATGCAAATCTCTTTGGAGGGGGGTTCGTGTCAACGGAAAATCTCTGCGCTGCGACACAGTCAATTTGATGAGAAGGAAAAATCAGGCTTAAGACTGGCATTTACTCACTGGCAACAAAGGAATACAGGATTCAAGGATGTATGGCGGTGAGGCGTGTTTGACTGAAACTTGTCTTTTCTGTGTCAGTTCCTTTCAAGCTGTAGGCCACGTTGTCCCAAACAAGTTTTCACTTTGTGTTGGAAGACTTTGCTTTAAGTAAATGTTTGTTTGTTTTTGTTTTTCCTTTTAATTCATTTTTAAAACAATCAATCTTTTAATAAACACAGATTTTAACACATCTTCCATACCAGCATCTGATGCTGCATGCCAGGACTTTGCAGACCACTTCAGAAGTAAGATCAATGCTATTAGATCCAGCCTTTGATCCAAACAGATCTGAAGTGTTGCTGTTACCTGAGGAAACACTGGAGAGTTTTGTCCTGCTTGATGCAAAGATGCTTGGTCGAGTTTTTCTCTCATCTGAACCCAACAACCTGCCTTTTAGATCCCATTCCCGCATCACTATTAAAATCATTTCATGGTTTCTTTGAGTATGAGCTTTTAAACATAGTAAATTGCTCTCTTCAGACGGGCGTTTTCCCTGCTGCCTGTAAAACGGCAGTGGTGAGGCCGCTTCTGAAGAAGAGCAATTTAGATCACAACATCCTCGATAACTACCGACCTGTATCCAACTTACCATTCTTAAGTAAAATTATCTAAAACATTTTTTTTATCCAATTAAATACATTTTTAAATAAAATCAATATTTTTGAGAAATATAAGTCTGGTTTTAGGACAAACCACAGTAAAGAGACAGCCTTTTTGAAGATTGTTAATGCTCTCAGATCCAGTATGGATTCTTGGAAGCTTTCAGTCCGGGTGCTACTGGATCTAAGTGCAGCTTTTGATACAGTAGATCATCACATTTTATTAAATAGACTTAGACGTCTGGTGGGTGTCTCTGGCATTGTTTTAGAATGGTTTTGCTCCTATCTCGCTGATCAACGATTTTTTTGTAAGTATGGATACCAACTCCTCAAGATTCCATAAAGTAAATTATGGGGTTCCCCAAGGATCAATTTTAGGCCCATTACTTTTTAATTTATACATGTGTCTCCTGTTGACATAGAACCAATTAATCTTCTTTTAGACAGTATTTTAGAGATTAAGTCAGGACAAAATTGAAGTCTCAATTATCGGTCCTGAAAACAAGACAGAGATCATTTTAACAAAACTAAAACATTTTAAATCTAAGTGTGTGAGAAATCTGGGCGTTCGTTTTGACTCTGAGCTGGATTTTGTTTCATCGCCAGAGTCCATCCATTTCTCTCTCTTGCCAGCACGGAGGTGTTGATGCATGCTTTTATTTGTAGTAGAATAGACTACTGTAATGCCCTGCTCTCTGGTCTTCCTAAAAAGATTATTTCAAGTTTACAACTTCTATTGCTGCACTGGCTCCCCATGCGTTTCAGGATTGATTTTAAAGTTCTTTTATTAGTTTATAAGTGTCTAATGGTCTTGGGCCTTCTTATTTATCTGATCTGCTTTTAAATTATGAGCCCTTGCAGACCCTGAGGTCTTCTGGTATGTGGTTGATAAGATTATTGTTCCTAAAGTAAGAACGAAAACATTTGGCGAGACCTCATTCCGCTACTACAGTCCTAATCTGTGGAACAGCCCACCAGAGAACCTCAGGGCAGCAGAGACTGTTGACATGTTTAAAAAGAGGCTCAAGACATTCCTTTTTAGTTTAGCTTATAACTTAATTTTATTTATTTTATTAGTGTGGTTTGATTTATTGTTATCTAGTTATTATTTTAACTACTTATTTTCAATTACGCCTACTTGGCCTGTGGGGTCGTTGCCGTGGCGATCGCCCTGGTCGGGTCACTGGGGAGTCCTGCACTGCAGCCTGGGCTGTGGTGTGGACGCCGGCCATGGTGATGCCCTCATCGGTCTTTGGTGGGGGGGCTCCTGGTGTGGATAGATCCGTGTCAAGCCAGGTATTTATTTATTTATTTATTTAGGTATTTATTTATTTATGATGTTTTTTTTTAATTTCATTTCTTTTTATTATGTTTTAATGTGTGTGTGTCCATTACTTTTAGTGAACCATGGATTGTGCGTATTCGTGTCCATTTCTGTGTGTGTGTGTGTGTGTGCGTGTGCGTGTGCGTGTGCGTGTGCGCGTGCGCGTGCGCGTGTGTGTGGGTGTGCTGTGTGGGTATTAAAGTGATGGTGTGTGTCAAAATGACCAGATGTATGTTTTTAACCTCGACTGTGTGAGTTTTCTATGTTAAATGTTGATTGTATTATGTAAAGCACTTACTCATGTATGAAAAGTGCTATGTAAATAAAGTTTGATTTGAATTGATTTGTTCTTATTTTATTGCTTTTTTTAAAAACTTGAAATCATGCCTTTTATTTCTACTATGATGTTTTAATGCCTCTGTCAAGCACTTTGAATCACCTTGTTGTTGAATTGTGCTATACAAACAAACTTGCCTTGCCTTGCGTTAATGTAGTCTAACCTTGCTTTGTCCGTTAACATGACATCTGTAAATATTTAAGCGTATTTATATATTTTTTGTTTGTTTTTATTTTGTTTTTGTTGTTTTAAGATGCCACGACGAGACCGAAAACTCAAATAGCTAAAAAAAGAAGAAAGTTTTGTTCAAAATAAAAAAGTAAACAGACAAAAACAACAATGGTGGAGTGCTGTTATCCAGGAGTAGTGTGGTTAGTTGATGCAGCAGCATCAACACCAGCCACTCACAGTACTAGAATTAGAAGTGATGAAGTGAAAAACACATGTGATCTTGTGAAAATAAAAAAACAAGGTTTACCGTGAAACCTTGGGTCCTTTGACACTTGTTACCCACTTCGCTATGGTTACAGACAAAGCACAGCTTAACCTAAACATACGCTTTAGGGAGTAATTGCAGAGAAATGCTGGAGCAAGCTCCTCTGAGAGGGATTGTAAATAAGAGCTTTGGTGAGGACATGATAAAGATTCATCTCTGCTGGTAGTTCTGATGGACAGAATTTGTTCATGTTTGGATGCAGTTTTGAACACCATGCTACAATATCTGAACACTAGTTATTAGGTGTTAGAGACTGTCAGTCATTTCAGGAGAATTTGCAGTTCTTTTAGCTCTGTGCTGATGGAGATGGAGATGATTATACATCCATCCATCATTATAGTCGCTTATTTCTATTCAGGGTTATGGAGATCTGCAGGAGCGAGAGGCAGGGGTACAGCCTGGACAGGTACAGGCCAGTCCGTCGCAGGGCAGGAGATGATAAAATAGTTGTTAATAGATTTATATACATTTTAAAATGCAAAATATTAAGCTGTTCTGCGCTTTATGTAAATTTCCCTGCTTCTATTCCTGTCACTAAAGAAACTTCACCCTCTCTCCTCAGAAAAGAAAAGGAATAGGACAGCATAAATAAACATTAAAAATATGTGCATGACAGCTTTTCTGACCTTTTAAAGAATCTATTCAGTTTAATCTGCCGCGCTCCTTCAAAAGTTTTATATTTCATCTTGCCAGTGAAGTTTCATGGGAAATTTCCATAAATAGGTCTTAATGTCAGTTTTGCTAATTGCTGCTCAGCATGCAAAAATGCCTTTGGGTTGTTAGCAAAGCCCTAGCAGTAAGACGAAGGTTATTGGATAAGTGCGGTTTGGAAGAACAGAGCCGTGAGGTGTCTGTTTGAATACAAGCAATTAGTGACATTCAAAAATCAGACATCGTAGCACAATAATATTAACTTTGCACTGTTTCATCGCAGCTGGAAAGTTTCTGGTTCGCCTCTCGGCTGAGGTGTTTCCGCGTGGAGCCCCTCTGCCATGTTAGTTTTTATCCAGGTGATCTGACTTCCCCCTACTGTCCAAAAACATGCACGTTAGATTTTGATTGATTGGTGATCCGAATATTTCCGTAGAAGTGAGTATGCATGGTTGTTAGTCTCATTTATCAGTGTGGCCTTGTGATGGATGGCTAACCTGTTTAAAGTGAACCTCTGTCTATAAATTAAGATAAATACCATCCTAAACTGTGCCCCCTCCCCCCTTTTTGGGGGGGTGGGAACATTGATACTGTGAAGTGAGCCTCAAAATACCTGGAACACTCTTTATTTAATGTTCCCAGGGAGAGTCAGTTGCCCTCCAGCCAGAAAGCTGCCGGATCGATCACAGACCCTTTTATTTGCCAAAGTGTATCTGGGCAGGACACTGAACCCCTCATTACCCCCGTTGCCCCAGACACTCGGAGTGCCAGCCCAAGTCCAGATAAATGGGGAGGATTGTGTCAGGAAGGGCATCCAACGTAAAACTTATGCCAAATCGATGTGTGGAACGCTATGATCTGCTGTGGAGATTCTCACAAAGGAAAAAAAGCCGTGAAGGAAGGGGTGCTTGCTTGCTTGTGCTGGAGTAAAAGAAAAATATCACTGACAGTTGTAGAAAATATGTATTTCCTGAACATGCAATGGAACAAAGTTAGATTTTTTTCACCACTACATGACAGTGAATTACTAAACCACTAAACTCCCTTCTCTGAAGAGGATTTTTCTTACTTATATAAACCAAGTAGAATTCTATGCTGTTATCAATCTGTGTTTTTAATTCAACACATCACACAGTCTGATCTCAGCATCAATATTTGTTTGTTGATGCCTTCAGGCTGTTGCACACGGTCTGCTGAGGGGACTGGATGCCACCTATTGCTGCAACCTTATTTTATGGACATCTTCATATTTCTTCCTGTACAGTACAGTATTTTGAAGCCTATAGTTTAAATCATACAACCTCCCCTGGCCAAACAAAGCTCTACATTCAGATGCATGTTAAAATGTCACTTTTAAAGATCGGAAGTTGGTATTTGGTAAGGCCACCTAACCAATATCAATGAATCTGGCCATGAGGCTGCAAAGAGGGCCAACGTCATATGGCTTTCATTCCTTACAATTCCAGGCCTAACATAGTGATCATTTGAACATATTCTTGAATAAAACTGAGTGTGACACAAATGGCTGCTTTTCATTTGAAAACAAGCCAGGACTCTCCATTGTTGGTCTGTCATGTGTGCTGCCACAGCTTTCAGAGAGGAAATCAAGACTGAATACCTTTTATAAGACTTGACAAAACAAACAAAACATCCTGCATCTAGAGCCAAGGTTGGATCAATATCAAACGATAATCACTCTGTGGGTCTTCTCTGCTTTAAAAAAAACAACCTAATCCATCAATAATGTTTTCAATGATTTGATTTTTGGGCAATGAAACAAGCTAACCAAATAAATAAAAAAAACTTGAGTGTTCAGGACCTTATCCTGCAAGCTAAAGTCTACAGCAGGGCTATTCAATTGGTGGCCCGCGGGCCACATGCGGCCCGCCAGGAGCTTTTATGTGGCTCCTGGTCATAATTCAAAAAAAGGGGGTGTTTGTTGAATTTTTTTTTTTTTTTTTTTTTTTTTTTTAAATAATAATTTTATAACTGGCTACTATGGACTAAAATGGTTGTGCTCAATGCTTAATATAATATTCAAATAAGGAAATCTTGGTGGAAAGTGGTGCTTTGTCATTATGGCGTGTTTTATTAAAAGTAGGTCAATATCAATTTCATTAAGTTTGCACAATGCATGGTTTCAAGATGAACTTGCATTTAAAATAATATTTCTTTATCTGAATATTATATTTAACATTCACAATTACTAAATCTGGAGACAATGAATACATAATTCATATGTAAACTAGATATATTCAAATGTATAATACAAATGTATTATATTTACATAAGTCTTCATCTTTGAGTGCAAAATACATTTTGAAAACCCCCACATTTTCAAATTGTGCGGCCCTCTCCATACAGTCCTTTTGCAGATGTGGCCCCCGGCCGAATCTAGTTGAATACCCCTGGTCTACAGTATATTACAATACCTCTATTTATAATTTCCAGAAACCAGTCCTTAAGAAAAAAAACAAAACACGCACACAAGGCCGTCTGCATCACTCTGTCTAGAAGTACTGTAGATGTCTGTGTGAGATAGTACAAGGTTCAAGGTAAGGAAACATGACTTGTGCTTGAAGAGGGGACGATGTTTTCTGTAAATCTGAGAGGACAGTCAGGTGTGTGCAGGAGAATGTGGTTGTCATTATCTTGAGGTGATTACATTCAGCGAACTCTTTGTGTCGCACACGTAATTAGTCTGTGGGTACGAGTGTTTGAGGTCTTCAAAGCAGCTTGATTTTCCTCTTAATGACTTTTTACTTCAAAGCCACAAACACACTGTCATATTTACCCTTATCTGCATTGTATCTCAGTGGAAAAACATCTCAGAGGAAAAGGCACAGACGAGCCATTTGTAAGTTTGGGAGTTTACTCAGTGGGTCAGGTCTTATCCATAATAGAAGAAGTTTCCAAAACAACTCAGAGCACCAGTAACTCGTTAAAAGCATCTGGCGACAGTCGCGAGACATAAATAGAAAGTAAAAGGTTGTTTCATACTCGGCAGGAACAGAGAAGTGAGTTGGTTTCCTTAAGGTAGTAAGAACAAGATCAACAAGTTAATTTTGGCCAGGACTTTTCATACTTCACGATTAACTCCTGGAAGTCCTCACAGAGCACACATGCACCGCCACGGGGACACCAAGATGGCCACTCCCGTAGTTTAGCCTTCTGGTAACGGTCATGTGACACAGGCTTGAGAAGTCAGGAAAGGACACGTAGGGACCCTGAAGAGCAAAACGTAGGAACTGAAACGGGTCAGAGGCATATTCAGAATGTTCCCTGTTCAAGGGTTGCCTGATTGATGTGAATGCCAGGCACGACCTGACCGTAAGTCTGCCGTTTTAAAGGGAAACTTTAGTCTCGACGAAGCCAGAGAGGCCCAGCCAGAGGAACACAGCTGCAGATGTTACAAGACTGCTGAATCCACAATTTAACGTGTACACACACAGGCGCGCTGCAGGAAAAATGGTTAGTCCTTTCTGAAGGGATAAAACAGATGTATATCTGGGTACAGTTAGTGTTGGTTTATGTGCATTTTCAAGCTCTTTTGGAGGTTTAAAGTGTCAGCAGAGAGATGAGGAAACACTTGCTGTTAAATGTAGGACATTCATTTGGACACAAAATGCTGTTCTGCCAGACAATAAAAGAGGACTGATTGAAGACAGGAAAGAGGAAAATAATGTTTTTTTGTGCATTTTTTTATTTCAAGTACACACACCGTAAAACCGCGCTGACCCTGGTGCTTTCATCCCGGCCTTGTTGCAGTACAAGTTATTAACTAATTGTCTTGTCTTGGTTTGCAATGCAGGATGTGTCAAGCTTATCGTCTGGCCAATGTTGTCTTGAAATTCAATAATGAGCTCATGCATACAAAAACACAGGCGTGTGTTACCGGATATATTATAATGGGCAGTTGCTTGCATTAACTGAAAAAAATCAACCATTTCACCACAGACACAATGAAAAGAGAGAATATCATTGGTTCTGCTGGTCACATTCCATGTATGTTATAATAAAAGAACGTAAACCGGAATACAAACAAATATGAACACGATGAAAAAAGTTAATTTTTTTCTGAAAATTAGTTTTCACAACCAAGAAGTTGATGAATGCAACAGCTGTCTTTAATATCTACAGGTACGAACAAAAAGTTAAATATATTCTCATTTTGAAGCTGATTCCAGTAAACTGTTCCCAAGATGTTGGAGCACTGCAGTGATGTTGCCTTGAAAGTGGGACGTGTAGGAAGGGGCAGGGCGGGGCAGGAATGCGTGTTCTTGTTGTGCATACATATCAATATCTGATGAATGTTTCAATGACATAATGCATTGGAAGTGACAAAAAAAGTATATTCATACTTTTATTTATCATAAGGTTATTCTTATGAACTCAATGTATGATGACTCTTTCAGCACCTGAACATAAACTACAGCCACAAAAATACCACTGTCTGAACTTAAGACCCACAAAACGGTCCTCAGCCGGTAAATATCCTCCACTTAAGTAATTATGCATCCCCTTGTCCTTTCTCTTTCGGGCCATGATCCAGTGGAGGGCATCGCTGAGGACTCTTGACGTGTGTCTCAGAGGAGAGAGGGTGTTTTTACTCAGAGCGAGAAATTAAGGTATTGGTGGAGGGGTTTTTTTTTTTGTTTTTTTTTTAGCAACTGGCATAGCTTCCAGCCTCATAACACTTAGTGAGCTGATAAATCAAAAGAAGGTGCCGGTTGATTTTATAACAACAATGTTGTTACATGTTACAATCATTGCATGTGAAGAATTCTTGAGTTCAGGCTATTTACATGTTGAGAAAGAAAAACAGCATGAAATCAACCAAAAAAGAAAAAAAAATACTTTCTGCTCGTTCTTCTTTAATAGCGCACTGATCCTATAGTCTGCTTCAAGGGAATGTCCTACACAGCTGCAAGGTCGGGGTTTTCTTAGTCCTACAGTATCTGCTCAGGTAGGAGGCGTGATCAAAAAGTTCAAAGACTTTATCTATTTGAAAAAAAAGAAAAAAACAGTGTCATATAAATTTTGCCACTGTTCCTTTCAAACATGTCACCTTGACTTTCAGGGAGCATCTAGGAACACTGGGAGCAGAGAATGGTGACTACTTCAAAAGCTCAAATTTAAATCAGGTGATGGTTATCTTTTTTTTTTTGCAGGCACATTCTGAACTTCTTGATCCTGTACCTTGTATCAGTGTTAACTATCAGGTAAATCCAGTTCCAGCCTCTCAGCAGAAAGTAGACATGAGGTAGAGATGTGAAGCACGATCCTTCACCTCTCCAGTTTTGCTGCTCAGCCCTGCCTGCCCTCTCTTTGCCTGGACTTTGCACACAGCTTCATCTGCTGCATCCTCTGATGGCCAAGGAAAGTTTTGAGAAGAGACTGCCAAACGTTGGATCAAATGCCAGGTCAGGTATCCACCTTTTGCTAATGAGCTCTGGCATGGTTCTATGTTTTAAACAACTTTTCATGTGTGTGCTAACCTTGAACGCCATTCCTATGTGAGGTCCCATATGTCCCATTATGACAATGGGCTTTTGGGGAAAAATAAAAAAGTCCTTAAAGCTTCTTATGTGCAATCAAACTAGTCAAAACCACTGTTCTTATTAAGTAGCTATTTATCTTCATTTCATAATCATTTTCATGCTTCCGGGAAGCATCTGTAACAACACAAAAGTGCCACTATCTCATCCTCCTGTTGTCCAGTCAAGAACTTCACCACTGTGTTTAGCAAACAGATATGACTGAATGGAAAGGTCCCCGAGCATAAAACCGTAGTGCAATCATCGACTGTCAGCTTGAGGAAAAAATAGCACAGCTTATACAACTTTATTCTCCTTTCTGGTGCCTTATCCCGAAATCTGACAGAGACCATGTCCCCCAAATGCTCTCCAAACCACACTGGTCAACAAAACACACACAATAGGTGAGATGTACCACAAGCAAAACATTATTATTTGGAAATGGTTGTAGATGCTTTTTTAAATCTTCATCATCATGATATCAAAGAAAACTGGAGCTCATTGATGAGACTCCAAGCACAAAGAAACCCCTGCATCTGGACCACTAGTTCCTATGAAATTATAACTCAGCCAAACTTCCAGAGGGAGACTACGTACAGTACGCCAACGCCCTTCTTGATTGTATGCATTAATGTTCTGAAGGGCGGGTAAGGGACAACCTGCTACAGCTACAGGATAAGCATTCACTGCTCTGTCAAGGTAATCTTGTACTCAAATGTTCTTTCCTTGTTCAGTATTATTCCATATCACTACATGTGCGTCTCTTAAAGCAGTTAGGAAGCATTGTCTTGCTCATACTATCTCCTGTCCTTACTATTGGCAAAAAAACACAAACAAATAAACAATTTAAAAACCACCAAAGTACCTTAGAATTCCCATCTCAGTCATTTTTGCAACCACTGAGTATCACTTCCCAGCACTATGTCAGTTAAGTGGATATTATGGCAGAGGCAAGTAAGAGACTCAGGAAAGTAATGATGAAAGAGAAAATTAAAGCTTAAAATGTTCAGGCTGCAGTGGAAGCGCTTGTATGACTTTCATGTAAATGTCTTCAGGCCTGGACATTTAGCGGATGACACCACCGACGACTCTCTATACCAAACTATTCAAAAGTTATGGCAGAAAGTAGGAACTATCAAATCTCGACCAATCATATGAAGGAGTGGGGCTAATTTGCACCAATTATGTTCAAGGACTCAAAACTGAGTCCGATGACACCAGCCACAAGTCTTTATGTCAAACCATTCAAAAGTTATGGCAGAAAGTAGGGACTATCAAATATGGACCAATCAGATGAAGGGGGGGGGGGGGCATGCTTTTAGGCGTCTATCGTCGCCACGGTAACGCTTTTGACTGAGAAAAGTAATGCGCATTTATGAGAAATGTCAGAAATGGCATAAATTGCGCCAAAATTACACTATTAATTCAAAATGGCCGACTTCCTGTTCGGTTGCGGCCATGGCGCCAAGAGACTTTTCTTTAAGTTGCGACATGATACAGGTGTGTACCGTATTTTCGCGACCATATGGCGCACTGTGTGGAAAGGCGCACCCTCAGTTTTGTGTGTCATTTTTGGTTTTAAAACACACATACGGCGCACCGACCCAAAAGGCGCCGTCTACGGAGACGGAGCTGCACACACACGCGTTGCAATGACACACGCGCTAAAAATACAGCAGAAGCAAAACTTAGTTTGATATTTTATTTAACTTTTCACATCAATCAAACCCTTCAAAGGTTCATATTCTGTTTCTGCATTAAAGAATTTAAAAAAACCACCGGGTTGCTGCACAAACCTGTCTCAGCCACTGATCATCTCCTCATCCATCCAGCCCTTTTCATTTCACTCTGGCTGGAAAAGTCTCTTTAGGGAACGCTTTTCTTTTAAAAATCCCGACCGCGGCGGTCCCGGGTCCCGCTCCCCGTTTGCCCGTCCGCCAACCCCCCCCCCCGCGCTGGTCCCGCGGCGGACCGGGTCCCGGTCCGCCCCCCCCCGCGCTGGTCCCGCGGCGGTCCCGCGTCCCGCGTCCCGGGACCCTCGCGCTGGACCCGCTCACACACACGCGCTGTCGGGGAGCCGGTACCGGGTTGTATCCGACAGGAGCTCCGTTAATTCAGCTGCGCCAGTCCGAATTTCCAGACCTGTCTCAGCTTCTTGATCATCATCATCCCTTCATCCAGCCACCCCTTTTCATTCACCCTTATAATGACTCCGGCTGGAAACGTCTTATGCAAAGTTTTTCTTTTAAAAATCACCATAAGTTTCTGTCCATCAGCTGCGCCAGTCCAGCACCACATACATGAGAATCTCTGTGTCGCGCCGCGAATACACACACGCGCATGTCGGGATCCGGTACCGGGTTTGTAACCGACAGATTTGGCTGCAAATCTCGGAGAGTGAAGCTGATCTGACCTGAGACAGACCCCAGAAATCTCTGCTCTTAAAGCGGCCGGGAACCAGGTCATCGGACCCGCTTGGGGAACCAGGAAGTCGGCTGCAGCAGCGCGCATCACCGCGCTGCTGCAGCCGCTGCTTTAACCGGGGAATGTGGACGGTTCCGACCGGCCGGGACCGGAGCAGCCCACATGGACTGGTAGCAGGGGCTCCCGGGGAAAGAGCACCGGCATTTCAGCCGGATCTGCCCCAGGGAAAGCGGCGATCGGACCCGCAAACCCACGGCAGGTGCGATCGGTTCCCGACATGCAAAACACACGCGTGCTGCAGAACACTCACACACAAGTGTGCTTATTTAAATAGAGCGGAGCAAAACTTAGTTTGATTGTATTTTATTTCACTTTACACATCAAGCAAATCCTTAAAAGTCTTCATCATCTGTTTCGCATTAAACAGCTCAGTGGATGGTCTCATTCAGCTTCACCCATCCCTTCTCTTTTTACCTTCTCATGGTGGCCGACCTGACATTACCGTAATTCAGGTAATAGACACGGCGCACCGTTTCTTAAGGCGCCCGGCACATTTAAAAAAAAAAAAAAGTTGCGCCTTATGGTCGCGAAAATACGGTACCAATTTTCGTGCATGTACGTCAAACTGTATAGTGGGGCTTGAGGCACGAAGTTTTCTAGGGGGCGCTGTTGAGCCATTGGGCCACGCCCATTAATGCAAACCATTAAATATCAAATCTTTCGCCAGGCCTGGCTTGCGTACAAAATTTGGTGACTTTTGGGGCACTTTTAGGGGGGCAAAAAAGCCCTCATTTCATTTCGGAAGAAGGAGGAAAAAAAAAATTCCTACAGATACAATGGGGCCTTCGCACTGTAAGTGCTCGGGCCCTAATAAGAGGGACAGAGAAAGAGACTAAACCTAACCTACATGCCTACAGGGGGCCTGCTGTGCTAAACAGTGCAAAAGTTGCTTGACTATGTTAATATATTCCAAATTAAACAAAGCAGTTAGTGAATCAAAAGATAAAATAAATGTCGCTCACATTATTAACAGGCAAGTAATCCATAACCCATTACTTACATTGAATAAACACCCTGTAACAAATGGCACTGCGGCTATCGCGAGTCTGAACGCCATCACTTTCCAGATCGGAAGTGACTGGCAGAGTTGGGATGTTGTGGGCAGGGGCTGGAAACTGAGAAATTCAAACTGAGTGTTCAAAGAAAAACAGTAAAAAAGAAAATTAAAGGCAGCATTGCAATCTAAAAAAAAACATGTTTTGTTTTGTTTTATGACTTGCGATCTTTGTCAAACTTGTTAATTGCAGTACTCTTTCAAGATGAATGGCCTTCAAAATAACATAAGATGAGACTTTTAAGGAGCACCTTGAGGTAAGGTGTTTTGTGGAATTGGTCCTGGCAGATTAAAGTTATTACACACCAAACATAGCGTTTGCTTTCATCTCCTAGCTGTCTCGCCGTTCACTGAAGACGTCAGAACTAAAGAATTGAGAAAAGTCAAGTCTCTGAAAAGAAAATAACTGTTTACAAATTCAGTTAGTCATGCTCTGCCTTTGTCTTATTATAGAAGGTATTCCTGTATCAACATTTGTGTTTATATTTTACACTTTATTTAAATTGGCTATATGTAACACACTGGTGAAACTTATTTCTGCAGCGACTGCTTCAATTCGTTTCACTTTAGCTGATTTACGCAGCACTAATTTACAACGAATGTCATCTTTTGTGTCATCAATTCAGAAAAACGAAACAACTTCGACTTTGGGCCTAATTTGCTTCAGTTTATGGTTCATTTGTTTTGAAACTTCTCACCTGCATACATTTGTCAAATTTAGACACTTATCTCACATTTTCTCCACGCTTGATCATCGGAGTCTTATCTTGTCATTGTAAACATTTGAGCAGAACGTTTTGCAGCTGCTTTCTAAACCCAGGTTTCTGTCCTTGAATATAACAGTCCTCAGCAGTCCAACTGAATTTTTCTATGAAGTAACTGCTTAGAAACACTGCTTCTTTCCTCTTCTATACGCCTCTGTTCTTCCCGCATTCCCTTCTCCTTCGTCTGCCAGACTTTTCATGCATAACAATGAGAGGGACCACTTCTCTGTTCCCACCACTAACCCCTTTTTAGAATGTATTCAGACTATTTTTTTCTTCTTCACTGCTTCTCAATCACCAAATCCCCACACTGTAAGGGCATTAAAATATATGTTGCAAGTGGGAGAAGAGAGATAGGGAGGGAGAGCAAGCGACTGAAAGACAGACAGAAGAAGAGGATGACACAAGAGTGCATGCTTATGAGTGTGTGCAAAAAGACAGCGAGGATGTTAGAGCGTGAAAAAGAGGGAGGAAGGAGAGACGGCGAACAGCGTGCTGGAAAGACAGGACGTTGGAGTCGAGGAGGCAGAAGGGGGGAGCAGTAGACTCAACCCGAGCTCAGTCCTCCCTTGCTAGCTTGTTAATCTCTCTGGACTTGACATTTGAAAACCTCCACCCCTCTCTCCTCCTCAACACCCCTCATTCCCTCACACCCCCTATACTCCCAGCGCACTGATGTGTGTAAATCCAGTGCTACCACTGGATAAACTACAATTCTCCTTGGCTCAAAATCCCTCCCGAAACATAGTAGGACAATGATCTCTCAGTGGTAAAATTCACCTTGAACAACTCGGGTTTCACAGAGAGACTATAAATCTTTTACAGTGAAATTATAGACGTTGGGTAATTTTATGTGTCATGTAAACCCTTCTGCCTTCCACCCCCGAGTCCCTAGGAAAGGCTGTCAGTCGAATGACAGTTTCTGCAGGAAGTTGTGTGTTATCTGTGTTGAGGAGGCGCGTGTGCGCGTGGAGGATGGGAATGTACTAGATTCACCTGCCACGCTGAAGATGAAAGGTCTCATCCTCCACAGATCAAAAATCTTTCTTTTCCTTCACTCAGATGTTCGCATACATTTCGAACACCTGAAAGAGTCTTTTTAATGAGTTGAAAACTCCTTTCCGCTGAGCTCCATTCGGCAGCGTGTTCCTTCTCTGTTTGTTTGTTTACACACTCACATGCCACACTTAAGCAACCTACATGTTACGCCACGGGTGAGATTCGGGTATGAAAAACCAAGAGAGTTGAGCAGTGGTGTTTCTGTTGTCTCGTAGGCGTTTTGTGTCAGCGGGAGAACAATGAAGTCCGAGGTCAGTGACCCGCAATGTGTCAGCTAAAAGAGTCAAAGCTTTCGTAAAAACCAACAAAAGGGCTGTTTTATGTGCCGAATACACATGCAGCATCAATGCATGCAAAACGGAAAGTTATCTATAACATTAAGGATAAAGGCGGCAACAAAGAGATGCTGGAAAAAAGCATCTGAACAGCCTCCTTCATACACTTTTGATATGGACTATGCATAATCCATACTAAGTGCACTTAAAAACTGAAAATGGATAGTGTCAAATATAATTCAACATCTAAAACCCGCTCACACAAGGCCACCTTGAGGCGTGAATAACTCCACCCCGCACAGTGGCCCCTTTCACACAACCAGTTTACGCCCCTGTTGCATCTTTATCCATCCTCCGCTCTGTGAAATGTGCCGAGTCGGAATACTGTAACACTTCGTCCCGCCGCTGTATCACACTGTTTTCTGCCTCATGAAGTAGTAACAGTAGCATGACGAGACGAATCGAATGCTGTGCGAAATGGTGATCCAGAAAGGCGTATTAGGGGTACAAGGAAAGCTGCAAACTCTGTGAAAAGAATCAAATCAATCATCATGGGAATGGTGACAGATGACCCATCGTCAGAAAAGCTAGCCAAAAACACTTCAAGAGTATGGCTACGTTCCAAATCACACACTTGTGCTCTTGTACTTACAACTATGAGGGTATCAGTGTGCTGGAACTGTTTTGTTACAGAGTACACAAAGTACCCAGATGACAGACTCAACATTCAGATGAATTGAATGTGGAACGCTGGACTCTTCACACGCTCAATGGTTGCCATCATTAGTGACTTGTTGTTGACTGTAGACCACAAAGATAAGGAAAGGGATTGTCCTTAGGTTGTGGAAGGCCATAATACTTTGTGGAAGACATCCTGGGAAAATAATTTAGACCTTTGTGAGATCATTGTGAATGCACAACTGGAGTGAGAAGGCAGAATAAAGAGGGCCTCATTACGTCTTTAAACCGTGACTTATAAAAGTAGCGAGTGCTATGGCAACAGAGCATTCAATTACTCAGATTTATTTAAGTTCCCTGAAAAATAGCTCTTTTTTTTGTTGTCAAAGTTTACTTATGGCAGTGCTGCATCATCAGACCGCACTCACTTCATCTTCAGCTACATTTGATTTTAACAATAACCGTCTTTCAGTAACAGATGTGTTTTTTTCATGATATGTCATGGAAAATACTGGATGTACCTTTTGATCTTGAAGAACTTGTTTGCTTGTTAGCGACAGCTCTCTAACATGTTTGTGGTGTAACTGGGACATAAAAGCTGTCATGCATCGTCGGGGGGGGAGGGGCTAACAGTCTAACAACAACAACAACTGTTGCTGTTAGACTTAGTTAGTCTGCAGTTTGACTTATCATTTTCCAACCTGTAATGGTGACTTGCACTAAATGAGTGCATGAGAGTTTCTTTAAATTTTGCATCATGCTATTTCTAGATATTTGCTGGATTATTTGCTGGATTATTTTTCTCATTAACCTCTTAATGGCAACATGTTATGAAATATTCCCCTTAGTTTGTACTTGAGATGATTTATTTGGAAAAGTCTGATGTAACACAACCTGTCGCTCTGTTTCAGATGGCCTGGGTCTGAAAAATGTTTTATTGAGTGAGCCATTCATATCTGCGGGGCACTGCAGCATCACAAATTCTGATTGGAGTAGTATTACCCAGCCTCCCCAACAACATATAAACACATCACATCAACATCAACTTGGAATTTGCTGTGTGTTGAACACTGGAAACATAAAGCTTTTAACTCTGCAAAAGAGGGGGGTGAGGTGGACTGAGTGCTTGACTCCACCCCTTAAAAGAAACCACATACAACAGCAAGGCTGAAAAAACATGGTTAAAATAGCTTTTGTACAGAATCTCTCTGGGTTCTTGACCCACAGCTTGCCACAGTTGGTTATTTATGACATCATAAAATAGTATTCACCCTTTATTGATCATAACATGTCTCATTAACATCCATCTCTTTTGGGATTTCAGTTCTTAAGGTTTCATTTAGACTTACCCTTACTTAAAAACATGTCCTAACCCCTTAACCCCAAGGTGCTGTGACGTGTGCTAAGCACACTGGTTTTAAAGGTTTAATGCATGCAGTTTCAAAACTCGTTATACATTCTTTATAGGCTTGGAGGAGGATGTACTTTCTTTTTCATAAGCCTGTGTGCACTGTAGAAACAGAAAATATGAAAGCTCCTTCTCATTTTATTATGAGTATCATTTCGTAAGATTTTAAACTTTCAAACTTTTTTCTAAGGGAATTTCAAACTCACTCGATCAGAATCAGCTGTACTGGCCAGGTTAACAAACCCAAACGAGGGATTTGGAGTCAGTTAACATGCTCTGGTCAAATGTCAGAATTTAAATGAAACAACATGTACACATCTTAATGTAACAAAACTACAAGCTGCTTGATTGAAGAACCAAAATGAACAGTAGGGTAAAAAACAGCAGCGCAAAACTGCAAAAACACAGAAAAGAAAAATCACAATATTTTTTTCAGAATTTTGCACATGTGTGTGTTTGTTTGTGTACAGTGACGGATGTATGTGAGTGGTGTTGTGGTGGCAGAAAATAACTGTAACAGTAGCTACTGCATGGTAACTGTTCCCAATAAAACAAATTGAATTATAGTGCAGAGTTGCATGTAAGTGTGTATGTGTGTGTGTACATGTGTGTGTACAAGAGTGGTTAAAACAGAAGAATGACTCTCACTGTGTCTCTGTGACTGCCAGAGTTCATCAGACCGACAGGCTCAAGGAATAAACTGTTCCAGTATCTGGTTGCATGGCAGCATTTTTCCTTAGATTTAGTTTCCATCATGTCCCAGGCTTTTCTGATTTGGGTTTACATTTATTTGTGGCATCTAAAATCAAATATCTGCAGCTCAGGATGTTGAACAGTAGTTTAATATATCAGGGACTCTAAGAAAAGTAATTTAAGTACAATTATCACACCAGGGGAACTGTTTCTAGTCTATTCTAAGGAAATAGATAAGTAAAGGCTCTGAATTACTAGTATGATGAAGAGACATGATTACTGTAGACATGTAAGTGCACGCTTCAAAGAGAGCCTTTAAAAAAATACAAACATATCCTTCAAGATTGCATAATTCAATATTTGTCGGTTTGGCTATAGTCTTGAGATGATAAAACATTTTTTTAGTCTATGTGGTAAAAAAAATGGCTTTTCTGTGCCAATACAAATGCAATATTGGTATACAAAATTGAGAATGTGAACTTTGTACAGAAGTCTTCTCACACAAAATGCATTTTCAAGATACACTATAAGTCATCTGTGGAGGAGAAGCATGAAGGGCTCGTGTGTGAGTGGAATGTGAAGTATTGCTGATCAGAACCCCGCTGTAGATTCAATCAGCTCAAAGCTGTGATGTGTTATAAGAAGTGGCAAGTCACACTGAATTGATTTCAAAGGTTGTATTTTTATATGCGAGTGCCTGTGAGTGTGCCTCAACTTCAGCTCGCAAAGACCTGGTTACGTAAGCCGGATAATGATGACCATGGATATAGCCGGGACTGATTGAATGTACAATACAAGATGATTGCAATCACGTAACCCCACATTGTGACAGCAGATGCTCCTGTCAGGCTCAAGGCCAGATGGAACAGGTGAAGGATTCTAGGTAGGCCTATTTGGGAGTCAATTATATCTTTTTGGAGTACACAGAAAAAAGGCGAAGAGTAATAATAATATTCCTGATATTGTTTGTGTAAAGGTTTTGGTTATTTATTCATTTATTAGGTTCCCCCCTTTCGCCTGAAGAGAGCTGGGATGGGCTCCAGCAGACCCATGTGACCCCGAACAGGAATGATGGGGTATAGATGATGGACGGATGAACTTCCTCCAGGCCGTAAACTGAAAATATAAGCTAAATAACTTGGACAATATGACAATAGTCTTCCAGTCTTTGTAGTAAAATGACCAACTTTCAATTACGCTTTTGTTTCATCGTCCGAAGAGGGAGAGAGGTCTGGACTTTGGCTGAATATTTCCGATTATTGACTTGCTTGAAGGCAATGCTGGTTAAAACTATTTTTTTTCCACCGAGTCCATCTTCTGTCAATGACCGACAAGGCCATCGTGATGAATCTGAACAATTCTGGTATTGACATTTCAAGGCAAATGAGGCACCAATCAAGACAGACCCTCTTCTTCAGGAAGACAAACGAAACCTTGCTTGGAAAAGGAACAAAGATCTTTGGCGGTCAGATGAGACAAGAATGGAGCTCTCCGAGCGTATTGGTAAAAGGAAAGAGGGATATTCAATTTCATATTCAATTTCAGACAACGGCAGGCTTGTCAAATGAACACCATCACGTAAGAACAGGACTTCATTCTGCAAAGAGAATGAAGAAAAAAAGTGCAATATGAGGGGAGAATAAGAGATGTCACGGAAACCCAACTAACTCAAACTCCATCCCTGTGGCTGAAGCTCTGTGTAGAGCAGTATCCGAACGAGACGGTGAAAGAGTCAACCCATGGATGGTATACTGGAATATTTCAGGTGTACCCATGTATTCTTGGAACACATTAACCTGATCCTGTATAACTGTTTCTGATAACTAACCACATCCAGTTGATAGTGAAAGCCGAGCAGAGAAGTGACCAGAAGGGACAAGGTCACTGCACAATTATGAAGAATGTATTATGAATCTGAGAGCATTTCCACTACACAGTTTTTAACAAGATCTTCTGGAAAAGCGCCACACTCGTGACAACCTGCTCCTGTACCTTTGGTTTTGCTGCGTCTTTTATTGCTTTGTCTAAACATTTTCTACTAAACTTCTTTTTCCATTAGAATGCTGATCTTTTAAACATTTTTCTGCATCGACAGGGATGCTGCTGCTTAATTTTGGCACTTTTCAACACGTTATGATGAGAAATGACCACAGCAGGGAAGTTGTTTACATATGGGAGTAGCTAACTGAGGTTTCCAAAGCCCAACTAATGCGTAGTATATAAGCTCTAATACCCCAAACCCAGAGGCACTGAGGAGAAGGCCCCGGGGAGGTACAGTAGGAGTAAAAAGGAACGGCGGGAGACATATTGTTAGTTGTCACTAATGATGTGCCACATAAAATGCAGGAGCTTGGAGCACTGATGTAGACACATTTTGGAATGTTGGGAAAAGTTCTGTGTGTTTCATGTGGCTACAGGGACATGTATTGGACTTCAGCGCCTCTCTAATCAGCATTTGGACTAAAATTGGAGACAGAGACTGCAGAAAAAGCAGTGAACCTAAAAGGAGGAGCGATTTCCGGGCTTTTGAACAACAAATAGCATAATACTGTAGATGTTTTTGAGTGGGTCCCTGGTATCAAACTGCCAGCTGTGAGTTTCCATCTGTGTTGTCTGCGGAGAGAGTTTGCAGGTGTTTCCATCCAGGGCTGGGATGTCATGAATGTGGTTGTTGCCAGGCTGCAAGCATAACACCCGACATCTCCAACTTTCAAACTGTTTGTCAAGTAATTACAAGGATTTATTTATCTGCCTATTTATTGTCCTTTCACCCGAATACAGTTTGGATACGGTCCAGCAGACCCCCGCGACCCTGAACAGGGCTGGTATAGATGACGCATGAATGGTTTCTCAATTTTACTGCAACAATGTAATTTCCCTTTTTGGGGATGAATACTTTTTTTTCAATTTGAGGTTAATTCAGTGAGATCTGGTGAGACTTTTCCTAACATTTTGAATAAATGAGAGGAAACACAACCACATTTAACACGGCATCTTGCCATTTTTTGTAAATTGCATAAGTTAAAGTCAAATTTTCAATTGTACATATTTTAAATGCACTTCCGTTGGACTTTTAAACCTTTCCACATTCTCAGGATTTCACATATTCCTGAGAAAACCATCTCTGAGATATAGAAGTGTTTACACTGATTGGCAGTCTGTGTGTGTCTGTCTCAGGCTGTGTATGGTTTTTATCTGCAGCAGCTGGATGCCAGCTGTCAGTCATTCAGATAACTGGCCAGGCCACAAGCACACACAGGACCACCCAGGGCCAATCTGTCCGTGTGTGTTGCTCCGTGCATGTGTGTGTACGAGATGGTGAGAGGGAGACAAGCCAGTTGTTTTCCATCCAGCAGAAGTCACTGGCCCTCACCCACAACCATCCATCACTAGAGAGATAAAGATAGAGATCTGGCCAAACATGTAAGGAGGCAGCGAGAGTCAAAGGCTACTAAACGGCTGGACAGAAGGAGACAGTAAAAAGAGTTGGGAGAATATGAGAAAGAAACACAAAGCTTCACAATGATGGAAGTTATTCATTGGTTTAGCAGAAGAAAACAGTAAGAGGAGACTGAGACAGAGAGAACTGTTTGTTTACTCTCTCCTCCTTCAATTTAAGGACGTACATTCCTTTCCACAGAGCGCTGCTAATAAGCGAGCATTAGTTGTTTTACTATGCGGAAGTCAAATGACAAGTCATTTTCAATCCAAGCTGTAAATTGTCTTTAATCTGAAGGCTTCCGTGTTTTGCCTGGTGTCCTCGAAAAAGAAAGTTTAAAAAAAAGAAGAAAAAGAAGTGCTGTGTATGGTCAAAAGCAACTATCAAGGACATCTGTGCGAATGCGAAAGTCTGTAGACCACAAACTCGTATTATTGCTGCTTAATTGTCACGCCTGTAGCCTGAGAAACTGATTATTTGCAAGATTGGTTTCAGCAAAATCCAAACTTACTAAACTGTTGGTGTGGTTTTCAGAATGATGACAAAGATTTCGGTGCTCATTATATTTGCAAAGACTCTCCTGCTGATGGGCTGGCAGATCATTTAGCCAGAGAAAAATAATAAATAGGACAGAAAGAAGTAGATGTCTGAATAACCCTCTTTCTTCTCTCTTCTCTCAGCAGCAATCATTTCATGTAGCGCCCCCAAATGTCACCAAAACAGCAAACGTTATTTTAGGCAGGTCGATGTTCTCCAGCTTCTTTCCTCAGCCTTTGTTTGCCATTTTAACCAGGATAAAAAACAACAAAAAACATGAATATAGTGTTAGTGAAAAATGAACCTCAAACCAAATCAAGTTGTTTCTTTATCTGTAATAACATAACCACATATTTGGCCCTTATTCTCCAAGTATATGATATAAAATATAAGAATCACCTTTTTTTTCCTGATTTGGGGCTTCAGCAACATTCTTCTGATACATGTTCATGTGTGTGCTATTATATACTTTATCAATATTTTTTGTCTGTGTCCTATAATTAAAGAAAGTAAAGTAAACTGTGCAATTTCTTCACTCATCTGTTGACCATGTGTTTGTGAAAATAAGAAAAACCAGTGAAAACTGATTATAAAAGACCCGGTCGAAGCTTAAATCATGCTAGCACAACCTCTATTCTGCCTCATGAAGCTTGAAAAGAATCTCAACTTCCGATTCGATTTTCCGATTGACACCCATGCAGTTCTGGCATTTTTCCTCCGGCAGTATGTCTGACATTTTCTCACAGTCATTGGCTGCAGTGAGAAAGATGAATGCTAATCATGCACGCTGCTGATAGTCAATGTCAAAAGATATAAACACAAAGAGGAATTTTAGTGCTGGAAAAAAGACACAAATGGATGATTCTTCCCCACAAGTGACAGACTGTTGTGTATTTGCAGGTATAGGTTTCTTGAGGCTCTTGAACACACTCTAATGATTTTACATTGTCCTGTCATCTGATCAGTGGCTTGCAGCAAGCTCATGCACCCAACATTGCCATATTTATTTTCAAATATCTGCGCCTGTGTGAGAGTCAGAGAGCAATAAAGTGTTTGACTCCTACGAGCTTCATACCTCAGCCAATTCCACAGTGGGTGGTTGTGTTATGGCATTGTATTACAAACATGATGAATCTCCAACTCACCGCACGCTAATTGTCCCTCGAGCCTGGTGTACACGTCGTTGTTGTGAGCTAATTGTCACCCAAAGGGAACGGGCAAATCCACCAAGGCAGACTGCAATAATGTGCTCACGTGTGCCCTGCACTTGGATATGAATTCATAATAGATTACTGATCACCTGAAACTTTTGAATCCACGAGGGATCTCACAGGTTGTTAAAATCTCTTAACATAAAGTATGTGGTTTGGACGTACTCAACCTCAAAAATGTTTGAAGCTGAGGTCAAACTGAACACTTTTGTCTAATTTGCTCTCTCATTCCAGTCATCTAAAGTGGCAATTAAGTCGTACCTACTGGGATCATCCTCTTGGGAGGCAAGAGCAGTTGACTGAAATACTTAGTCCAAACAAAAGCGTCTTGTCCTCAACATAACCCTCCGCGTGCTGAATGCTTGCATAAATCTCACTGTCCAATTAAGGTTTACTTTGCAAGTACGAACTGCTAATTAAAGCAACACTGTAGAGGAAACTGGTTTTTATTGCTCTTGAGCACCAGTTACAGCTCCAGCCTGGTCCCTGGTCGTAAATGCAAGCCGATACCACTATTGGGGCTTTTCCACTAGTACTCGGCTCGACTCTACTCTGCTTTAAGGGTTTTCCACTAGGTCATCATATTGGTTAGTACCTCATTTTTTGCACTTACTTGGACGAGCTAAAAATGTCACATAGCCATAGCCAGGCTGCAGGCCACTGATTGGCCAAAGAGTAACGTCTCGTCACTCCTTCACACCCTCCATATTCAAAACCCGGCAACACGGGCTGCGATATTTACTTTTCAACTAAACTTTGGTACGACTAATGGCAAGCAAACCTACTCTGTGGTGCCACGAGGAGATCCACAAGTGTTGTGGCAGATGACCACATTCAGGCAACGTGGAATGAGAATGATGCCCCACCCACATTGCGGTGGTTTTGATCCGTGATGGAAAACCACTGAGACCGAGGCGAGTAGAGTTGAGCAGAGTTGAAATGGGTCACTGAGTAAAAAGCATACTACCCATGTGTTCTCACATGGACAAAAGAAAAGTCAAACTGTTACTTGTCTTCATATTCCCGTTCTTGTCATCAGAGATTGTGCACAGATGCATTTTCCTCCCTGTTTTTAATGCATTTATGTGGTAGTATTTAAGCTCTGAATAAAAAATCCCATAAACTCATAAACACATGAAGTCCTTTCTGGCTCTTTGTATGTAGACATTGTCAAAAGGATGTTGGGAAAATTCTGTTTTCATGTAGATATAAACCAGTTCAGCATCCCCAGATGCTACCATAACTGTATCCCATTAAAAACTCTACTCATCTCAATTGGATACATTAAACAAAGTTCAATTTTCATGACATGTTTTCATTCAAGTAAATATATTTCAGTCCTTGTCTTTATTCCTGTGGTTTTATTTCAAAATGTTCTTCATAAATTGTTGCCACAGTCTTATTTTTCTGTAAGTTTAAATGTTTCCATCCTGTTTGCTGTTTGTCGTTGTGGTTAACTTGTGTATCTGCATGCTGCGTGTAAAATGTGACAGTGTCTTGCTGTTAGCAGCTCTAGATGTGAACTGCAGGGTGTCTGTCTGATTCATTACATCATCAAATATTCTTTCGCATCCCACAAAGAAACTTCTTTTGACTCAAGAGCAACTTTTTTGTTCAAGAATAAACAAAACTCAGTCCAAGAGAATCCCAACACTAATAATCAGGTCAAAAACAACTGTACTGTATGTATTTCTTTTTGAAATACAAAAAGTATTTAAAGACAAAAACAAGAAATTGGGTAAATTAAATGTGTTGTTATTTACTGAACTGCAGAATCAGTGTGCCTGATCTTCAGCAGGCGTGACCAGCTCTATAAAAGCAAGATGTTTTGGCAGTTTGTTGGTCTGGAGAACTCAGATAAGTGTTACCACAATACCAAAGCAGGAAGACATCAGCAATTACCTTAGAGGGCTTAGGTTTCAAACTTACAAGATGTGGGGGAAATAACACTTGGAAAAAAGTTACAATAAAAAACAATGTCCTTTGGATAGGTGACATTACATGGATATATATAATACAAGATATCATAATAAAACCAAACATATCAGCACAAACAGCTCAAACCAACTGCCAAGCATGGTGGTGGGGTATTGATGATTTTGCAGTCTAAAGACCCGGGCACTTTGCAGTCAGTGAGTTAACCCTGAACCCCTCTGCTGCAAAACAAAATGTTCTACAGTCAAGCATGAGGTAATCTATCAGAAGGCTAAGTTTGACTGAAATTGACTCATGCAACAAGACAATGATCCCGAACAAAGTTGAAAATCAGAAAAGGAAAAAAAAGAGTCAAGACGCCGTAATGCCTCAAGCAAAGTCCAGCCGTTCCTCTGAAGGAAACGGTCTTGCACAACTTTGAAAGAACTCTGCAAAACATTTATAAGATAAATATTTAAAAAAAGACTAAAATCCATCATCAAACTCGTGACGGACCTATGAAATCATACAAAAAAATATTTTTTTGTAACTGCAGCTACGGATGGTTCTGCAGGCTGTTGTATCACCTGGCGTGTTTAGTTTTTCTCAGTCTACTTCTGGCTCAGTTTTGACAAGAAAAAGTGCACTTAGTTTATGAGGTTTAAAGTCCTGATGCTCGTATGTGAAATGTCCTGATAAATAAACATACAAGGGATTAATTCCTAGCCTTTTTCACACAAACACCAGCTATAGTTTTAGACAATGTACATCCAAAGGTGTTCCAAACGTTCCCCAAAGTGTCTGCTCAAACTGATTCTCACTTCTAATTTGTTACATACATACTGATCCCTGGCCAGAAGCCTGTGCAATTGTTTCTCAACCCCAACTCTAGCGGTCATTAATCACCAACAACCTTATATGTGTTCTACAAACGTGCATTTTTTTTCCATAAAACCCTAAAAGTCTTAAAATAGCAGGGGGGGGATACACCTTTTTATTAATGAATGAATCAATTATTTTTTATCTCATTCAGTGAATGTGGATCTGTGAATATGCTGATTTTACTCCACCACACTTCCAGCAGCCAGCACCCACTCAATCAACTGTGTCTAATCCTAGCAGCTCCCGGCTAACTTCTCCTCATAGCGTCTCATTTAACTCGTTCTTCTAAAATAGTTGTATGTCCCATCTCTCCAAATAGTCACGTTTTGGTTCCTCGACCTCAGGCCGTCTGACTTTCTGAGGCCGTAGGTGATGGTTTGCAGATTAGAAGCAGAAATCCCCACTCACGGCATTAAAGACTTAGACTGCTCATTTATCTTGTGGCAGCTAGAAAAAAACACCTTCATGGAGATGGTAACAAGGTTAAAAATGTGACTTTTAGCAGAGTTTTCCTTTGATAAATGAGTAATGTATAATAACATTTGCTGTCTTGGCTGACACTAAAGGGGTTCCCAGAGCATTAAAACCAGGCAGAGAGGTCTCCTGGCCAGGCTTGCATATGTGACGAGCTGGCAGCGGGAACATATTGGCTGTCCACACATGCACTTCACAGTGGGAAATCCTCCGCTGAGGATGTGCCTTCGCAGCTGGAAATACTACAAAGTGTCGACTGGCGGGAGTACAGAGGATGCAGGACTCAATACAAAAAGTGCAGCGTGGAAATCGCTGCGTTTTGTTTACAAGAAGCTTGCTGGAAGTGTGATTGTTGCAGATGTTTGAGTTCTCACATTCAGCCTCTCTGCAGCACGGCGGGGAAACGTTCAGGAGGATGAGCATGTGTGAAATAAAAAAAATACAAGTGCGTTCTTAACCTTTGGCATAAGCAATCAGTGTTCTGTGGCCTAAAAAATTGGTTATTTTGCCTAAAATTATTTCTCTCTCTTTGACCAATACTAAACAGATTAAAGAACTCTTCTTGTCCATAGATACATGAATCCCTTTTTTTTTGGCAAGAGAAATGTGAGAAGTGAGTGTGAGGAATTAACATTTAAGTACGTTTGAGCAAAGCGGCACGCAGCCGTGATGGCCTGGTGGGCAGTTTGAATAAGCGAGAGCTGCACTGGACAGCTCAAAGGTCAATGATTTACAGCTTTACTCAGCCAGTAAAAGAAAGTGTCTTGTAGAGAACAAAGAAGATAAAAGCGCCATGCAATAAAGTCAGGGCTCACAAGGAAACTGTGTAAGTAGAGCCAGATTACGAGAAAAGCAGACATGGGAAAGAAGAAAGGTGTTGCAGCCCTGATGGCCTTTAATAGGAAGAGTGACCAGAGTGGCTGTGTTTACTTATTATTTGGCTTTATCAGCCTCACACACAAACGCAGCCATCAGTGAGGGATAAGATAATGACAGGAGATGGAGGAAAAGAGGGGTCTTGCTGTGAGGAGGAGACGCAAGAAAAACGCAGGAGTGTCTGCTCCAGTGTGTTGGTGTGTGTGCTATTTGGCTTGCGCTCGGCAGGGGGTTATGGCTGAATAAAAGAGAAGTGTTTTTCACACATTAGCCATCAATTTAAAAAACACACACAAGAAAAATGCAGGAGCTTTCACACGTGAAGAAACCGAGCAGAAAAACCTCTTTTTTTTTAGATATTTGTTAAAAATCAGAGGAAGGTGCAGAGTGTCAAGGAAAAGAAGCAGCACAGTCTTTGCTGTTGTTGAAAAAAATCCAAGTAGTTATAGAAAGATTTAATTCAAATTAATCTCACCCAAAAAGCAAAACTCAAATTAAGTTTAATGATTATAGTTGAACTGCCAAATGAGTATGCAGTTGTGTGTGTGTGTGTGTGTGTGTGTGTGTGTGTGTGTGTGTGTGTGTGTGTGTGTGTGTGTGTGTGTGTGTGTGTGTGTGTGTGTGTGTGTGTGTGTGTGTGTGTGTGTGTGTGTGTGTTTAAGCAAGTGGAAACTGAATACATTTCTAATTACCTTTGCTGTTTTTGTAAAGGATTTGAAATCTCAAGATAAACACAAGGATTCACCGCCCACTGAAAACAAAAACAGACATTTCACACCCTTAAACTAACTGACGAAAGTATGAGCTATGGATAGAAGATCTTGAGGTTTGATGTGACAGCTAAAAGAGAGGTGTGCTGGGATTCAAGCCAGTGCTGGCAATGCCTGTAAAGTTTGAATTTAGAAGCTTTTTATCTATTCATGAAGGATGGAAAAAGGGAAAAAAAACACATCCCGTAAAGGGATGGGTATCTAAAGACAACCCATTTGTCTCCAGGCTATTTGTAATGGTGGGAATCGTAAATACTGGGTCGCATTGTGAGTCTTAGACAATGTCAACTGAAGGCCTAAAAAAGGAAAACCTGCTTACCATCAGATGAAGTGAAGCAAATCTGAAGCAAGCAGAGCATTGGCTCAGTTTGAACAGTATCTGACCTTAACTCATGCACAGTATGAATGCGCTACAGCTAACTTCGATAGTTCACTGCATTATTGCTTCAAACCAAAGATGGGATTTCTGGGGGGGTGTTTTCATTAGTGGAGCTGCAGGGAAGCTTTACAGAGCCTCAACGACTGGCATGTCTCCATTATCAGGAACGACCCTGCAATGAGAGTTTTCCAGAACTCTCCCAGGTCAGCAAAAAGTCCCTGCCTTTGGACTAGCTGCTGCGGCATGACCCTGAACGACTACTGGTTACGTTTTGGGGTTAACGCAGAGCTGATTGGGTATGCTGTAGGGAGGAGATCATGTTGTTCAGCCTTCTCAATTCCTTCTTCCAGTTCGTGTTTTGGAGTTTGCATCCATTGACACTATTGTTGTGTACATAAGCACACAAAACAGAAACTTAGCAACCGTCTCAGCTGAATCTGTGTTGATTTGTCATTTTAGTTTGGTTACTTCTTGTTTAAACTTTCTTTTTTTTCTTTCAATTCGTTGATGACTGGAAAACAGTGAAAGGTGTCAATTTCCAACACCAAGTGGTTAGCAGTGTTAGCTTGCTAAATGTGGTAATCCTACCAGGTCCAACAATCTAAAGCTGGGCATACACTGTGCGATATTTTAAATCGTTTGAGACTGCCCCATCTCACACTGCACGACTAGATCGCGGAGTTCAAAAGTTCAGAGCCCACGATTTATGATCTCACACTGTACGACCCGATGCTTTGATGCGACCCGTCTGCTCACACTATACGATCATAATCCTCCCGTCGGACCTCTGTGTACTGGAACTCGAGACCGGTTTTGGGGCAAGGGTGTCCACCCAAACGTGCGTCCTGCCCACCCGATCAAAGGTTATGGGGATCCTACATTTGTTTCTAATTTTATTTTTTTATATATATAAAAAAAATCTCAAAATATCTGTACCGTTTCTGATTGGGTGGGCACTGCGCATCATTTTAAGACACAACAATGAACGCATACCGCAAAAGTTGTGTCTCGGCGGAGGGACCCGGCGTCCCAGCAAAATGAGAAACAGAGAAGAGAAGTGTTCAGAACAGCGCACACTAAAGGCTGATTTATGGTCCCGCATTACACCAACGCAGAGCCTACGGTATAGGGTACGCCGTAAGGCTGATTTATGGTCCCGCATCGTTACCCCACGTATACTGCACGAGGCACGAGCAATGATTGGGTCAAAATCCGTCCCGATCCAAAAAATAGTCGCACGACTGGAAAATCGGCTCAAAACGAGCCGATAATCACACAGTGTCTGCCCGGCTTAAGGGAGCCAGAACAGCCGGAAGAACCAAAGCCATGTTACAGTTCCAGCCTCTGAGGTTTTTACTCTGGACTTTTACCAACATTGCAACAATCTCTTTCTACCCTGATCGAAAAGGAAAAAGACAAAGTCATACACTAAAGGAAAATATGCAGAGGAAGGTACAAAGCTAAATTTGGCGTAGTCTGTGTTAATCCAATGCCTAACTTTATTTCCGAAGAGATGCATGTCTGGTGCCAGCAGAGGCTACAACATAAAGTTCCCCACTACTGGGGACATAAGCGGTCAGTTCAATATAGACAGAAAAAACATGATTTAAGGAGTGAAATGGTTTGAGTCAATCTCTCAATTGCAGCAGCAGGATGATATCTAAGCGATGATCGTAAATTGTTTTGTTTTGTTTTTTTCCCCCGACACGTCTGAAAATGTCTGCTAACCGCTTCTCCGCTGCGTAGCTGGAGTGTGAAGCATTAGCAAGCTAATGGCATTATTTTGTGATTGGGATAAATTAAGGTAGAAGATGGGAAGGGATGTTTGAGTGTGTGTAGGGCCATGGGAATGGTTGGGAAAAAAGAAGGAAACTACAGTATAGGCATTCAGAAGATAGAGTGCTGTTATGCAGCGAGTGATTCTTAAACTGTGAAATCCAATAGTCAATATTTTGTCAGAAGCTTAATCTCCCACATCTGGTGAAAGTGTGAGAAAACCATTTTCTGTGATGTGTTGTGCTCCTCTTGTTTGTGTGTGAATGTTTAAAAACGGGGTCATTTATTCAACTGTACTCCTCTCTGCCTCAGATGTCAGCTTTTTGTTGCAAGGCAGTCCGTTCTGTTCAGGAACTACATAAAATAAATAAATAAATAATTACATAGAGAATGCCATCAATTTGAATAATCGTCCTTAAAAAAGGGCTCTATAGGATAAATGTTCCCATTGTAAATGATTTTAATCTGTGTTGGAATAGCCCTGTAAATCAAAAGGCTGCTTCCTGCTGTGTGAGTCGGTGAGCAGTGGCTTCGTTCCCATCATTGTGTAACCAGCCATGATGGACTGCTGAGGATGAGAAGACGAGAAGAAGGAGAGAAGCTTGTCAGAGACTGAAATAGGAAGGGTGGAGCAACACCAAGGGAAAGAGAAAACTGGATTTATTGTTGGAGCTTTTTAGTTTCTATCTCAACTCTTGAGTAAATGTGTTTTTTATCTGAATTTTCTCTTTTTTTAATTTATTTTTTTTTCTGTTAGAAATTCTGAAAACTTAGAAAGCCAGAGCAGGCTTTAAGCAAAATAAAGGTCTTTTTTTTCTACCCCCTTTATTACTTTCTAGTTAAATGTTCTTCCCGGTTCTTTTATGGGACTGGTTCTGACAGCAAGGTAAATCTAAATGAACTGCTCGTGAAAGTTATACCAACTCTTTAATGAGGCAGTATAATTCGCAAAAACTGACAAATGTTAGTCACTTTGCACATTTTGTATTTTGATGACGTGAGTTAACTATGTCTGTATTCATCACGAGTCTTACAAATGTGGATTGTATTTATACTGAATATTTCTTTAGCGTTCACGTGGATGGTTAACTCTACAATCATGGTTAAAGTTTACACATTTCACAACAAATTCCTGTCATATCAACAGGAAAACAATTTACAGCTCTGGGGCCTCATCTATAAAGCTTGCTTGCGCAGAAAAAGCGCCTGAAAGTTGCGGAAGCCACCTTCTACGCAAAGTCTCGGATCTAAAAAGAAAAAACTAACCGAAAAATCTGCGTATCTTTACGGCAACTAGGACCCTCCCGTAAGAATTTACTTAAGACACGGGGAACTGGCGACGCAGGCTGTGAGGTGGTGAAATGAAGCCAGATTCATGTCATACTCTTAATAATGTCATCACATATCACAACATATATCACTTATCACTTATAATAAAATAGTGCTGATAACGGAGCAGGCGGCGGAGCAGGCGGCCGAACCCACTACTCCACGCCGAAGAGGAAAAAAGAAAGTGTTCTGATTAAAATAAGGAAAGTTGGACTATATAACAATTGCGTTCATAAGGATAAAGTTTTATAAAAAATAAAAATTAAAGAAATAGTCCCTTCTCCCCGTGTGTGTCTGCCTGTCATGCACGGGTACGTGCGCTCATGTTGTTACAGCCGGAATTATGGTTCTGCGTCACACCAACGCAGAGCCTACGGCGTAGGGTGCGCGTCGCCGCGTACCCTACGCCGTAGGCTCTGCGTTGGTGTGACGCGGAACCATAAATCAGCCCTGAGCAGTTCTGAGGGGAGACGGGAGGGAGGAGGGGGAGCGGGGGCCGCCGGGCCGTCCCGAGTGTCTTGATGATTTGCTGAGCCTACCGTTAGTTTTTAAACTGTAAAAAGTGGGGGGGACAAATACATCATTTTGAAAAGACGGGGGGACATGTCCCCCCTGTTGCGCCGGGGAACTCACGGCGTTTAGCGCAGCAACGGCGTGCTGCCACTCACTCGCTTTATTTTATTGTATAGCCTACTATTTATATACTTATTCTAACTTTTACTGTGACCACCAAATAATTTGGTTTTCCTGTCCTCCACATCATATCTAGGTCTCCGTGAAAGTCAGTGTCACGGTGGCTGCTACTTCTCATTCATTCTGACGCCAAACCATGGATCTGCGCCAAACAGGCTGCAGAAAGCCACTGCGCATGCTCAGCAGGCTCATCCATATGCATTTCTGGGCGTGATAGGAGGCGGATTCAGCTACGCAACCTTCCAGCTGGACTGCGTGGAAGTCTGCGTGCACATGGTTTTATTGATCCGGATTTTTTTTTGCGCACGGCATTTTCGGCTTTTGAGAGTACGTGCACTTTTAGTATGACTCCTACGCACTCCATTTTAAATGAGGCCCCCGGACTGTGACACTACTTTGTTTTGAACAACTGGATAACTGAGCATCTTCTATGTTTTCTTCTGAGACAGACCAATGCCTCATTCACAAAAAGAGGGCGTTACAGTTTAACTGGATAGAAGAATTCAGCTTGAGGGGATTGGAAAGGAAAGCCAGGATTATGAGTAAAGAGACCTGAAATCATCTCCTGTTCAACCTTTCAGTTTACTTATTTATTGCATTTTATTTAATCTGAAACTTTCTTTGTTTTCCCTCCCTGGTGTCATTTGTCTGGGCAATAAAGGTTGGGCAGGAAATCTTTTTCTGCACTATTTTTGCTTTATTACCTGAAATTCTTTTTACACACCGATGGCAGAGAGTTAATTAAATGCTCTCACATCAAAACAGAAAGTATAAATCATCTGTGGACAGGGCTCTAAAAACACCATCCCGTCGTTGTGAGTGAGGCATTGCCCGTTTGTGTGCTTTGGTGTTGTGGCTCCGGAGGCAGGTCTGAAGAAAAGGGGCTGTGCTTTTTAACTGTCTGTTTTCAAAATCTCACTCAGTACGTTTACATGCAGTAACAGAAAATCGAATTGTTGCTTTAATCCAACCAATGTCGAAGTTTTGTATACACCTTAGCCGGGCTGTAGTCAGTACTGGAGTTGAGGGGGGATGAGGGGGGATGGCACCCCCCCCTGAAATAAAAATGGTCCAAATCATCCCCCTGTAAAACTGTCATCCCTCCTTTCAATCCCTTATGTCATTTCATCAATGAATGTGGTTTTACTGCTATTTCAACATTTAGAGTCATCACCAGAAAAATAACTTATTTGACAATTTTCACCTGTTTCAAGTAAATTTTCACTTGAAATAAGTAGAAAAATCTGCCAGATTTATCTTCTGATTACAAGCAAAAAATCTTGTTCCACTGGCAGATTTTTCTACTTATTTTAAGTGAAAATACTTGAAACAGGTGAAAATTGTTGTTTTTTCCAGTGATGAGTCTTGAGATTTTTTTACTAAAATAAGACATTTTAACTAGAAAAAAGACAAATATTGTTGTTAAAATTTTGAGTTTTTGCAGTGATCCATTTTATCCTGTGAAGGACAGAGTCATATTGATAAGTTCAGAAAACTGTTTTTTATTGTTGTGTTTTGATGTTTTTGATGTAAGCCCAGTGGATATTTAAAGCTTACAGAAGGCTGCATTTAACTGCTGCTATGTCATTCCTGCAGTATTTCTGCAGCTGTTTTGGTCACTGCTATTATTTGTAATATATTATATTATTTGTAATCAGCACAAATTATCTGTCCCCATATGAAAAAATCCACCACCCCCCCTGATTTTCTTTTACAACTCTAGTACGGGCTGTAGTTGAACTGAACTGACACTTTTGAGATCGAGCTTTTAGTGCCAGATAATGCTCCTAATCCGAGTTATTCCAGCATGTATACCAACCCACGCTTAGCCGAGCTAGCGACTGCCCCGGAACTTCCCCTTCTGGAAGTGACGACACAGCGAAAGCCAGAATGTCAACACAGTAGGAGAAGAAAAAGAACAACACAGAAGGATTCGGAAGAACGCCAAGTGCGTGTGGCACCACCTAGCATCGAGGAATCGAACGCACCTCACTCAATAATCGATTGTCTTCTCGCGCATGTATACTTGGATTTCTCTGAACCTCCAGTTTATTCCTTAGCTAGATTGTTGCCAATAGCTTGATTTAGATGTGCATGTAACTGCACTGACTGACGCTTACTGGTTTTTCCGAGATCTCTTACCCAAACTTTAGAAAACTGTTTGGTTGGGATTATGAAAAACACTTTGCTTTCCTTAAAATAGACCTTCCAACAATATCTGCTATGTTAGAAACCCCTTTTTTTCTGGCCTAAAAGCTCACAGCCACAGGCTCCTGTCAGGTTCTGCCTGCTCGGTGTCCTAATGATGTTTTGACCAGCAGCAAGCAGCTGTTCTTGGGAAATTAGAAAACTCAAAAAGTCTAACCCTCAAGAATCAATAAGGACCAAAAACAGAGCTAGAGAAAGCGTGAATAATGGACTAAGTGCATTTATCAGGTGCCCAGAAGAGGTTATGAGAGGTTATTTTATGCTTAAATGATTCAAATGTTAATACTAACTGGATGCCAGCCTGAGCCTATTGAGACATTTACTCACTATTTGGAAACCTTTATCATAATTGGCTGGCTTTTTGCTCTACGTCTTCCAAAGAAAATATCTTACTTTTTCAGTTTCACATTTACAATTGCATGTCGTCTGTTTCTGGTGCAGTTTGATTTTATTTAGCATTTTGAATTAAATCTATTTAGTCATTGTCATAATCAATGTTTAATTAGCATTAATATAATTAAGTCAGAACATTATTGTGACATCCCCTCGGTTTATGTAAATGTTTTTCTTTCTCCACTCGGCTCCAGTGTCACGGCCCCCCACCCTTCCCTGCCATGTTTACTGCATCTCCGCTGCAAAAACAAGTTCCCTGTCCTCTCTGTTAACTTCTACCACAATCCTCCACTTTTTTTTTTCTTTTTCTTTTGCTGGTGAACATCTAATAAAGAAAGACAAAAGTCAACAGCCTCTTTGCCTCTGTCACTTTCCTTCTGTGTCACATGTGTCCTTTGAAAGTGTTCTTCCTCCCCGTCCTTCTGCTGTAGACACTAGATATATTTATAAAGAGGAGAGTAATGCAAAGAGTTGGCGCTCTGATTAAATGAGTCTAGAGTGTGGGAGGCGAGCTAATGTTTAGCGTTGTCTGGCTGATTAAAGCATAGCAAACAAGTGATTGCTATGCAGCTCTGCTCCTCACTGCCAACTCATACACAAGGCCGCCCTCTGTTCTTTCCCTCCGCATCCTTCCATCTCTAGATCTCTCAATTTCTCTCTCTTTGCCCATTTCGCCTCAATAATTCTGTCCCCCTGATTGCCGCCGCCTAAGAGTAAAACTTCATTTCCATACCCCAGTCTTAGTTTGTATTCGGTCGGTCTCCCTTTTTTTTCTGATGGGGGTACAGCATTGCAATGACCCCAAGTAGGAACAACAAAAATCAACATATTGATGGAGGCATATTTTGTTTTTTTTATTTTAGTTAGTTTTGTCTCTCTGCAGCTTCTCTCCATCCAACTGTCTGGGATTTCCATGTTTTTCCATCTCTTTTTCATTCTCCAAATTGAACTCCATCCCTCTCCCACCCTCTGCGCCTTTAAGACAGTCCCAGCTCCCTTGATTTCCCCTGCTCAGTTACCGTGCCGACAAGCCAAATTCAATTATTGCCGACTGTGTGAAAATCTCAGGCCACTGATTGGTCACTGCAGGCCACTATTAAGTGAACTCAAGAGGGGGGGAAGAGAACAGAAGTATAATACACAAAAAAAAAGAGTGACTGGTAAAATGTGACACAGTGTGACAGGAGCAGTATGGCACAGAGAAAAAGAACGGGGGGGGTGGGGGGGAAGAAGAGGGGAGGAAACTTGAGACATAGGTTAAGTGAATAAAATGAAACATGTGCCCCACTCTTTTTATCCCCTGAAAGCCCCTGGTATCCTTCAAGCTCAAGTTAAAACAAACAGCTTTGCCCTAAAAAGCCCTGTCCATAATCCCTGTGTAATCATTCCAGCAGCCGCGGCACACATGACCAAAACACGCGAATATTGACGGAGATATGCTCATGTTTTTGTTTAAGATGAATTGGCTGAAATCCACATCAAAGACCGGGGCGCTTGAAGGCGTATATTATCCTGAACATTAGCTCAAAATATTATTTGAAAGCTGAAGTTAATTTCAGTCTGCAGTGCTAACAGGAAAAAAAACAAATCAAAGGGGAACAGATTTGAAAATGATTGCTTAAACTATGAGCTAACAACTTCCATTTACAAGAAAATTTGTGAGTCACGAGGGAGATAATGTGAGCTTGTGTGCTAAGCTGGGAATGCACCGTGAGTCTGTTTCAGGATTGGTCAACTTTATCAAGAAAAAAAAACACTCATGGGCTATTATTATCAATGCAAACTGTGAAAATGACACCTTTGTCTTCTCACTCTGTGGGCTTCGTGTGGAGGTGAGGAGGCGGCGACCCAGGCTGAGAAGAATGATGTTACTATGTTGAAATGGAGGTCTCCCATTGAGCTCCCCATTTGGACAAATGAGGACTAATACACAGTTTCAGTACGGTTGAAGGTAGACGCTTTTTCATTTTTTTCCAATTTGATCCATCACATTATTCTGTGTTGTAGCCCAGAGGTCTTTAAAGTGAGAGGCGGGCCTCTCCAGGGGGGCTCTGAACCGTTTAGGGGCGGCATCAGTGAATGGGTGTAAGGAAATGTAACATTAGTTATCAAAAGATTAACTGAAACGTTCATGCTGTGGTTGAAAAGCTCAGATACATTACTTCTGGGAGAATTAAGCTGTTTCTTTTATGAAATAAGATCAGACTTGTTATGTGTCTAATGTGGATAACATGGATATTTTACAAAGTATTGTGGCATTCAGTAATTTGAAGATGACCCCTTTACTCAGCTCCGGCAGAGGAGGCCTCCTCTCAGAACAAACCCAAACATGAACTTGATTCTGTTTGATTGGAGTGGGACACAGCCATCAGTGCTGGCCTCAGTTCCAGCGTTACTGCAAGTGTTTGCAGTGTTTCTGCTGCTAAGGGGGGGAACTCTGGTCGGCCTCAGCAGATGGAAACTCCTCCGGGTTGCTGAGCAAGACGACTCCATTTGCCGAGTGGCTAGTGCCTCGATTTGAGTGACAAAATATGTAATACACCAGTGGTGGCAGCTCTCTGCCACGGAGAGGTGCAGGGGCCAGCTGGACTTGTAAACACGGTGGTGTTTCTTTTTGTTTTTTTTTCTACCCCACAGCATCATTGATTTACTTGTCATGTGGGTTTTGTCCTTTGGTCAACACGCTTGAATGTTTGTTTTTTTTCTGCCAGGAGTCCTGACATCAGGCTGTGTCATACCATCCTTGTGATGTGCTTGGAGTTTGCAGCCATCCTTTTGCCACTATTAAGCCTTTTCAGATCATCATCTCACACAGATCATCTCATCACACATCTCACACTCCTTGCCCCGTTATGCCTTTGTTACCGCCTGACAAGTCGGAAAAGACGCATAACAGCGCTGCACCTCCCTGTTTTCAAGGAAGCGCAGCGAAGAGGATTATAGATACTACAGTGCCGTAGAAAACATACTTTGCAAACTTATATAAAACATCTCTGCTAAGCCTAATTTATACGTAACATCCGTTTTTGCACGAAGGATTGGTCTCACATTAAAGGTTCAGAAATTTTGAGGTAATATTTTAATTTGCCTGTTCTTATGTCAGTTCCATGCAATAAAATGCAAAGCTGCAGCAATGTATTTATTGATATTTAAGCTTAATCAAGTTTTTATTGCCTAACCATGTATTTTCCTGCCTAGCCTTAACCACCACAAAGACTGTTTCGGTGTACGTACAGTAGTATCGATGTTTCAGGCTTTGATGATAAGCTGTGTTATGGTGCCACCTTCCATCTCATCTTCTTCTTTTTTTTTTTCTCAATATTTTTATGCAGATTTTTTTCCCCATTTTATCACCCAGTGCTCTTATCTAAGTCAGTCCTGGGCATCGCTCCCTCTACCAACCCCGGGAGGCCCTACACTGAGCTCAAGTCAAGGGTGGGGCTTCTCCGGCCGGACGTAGCGGGGGTTTGCAAGCAGCTATGGTTGCAACAACACATCATCAGTAGGGAAAAAACTAACCTGTCTCACCATGGTCTCACGTGCCCCAAAACTTATAAAGATTTTTTATTTTTTTATTTTTTTGTTAAAAATCTAATAAAGATTTTTAACATTTTCTAGTGTGCTAGATCACAAATAGTCATAATATGTAGAAATGTTACCCATGCTCACAGTTTCATGTTACGTAAAAAGCAGATATGCTGTGATTACAACAAGCAGTCCAGAAAACTTAAAGGAGACCTATTATGGCATCTAATACCTATTTTAAACAGGCCCTGAATGTCTGAAAAACAAGCTTTTGATTGTTTTTCCTAAATAAATTAGAAATTCAGCATCTGAGCCATGTCTTTATCACCACTTTCTCTAACCTCATTATCTATGCTGGATTCTGAGTGGGCGGGGCTATGATAATGAGGCTCTGTGCTGATTGGCTGCCTGAATGACGCGATACACCACTACGAAAAAATGGCGGAAGCTCCGGCCGGCGGAGTTAGTTGTGGGCGTGGTTTCACGCATCGGAGGCCAACCGATGTAAATCGCTCCCATCGTTACGTCACGACAGGAGCAGAATCTGAACGGCTCGTAGATCCACATCACACTGGACGGCTAATCCGGGCGGCTGTACAGACACTGCAGAATTTGGTTCCTTTCCTCCTTCTCTGAGTTGGCAGGCTGAGGGGAGACCACTATGTTAAATCAAGAGAAAACATGTTTTTTTATAATAGGTCCCCTTTAATATTCTGCAATTTAATTTGTTGATCAAAAGAAAGCAGGTTCCCATTATTGGGGATTCTGGGTAGTTTTACAGGCTTGCAGCCATTGGTGGGTCTATTTTGGGAATTTCCACCAAACCAAGGATGTCCCTGTGTTGGGATGGGTGCTTCATGGGTATGGTCCTAAAAACCTGCTGGGTGGGGGCATGGTGTGGACCCATCTGTGATTTCTGGTTCCATGTCGACCCAGTGATGAGCTGTACGCCTCCCATTGTGACCTCTGCCACATCCAGGCTTATTTCCCCAGAAATGTAACTTTGTGGATCAGAACACAATCTGATTGGCCCACTTGATAGCTCTATATTTTTATTCAGTGTGTTTTCCACTACCAGTATTTCTCTGCCATTCTTAGGATTGGAAAGAAAGATAGATTGCTGCAATGTCAGTAAAGGATACTACTCAACATTTATCAGCTCTTACTCACATAAGGAATTCCTCATGCGCTCCGGTGCCTGTCTAATCAACATAAAAGAAGTAAACAAAAGGAATGTGAGCAGTGAAAGCTACAGAGCTACAGAGGACCGAGTCTCTCACCTCGCGTTTGGAGGTGTAATTACAGAACAAAACAACAAGGAACAAGTATGAATGCCAACTACAACGCAGCTCCAATCTGTGTGTAGTTGCTACATAGAACCGTAAATCACCCGTCAGTGATGATTAGCTACACTTCAGTGTTGATTAGTTGTGCTGTAGGCAGGAAATGATGTTCAACCCTATTGGGCTCCCATTCACATTCCTCGCTACCGTTGCTGTGTATGCAACCATCTCAGATCCTGCATTACTGCTTTGGTCATTCTAGTTTGCTGTTTTCTTATTCTTTTTATTCAGCCATTGGCAAAAATGGTGCATTACTGCAGCCGTGTGTTATGGAGCGACAGTTTGCTTGGTCAGGGGACACTCACAAGGTCGTACACTGTCGTGAAAACCCAACAGCTGAAAGGATCATGGATGTTGGGCATGTTGCAGTTCCCGCCTCCTACGTTTCACCCCGGACCACAGCTAATCGAAATCCCACCAGGCGTTATTGAACACTGGGCTGGGACTGCACTGATGTGGTTTTCAAATCCCTCACATGCCTTTTGTAAAAACTGTTTGTAATATTGGATTTCAATTAGTGTCTCACGTTTATTTTCCTTCAGATTGATTACGGCATATTAACAACCGTGAACCTGCTCAGTCGTGAGAATGTTTGCCAGTTCAGCTTAAAATTGCAAACATAAACCTTTTTTTGTAAAATAACTGTCCATCCATGTATTGTCTATAACCACCACTTCCTGCGAAATAACTACTCCAGACAAAACATATACATGCCTTTGTGTTTATAAGTCAGATGTGTTTGTTTCACTCTCGTTTAAGAATAAGTTAGATGATGAACCGAGGTGTCAATAACCTTAAAAAGCACTGAAATAGCTTCATGCACACATGCAAAATATGCTTCTCTTTAATCCGTGGTTGTCAAAGGTTCATGAAAATGCACAATAAAATAAAAAAGAGAAAAGAACACACGGACCAAAAACACCAGCCGGCTCTAACAATCTGTCTTCTCTTTTTCTGACACACAAGCGAACACTTAAATGTGTACAATGGTGCAGAGTCTGTGAGCCTGCAGTTACAGGCGTTGATAACACTGAGCAGTGACATCATCGCAGTGAAGAGTGGAAAATAGCCGAGTGTCACGCGTTCACTTCCTCTGCACTCTTTTGTTTTGCTCTCTCACAACATATCGCCATGTTCTATTGATTTTCTAGCTCGTGTGTCCATTACTTTTAGTGAACCATGGCTTGTGCGTATTTGAGTCCACTTCTGTGTGTGTGTGTGCGTGTGTGTGTGTGTGTGTGTGTGTGTGTGTGTGTGTGTGTGTGTGTGTGTGTGTGTGTGTGTGCGTGTGCGTGTGCGTGTGCGTGCACGTGTGCGTGTGTGTGTGTGTGTGTGTGTGCATCATATGGGTGACCCAGCCCAGGGTGAATATTCTCTCCCGGCCTGGGGTTTGTGGGTCAGCATGTACAACAGCAGACTGGTCTTTTGACCCCAGACCTCTTTGAACTGCTGCCTCAGCTCAACGCTTACAACATGGGACTTCAGGCTGTCATTGCGGCCGCCACATGCAGTTTTATCTTTCTCATATGTGCAGGGTTTTATTTATTTAGTTAGTTTTTGCAAATGATCTATATTCCATAGATTTCATATAAAAATTGTGCATGCCTAGTCAGGCAGTGATATTTCATCTTTAAAGTTTGATATAATCTTTGTTTTCTTAAATTGTTGAGTATAATGAATTAAATGGAATTATTGGTGATCATTTCACGGAAGAATAACTAGAGCTTTTGACAAGAGTACAAAACCTCCCCTCAAAACAAATCCGGTATCTATTGTTTAAATTTCAGTTCCTCCCACCTAACTGCCCTGACTTGATACAAAATTTTTGCTCGTTTAAAGGAGCATGAGGCTCCTTTTAAGAAATGAGACTCTCTAGCGCCACCCTTCACCACGACAGTCGTCGGGGGTACTGCAGCCAACAGCGAAGCCGGCACGGGAGAACGGGGAGAACGTGCATGCAGCGTCATGTGACGTCACATCCGCAGGACAGCGCAGGAAACTCGGCCCCAGCACTGCAGCACATTTTGCAGCACACAGCCTGTTCAAGGCAAAGGAGAGATACACTAGAGGGCTCATTCTTTTTGGTTTGGAACGCTTCATCTGACCTTATTACTAGAAAACTTAAAACGTTTACAATTTTTTTTCATAAATCCTGCCTCAATCCTGCATCAAGCTCCTTTAAAGATGGGGTTAATTTTGACAAAGATTAAATAGGTGTATGCTAGGTGTGTGGCGGTGGTTTTGGTCATGTAATATTGCACCCACATTACAAAAACATCCGACATACAGGAATGGTGTTCTTCATTTTCCTGGCAACTAGAAGTATTTGCAGGGGTCCACTCACATGGACATTTACATAATACGGCCTGGGCATGAGATATGATCACAAGCTGGAACCTGAGACAGGTTGGGATTCTTTGTTACACCGCCAGGACACCAACCGGGCTGTCTTTAGTTGCTCCAATTCATTAGTATTTCTTTCTCCAGTAAAGAGTCCAAGCCCAAACTGCTGCTGAAGCCGTTCAGCAGGGAGTAGAACTAAATTATATCACATAAAAGTCCTATGGAATATAGCTTTGCATCCAATCTTTACTTTTGAAGAGAAAAATAAGCTATAAACCTACACTTAGAGACCAAGGTTGAAACTGTTAAGCCCATTTGATTGTCATTAAACCTGAGAGAAGGAGGTGAGCGTGCATATAAGCTTCACCAAACCATCAAACTGTTGTTTCTTTCAAGAGAAGAAATCATCCTTTAGTTCATTGCATTAGAACACTGTCTCTTGTACGTGCACATTCCTTCCATGGAGGAAAGATACAGACTGCAAGTTAGTCTGTATTCAGTGTCTAAATGAAAGGACTGGCTTATCTGTTCAAACTAATTTAGATTTGTCTGCGTACCAGGCAACTTGCGTGGAAGATACCGTGAGCAAAAAGGCTACAGACATCTATGTTTATTCATTATGACCAAAACTACCCTATAATTACTTCTGACAACCCAGTCTTTAGTTTAATCCAATTGTGTCATTTTGTATCCAATGTAATAAAGGCCTGCTGAATGCTACAATGAAAATATGCATTATCGCCTGCTGTTGCCAGCTGAATGAAAGCCTCTGGTGTCCCGCTTACAAATGAACCTCCGAGCTTTTCAGACCTCTGCCATCAATATCCCAAATTGCAGCCACTCACAATTCAATTCAGACTTTGCCTTTTAGGAAACATGTTTCCTTGAATATCTTAATGAGCTGCAGTTTTTTTCACAGCAAGGGCTTTTTCTGTAAACCAACAATACTGCTCAGGATTTGTTCACAAGTCACAAACTGTGCAAAGCCGCTCACTTCAATATACAGGCAGGAACTGTGCCAGTTCTGAGAAAAATCCACTAGTTCCTGCTGCCTATAGGTGCTTTTGAACTTTTTTCATATAGCTACTGGAGGCAGTTCTCCGTTTTTGTCGCCACTCCACAGGAACTATGGCTAATTTAATTCCTTCTGTTGGCTTTCTTTTTTTTTTTTTACTTCAGAAAAGACTCTCTTACCATTTGGGGAACTATTTGTTGTGAAATGTAAATATAATATGAATGTGCAGTGTTCACCTGAGTGCCACACTGGAACCCACAAATGCATAAACCAAAAATGTAAACATTGGTAGAGAATTCAGTCGTGTCAACAAGGACAGGAATGATGGAGCCACAGTATAGCCCAGAACGTGTTGGACCAATATATTTTCACTGATTGGTGACTGGCTGTTGCATTAATTCTACATCTGTGATGCGAATGCAACCCAATAAGATCCCATAAAGAGGGGCTCTCTTTCAGGAAGGTCATTTTTCCTTTGTTAATGACCATAAATACAAGTTTTGAGTAATGAACGGTGATTTAAAAGTGAAGACCAGCTGTTACCCAAGACCAGTAAAATGTAAAACATACAATATATATATATATATATATATATATATATATATATATATATATATATATATATATATATATATATATATATATATATATATATGGTTTGCTGTTTGCTGTTACTGGTATTGGGTCAAGTTGCTTTTGGCTCTGTATTTAGCTGAGGACCAAACTCTGACGTCACACTTAATAAAGAGCCACCCTGAAACTGGAAGTTGTATGCTTCTTCAGCGGGGCTCGAGCCATGTGTAGATGCTCTTTTCATTAAATTTAAAATCATTGTGTTTGCAAGTGCCAGGCCCCGGGTGCCTGGCTCGCCTCAGACTGTTTGGTCCAAACATTCCTTTAATATTTACAGGAGGACACTTTTTGACTCTTCTTCTCCAAACTTATTGTGAACCTATGAACTAATAAATACATGTCAATATTATCAGGTGGCAGATCTGTGTTGAGGTTCGACTGTCATTAGCTAAAAATACCCCAGAAAAACTGGTGATAGTTAAACAAAAAAGTTAAATATGTGGTGAAATGTCTTTAAGGAGACATTTAATGCTACCTTTTTACCATAAAAGGTTGACACAACTTCCCAGGGTATTGATGAAATATCCGTGCCATGTTTTAGTCAAAACACCTCAAAGATACGAATACTTCCTCTTACACCGTGTTATAGCTTTGTTCTACCCATTTGTGACTGACATCCATCAAATGTAGGTGTGAAAACTGACAATTTAATTATCTGTAACTGTATCAACTGTTGCTTCACATCAGATGTGGATGTTCATCCAGACTCACGTTCTTCATCTTTCAGTTAAACTAAGTATGCTATCGATTTCTAAGAGGATGGAGAGAGAGAAAAGATAGAGAGAAAGAGAGAGGGAGCGAGAGAGAGAGAGAGATAGAGAGAGAGAGAGAGAGAGAGAGAGAGAGAGAGAGAGAGAGAGAGAGAGAGAGAGAGAGATTACCATGACTCAACTCTTTACATTATGGCAACATTGCACAATAATACGGCTCGGTGAACTTCTGCGTGTCCACGCTCCTCGGGCAGAGCCTTAATTAATATTATTACCAGTAATAATCCCAGTTCAGTAGCTGTTTACTTTTAATCGTTATGCCTTTTATCTTGTTATCTTGTTATCATATCAGTCACAAGCTGCATGTGGACGTGTCTCTATCTCTCCTTTTGCGCGTTTCCCGGTGCGCGCCCCCGTTGTGCAGCCAGGACGTGCGCACTAAAGCGCCCTATAGGGGGTATTTTCGCCCGTAGCCCCCAAAATGTGTTGCAAGACAACAAAAATGAAAAATTGATAAGAATAAATCAATGCATCAATTAATTATGTGAGGCATCACCACAGTTCTGTAAGTCAATGATGCAGAGAAGGACGAATCATCTGTGAAACCTGACCGAAATTATGACGTCGGATTATTTTTTTTCTTCCCCCGTCACTGCCAGAGAGATACCTCAGATGGGATTTGAAGCCAATGGCTTTTTGGGAATGAGAGTTTTTTGATGATCGACCTCCCTCGCTCTCCCTCCCTGTCCTCCCATTGGCTGCGGGGGGATGCTGCACGGCGGCCGTTGGAAGCTGCTCCCAGCCAATCAGGGAGGAGCAACTGTTGCATGCGTTTGCCTTCCTGCGGGGGCTTCGTGTGCTGCAGCATCTCCGCGTGAATTTGAATCTGAAAACGCAGTCACACATAAAAAAAACTAAACAATAATAATGATGCATGAAGTAGCCTTTTCATCCTGCATTGGGGAATCATTGTCAGCTCTTGTGCCCTTTGGGCACTTCTTATTGTCTTTAAATCTATGAATGGCTTAGCTCCCGCATGGTTGACATGCTCACTGAATACATACCGGACAGATCCCTTAGATCATCAAATAAGAGTCTTCTCATCATACCTAGAATTTACACTAGATCAGCTCATGGTGTTTTCAGTCACTACTACACTCTCTGGAATTCCTCTCTGCAGGAACTAAGGTCTGCTCCAACAGTGCCCTCTTTCAAAAGCAGACTAAAAACTTACCTTTCTGCACAGGCATTTGAGTAAACTCTAAATGGTTGGCTGAGTGATTGCACCTTTGTTAAAATGGAATTATTGTTGTTATTGTTGCTTTTCTCTTGACATACATTTGTCTGTTTATGTATTTGAGCACATTGAGTCCATGCTCGTTGTGTGAAATGTGCTTTATAAATAAATGTGCCTTGCCTTGCCTTTTGTAAGCAAGAAGCAACGTTGTGTCCAACGTGTATCTGATCTACAGGGCAGAGAGTGGTTGTTTCTAAACATTTTTTGCACTTTTGTTATACCGTCCTATTAGAATAAATGTTCAACTACAGAGAGAAAGTGCGAGGAGAGGGTGGGTTATTCTAGTTTCCAACGCCCTCCATCGGCAGCAGCGTCGTTCCTCTCCTCTCCCCCCCTCCCTCCATCCCTCCCTCCCTCCCTCCCTCGCTGCTGCCGCTCCGCACCCGCTCACTTTTCCTCAGAACGCATCTGAGGCTCTTGGTGGGAGGACAGATAGACGGTACCGGATTTCACACCCGAACAGAGGGATGCTACGGTGATCTCCCATCTTTTCTCCCCCTGCACCCGCCTCACCACATCTAACCCCTTCCACGTCAGTTTTGGGACCGTATCAAGTCGCACGGCTGCTGAATCATTTCTTTTCTTTTTTTTTTTTTTTAATCTATTCGTATTTTTTTTCAACTCACCAGAATCCGCTTGGCTGATTGAGTGCGTTTGCTTCTGCGCTCCAACTGGAAAGCAACTTGGTTCCTGCTTTGATTATCATCCATTTATCCCACCCCAACAGAAAGAAAAAGAACACTGGGGGTTTCATTTAGTGGATGTGTTGGACATCTGGCAAAAGAAACAATACAACTTAAGAGAAGTGAGCGTTCTGGACTGGCTTGTATGTATTGGGGAGGATTTCACTGGAGAGACGAGCTGCGCACGGAATCCGCCACTTTCGAGGTAAGAACTACTTAAACTGAAGGATTTAAAATAACAGCCAGGTGATTATCGAAGCTTTTCTCCCCTGGTGATGTGATTTCTGTCTCCTCACTGCCCGCGCATGCAGCTGTGGAAGATTGGAGAGCAAAAAGAGGAAAGACACCAAAGTCAAATGTTTTGGGTTCCCAGGATACTGTGGAGAGATTCTGGAGATTAAACCACATTGTCTCAATAGCACCGCACATACATCTCGTAAAGGTCACAGTGAGAGGATTTCAGACTTCGCTATACGTCTGAGTTAAATGAGGGATCTGGCACCAAAACCCCGCTGCTCGTTTTGCGCAGTAACGGCGGTGACAGTGCGCTGCCGGCTGAACAGAGCAGACTTTCTTCTGTCCTGCTGGCCACGGGGTGACCGTTGGCTCTCTGTGGTTTTAACTGAACACATTTCTTTTTACGGTGTTTTTCTGGCGCAGAGTGCGTGTTTGTGTGTTTGTGTGTTTGCACTTCCCCTACTACCCCCGTATGAATCTGTGCGCCTCGGCCAGCGCATCTGATGCCTGCGTGCATGTGGATGTGTGCGTGTTTGGCCACATACAGAGAACCCTCGCATTCTTGTTGCCTCCCGGCGGCTCCATAACAGGAATATACAACTTTTCCTCAGCTCAGGCCTGGCGTGTTTGAATGCGTCTTGCAGACATAAAAGTCCTACAGCGACTTCGGAGACTGTCACTTTTTTTTCTCATCAACTCATTTCAATAGGTAAAAAAAAACAACGTTATTCCTCCAAGAATAAAACGTTTTTACCCAATTTGTCATCATCCGACCAGTCTATATTATCATCCACTTCTTTAATTCATTAGTTGCTATTCTTTCCCCCTTTTCTCTCTTAGTCTTCACATATCTTTAAAAATTCCATTCTCTTCATGGATTTAAACTGAATAAGCGCCAATCCCTACAGTATTCCGGAAGGATTTTATCTCAATCCATCTGCGTGTTTTCTGTCTCCGCGTGTGCGCATTTCACCTGCCCGGAGCCGCGTCCACTCACTCATTCCGCACTCAATTAGGTGCGCAGGTCTGGACCGCGGTCCCTGCAGGGCCACATTAGCGCTTCCCTTTTTAAACTGCTCTACAGACGTCCGCCGAAACAGACTGGACGTGGATTGTGTACACATTTATTTGGTCTGATGTGAATATCTGAGAGGAAATGTGCGTCTAAAACCCGTGCCTCTGTAATTCCGCTGCGTCTTCAGCGGGGGCGTTGGGGATAAGGCTGCACGGTCTTTGGTATTCATCGCACAGCTGAAGATTTCTGCTCTCCAGCAGGCTATAATCTCAACTCTCTCCCTCTCAAAGCGCTCAGACCTTCTGCTTTCCACACTGTTGCTTTATGAAATGTCTCCCCTATATCCTGCTTACTTTTGCTCCCCCCTTTGAATTTCAGCCACCCCCATCCCCCTCCTCTGGTCCCCCCCTCCACCACCATGGTCTGCTGGGAACCATTGAGAAAATCATTTGCTGCTGTTGTATTTTATTCGACATAGGGGACTTCTCGCCATCCAGGCCCGGCTGGTTAGCAGTTCTTGCAGTGCCTTTGCAAAAAAAAAAAAAAAAAAAGACAAGTCTGCAGCCAGCAGAGCATACACAGATAGGTGGATTTCAGTAGGACTTGCTCCAGTTTGTTTGATTAAAGAAAGGAAAATCTAAATTCTGGAGTTGTATCTTCTATGTGTAGATGAAAGGTTTTTTTGGACCATTGCAGTTGTGACTTTTTCCCCCCACAACATGTCCTTTTTATGTGGTTGCTTCTCAAACAGAGCTCGGTGTATATTTTGCAACTGGCCCACAGATCAGTTAACCTTGCAAAGAAAAGCGGAATTCCCCCGTTTGCTTTTTTTGGTGCTGGTTGACATTGTGGTTCAGTAGCCACTTCACACACATGACAAAAAGAACATCCATTTATTTATTTATTTTTGCATCTGCTTCTGATATTTAAGCTACAGCAAAGCTTTTTTTTCACCCTTGTTTCAACATTTTCAAGCCACAATGTAAACAAGTGCATCAAGAGTAAAACAGAATTCCTCTCTTTTTTCTTGTTCTGGCTGAATTTGTGGTTCACTGGTCATTTTTTACACATTACGAGAAGAGAATATCCCTTTCCAGGCCAAGCGAGTGTATATATCGTACAAGAGGACAGAGAAGGGGAAAGGGAATCAGGGGAGAGGTTGCGGTCTGCAGAGGATAAGAGGTAAAACAACAGGCTAGACAAGCGGAGGAGCGGGCTGAGACGAAAAGAGCGTGACTCCCATCAGGATGTGAGGAGAAGGTAGGGGAGGAGAGGAGGGCAGCGTGACTTCTATCAGGAGTCTACTTTGTCTCATTCTCTTATGAGAGCCGCTGCTGTCTGAGCTAAAAGGAATCCTGCAATGAGAGGCTGCCTGCCTTCACTTAGCTGTCTGAGGAAGGAACAGTTCCAGCAAAAGTGTGGGTTTCACGCCTGTGGAAGTGATTGTGTACTTTAAAGGCAAGGCAGGCGCGCTGGTACCCTTGCACCGGTACATCTCTGTGCTATTTAGGGGTGAGCCGTGCTCTGGAACGTGGCTTGGATAGCAGACGAGAGCGGGGCGGTGGAGGTATCAGATCGTGCACTGATGTTCATCCAAGAAATCACACAGAAACTGACACAGAAATGTCATCAGATTTGTTGGATTTCAAGAGAGCTGCTTCAGGATCTGGCAACGGGAATACTGTGACTCATGCTTGTGTTCCTAACAGGAGACACAGATGCTGTTAAACATGCGAACGTGCACAGTCCTTCAGGAGAAAACAAGGCTGTCCCAGTCAAGTTAGATGCTCTGACGTTTTATAAAGATACAACATGTCTGAATGTCCTCTGATCTGTTTGCCTGGCTTGCATGACTCGCATTAAGACCAGGTTGATGGTTTAAAACCCACATTGCTCTTATAGAGGTCCCCTTTGTTCAATTTTCTTCTTTTTCTTCATGCTTCCATGTTTTCTTTTGATTTTGTCCTCAGATTCTGTAGCATTTCAGCTCTTGGATAGCAAGTTTTAAAGAGCCAAAGCCAAGATTAAATTCATTTTTCAACATTATTGAAATGAGTAATTTTACATTTGGAAAAAAGATGACATGATGTCGAGTTTCAAGGCTGCAAACCCAACTGTTATAACTCAGTAAGATGCATTGTTTTATTGTTCTGTAATCATTACATTTATATTCAGTTATGTAGCAGCTCCTCATTCTTGAAAGTTGGATCTTTGTAGAAAACAGAAAGGGAGGGTAAATGAGATGTTGGAAACAGTTGAAAGGGAAAGGGGGAACAAAAGGAAAGAGTTGAATTAGAAGAGAAGTGTGAGACTAAGAGGCAGCTCGGAGAAGGAAAGCTGGCGTAAAGAGGGGAGTGAATGAAAGCTTTTCCCGGTGACGACAGAGGGAGCTGTTGGGCTGTGCTGCTGCACAGACGGCTCCGCTCTGGTTGTTTTCCTGCTTTCTGACTTTTTTTTTTTCAAAATTCTTTACCAACCTCTCCCTCTCAGAGGGCCAGCGAGAGAGATGGAGAGGTAGTTAGGCTCCCCAGGGACAAGATTCAATCTGCACACCTCAAACTGTCTCTCTCTACCACACACAGACACCATTCTAGCCTGTCCGGATGGGCATGTCCACAGTGACTGCTTTTGTTACCTTCACATTACCTCCCAGTGAGACTGATGGGGTGGCTGTGCCTTAGCAGCTCTTCCTTTCTGTGTTCCTGCTGCCTCTGGGTCTGCAGGTTCGATAGAGAGCAGCGTCACAGCTATAACCATCCGTTTTACTCTCCTCCCCCCCGCATCTTCGCCCCCATCTACTTAAGTTGGCAGCTCTTGAAGCCGTGGAGATGTTCCACTGATTTAAAATTTCCCATGGCACTGCAATTGGATTATAACTCTAATCTTTGGTTTCAACCAGAAGGAATGACAGAGTCGGTAATTAATGTTTTTGACCTCTAATCCTCTAACTTTCATTCCTAGAAGCCAAAATAGAAGGTAGTAGCTTATTTGTCTTCGTTCAGTGAGAGGGAGGAAACACTTTTACCGGATATTCGTTTATTTTTTCACATGCAAGGGAGACCAACAACACAGGTGGTTCAGTGTTGTTGACATAGTCATAGTTCTTTCCCAGTAATAGAGTTAGTTTCCTTGGCCTCAAGCATGGAGTTTGTATGTTTTTTTTTTCTTGCGCTCATGTGGTTTGAATTATTCCTTCAGCGTTCTACACGCCAGCGATTTTAAATTACAGTCCACGAGATGCAGTTCATGCACTCTGGTGCGTCTTTTCTTCTACTTTGTGGCAGGGAATGACTCCAGTTGCTGAACCCACAAAAAGGACAAGCAATAAAAGAAACACTAGGTTTTAGTTAGCTCACTGGAAAATGTCTGTAATTTTGTAGAACATACACAAAAGTAGTCACAGTGTGATTCGTGAACGTGTCTCGCATTTGATAAGTGTTGCTGAAGTTGCACGAGGGCCGGGGAGAGGAGGCAGAACGGTGGCAGAAAACAACGAGGACGTGACTCAGAGCGCTCGAACGAAAGACGCCGAGCACAAAACACAAGTGCGCTGGTCCTCGATGCTAAAGCGTTGTGTGCTGTTTTCCAGAGGGAGCCGACTAGAGCTGGGTATCATCACTGACCTCCCGATACGATACGATTCCGATACACTAGGTCCCAAGACGATACGATTTCCGATACGATACGATTCGATATCGATATTCTGGTTACAATAAGGGAATAACATGATCCTTCCACGCGCCACGTCCGGCCAGAGAAACCCCACCCTGCCTGGTGAAAAGAAGCAGCCTGCTCACTCCTCAAGTAAGGAGGAGACTTGAGCTCAGTGCAGGGCCTCCCGGGGTTGGTAGATGGAGCAATGCCCAGGACTGACTTAGGTAGGAGCACTGGGTGATAAAATTGGGGAAAAAATTGGGATTAAAAAAAAAAAAAAAAAAAAAAAATCTTTTTTTTTTTTTTTTTTTTTTTTAAATCGATACTTGGATTTATGTATCAATAATCGTTCCTACACATGCATATCGATAAAATATCGATATTTTTAACCCACCCCTAGAGCCGACTATTGACCCTCACTTTGGGCGACCCTTTCTCTCCCGCGTGCGGGTTGTGGACAGGACAGGCCGCCCGGATTTACCGCCAGGTGACGAGGCGGGAAAGTTATCGCGATAACAGTGGAGTCTGGATCGATGTTAATTCAGAATTCATGAGTGATCTCATCGATTTTAATATTGATGATCAGAACACAGTGTGGACGGGGACATTGATCCAAGTACAATGAAAACTGATTACCCCAGATAGAGTGATATTGATTTAGATAACGTGTGTGTGTGAGAGAGAGCACCAGAGGTCTTTCATCTAGAAAATGCTGGCCTGTACGTGAAAGCCCATGTATTGCTGAATGTGACTTTGCAAGTGTAATATGCGCTGTGAGTATTCTGCAGATGTGTGTGTTTGTGTGCATGCACGTGTGTGTGTTAGAAAGAGAGAGAGTGGTCAGATCTGTGTGATCCTGTGTAATTTGTTGGCTGTGACAGTCGTTTCATGCCATCAGGTGGTTTCCCATCTCCTGCCATCAGTCACCTGATATAAAGAAAAGAGAGTCTGTTTTATTTCCCTCAGTCATTTGTGTTTCTGCTTTGAATTCATTTATTCATTCGTCATCTTTGTCATGTACTCCACATTTGTGCCAGGAAGAATTCGGGGGTCTCCTTAAATAATAAGTAATAATTCACAGCTGAAAAGGCTTCTGGTTTGTTAAATTGTCTGAAGAACAGAAGACTTAGTGATGAAGAAAGACAGACAGAGGAAGAGAGACAAATTTCTCTGTGTGGGTCAAGGAGAGATTTAATGAGTCGTTTGCGTCTCATTATTCAGTATAATAATTAACTGTGTGTGCGCGTGTGTGTGTGTGTGTGTGTGTTCACGTTCCTTTCACAGACACCAATGAAGCGGTCAGTCATAGTCTCATTTTTCATCCATGAACTTAAAATCCCATCAATGTTCAAAAAGTCATGCAAATCACTAAATTCACAAAATTCATGAATGTAGAAGAAATGGTCCACAATGATCCACAATTTGTGCCCCAGAGAAACTCTCTCATACATTCTCCCAAGCCCTCCCCCAAGCATGGACCTTCACTCTTCCTGTGATTGGCTGGAGAAATGTTTGTTTCGAAATTACGGAGCCAGAGCTGTGTATGAAAAAAAACATTTTCTTTAAATGTGTACTTAGGAGATAAACAGCTAGCTGCTGGTAAGGAGACATTCACTAAATGTGCTGAAAAGTATTATGGGTTAGAAAATGCTTAGAATTGCTTATCTTATCTTTAAAGTGGAAATGAGAAACCATTTCCAGCTGTTTTTTGTTTTATTTATGTTACTTCTACATTGTCTATGCATCATGCCTCTGAACAGTTTGTAATGCGACGAAGTTATCTGAAGTGTTCGCTGACCGGTTGAATGTCTAGAGGTTCTGATTGGTCAAATTTCTGTAAGTTCTCACGAAGGGCAGGGCTGGCTCGTAAATGTGCACAACTCCAGTCAGAGATCAAGCTACGATAAACAAAACTTTGAGACTACTTATCTATGTCTACGATCAAAACTGGATTCAGATATAAAAGTCCCCAACCAGACGAACTGCAACAAATAAGATTACACGCCAACTGCTCCATGTGTGACGACTTTACAAGCAATTCAGCTACACTGGAAAATGTTTGTTGCATCCTAGCAACCAAGTACACGTCTTCCAAGACATTATGGACACAAAAACAAAACCATTTGTATGAAGCAGAAGCCGATCACTGGTTCTTTGGTGGCTGTTGGAGACGTTTGCTTTTAAAATGAACTAAGTGTTCAATGTATTTTAACTCTTTATCATCTATTTTCCATTGGCTGGGCCAATAACGTCATGGTGCTTAGCCAGCTGTCCTTTTCACGAACATGCACGGCACCTTCTATGGTAAAATCTGACCAATCAAGGCATTCCTCACCTCATGATGCAGTTAGTTGAGCTCCTAAAATAAAGTCTTGCACCACAGAACTTGGATACACCGTATTTATTTTGAATAGAAATACAGCACCTCATGCATCTCCTTTATGAGCTTACACTCGACGTCTTGCAAAACCTAAAAAAATATCCACGATGTGGAAAAGCATGTCAGGTCCACTTTAAACAAGCAAATGATTAGCAAAATTTCAACCAGTTTCAAAGGTGAAACAACTTTCTTTCATATTTTACCTTGAACACTCTTTCTCTCTGTTTTATCAGTATTGGGCTTTCCACTAGAGATAAATAGAGCGGCACACACAAACACACATGTGTACACACACAGACACACACACACACACAGATGCTTCAGAATGTATTTGCGGTGTGTTGGATGGATGATTACCATAATTAACATGGTTATGTTAATTGTATCAAGCTGACTTTGCTGATGGAAGACATTTGTAAAGGTGAACTTAACAGACAGCCTGCCAACGCCTCCAACATCGTGTCTGTGGGTGTAAATGCATGTATTCATAATGTGTGAAGACATGAATGCTGCTCGTTGCATTTGACTGGCCGGCAGAATCTGTTCCAAACAGGTGTGTGTCGCTTGTAAACAGAATTCATTTAGCATTGCATGTGCCGAAATGGACACACTGGGCGAAAACCGGACACCGGCCGTCCACACACACAGCCTCGGTGGCCATCTGAAAAAGCAAATGCCGTGTGGTGCTGATTTGATTATGAGCAGGGGTTGAGGTAAAGGACTCTGCATGAGAGGCGTGGGATGACCAGAGGAAAATAAACAGTCGGATAGTATGACTAAAAGGTGGCATCATGTGGCCCGACGGTGTAAAAACCTTGTAACTGTGACCTCTAACTGGCCGAGAACATTTGTTATTTGATCTTCCTCTTATACACTGCTGTTGTTTTGCTGCTGTTTAGACTAACAAGAAAGTGAGAAATGAAATTGGATGACATAGTGTACAGTGGACTGAAATAGCCACATAATGAACACTCTGAACATAAAGCTTCAAGGCAGAATGCACAACAAATTGTTATAAAGTGTGCTGTCTGATGTCATGGTGGGGGTGGGGGCTCTGGAGCATGTTTCTGAAAATAAGAAGCCTAATTATCAGATTATATGCCTCCTTTTGTTCTCTACCTACATTGTTAAAGCTGTATTATCTGCAGCATCATTAGCCTTCCGTTGGGAGACAAGCATTGCGTAACAGTTCAGAGACCAGCGTTTTAAGGCTTAAGAGCGGTTGTTTGTCCTCTCTGCGGGCAAATGAAGCCGGGTTCAGTGGCACTGTTTCGCTTAGTGCTGGGATGGAAGTGAGAGTTGAGTGTTGGTGCTTTCACCTACGATAACCTGTGTTTAAAATAAATGAATGGAGTGAAACTAAACAGGCTCTGCACCTTACTGTGTAGATTAGTATCGCTGGACCCAATGAAATGAAGCTTCTGAGCTTTACATATTCTAACAATTCAAAGTGTGCATGCACATTTCTAGCATTAACCAGGCAGCATGCCGGCAAGACACTCGCTTGATGTCAAAGTAACGCTTTGATCACACTGGGACTTTTCTAGTAGTTTTCAACCACTCCTGTCTCTTCTCTTCTTCTCTCATTTCCTGCATTCCCCTATCCCTCCTTCTTCTCAGCCCTACTGTCCTCTTCTGTTAGTCTCAGTCATATTTTGCTTCTGTCCTCTTCCTCTAATCTGTATTTGTCCCCTGTGGTTTTACAATGAGCGCAAAAATGTTCCAAAAATAAATTTAAGACTAAGAAAGATATATTCAAGAGAGTTTTAGTTTGTATATCCAATGTGATGTAAGCATAGATTGCAGTTTTCTTGAAAGATATTGATATCCACTTCTTTTTTTTGGGGATTTTTGGATTGAGATTTTCTTCCTAAGAACTATAATCAACAGCATGCACAAAAAAACAAACATTTGCAATCTTTATTCAGAGGGTCCCACTATACAGTAAACTTGGAAGGTTCCTCTTGTTCACTCACCTGTTTCCTCTTCTGTCGCTTTTCTTGAGTCTCCATTGGGTGCTTTCACACTACACAACTTTTAGACCCGATTTGTCAGTCGCAGAGCTCGCTGATAGATCTGTTGCAAATTGGCAGGCGGTGGGGAGTCAGCACTTGATCGTTATGTGTGAACAATGCAAAGACTCACCAAAGACCCTTGCCCATGTGTTAGCCACCCATTGCCAATGGCTGACAGATATTAAACAACCCAAATATCTGGATCTTTGGGGGGGATCCCTGTTGGAGCTTTAGCCAGTGAAAAAGCAAAGCATTAAATGAGGTCATTAGGATGAAGGGAATCCCGAAGGGGAAATCCATGAACCAAGGAGAGCTACAGAAGGCTTCGGCCACAATTCTTTATCTTCTTTGTTTTTTTTTTTCTTGTTTGTCTCCTGGTCAAATCACTACTGAGTCTGCACCATTTTTTTCCCCTTTGTTTCAGTTTTTGTTCTTTCCTAACTTAGTTTTGCCTTACAGATTGTACAAATTGCTATCATTCAGTATTCTGCAATCACAGTGAAAAATTTACACATTCAAGATGTGCTTCCCGGTGACTGCATCATGATGCACTTAGTGACTGGAAAGAAATTTACATTTCTCAGTAATCTACTCTGCTACATTTATCGACTCACCTCCTTCCACAAAAAATGTAATTTCTTAGTGCTGACCTAAACAAAAACTGGATTTATCATCTGCAATATTGGCCCATCCCTAGTCAGAACCAGTCAGCCGAAGATTGGCCGACTCTAATCGCCAGGCGATCCATAAGTACATCTCTAACAATAACTGAGTTCACTAATAAGCCACTCTTATAAAACTCTGCATTTATCACAACACACTCCCTTATTTCCCTACATATCAAGGTGTGATCTAAGAGATAACAGTGCTGCAGTCTCATGTGTAACTCCAGACACTCACAGTCTTGGTGTGAAACTACACACCCTCACATATTCTGATGAAAGCACTGCACTGCAAATCATGGCTCAGTTGCATGCACATATGCAGAAAGGCAGGATACAGTGCACACACCACACTGACGCACTGCTCGATATAATTCATGCACATCAAATTATTTTAATTTCTTTCTCCAAGACAGAGCATTACTGCGAGGTTGGCCTCTTTACTGTTATAACCTCTTCATTTGGCTCCGTTTGTCTCATTCTATTTGTTAACACTCACTGAACTCCACTTGCCCTCCGTTTTTCTTCTTGTTTTTTTTTCCTTTTCTCATACTTTTTCTCCCATTTCCTTTCCCTCTCACTGACCAGGCATCGATCATGATACTTACAGTGGTTTAATATAATTGAATATGATTGTTGCTTCTTCATTGGAGAGTATTATTTAACTTTTTTCCCCACACAAACATCTTGAGTACAGTGTATTTCTTTGCCTGCCCTGTGGCTTGAGGCATGAGTCAGAGACTTGTGGAGCTTTATTTGTACAAAACAGTATCCCTTTCTTTTCCATGTCATCTCTCCTCTTAGTTTTGGTTGATATGTATGCTCAGAGTGCCCATTTCCTCTCCTCTTATTATTCACTCCTCTTTAAAGTCGGTTCCATTTCTCATTCTCTCACTCCCTACATCTCTCTTGTCGGCTGCCGCTTTAGGTTTCACTTGCAGCTGCGACTGAAACGACCTTTTTTTTTCAGTTAAAATCCAGATATAGCCTCCCCAGGGGCCGCTTAATTGTTATTTTGTTAGAGTTACATACGGAGAGAGTTGTGCAAGGCCTGATACAAGGCACATTTACTGGCACTAATTCATGCGTGTAATAGAAATTGAAATGCAGGAATCTTGAAAGGAAAGTTGATTCTGTCCATTAAAGCATGGGCCCGTGTTAGTGAGCATTCGGTTTCTCTTAACTTCAACATTACCAAAATATGGTGTGGATATCTGAAGAATGCTTGTTGCAGTTTGAGTCATTTTCGCACCCTTTTTTCACCGTTTCATGGCGGGTATTGAATATCCACCGTTCTGCACATGAATAGTTTTAATGGCCAATTAAAATGCCACTGGCTGTCACTGCAGGTTATGTGAAACGCATACAGATAATCCGGTTGAGTTTATTTTTTTTTACATCGAGCTCCTTGGAGCCATTTTCATACGTTTTGTGCGTTTTCAGTGTTCATGTGGAGTGACATCGAATTTGTCACAGCAGTGTTTATTTTTATTGTGATGTTACGGAGGCAAACTCTACAAGCGTAGTTTATACCCCCGCGGCAAGGTTGAACAAACGAGGTCACTGTGACTGTGCGCACGTGTGTGTGCCTTTCTCTCATATGTTCATGCATGTATTTTCACGTGGGTAACGCTGACCACGCAAGGTCAGCATCACAACAAGGAAAGGTCCTCTGATGCAGTCTGTCTGTCTGCATGTGCGCGTGTAACCCAAAGGTGAGACGTTCAAGGTCACCCCGGGCTCTGTGTGGGTGTGGATGTGTGGACATTTTTCTGACTTTTCCTTGGCTTATCTTTATAAAAACCAAAAGTCTCCATAACCATAGAAGCACCTGGACAATCCAAACAAAGTCGGTTTAAACCCGTGTTAGATGAAGCTTAACGGTGAGTTTACGCTTGCTGCTGAAGGATACACTATGGATTAGTGTTTGGAGTTTGTGAGGTGGATGCATTCTCTGGAAAATCCTCCCAGGTGTGCTGTGTGAAAAGTACAGTGAGATTTTGTGTCTGTAAAGGCAGGCGTGCGGCGGTAAACAGATCGTTGCCAGTCTAGACAGCCTTTTTGACCTTTTAATATTAGAAAACAGCGGTGTTCTTTATTCAACAAGCCAATGCACCAAAACTCTCCGGCTGTTCGGAGCCGGGAGTGCTGAATACCATCGAGTTCAAAGATCGAAAGAAACATTTCAAAGAAAATATATGGCTTTGACATTTTGAGTTGAAAAAGTCTTTTCCTTTGTGAGGATTACCATCTTCCACTTATATATAAGATAAGATATCTCGCCAATGTTTTTATGAAGCGCGACTTGCTTCGAGTGTGAAGAAGCAGGTTCATTTGCTAAAGGAAACCTTCCTGGTGAGGTTTTACGTTTAGAAGTTTAGAAGTCGTAGCAGAGCTCTGCAGGTTTTCACAGAAAGCAGCATCTCCTCTCTGCAAGAAGGGTCGAGTCTCGGCCTGAAGCATTCTTTGTGGCGTCTGAGAGTTGTCTGTTTTCTGTTGCCTGTGTGTGTTGATGCCAGGTACTCTGCAGGAGTGAGAGTGAGGTTGCATTTTAGTTTTAACTCTGACTAGTGACCTGTTCGGGGTTGTATCCCTACATTCGCCCGCTGACAGCTGGGATAGTCCCTGGGATAGACTTGAATAAGATGAAGCAGTTCTGTATATCCTTAAATTAAATATCTGTTTAATCCTTAAGTCTCTGCACTAATGCAAACAAATGGCCATGGGTCAAATCTGGAACCATTCGGGGGGGGTTGGGAGTACTTTATCCACATGGTTGAAAAGGGCAGATTGCAACCTAAATCCAATATTTTGAAGAAATAGAAGTGAAAAAGCAAGTGATGAGATTCAATGTATGTATTTTAGTTGACTCTCCCTAATCCACATATACATATATATGCTATGGTGTAGGTGGTAACTCATGCATAGAGCTATAACAATAATAAAATGGATTTGGGTGAGCTGGCTTTGCTACTGTCACAAATGGTTACGTGGTGCAAATGTTCAAGAAGAAAGAGTGAGAGACGGGCAGGGCTGCTGTGTGCTGCTTTATTTCAGCAGCCACCCATGGACTAGCGTCGTCGTCATCTCCACTGTCCACCATGTCAAAAATATGGGTCAGAACAGAATAAACTGACTCATTTTCACCCTCTGAAAGCATCTCTTCAATCACTCTGGCAGACGTAGAACTGTGTCACATTGCAAATAACATGAACAACTATCCAAACCATTCTTGGGTGACCAGCGCCTGCAGATTGAGACACAACTGTGACAATTCAATTAGAATCACTTTGAAATCACCTTCGTACATGGATTGAAACAGTATTGTCTTTCATGTGTTATTTAAGATGTTCAAAACTGTCAACAAATTTATCTAGATGGGATCTGCATGCTAGAACTGAGATTAAATTTGAGCTGGGACTCTGAGTGAAGCCTAATATACATCAATTGAGCAGACCTTTGACTCGAGGGACATTTGAGTGCAGGTTTACTGAAGTATGAGATTGCAGAACAACAATGGACTCTATGTCAACCTGGAGAATGAAGGGAGTGGACCTGCATGGCTCCACCGTGGGGGTTATGGAGGATGGAGGATGGGGGTTTCATCAAGTATCCTCCACATCCAAGCACTGGCTTGGAAAACAGATAATGGGGAGGGAGCAAGCAGAAGGGATCACTTTCGAGGGGAGGATGCTTGGACATAATGCCTTTTGTGTCTTCCCTTGTCTCCCTAACTCCAGTGTTTGTCACTGGTTTGAAGGTAAAGGACATAATATGAGAATTCTGTGGGTAATTAGGGGTCATTACACTGCATGGTTAAGTGTAATGGGCTGCAACATTGCTGATCAATGTCCTTTACCCCAATGCTATCAACTCACCGGAAATCATTTATCATTAAAATGTGGTTCCTACCCAAGTCATCAATCAAAAATGCTTGTAAAAGCAGTAATTAAAGTGCACTGTTTTTCAAAGCCTATCAATACATTGGAAAAAAAAAGCTTGTATGCATTTCCAAGCCAAACTCTACAAATGCTAATGTCATCATACAAATCAATAGTACATTGAAAAGCTTTTTGGTGGGCTGTAATTGGTCAATTTAAAAAAATGAAAGGAAATATCAATGTAGAATTTGATAACAGCAAACAAATGCTGGCCCCTTGTTTTGAATTATTTTGACTCGAGGCTTAGTTTAAAATTACCTTCAAGAGCCTGCTGGTCTTCTAGAAAAACCCTTTTATTTACCAGGAAATACATAAAACACACTTTAAAGGGTTAAACACTTTACTTTTATCATGAATTACTTATTTCACCTTTGGAAAATGTTGGAATATGTGTGTCGGTCCTGGACTGACATCTAAAAAGACGCATTAAATGCTTAAACCCTTTATGACATCAGGCCCTAATTGGTCAAAGCAAAAAAAAAAAAGCCTTTTTAAAAGTGGATTCTGCCTTCTCACTAGTTTATTCAAGGATACCCAGAGTTAAACTGCACATGTGAGAGGAAAGTGTACTGTAAGTTGTAGCCATCTGGGGGCCTTAATGCTTTTAAGGATATTCATGCAGCTTGAGAAGCGAGCATTATGAATGAAAACTGCTTCAAAGCTTTAAAACTACTAATGGCCTCCAGACGAGCGGATCATGACCTGCCTTTAAGCACAAATGTTCAGCCTGTAAGGTCTCCATGGGCTAATTTGAATGTAAACAGTGAGCATCAGACACTGAATAAATGGGTGGGGGGTGGGCGGGGGGCTATCCCAGGCTGATGGCTGCTCTTTAAAGGCTTAGTGGCATCCACTAAGACCCTGTGTTCTGCCCCTTGCCTCTTCAATAGAGCACAGCTAATCTGGGTCTGCACAGGGCAGCTTTTTCGCCTGTTGGTCGGGTATCCACCTCCCCATTTCACTCATTTCCATCTCAGCGATTTAGCGTCTTGCTCAAGGACACTCTGACAGGACACACAGTTGTTGATGTTCATGCAGCTAAAAAAAAAAAAACACCCACACAAACAAAAAACTGCTGACCTTTAAGCCAGTGTCATCTGTCAGAACACTTGGCAAAAGCCTTCTGTTGGAGGAGAGAGGTCATCGTCCTATTCTGGCATAAATCCGTCTCTTTGTGACCTCCAGGTACTGATGTATACAGGACTGTCTCAGAAAATTATAATATTGTGATAAAGTCCTTTATTTTCTGTAATGCAATTAAAAAAAACTAAAATGTCATACATTCTGGATTCATTACAAATCGACTGAAATATTGCAAGCCTTTTATTATTTTAATATTGCTGATTATGGTTTACAGTTTAAGATTAAGATTCCCAGAATATTCTAATTTTTTGAGATAGGATATTTGAGTTTTCTTAAGCTGTAAGCCATGATCAGCAATATTAAAATAATAAAAGGCTTGCAATATTTCAGTTGATTTGTAATGAATCCAGAATGTATGACATTTTTGCATTACAGAAAATAAAGGACTTTATCACAATATTCTAATTTTCTGAAACAGTCGTGTATATATGAGGTGTGGGGCTGCTATTCTTTTTTTTTGGCTCCAAAGTATGGCACAAAAACAAGTTATTTAATTGAAAAAACATCTTCTTGTAAATGCATCAATCTTTCTCTATCTTACTACATCTTTTCTTTTTACCCCTCGGTGGTTCCCGGGGGTCAAGGTGTCAGCTGTTGCACAATGGGACAGCTGTATCTAGATCAGGCGAAGCACTACAGGCCCCTGGGGGTGGGTTTAAGCCAATTAGGCGCTGTCAATCACCATGACATATCACGGACACCCAGATCAATATTTGAATGAATGGACAGAGGGTTTGGGAGGAGGGCGGGACAGCAGACGGAAGGAGGACGGCACAGCGGGGCTCCGGGTGACTGGAGAGATTGAACATTAAGTGCACTGTAGCAGGATGGAGAGGTGAAGGGGATTAGAAAGCAGAGACAATGGATGATGGAAGTTAAGGATGGTGAGACAGAAAAAAGCATGCAAAGAGAGATGAAAGGTTGATAATAGTTAAGAAACATGAATAGAAGAAGAGACCTAAAAAGGGTAGTCGGAGGTAAAACAGGAAAGGCATCTTGGAGCAAAGAAAGAAAATTAGCATACGGCGAGATAATAAAAAAAGAGAATGTCTTAATGAGGCTTTTGCCTCAACCAGAGATCTCAAGAGATGGTGGAGATGAAAAGGTGCTCAAATCCGCATCCCATTTCTCCATCTATCTTTCTTTACTGATCAACTCCCCCCAATTTCCATCCCCTTTGATTCTGTGTGTCTGTGTGTATGTTTTTATGTATTCCAAAGAAGTGTGCAAGAGGTGCAGCATTTGTTTATCGTGGTTGGGGGACATCAGGAGATCTTATCTCCTCCTGACAGCTGGAAGAAGCGAGAAAGAGAAAAAAGAGGCCCCAGCAGAGAATCAATAGGCTTCAGAGAGGAAGACAAAGCGGGAAGAGGAGGAGGATGTAAGTGGCTGTTGCACGTCCCTTGAAATAAGAGACCACTGGAAGAATAAGAGATGTGGGGCAGAAGGAATGCCGATGCAGATGGTTAATAAAGGAGCATTTAAGAAAGTACGAAATAGTTTTGGGAAAGATGTTGATGCATGAATACAGAAAAGACTTAAAGAATCTAAATGAACGACAGTTTATGGAAGCGGAGTCACAGAGTAGATGAGACAGGAAGGATAACGATGTCAAAACTTTTTTCCTCTTGCACATCTGTCACATCCACAATATCAGGATATAATTCTGGAGCCTCTTTGCAGCTAAAAGCCCCTGTTCCTTTTACATTTTCAGCTGATGGAGCTAAAAGTGAATGGACTGTGGAGCTACACTACAGAGCTGCATTGACAGAAAAGGAGGGATGTGCCTGAACGGAAAAGAGGAGAGGAACTGATGAGAAAATGGATCGGGAAGGGGCATGGGTGGAAAAAGAACTATAGAAAGAGAGGAGAAGATGGTGTGCACACATCCAAACAAATTCAGGATGGAGGAGAAAAAGGGGGAAGAAAAGCAGAGGATGCAAGTGGCACAAAGAGAACAAAAAACAGAAATGCAACAGAAACATGAGCTGCTTTTGGAAACAATGATGATGAATGTAGGGACGTGAGAGGGAAATTACAAGATGAAGAGAGGCTCTGTAAAAGAACACAGACGTGAATAAAAGGCCAGATGAGAGAGAGAAGAATGGGACAGAAGCGCAGATAAAGGAAAGTGAGATGGAAAATGAGAAGGAGAGGATGTTGTTGTATGAATATGAATCTGGGAACATCTGGCACGACTGAAAAAGTTCTTTGGCCTTTTAAATCTCAATGTACGTGTGGGGAGCGGGGGATATTGGGAGGGGTTTTGTTAGTTTAAAGCAGCGATGCACGGCAACGAGACACCAGCCAGGCCTGCCACACTCACTTATGTACGCCTGATTGGATACAGAACGGGAAATCAAAGGTTTGAGAAAGGAGACGGCTGTGGGATACAGAGGAAAACAAAAAGAGGAAAACGTTGGAAGTGGGGGAGATGGCTGGAAAGAGAGGGGGGCAGATGGGAGTGATGGGTGGTAAGGGACTGAGAGTGATACAGGGAGGGAAGCATGCAGAGGACAGATCTGATTTTGATTGATTTACTTTGCTGTCCAAGGCCACCCAATCAAGTCATCGTCAGGGGATTTCTGATCTCTCTCTTTATGGAGGGGATGTGTAATTTCCTCGGGTCGTTCATGTGTCTGCTGGAGATGACACACAGTATATTTTCTGTCAGTGACACGGAAAGACAGTGCTCATCATGACCCACAGCTATATATATATATATATATATATATATATATATATATACACCGTATTTTCTGGACTATAAGCCGCACCTGCATATAAGCCGCATCCTCTCTATTTAAAAAAAAAAAGATATGCAAGCCGCAGATATTTATGTTGTTAGATTAGATATTTAAACATGTACAGAACCATTTTGAACTGTAAATGATGTACATGTTTGTACCTAAATAGATCCTTTCCTAACAGTGTCTTTTAACACGGCAGCAACTTTGCTGATTAAAACGGGACAGAACCAAGAGAAAATAACCCATATTTATTTATCTAAGTATCTGTTTAAAATCTGCTTCTACCTACTTCTATCTGCTAAAGAAGAAGTAGCGTATTCTTCTTTGCATTTATTTTGTCTTAGTTTTTATTCTAATTCCGGTTAAAGCGCCCCGACTGGTGGAAGAAAAATCCACAGAATAGCCACACCTTTGTATAAGCCGCACGGTTCAAAACCTATGAAAAAAGTAGCGGCTTATAGTCCAGAAAATACGATATATATCTATATATACATATATATATATATATATATATATATATATATATATATATATATATATATATATATATATATATATATATATATACATACTATATACAGTATATAAGTATATACAGTGTATGCATGAAAATAGTCTGTCAAACAGTTTTACACCACTCATTTAAAGAGACTGTTAGATGTTTTATCCTTTATGTGTTGTGTTTTTATTATCCTTAAGATTACATATAGGCTAAAAAAAAAATCCAATTTGTCCCGTTTCTCTGTGTTTTGCTGCCATTTTCTTCTGCTTTTCACTTCAAAACCAGAAGTACAATACTCCGTGTTGTGAGAGAAAAACACTCAATTTTCTTTCACTTTCACTTTAAGTATCCGCTGCAATGTTTTACAGATAACATTTTTATTGAATAAAATAGCATGCGCTCCGTCTCGCCCCCCTGCTTCATCATTCTCCTCATCATCTTATGTCTCTAAATGTGTATTCTGTCTGCTCTTTCAGACTATAACAAGGACATTTTCCGCCTCTTTTAACCCTTAAGGAGGCTCTGAATTATTCATAGCGCCAGGCTCCCACGTCTTTCACCGATGGGTCAGTCGCCAAGCCATACATTTGTAAATGAGAGTATTCCACCTTTATGAGTCCCTGCGCATGTGTCCAGGGGTGTGAAATCAGTATCAGTGATGTGGTGCGGACCAACATCTGTGTCCATATGCATCATGGCAATACGTCCTCATAATGGGGACAAAAAAGGCCACATCATGTGAGTGATGAAACTTTATGTTGAAGTAAACAGCAGTTATGTTTAAGAATGGAATAATGTCTAAGAAATGAATCTGTGAGGTGTATGTAATGTCCTCTCCAGGCGTGGATATGCAGCTGTGTGTGTGTGTGTACGTGTGTGTGTTTTTGGATGGGTCAGGCTCTCAGGTTTTTAAGACAAGACGTGTTTTGTCCAGCAGGAATTCTGTGTGCGCATGAGCGTGCGCATGTGTGTGTTTTAGCTGTCGAGTGCTGAGTGCTGCCAGGATTTGTGGCTGTGCTACCACAATGACCCTTTCATCCAGAGAACCATCTGATTGTGTGTGTGTGTGTGTGTGTGTGTGTGTGTGTGTGTGTGTGTGTGTGTGTGTGTGTGTGTGTGTGTGTGTGTGTGTGTGTGTGTGTGTGTGTGTGTGTGTGTGTGTGTGTGTGTGTGTGTGTGTGTGTGTGTCTCTCTGCAGGGCCATGAATGTGTCCATGTGTGTGTGAGTGATTTTGCAGGCTTCTTTTTCTGTGAGCCCCGATCTCTTTATCTGTCCAGAACAATAAAAGATGGAGGCCTGAAGGCACACACACACACACACACACACACACACACACACACACACACACACGGATGACAGACAACAGGCAGATAAGCAGACAGACAGAAACATTACTAAGACAAACAGAGGTGTATAATTCAGGTCATTGGTGCCCCCTAAACGTACACCATCTTTAATCCCAATATGTCAATACCGGCAGGAACTCCTTGTCTTGTCATCAGCGGGGGTCTGTTCCTTCCCCCGGAGGACGGATCTGCTCCTGCAGCTTCTCCATCCACGAGATGAGTCACAAATCTTGTTGAAAAACTGTCACTTTTGCGTACTTGCATTTCTTTTAAATCAAATGAACTGACAAGTGTACATGGACACCAGAATACAGTAATGCAAACATCAGCAGCATCCTCGAGAGAGAGAAAGAGCTGCAGGAGTCAGAGCTGCAGGATAGAAGCAGGGGGCAAAGCAGCGGAGCAGAAAAGCTTTTCAGATAAGAGTATATTAGTGGAAATACAGGTGGGAAAAGATGATGGGGGCGCAACGCTTTATTAGTTAGTGATGAGACACATTTTCGGCAGTGAAGAACAAAACGAGGGACTGGAGTCGTGGGTGGAAAGGTTATTTCCACTACTGGGAGGCTCAAAGGCAGATTAGTCTTAAATTATATCGACTTAAAAAAAAAATAAAACAAAAAAAGCAGGACTATTTCAGCTTAAGCCAGTGGTTCATCTCTAAGGCTGCAGTAGTCAGCATTTTCCAGACATTTCTGGTGCTGCATAGGGAAGGGAAAAAAATGAATATATAAATAAAAAAGAGAAGAGAGAGAGAGAGGGAGCAGAGAAAACCAAAACTGGAGATGAAATGAGGAAGGACATGGTAAAGTTCTGAAAAATAGAGATGGCAACAAATAGAAAGAAGAAATGAGACATAGGATGGAAGTGAGGGTTCAGTTTGCGAGACTATACACTGTCGTCAGGACAACCTTGTGTGTGTGTGTGTGTGTTTCCAAGCTACAAATAGTTCTGTTGATACAAACCAACTCTGACAGCAATCGTACACTCAGACTAGCTACTTTGATGAGGTTCGTTATCCCTCTTGTCCTCTCGTTCTCCCTCTCTTCCTGCTTGGCCTCCTCAGACTCCTGATTTGATGAGTTTTCCATGGCTCAGGCCCCCGGCCCCTCAGCGTGCACGAGCTCGTGTGTGGTTTTGGTGAAGGACCAAGCTATTGTTGGCACACTCGATCAGCTGGGCATGCTAAGCAAAGTCTGGCTTTAGTCCCCCCACCACTGTTTCTTGTCTTTCATTTATTAATTTATTATCTTTTTTTGCTACTTTTCTTACTTTGTCCTATAACTCACTTCAGCACGTCCCTTTTTTCCACATCGTTTCTTCTCTCAGGGTGCTGTTTGTGAGTGGTCTGGGGAAGTAAGTCATCTTTTGTTAAATGACTGTACAAAATCAAATTACATTCTATCTGAGGGGGATTTTTTGTGTCAATTTTTCAAAACAAGGACCTTGAGAACATAGTTTATTTTGTTTTGTTTTCTTTTTTTCTCTGAAACAAGAAAGGCAGAACTGACAGTTGTTTGACAGTGATTAAAGAATATTTATTTCCCTTCTTTGCCACCGTAGGGACTCACTTGCTCACTGTGTGCTATGTGTACAAAGAAATCAGAGGTGTTCTAGTATCAATACCAGTGCTCACAGAGATACACCATCTGATACAGAGTAATTGTCAGAATACAAATTCTTCCTTGTTCTGTAAAAATCAGTCCAACGAGTTGCACAGTTCTGCCTTGAAACTTCCTGTTTGGAGTCGGCGGTGGGAGAAGCAGTGGAACGTGAGTTGTTGGATAGATGGACGGTCTGTCGTTCGCATTATGTTATGCAACGTGGCATCACTTTAGGATGGAAAATCCCACCTGGGAAACTGTGATAACTGTGACCACTGGGACGGGAGTTACTTTGTGAGGGATTTGCCAACAGTAGTGATCGTAGGGAGCAAGCTGGATGACAAGTAATCAAGGATTCCTTCAAATGAAGCAGAAACTGTAATTTATCATGAAAAAGGACAAACTTCCAACTTCCATCTTCACTTCATTATTAGTAACCAGAGGTGTCTTCAGTATTCACATTCATTACTCAGGTAGAAGTATAGATACTAGAGTTTAAAAATACTCCTGCAGAAGTTGAAGTATCAACTCAAGTTTTTTACCACTATATAATATATATATATACAGTATAAAAGTAAAAGTAATGTAAGGGGGAAAAAAGCCATTAAGGACAAAAGCCATTGAAAATGAATGTATCTTAGTATAATGCAAATATGTTAAAGAACCATATATGTGTACTATTGAGCATTAACATGTGTTTCAGAGAGCAGCAGATATGATGACTAGTTGCCTATAAGTATTGTAATGGTGCAAAAAGTCAAACTTCAGAGGCATGTTATCATTTATCCTAACCTTTATTGGAATGTACATCCAAGTTTAGTTGCAGGAATCTGAGGGAACGGATGTAAGAACAAAACTGGACAAGAACATCTGAAACAACCACAACCAAATTCACTCTATCCGGATGGAGCAATTTAACTGGATAGTTTTTTTTAAAGGCTGAAATGAAATAGAGTAACAAGGCTGTTTTTAAAATGTAAGGAGTAAAAAGTACAGATAATTGTGTGAAAATGTAAGGAGTAAAAGTAAAAAGTTGTCTGAAAAATAATTACTCCAGTGAAGTATAGATCACCAAAATTTCTACTTAAGTAAGGTAACAAAGTATTTGTATTTTGTTACTTGACACCTCTGTTAGTAACAACACTGCTGTTCAGAAAGATAACGAATATCAACATTCAGCATCAGGACGATTAAAAAATTAACTTAAAAATGTCACTTTTTGAGATCTTTCTTCACATTTCCATCTCTTAAAAGACATTTGGCTCAACTAATTCTCTTCCAGAGTCTCAAATGCTTTATGGTTGACTCGGTTCATCTGTTAAATTGTGTTAGCGAGCATGCCTGCACATATGGCAAGAACAGGTGCATCATTTTTGATTCTCTCTCCATATTCATGTCAAAACTTTGAATGGAACCTAATTGAAAGGGGCAGTTCCTTCTGACACTAAAAATATATTTAATCAGAGGCTGGGTGGTCCGGTAGGAGGTGGGCCTGTCGTTATGGAAACAGCGGCTATTACAATTGTTGCATACGTTACATATTGGTGGAAGGTGGATGTTAGAGCCGGTGCTGTAAAGCAGGCGAGAGTTCCGCGTGGGAGACAGACAGAGGAAAGGGGGAGGCCCTGAAACAATAACTCATTTGCATAACACTACAATCAACTGCAGTTAAAGGGGGACTCGTTTTAATGATGCATGTGCCGGACCCGCAGGGATCACCGGTAGGAGGTAAGGGAATATAAACCACACACACACTCAGACATCCCAGTAAACGGTTAACAAACGAATCGACTGTGATGCAAATGCTTTTTCTTTTCATGGTCTTTTTATGTCCCATGTTTGTTCCTGCTGAACACTCAGCAGCAGCTTGCAGTGTTCCCTCTGCCTTTCAACCCTTTCACATGCGAACTTTAGCACAACAGAGAGGAGCCCAGGCTCTTTATTCCTTAATAGAATACACTGGAATGTCGAAATAAGAAAAAAGAAAAATCGTCTTCTCTATTTAGATTCTAGCTTTGGCTGCTTGTGTGTCTGTGACAGCAGGAATCAGCTTCTTCCTGCAGCACAGAGATGCCCATTTCAGTGGACAAAGACTTAAGTTTTACCAAATAAATGGAGAAAAAGGGCAACACCTGCTGTCCTGCCCTTTCCCAGACACGCAATTCAGTACGAGTTACTATAATACCTGTTTGAAAAGAATTAGAAAAACCCTCCCCCCTCATCATATTGATTGTAGGTGACACAGCAAGAGAAGTGGAGCTCTGTAACAAAACAAAAAAATCAGATGTGTGTTATGACTCTGTCCTTGGAGGAGCTGTTCAATGGGGGTGTGGCTGCACACAGAGCAGCAGGTTTACCACGACATCCAGATTCTGATCACCGCTGAGCTAGCGGGCTGTAGCGTGAGCTTTAGCAAAATCCTTGCAGGGTTTTTTTGCAGGGTTGTGAAATGATTCTCACAATAACTCTTAAGTTGGTGGTGTAGAAAAAAGAAAGACCAAGTCGGGGTGGGTAAAAAAGTTGGCAAACAGTGTTTTGTAGTAGATAAAACGTCTCTAAGTGTTTATTACTTTGTCTGTTTCTCCACAAATACACTGAAGCCTGAATACCGGGCATGACCTGCAGTTGTTGGTTATTTTAGAGCCTACAAACCGCTCACTCGCTGGATGGATTGAAGTGGAAGAGGGCAGCCCTGAGAACAGCTTTTCAGACCTCGGTGTAAGAGAAGGAGCAACTTGAATGATGACTAACACAGTTCAGAACACACTTACAAGGTTTTCCAGGAAACTGCATAAGATTGGGGAAGATGGAGTGATTTTTCATGGCTTTACAGCCTGATGTCCTCATCGTCAGATGTCCCTCTTCCAGCCGTGAAACAGGTTACAAGGACTTAAAACCACCGGCAGCAATCCTTTCATTCTTCAGTATTAGTATTTCTCAAGGGATGAAGGTTGTTTCATCCATTTTTAGGTATTTCATTAAAAAAGCTCTACAAAACTGATCCTCGATTTTGCATTCATGATCCTATGAAAGGCAAATGATTGTTTATATGGTGTGAACTACTTTTGCCATCACCTCTTTCATGAAGCATAATATGTTCTCGTTAATGTGGAATAAGTGTGATGGATGATCAAAGCATCTCGGCACCTCCTGAGTAGGTTTCGGTGTCCCATTATAGCAGCGTTAATTAACTAGATGAACACAAATAAATCAAGGCCTAATTTCACCCTTTATCTTGAAAATGTCTCAACATTTAGTAATGTGAAAATGTTTTCAGCCTCATTCAAATTGGTTTGACCTCGTGTCGTGCCTGTAATCAACCTCCGACACGGGACCTGAGTGGCTTCGTGGAGCGGCTTCGTTTGAAAAGGTCGCGGCCCCGCGCGGCCGTCGCTGACGTTCAACACCACCGCTAGTTGGCTCATGAATAAAAAACAGCCTTCTCAAGCTAAAATCAAATGGCTTTGAATGTTATTCAGATGTAGCCAGTTAGTGTCACAGCTGGCTGGCAAAAGCACAAACACGCCTTTGAGATTTGTTTTAATAGAAGGCTAAAAATAGATGCGAGTAAGAGAACAGGTTGATCCCCTCCCAGAGAGTTTTGTCCTGGTTTTTTATTTCCATAGCACTAGCTCCGTGCGCTTTTCCACAGCCCAGGACACACCCCCAGCGCCTGTGCCCTCCTCCCGCCTTATTCGTTATCTTTGACTCTGTTTGAGGATCCCCCGAGGCTGTTTAGAGGCGATCGGTGACAGATTCTGCTGTGCACGCGGGGAGCCGCCGGAGCGCTGCGGTAATGACAGGCAGATGGGGTTGTTCATCAGCAGACAAGTTTCTGCAAACAATGCAACTCCCTCTCCCGTTCTGTTTATCTCTCCATCTGAATGATGCGTATAAATGATGATAGAGAAAGGAAAATCCTCCTCTTCAGCCCTCCATCTCGTCATATCTTATAACGTCCTCAGCTGCCAAGGACCTGTTTTCTGTTCTTTCCTTTTTTTTCCCCTCCTTGTTGTTTTTATTTATTTATTTTTCCACTTCTGGGTTTAATAACTCATTAATAAAAAGTATCCCCGTTGTTGTCTCGTGATGAATTCTTAATGGGAATTATTATTTTTTTAATTGGTTGCAAAACTAAGTTAATCACTCCATATGAAATATTCCTGCGAGACACCATTAAAACTAATTACCGCCTCGTTAGCGGGATCACATTTTGCATATGTGGACATCTAAATCACCCGTGCACAGAAACAGGCTGGTCTAGGTAGATGCGGCTTCAGATGAAACAAACATGATATTATATGATGTCATTTATCTTTAAGTACTCTAAACTGAGCTTCACACCCTTAAGCTCACTGTTATTGGTGCCATTGGGATTAAAGAGATGAGTGGCAGCTAGGCACTTCTGTTTAAATGAACTTAATTGGTCATTAGGTGCAAGAAGCTCTACGAAACCTGACATTTTGGCAGTTTCTCAGTCTGGAGAGCTCAGATAGACTTCAGAGGGGGAGAGACGTAGGCAAGTATTATTCTCATCGGTATGGGAGGGGTTACAAAGCTGCTGGGTAATACAATATGTGAGACTCTTCATAGACAGAGAGCATTTAAGAGCGTTGCCACTCTTCTCTGAAGTGGAAATTGCAGCAGGTTCACCTCAAGGTTGGAACATGTAAAGCTCAAATAAACCTCAAGAAAAACAGAACAATTGGGAAAAGAGAACAAAGACCTCCTCAGAGGGTTTGCCGTTTGACCATATTCCACAGCGTCATCTTTCGAGGACACAAAACACATGCACCTCAAATCAATTGTTCAGCACGGAGGGGGAAGAGTGATGATTTTGGCTTGTTTAGTGGCCACAGGACGGAGACACTTGCAGTCATTGAGAAGGTTGTGGCTCAATACCCGCATGACTCCGTGAGGGACAGTCTCTGTCCGCTGTCACACGTGAGGCCGTCTGTCCAACAGCCAACGCTTGGCATGCAAAATTGTGTCATGAAACAGTTCAGTGATCTGAAAGACGGCAACAAATCCAGCCCACACCTGATGGAAAAGCTGGGGGCAATTTATTTATGTAGAAAACAATTAATTAAGTTTACTGCCGATAAAGCTCATTCAACATACAAAACAATCACAAAGTAATTATGTCATGTGTCATCCGAAGTTTCATTTACCACATTTTCAGGGCCAGATAAAAAAAAAAAAACTACGTCTTGATCCATAAAACAATACAATCAGAAAAGGGTAAACATCATTTTCTTTTTCATGTGACCGTACAGGTGCCTCAACAAATGGCTTTTTCTTCCCAAATAGGTCAAATCACCTGGACTGCAGCCATTCAGCAGTCCATAGTCCATTTATGTATTCTGCTCCAAAGACTAGCAGTGCACACTTTCTCTCTCTCTCACACACACACACACACACACACACACACACACACACACACACACACACACACACACCTGTGGGGGAAAAGCTCCTAGAAACACACACAGCAACGTGCACATATATGCTGCAGGGATGCCATGGATCCATTATTTTTCTGAAGTGGCTTTTCAATTCCACGGCTGATGCTCGACGGGGCGCATGTGTTTGCGTGCACGAGATGGTGTGATGTGTATGTGAGTGTGCGTGTGCGTGTGTGTGTTCTGAGGGTGGAGCTTGATCAAGATTGTGACATAAACCATTTATAGTCCTGCTGTAGTGTTTGATTGCAACCGTGCATGTGTGTGTGTGTGTGTGTGTGTTTGTGTGTGATTGCTGTTGACATGTTCAGGTGCAGGGTACATAGGATGATGAGATTTATTTATTTATTTATTCATACATTTATTTTTCAGTTCTATTTTTACTTTTTATTTTATTCTAAAGAGGCGTGTCAAGGAAAAGAGGAGTGGAATCTGTGATTGGAGTCAAAGGGGGAGATTTAGGGCGGCAACTAATTTCCTTCATTTTGCTGTGATTGAGAGAAAAACATTGTGAAGGCTCCATAAAACCATAAACATAAAAGAAATATCAGTGACTCAAAATGACTTCTCACTTTCTCCTGACGGGAAGCAGCTGAACAAAACATTCTTTGTGTACCAAAAAAATGTGAACAAAGTTTTGTGTGAAGAGATGGACCAGGAGGTTTTTGATTTAAAACCTGTTGTGACAAGGTGGCTTCATACCTGCTGTGTCGCCACAGGGAGCACAGCTTCAGGTATCTATTAATACTGCGGTTAGTTAACAGGCAAATAAACATCCAAGCGGCACATGAACAGAAAAAAAGGAACATTGGGAATAAAAAACATTTGACACTTGCAGGGTGTTTGGAGCCTCTTGAGCGCACAAGTCAGAGGGAATGATTAGATGCAGGGCAGGATGAAAACAAAGGATATAAACAGCGGATTCAACTTCGCACACAAAGCCTAAGTCTGAGCTGCACGAGGTAGTGAAAACTTTCAGCTCCGAATTGCCTCGCAGCTGACTTGAGTTTACAGCACGAAACACATCAGTTGGTTATACAAAAGAAAAAGTGGCAAGCAAAAAGAGGCGGAGGCAGTGACTAAAATTCTCCACCAGCTGACGTTTTATCATTCTAGCAGCGGTTCAGAGTCTAATTGATTACGACGACCCCTATTTTCAAACTGCAGTATCTCCATTGATCCAGTTACTGCCGCGGCTCAGCTCTCTCCAAGTGATTCTCCTAGTCATTACTGCCAAGATGAGGACTGCTTCTGAGGGGGCCCTTAAAATGACTTTGATGCAAAACCTCACTCAGCTCCTTTGAGATTCTCAGAAGGAGAAAAACAGGTCGATGGAAACACCTAAACCTGTTGGTGAAGGCCTTTGAATTTAGATAGTTCAGCCAAGCGTTGATTTAACAAAAAAAAAAAAAAAAGAATTGTGAAACACATGCTTGCACATCACTCATCTATAAAAGTTGGCCACTCAAAACTGATTTAGTGATTGCACTCTGGCAGGTTCTTTTCTTGAGAGATTTTGACAACCAGTAAGCCAAGAAGGGGAGATGGTTTGCAGAGAGATACAACACAGCAGATACCAGGTCTTTTAATAATGGGATCTAGGGCTGTTCGATTAATCGATTTTAATATTATATGATTGATGGAAATACCTCTCAATACCTGCGACATGTGCCCCATGGGAGAGGCTCTTTAGTGTAGGAGGGGGCGTTGTAACATGCCACCGGGCATCCCTCAAGCCGGATGCGGTAGACCGGCTCGTGGTCCTTGCAAAAAACTTGCAAATGTGAACAGTAAATGTAATGAGTGACATTACACACCTCTACCTCCTTCATGGGTTGCATTATTATTTAGCATGCAAAGACCCAGTTTAGTTTAATTAAGTAAGTAAGTAAGTAAACTTTATTTGTACAGCGCCCTTCACAGACCATGGTCACAGAGCGCTTCACAGTAAAAATAAAAACACAGTTAAGGGATACATACAAATTTAAGATTAAAAGGCCAAGACAACACATTTACAATCATAACAGCCCCAAGACAATTAGGCAAAAGCCTGCACAAACAAAAAGGTCTTTAGTTGCCCTTTGAAGGAATCAACAGACTCCATGGAACGCAGAGAGAGTGGAAGATCGTTCCAAAGCCTGGGAGCAACGGCCTGGAAGGATCGGTCTCCTCTGGTCCGGAAGCGAGTACGAGGAACCATCAGCAGATTCTGATCCACAGACCTCAGAGCCCGAGCTGGGGTGTAGGGCTGGATCAGATCGCTGATGTAAGGTGGAGCCTGACCATGCAAAGCTCTGAAAGTTAAAACCAGAATTTTAAAATTGACCCTAGAGGAGACTGGCAGCCAATGAAGATCTTTGAGAATAGGGGTTATGTGTGACCTCCTATTAGCGCGGGCCAGAATTCTTGCTGCGGAATTCTGCACTAGCTGCAGGCGAGACAGTTCCTTCTTGTTTAGACAAGAGAACAAACTGTTACAATAGTCCAAACGCGAGGACACAAATGCGTGAATGACCAGCTCCAAATCCTTTTGCGACAACATTTTCCTGAGTTTCGAAATATTCCTCAGATGAAAGAAGCAGTTCCTTGTCAGCTGTTTGCAGTGTTGCACTAATGACATGTCTTTGTCAAACACAACACCCAGGTTTCTTAGGCTCGGTTTAACAGACTGGCCCAAGTCACCCAAATACTGGTTAATCCCAGGAATGGAGGCATCAGGGGCAATAACCAGGGTTTCAGTTTTGTCTACGTTTAGCTGCAAGGTGTTCACACCTAGCCATTGTTTTATCTCCACCAAGCAATGAACTAGGGAATTTAGCCTGTGGAGCTCAGTAGGCTTAAAAGAGCAGTACAGCTGAATATCATCCGCAAACATGTGGTAGGAGACATCAGGGAATTTCTGGATGATTTTTCCCAAGGGGATCAAATACAACAAAAATAATAAAGGACCCAAAACAGAACCTTGGGGGACTCCACACAACAGATCTGCTGACCCAGACCTTATTTGGTTAGCTGTAACACTAAAGCTACGCCCAGAAAGGTATGACGAGAACCACTGTAGAACTGAACCTGACAGTCCTACTTCATCCCTCAGCCTTCTCAACAGGATTAGAAAATGTCTTGTTTTATTTAATTGGAAATATAACTTACTGTATGTTTGCAAGTGCTGATTTGCTGATTTATTTTTCAGAGATAAAACTTTATATTTTATTATATTTTTTAAAACTTTTTTTCAACTTATTTTACAGTTTTGCACTTTATTCATTCATTTTTGGTTTAATAAGAGCAAAGTTTGCACTTAAAGCCCCATGGGGCAAATGTTCAATAAAAAAACTGCATATTTGAAATCATTTCTTTACCTTTTGTCAATTCACAAAATAATCGTAATCGAAAATCGGATTTTGAGAGAAAAAAATCGAGATTTTATTTTTGGGCAAAATCGAACAGCCCTAATGGGATTATCGGGACCACAAAACATTAAAAAATCCCTCCCAAAAAAACAACCCACGCACACACCATAGCAGCCACTCAGTCCACCGCCAGCAGCCTCACATGTTCAGCTATTTTACCATGAAATCAATTTTATGTTAGGTTACAATATGTCTGTGTCCTCTTGTAGGGGTCATAACCTGTGAGTGCTGACTATGTCTCCTTTCCTAAATGAAAAGACTGCATCACATTACATACAGTGCCCTCTCTCCCTTTCTCTTTCTCTCTAACACACACACATTTACACAAACTGCAAACAAAGTGCCGATACCCGCACACATGCAGCACATCGTATTACCTGAATAAGGGCAAAGCTATTGCAGGCAATGCAAGGAAACTCAATAGGCTTTTAAGATTCATTTAGCCTGGACAGCAGGGCTTACTATTGCTATACCAACTTCATCTGATAGCACAACAGAGATGGATCAAGACAGACTCGGCATTACAGTCTTTTGATTGCACTGTGGGAGAGCAATTGCTGGAGAGAAAGGGTGGCAGAGGTTTGCTGAGAGACAAACAGAGGGCACAAGAGGAGGCTGTCTGGGGAAAGAGAAACGGCCAAATATGTGATAACCTGGTTCAGAAAAGAGATCACTTAGAACTGGGGTTGTGTCGGGGTAGGAGATTAATTCAATATCCACTTAAACCACAACCAATAAACGTAAGAACAAACAGGTGGACGTGTTTCCAGCTCTTGCAGATAGTACAACAGTAAATTACCTTGTGTTGCCAGGTTGGCTGACTTTCCCTCAGTCTCCTCTACCACAAACTCATTCATGCTCGTCCACAACAGGGCAAGATTATTTTCTTAGTAATGTGCTTTGGCTGCGCGTCATTTAATCACTTTGAATCTAATATGCTTATTTCTGTCTGGGAAGAGCTGGCACGTCTCGTTAGCTTCCAAGCTGCCTCCCATGGCACAGGCTCCGCCGTATGAAAAGAAGCGGAGAAAGCTCCAGTGAAAGATACAGGCGTTCGCTCGCAGCGCTGTATTCGACGGCAGTTTGAGAACATGCCAAATTCAATTTAGATCGGAGTTTACTGCCCGCCTCAGGTTAGGAGGAAGAGAGGGAAGCGTTGGGGGGGTAGAGGGGGTATGACAGGGTTGAGAGAGGGAGACAGGTAAAGGTAGAGAAGAGATTTAGAGTTATCCTGAGAAATAAATGGTCTATGAAGGACTATAAACATCACTAAACTCAGGAGGGTCTCAGTGATACAAAACAAATCACTATATTTAACAGACCTTTTTCATTTCAGCCCTTCACCTGATTAGACCTGAACATAATGCAAAAATAGAGATGCCTGTGAGTGTACATGACTACTATAGTTGTGTTTGAGTACAGCCTCAGATATCAGCTTGTCTTCTTGTGTAACCTGGTGTATTAGAGGTTAGGAGATAAAAAAAACAAAAACACAACGAGATGAAATGTAAAATGTATTTTTAGGAAACATCCACAGAGGTGACATCAGGAAAAACAGCATTTTTGTGTGACATAAAGTGACAAAACAAAATGTGAAAACTTTCAGCAATAACACATCTGACATTTCTCATCCTCTTATGATCCAACCAACACTATACTTTGTCCTAATACTCATAATTCAAATAGGAATAGCAACTAAACAAGAGCTGCACATCCACATCTGTAGTCATGGCTCCTGTGAATATCACACAATATTGTTATTTATAGCTCAAAGAATGAAAACAGACCCATCCTGCTTGGCATTCGATTGATGATCAGCTCACATTCAACTCATTCCCACTCTCAACTTTACACGTAAGTGAACAGTTCAGTTCAGCCATTGTTACAGCTCAGCAAGGCCATTTAATCGGACTCCTTTCTTCGTCCTAATTTATGGACCAAAGTGTGTCAGACTCTGTCACGATGGGCGACGCTGCGTCTGCTTTCAGCTCTTTAAGCTTTTCAGGTTGACCTATAACGGCACACACCAAAACAACAGATACTGTAAATCTTCATTTTAGCTGGTGGCGGGAAATTGAGACAATTGTGCCTGGTGAAATGGACAGACATCCGCTTGGCACACTTTGTGCTTCTGTGGACTTTTTTTCACCCTCTTCTTATTCAAGTTCCTGGTGGATGATCCCTCATGGCGCCTCTGAGCTCCGTATGCGGACCAAGTTACTTGTTTGGCCTCCGCTGCAAATCTGAAATGAGAGAAACACAGGAAAACACACATCAGGCACACAAGCCTTTGGAATCTGCAAGAGATAAAAACAGACAAACAGAAACGAGAACAGGCAGAGACACAAACAGCAACCATTTCATGTCTCTGAAACTGAATCAAGACTAGGCTACTGCGATTATCTGTCCCCAAAACTGTGGAGTGAGTATGTATGTGAGTGAACAGGTGTGTATGTCTGTGTAACTGTGTGTGTGCAAAGTGAAACAAGGCTCTACGTGAACTGTAACTATAGGAGAAGAGGGAGGGCACAACCACGCTACCCGAGAGACCAGAAGCCGATAAGGAAGAAACCTGAACCCAGGCCACAAGCCGCCCCACGGAGGACCAGAAGAGTGTGGGAGGAAACCCCCTGCCAGCAAGCCCCGCCCCCTCCCAGCAGGCGACAGAGGGAAGCCCCGGGTACCCATGACCACGGGAGGAGGCAGCCACGGTGATGGACCAGGACCCAGCCGAGCACCAACCACCCGACATAGGCCGACCATGCGGCCAGGAGGTCCACACCCTCCAGGCCCACGACCCCCACCCGGCGAAAGGCCAGCTCCCGCCCCGATGAAAGCGGGAACCCCACAGCCAAAGGCGTGCCCAACTGCAAAGGCAGCGGGGGGAAGCAGAGACGGGCACGGAGCGCAAGAACCTCCCAACGAGGAGCCACCCAGACAAGCCCAACAGCAAAGAGTCCCAACCCCAGACACCCATTCACACAGATACACTAACATGCTTGCTTCTTTTCTGACGGTGGAGCCCGTGCGTCTCTCAAAGCTGCAGGATAACTGTCATGATGCAGTAGTTCTCATCTGAAAGCGACGGTACAGGGCTACTCAGATGTGTTAAACAACAACACCTTTCCTCAGGAGCTGTAAAGGGAATTATCAGTGGGGTCCAGCTTTCAGACCAGTAATCTTTGATGGTGTATTTGAATGTTCCTATTACAAGACTGTGTGGCCAAAATTACCCAACCAACACATTAAAATGAGGAAGGGCCGTCTCTCTTGCACAGAAATGACAAAGGGTACAAAAGGCACAAATGCCTTCTTACAGTGGTGAGCATTAAAACTGCTCACAGTTGCTCAGCTTAGCTTTCCATTACTCAGGCATCTGGTGGTTCTTTCTTGCTGATTTATCAATGCCACGGGCTTTCAGAGGCTCTTAAAATAAACAGCTAAGTCGTTGTTAGCCTAAAAAAGCACCAGATGTACAGTAACTTTGATAGCAAGCTACTTATGAAGTCTGCATGCCTTCCACGGACCCAGCTTAGAACGGAAATCCATACAGTTTTTTTCAGCATCCCTCCTCTCTTCCTCTCCATTGCTCTTCTTTTCTCTCCTCTCCCCGGTTGCCTTTTAGAGTTGTCATTGGAGAGTGACCTGCATTATCTATCTCTCACTCGCTCTCCCCAGCTCTGTCTCTTTCTCTGTCTGAATGGAGATTTAGATAAGAGAGTCTGAGCTGAAAGGGAGCGCCCGCTGAATACCAAGAGACGGCCCGAAAGCACGAGAGAAAAGCCGATGCAGGCCAGGGAGCGGGGGCCAGATTTACCAAGCCATTTGCACCTTGTTTCAGACTCATCCTGCAGCTACGCGGGTTATTTATCAGGAGGGTGCGGTGGGCTTGGAGTGCAGGGGGGCTGTCATCTGCCGATCATCGCACTCATCTTCACCTCTCTGCCAAACATTTGCATGCATGGGAGAATTATGCAAAGAACAGGAGGATATAAAATAAATGTGACTGTGCATTCAGTCGGATTTGCTAAAGTCGATGCTCTTTGTTGTGTGTGGAGTTTTATCTGGATCCTTACAGCAGATTTAAACAGTTAAGCTTTCGGATTTAGTACATTTGTAGTCTTATAACATGCAGTTTGCGTGTGCTTGTGTGTCACAGGCGGAAATGTTTAAGTTTTTGCTTGTTCATGTGTTTGCTGTGTGCGTGTAAAGGGGTGTGTTTTCATCTGTCTGATTCTGGATGGGACACACGCAGACACACACACACACACACACACACACACACACACACACACACACACACACACACACACACACACACACACACACACACACACACACACACACACACACAGGCCGCCATTAAAGATGTCCCCAAAGTGATCGATGGGGTGCTGACGGAAATGTCATCCTGTGCTAATACATTTATCATCGCTCATCCAGCTTCATGAATTTCTCCTTTTGGTTTTCAATCATTTTTTTTTTTTGCAGTTTTTGCCATGAGATCATTCCAATAGTGATTCACAGGACGCGCTGTGCTTTCCTCTGAGGTGGCAAACCGAGCGTTCAGGCATCCAGCAATCTGACTAGACTCACTAATTAGTGGGAAAGACAATGATAGCCTGTTTTTACATGAGCCCATGTGATGGGTTATAAGCAAAGGCCTGGGAAAGTCCAGTGCCTCCGAACAGCAATCATCATTTGGTAAACAAATATCCGCAAAAACCACAAATCAATTATATGTTCTGCTCTACAGACACATTTTAGGAGAAATAAAGCGATTGCATCAATGCTTCAAGCTTCATGTGTAAAATAAGGCCGAGCTTCCGTCGTTACGAAAGTATGAACTAGCTTTTTTCATTCTTAAACTGCAACTTTTTTCTTTGTTGCTGCAACAAAGAAATATTATCACTGGATCTGCAAGCAAACATATTTTGTAAGGTAAAGCTGCAAGCTCAAGGTGATTTATTACTTATATTTGAATCATAAAGGAATCTTCAAATATACTATGGAGTACATCAATGCACAGTGGATTACTGCCATCTCCAGCCTTTTTAATGTTCAACATATGCTCCAACTTTCCTGTTACCGACCGGGCACTCGTAAAAATGAAAATCAAGTATTTCCAGATGGCAAGATAACATTTAAACTGAACGACATGATTGATGTTTTGGTGGTTATCTACGTGGGTTTGTGTGTAGGTGTCAGTAGCAGCAACATTCTGCTCGTGTGTTTTTGTTTTTGTTGGATTCAAGGCTGATTGTTGGTGTTAGATGCTAAAACAGACTTTAGAGTAGAATCACACAGCCAAGCCCGTGTGACTGTATAGTTGTGAGGCATCATTTATTTATATTTGTGTGTGTGAGCTGTTGGCTGGCTCAGTTGCTATGCGAGTAGGAGAGCGTGTCATGAAATAACAAGCCAACTAAATGAAAATAATTGACAAGTGAGGGGAGTCGTAACTGAGTGCATGCATTCACACGGAAATGGGGGAGCCATGCAGAACTAAATATGTAAAAAGCATACTTATTGTCTCTTTTGCCTTCTTCTCTTCCCGTAGTGTTGACTTCATCCATCATCTGTCTTCCCTCGCTCTTTATCTCGCCACCCCACCCTGTCATTCCAATGATTGCTGCTCGTTTCTCTCCGTCTCTCTAAGTCAACATGTCAACTGCGATATATGTCTCCCCTCAGTAACACACATCACCATTATCTGTGTGTGTGTGTGTGTGTGTGTGTAAGGAGCTGCTGTTTTTGCATTTGAATGTAGCCTACTGTACAGTCAAGTGAGCGTGTGAATTTTATCTGCGTCGTCACTGCAGCGTTTTTATGTTCGTTTCTGATGAGCCTCGCCGGCTTCTGCTTGATCCACAGCATCACGGCAGACCTTTATCTCATTTCATTTAAGTAGAAAAAATAAGCCGGCACTCTGTACATAGACTGTGCTAACGGTGCGTGTTAGCGGTGCGTGTGTCTGTCTGTGCCCAGATTGTGCCTGGACGCCACATGCGCTAATGTGCTAGCGTTTAGCAGGCGGTGTGGCAAAGTGGCGGTCTGTTATTCTGCCCCTATCCTTCCACTTTAAGATAAGGAAATCTCTCCTGCTGTTTTTTGTAGAGAGTGTGAGTAGCATAAAAGATGGAAACAGGAAGTTCAGTTTTCCACCAATTTGGTGTCCTCCCTTCTTTTATACATCCTCGACTTCCGTTTAGGTGACAGCCTCTCCTCTCTCTCTCTCTGTCTCTCTCTTAGGCAGCTGTCGCACTCTTTTTTAAAGTAAAATGAGAATGAGAAATTGAATTTTGTTGCTTTTCTTTATTTCATTTGAAGAGTAGTTGTGTAGTTGTGCAGCAAAGAAAGTGTGATGCAGTGGTGTGGTGGTTAGCACTCTCGCACTTAAAGCAAAAAGGTTCCTGTTTAAAGTCTCAGCTGTGGCTTTTTCCTGCGTGGAGGTGGGATGTTGTTACCTGGTGAGTGGGAACATGCAAGGTTGTCTTTTTCCGTGTGGGCCCTGTGATTGCCTAATGACTTGCTCACGTAACCTGGCACTTGAACTTATGAGAGCAAAAGGAAATAGATGCCAGAGTAGTAAACAAACAGAGAAATGATCAAAATAGATATGCACAAATCAACGTGTGAAGTATGGGTGGACAGTGGTACAATTTATGTAGCACAAATTAATCTTTGCAGTTTTTTGCTCTGGATCCCTGAAACATGGAAGTTAACTTGCTTTTCTAGGATCTGCTGTTTGGTCGTTAACTGCTGGCATCTTTGCCATTAATGTCCACTGTAGCTCTGTGAGACAGTTTCATCGTTGTCAAGAAAAAAAGCTTGGAAATAGCGTGGAAATGAAAACATCAAGAACAAAAAAATCTACAATACAGAGCCTTCACCATCCTGCTATAGATGTTCAGATCAAACCGCCCTGTAAAAGGCACGCAGCATCATCACGCTTGCCATGACCTCACGGCTGCACCTGCTGTTCTCGCTCCCTGCACATCTTGCAAGAGTACTAAACTGAGCTTTACATTCACCGCGGCTCCTCTGGCGGGTTTAAAAATGTATGTGCACATGCATGTAATTTCTGGAGAAGTGACATGCTGCATATGGCACATCCGATATGCCGCATGCCGCTCCAGTACTTCAAAGTCATTATATTTGCATTTCATAAAAATGAAAATAAAATATGAAGACAATGAAAGCCGTTTATATTGCTCAAGGGAGAGCTGGGACTTACTTCTTGCCAGTGGTGATGGAAGAAGTGTATATTTTTCTCTCCTTGAGCCTTATCTAACAACATAGAGATATTTCAGATCATGTGAGAACGAAACGGGCTACAGCGCTTGCTGTCTAGAACAAGCGGTGTAGGAGTAGCTTTATTGTGGGTGCAGGACGTCTGAGCTTAAGGATAAAAAAAAAGAAAAAAAAAAAGATCAGCCAATCTTGTGGGGTAAAAAAAAAAAAAAGTACAGCTACTTGTACCTGCACCGCTTAGGCAGCATTTTATTTTAGATTCAGCAATGAGTCAGTGAGGGGGCGAGAGGAAGCAGAGGAGGAGGAGGGGGAGGCGAGTCAGAGGAGGATGCTCGCCTGAAGATAAAATATATGAAAGGAACCATCCGCTAAAAATAAGTTAAAAGCCAATATATTAAAAGGGTCACTAGTTAAAGACAGTGGCTGTTTATTTTAAAGACTCGTGCCAAATTTAGACAGGACTCAAAATTCAGGCATAGCTCGGGCTTGAGCCAAAATAACCAGAATGTAAAGAAGAAGAAAAGCAAGCTATGACGTTGAGATAAACACTGATGGACCTGAGGTGGTTGCAGGTTTTGTGTTTGCATTGATGGTCATGGTGGACAGCTGAGGTAGCTAACTCAAAGCAGAGACTTGTGTTGGCCCCATTTTAAATACCTAAACCAGGGGTCTTCAACCCTGGTCCTCGAGGGCCGGTGTCCTGCATGTTTTAGATGTTTCCCTGCTTTAACACACCTGATTCTAATTAATCATCGTCATCAGCTTGTCATCCAGGGCTGCACAATTCTGTTAATGACACAGTCACTTGTGTCATGGTGCAATGAAGCAGGGAAACATCTAAAACCTGCAGGGACACCGGCCCTCGTGGACCAGGATTGGTGACCCCTGACCTAAACTGTCAAGTTGCAGGATTGTTCTTATTTTATGTATTTAAAGGTTTAGTTATCAGGGACAATGCACATTAATAATACATTTAAACAAATGTAAAATATGCCAGAATTAGCCAAAAAAGCTATTTTGCATCTGCTGTCCCTGGGCTGGTGTAAAATAGTCAACCTAAAAGAAAAATGATTAAGACATAATCAATAAAACATTTCCAAATAAGAAGGCTACATCAGAATAAAGATTAAAAGGTAAGAGACTAAGCTAAAATGCATACACACACAGGTTAGCATAAGCTCAACAACAAACAATTGCTACAAACGAAAACAGAAACAACATGAAGCAGCAACAGTAACATCAACATTAATAACTTGGTTATACAGACCATGAAACTAGCCTGTACCCTGATACGGAGGTTACTAGGGTTTGGTAGTGGTGGTTCAAAACGCTTCCCATCACCATTTTGACGTCATTTTACTTTGAAATGTCACTTTTTTTCCTCATCCTGACAAACAACCACATATTATGGAGAATTGCTAATGATAATCCGTCCATAGCGTTCATTGCTCTGCTGGTTATGTTGTGGCTATAGACATTTTGGATGCTATTACAACACCACATCATAATAAAATATTCCATCTATATCGAGGTGGTTCTACCTGTACTGCAAAACACAGCTGTGATGTACCATTATGTGCAGCGATATGGTCCTCTGCAACTAACAATTCATACTGATGCTTGGATGACACAGACACAGCTGGAATCTACCGGTCCCTGCCAGCCAGTGCGTATCTGTGTGTGTGTGTGTGTGTGTGTGTGTACGTGTGTGTCTACCAGCTGCAACCACTATGCTAAGCCTCAAAGCTGCTATCACGTTCTGCTCAATCTGACACCATCAAACTCTCGTTCGGTGAGATGAGACATAATTATTACATATCATGGGTGCTTTAAGCTGTTAGCCAAGAGAGAGAGTTGTCAGCGTCAGTGAGGAAAAACATTAATGTTTTCAGACAACCCTGAAATGACAAGTCCTTCAAAATAATCATTGATTACTCCTCAAGAAAGGCCAACATGCCTTTTAAACCAGCACGGGTTATGTCTTCAGGTTGTTCACACGTAACTATCTCCACGTAAAGGTCATCCGATACGCAGGAGTCAAACTCTGACAATGTAATTGTAACCTGTACTTCTGTCTTTATACGACTATATAAACCTCCTCTGCACAGTTTGAGGTTCCAGTTGGATGCCAACGTAGAATAAATCCTCACATCTTTATTTAGAAACCACATGAAACACCAGATTTTAATCTGAGAGAGTGTAATGTGTTTGGATAGAGCTCAGCTTTAAAGGACTGTAATCGCAATAATTATTCTGGTCTCTCTCCAGCTCCAGTCCTTTTAGCTAATGACAGGCACAACACTAATGGCTACATTTCAAGCTTATTTACATCTGTGCATGACACGTCTGCGCGGACGTTACACGTCAGCACGATTTCATTCCTGCTTTTGATTGTTGAAGGGAGAGAAACTCGTCCTGCAACATATCAGTGCACGAAGTATTAAACGTCTTGCATTGCAAAATGAAAGCTGATTAAAACCGGTGGTGTTCTGCCTCTGGGTAAAGTTTGTGTAATAAAAGGAAGTAGGATAGAGGCATATTATGTGTTGTTTTGAAGGTGTAGATCTATACAATAACAGTCGGATTCACTGACAGTCATATTAGGAAACACGAAGCAGAACATATGTATTCATTACACCCTGAACACACAGTATTAGATTGTAGACATTCATCATACTGTTACAAGTGTATTTTATCTTTCTTTTCATAGTTCTTTATTACTGGAGTGAATTATTACACTAGCAGGTTCTCCTTGTGTTTACTGTCGCAAAAATCCCTCTTCAGAAATGAATTCAATTCATCAAAATAAATCAATAGAAAATATCATCCCTCTTGAAGCGTGTGTGGATGTGGCGGACCGTGCACGCAACAGATTGTTGTGAGGCGGCTTCCCCATCAATTGGAGCTTTTTGTTGTTTTTTTTGTCCATGCATTTCGCATAAGAACCAAATTTAAACTGTAATGATATTGGCAGTATTGTCTCTGACTGCCTGGCAATATGACAAGATGGTAAAATCCATTTTCCTTCGCCTAACGAGCTGTCATTTTCTGGGTGGAGTGAGCTCAATCGTCTGCACATACAAAGCAGGCAGATTCAGCTGCAGAATGATACCAATAACCCAGCTGTGATTGCTGTAACTCGATTGTGCAGAAACAAAAGCCCTTTCTTTTTAAAAACCCTCTCCATCGTAGTGATGAACATCACAACCCCCGGTTGCTATTAATGACAAATGCTGCGTCAGCGTGTGACGTTCAAGATGCTCCGATAAAAAATACAAAAAAATCTATGTTTCAGTGTTTAACGAGATGAAAGGAGCCAGTGTTGTTTGCATATAAAGCAGCTTCATCTGCCACACGATGATGACAATATTAAAGACTGTTTGTCTGTTTGACTTATGTCGGGGGGTCATTGCTTTGACTGAATAATCATTATTTGTTATGACCTGTCAATGAAAATGATGATGTTTCTCATTCTATGGTGTTGCTGCATAAGATGTATAATAGCAGCATTTGTCCAGTTCAAAAAGTTAAAGTTTCATTTAAAAAGCTCAGAAACTGTAGTCGACTGTTGCCATTATTGATTTGGAAGCTCATATGGAGGCGGAGGGGTCAAAGATGTTGCTGTTCAGTGACATCCGTGCCAGGGAACGTGGGATTGACACTTCTCAGTTGTTTTCCGTTTGGTTCTCAATCATTAATGTTTATGTTAACAGTTAACTATACAAACTTACATTTACAGATGCAATCTGGCTCCACTGTGGGGTCTCTTCTGGTGTATGCTTCACTATCAGCTCGCCTTTATTGTAAGACCAAGGGGGAAAAAAAGCACACAAAATACAAAATAAAACCTTGTCAGAAATAATAGATGAAATAATGTGTAGACTCAACATTGTAACATAAAAACCACCATTCTTTTTGTTACAAATTAAAAACCCATTGCTGTTTGGTGTCACAGAACGGACTATACATTAATTACCGATTCCAAATGTGTCAGACTCGGAAATAACATGCAAAATACAGAATAAAACCATGCAGTCATAAGCTCAACATTGTTATTAGTTTATTGTCAGGGCTAATTTGACTCTTATCGTCACTTCATTCAGTACTGATAATTAACTCCGAGTCCACTCTGTGCCTCTGTGAAACAATGCAATGTACTTTTCTAATTAAAAGACATATTGTTTTAAACATCTAATGCGGAGCGCACATCTACAGTACATGCTTTATTGGTGTATTTTGCTTGTTATTTCTAACAGTGAATTTCCGCCCTATTTCCAGCCTCAGGGGGAGATGGTGCTGCAGAAGAGACCCCACAGTGGAGGTCTGCAGCTGTCTCGCAATTAGGCTTTAATTTACTGTAGTAAAATTATACATTAATTACATGGACAAACAAGAGCAGTTCCAAAGGTCTTGTCTCAATATGTCGTGGTATTAAATATCTGGAAAAGTCAACCAGCAGGAATCTTTGTGTCATTCCTGTTGTTGATCTGCAGAAAAGAAAATATAAAAACAGGCACATTTTCTAGAACACTTCTACACTTCTTTCTATAACACACTGCCATCTCTGCTATTCTTAACTAATAGTGCAAAAAAAAAAAAGAACAAGGCAAGAAAAGATTAAATAAAATAAAGAAATAGAGACAGAAAGCTCTTAGAGGAATGGGCAGTCAATGATTGCAGAGTCTTGGTCCTGGGAGTACGGGTGTGTGGATAAAAGAAATGTGGAACTGAAGATAAATGAGATAAAGGCAGCTTTAAGCCTTTTGATATTTAGCCATTACATCATTTTAAAACTCTCACAGTGCTTTAATTTATCTCCCCAGTCAGAAGCCATCACACTCACATAATTACTAGATGGAAACCCGTCTACATTCTACTATTTGTACAAACCGCTATTTTTTTTTTTTATTATTGACATTTTTATCCCCTATTTTCAGTAAACTCCTGCTTCACATGCAGGCCGGTGAGCTCTTGTGAACAAGCACTCAGCATCACCACTGGCCCCGAGCCTCCCCGCTGGGACCGGTATGGGTTAAGTAGCTCGCCCAGGAGCATCTCAGCGGTAGTTACTGATGGGGGCAAGAGCATATCCTGTTCAGTTCCCCGCCCTGATAACACCACAGGCGATCTGGGAATGTAATGGATACAAAAGGGCAGTGGCTTCTATTACAAATGTCCTCAAAAACCAATTTATGACCAGTTCCAACGCTGAATCTTTTTTGGGCCACATCCAAGTTTTAAAGAAACAACTGCAGTTGGCTCTGTTGCTTTCAATGAGGATGAAAACTTTGCCCTTAAAAAAACTTGGACTTGTTGGTGCTGTATTTCAGCGACAGTACCATTTGTGTAACAGTAGCTGGATATTTGAGGAGCAATTTATCTACTTATGATCTGTCGACTGTGTACTTGTCCTTTGTACTTTATGGAAAGCGTTAACAGGCATGAATCAGCTACAGGCTGGCGCATTGTGCACCGAGGTGAAACTAGAACAGCAGTCTGAATAAATGGATCATAAATGCTTTATTGTGTACTGCAGTCATTACAGCCACAGTAAAGTTGTTGTGACTGAAGCAAGTGGAATGCAATGCATTTTTTAAAAACAGCAAGGGTAATTACCTGTGTTTGAAATTCATGATTCTCTACTGTAACTTTGCTGGAATGTTGTCAGATTACTGCTTTGACCATGCACTGATTGTAGGTTTGGAAATATCTGACAGCTTTACTGCATGTGTATTTAGAGGCTACAAAGGCTTTGTTTGTGAAGTTGCAACCATCTAAATTAGCTTAAAAGACTCTTAGGTTATATGCCTTTTGATGAAAGATTGTTCACTTTGCATTCGCTTATCATTAAAGTAAATTACATGCAAGACCACAGTAAAGCTAATTGATATATATTACAGATACATAATGCAATATGTTCCTGATCCCCTTCTAGTCAATTAATAGTGTTATTAAGTGTAATTAATCTGTTTCCACTCTCTCTCTCTCCTGCTTCTTTCAGGCTCCTCTGTGTCACCGTGCAGGAAAGGAAACTTTCATCCTATCAAGCACAGTAATGAGCTGAAAGGTACATTTTGCCATTTTTTTTTATGCTACATGTGTGTGCTTGTGGACTGAGAAGGCTTCCAAGTGGGATTATGGCAATGGACTCGCTAAGCTGTTCACTTTTAACAGGCCTCTGCCACTTTCATTCATTCACCGCCTTTCCAACTTCCTCTCTTTCTTCCTGTCTTTCAAAGAGAGATTTTCCACTTCTTGCCTCAGTCTCTTATTAATGAAGTCTGTCCTTCATGGCTAACAGAAAATTATTTACAATTGTTTTGTTTGTATCTGCCTACAGCAGCTTGTTAAGTGGCACTAAAGATGAATATTTAATATGATACCATCCCTGCAAATGAAGCTTACAATGCATTTGCCTTCTGGCCACATGTTTCCACAGTCATAAAGTGATGCACCTCACGTCCCCCGCATTTAAGCATTTGTCTGTTTTACTGGGAAAAAGTTGAAGAGATTAAAAGGCAGATCTAATCGAGCCTCTGATTGTGCTTATCTGTGCTCACAAGCCGGTTTTCAAAGTTAGGATAGGTCTTATTCTTCAAATGTGTACAGAATCACAAACAGTAAGTCAGACACAGGCCACAAAAAACCCCTCAGCGTGTAAGTTCAAAATGCTTTATGGGTCACACCTACTTGTAGTTTTGTTGATAAAGGGAGTGTTATACTGTAATGTGATTTAGCCTGGCAATACATGTGAATTATGGGCTTGTAAATCATGTTACCTGAGGCAAATGAAGAGCTTTGCCATCTGATAAGACAGTTAATCATCTTTTTATAAACAATAGGTATCCAAGACTGAATAAAACAACTTTGTGTCTGGAACAACATTTATTTGCCTCGACGTTAGACCAAGCCCTCTCTGGATAGCCGTCCTAAGAATTGGTTTGGTTCCCCTGGATTAAACTGGGTTTCCAGGGTAAAGTATTAAAGGATGGAAAAGAAACCACTGGAAAGACATACAAGCAAGTGGGGAGAGGAAAGGTGGCGTGGACAGGGAAGTTCCTGGACCAGTATCAACACAGGACATCCAAAACGGTGTGCAGTAGAGTAGAAATGCCTGTAGTTCAGTAAAAACGTTTGTTTCTGCTAAGTGAATTGGTCTGGCTGGCCAAAGAAATACAATACAAACCTTGTGTATTCTCCTAAAGCAAAGCAAACCAGTCTCTTAATTCTACACAGGTGACTCAAACTAAATTAAAATCCATTCTGAGGGATCCAATTAGAAGTAAACTGAAAGTACAGGTGAAAACAAACCCTGTCCGTTCACTGGGGACCATGTGACTTCTACTTCCACTACTGTGCCAAACTCCACAGGTGGTCTCTTTGGAAGAACTCATGCGAAAAAAGCTTGAAAAAACACCTGCACTACAGAATCAGCACGTGATGAGACATCAATGAAACAAGACAATAAAAAAGGATACAATGACCTACTGATTTGAGAAACTAAGTTTAAAGTTATTACATATACATGGTAATGTTGGTGACAATGGTCAATATTTTGAATACCGCATTTTCTGGACTACAAGCCGCACCTGCATACAAGCTGCATCCACTCTATTTAAAAAAAAAAAAAGATATGCAAGCCGCAGATATTTATGTTGTTAGATTAGATATTTACTACATGTACAGAAGGATTTTGAACTGTAAATGATGTGCATGTTTGTACCTAAATAGATCCTTTCCTAACAGTGTTTTTTAACACAGCAGCAACTTTGCTGATTAAAACGGGACAGAACCAAGAGAAAATAACCGGTATTTATTTATCTATTTATCTGTTTGAAATCTGCTTCTACCTACTTTTATCTGCTAAAGAAGAAGTAGCATATTCTTCTTTGCATTTATTTTGTCTTAGTTTTGATTCTAATTCGGTTAGAGCGCCCTGAACGGTGGAAGAAAAATCCACAGAATAGCTGCACCTTTGTATAAGCCGCATGGTTCAAAACCTATGAAAAAAGTAGCGGTTTATAGTCCAGAAAATACGGTATATATATACAAAACTATGCGTTTGAGAATCTGGTTTAACATTCGTGTCTGGTCATTATGTCTTCACCATCATCTATCTGCACATCTTTTACTGTATTAAGGAGATTAGTCAGTCTCAGGCTTTGCCCCAGCACATGCTTTTTCTTCACTGGGCATGTAACTTCACGCATTTTTATCAATATATACTGCCCCGTCTCCCCAGCTCTACCTGTTCAAGCATGGTGTTTAAAGCTCACAGTACAAGCAGAATAGAAATAGAAATTCGGCCCAATTTTCTTAGTGATTCATAGCGGTTACTGGCAAAAGCACAATATCACACTTTTCCACATCTTTTTCTGTTCGTGGCTTCACTTTGTAGATTTGTTCATCGTTCAGTCAGGCATGAGAAAAGACAGCCGAATAGCTGAGTGACAGGTGGACGAAGAGCTTGGAAATACTGGAAATACTTATTTAAAACATACATTGGATATGCTTAAAAGCCTTGGGTATCAGTTTTGCAAACTGCCAAGTAGATATCAGAGATCTATCTTGTTTTCTGTACAGTTTCTGAAATTCTGCAGTTCAGCTGGTAGTGTAATGTAATTCCTTAACCATGTGGTGTCCTGATTGAATTTTCAGTCCTTTGGCCTCCATAAAGGAATAGAAGATCAAACCTGAGGTGAAACTAGAACAAGAGGCGTTCATCCATTTACCCATCAGTCACTTTGAGAACCAGTAGCAGCCAAACTGACAAGCAATGCTCTGTTTAAGTTTGTCTGTCTTAGCACCAGAAAGAGAAATAAAAAGGGATAAAAAAAGAGCTGATCTGAGTAATTCTCAGGTCACACCATGCCACTCTCTCTTAGATTGATTGTGTATTTACAGTATGCCTCGCTCTCCTTTAGATCAGTCCCTTCCTCTGTAGACCTATTGATAATGAGAACCCAACATATTTATTGTCCCAAGTGTATTTATTTGGTAGTCCCAGGCTAGGCTTCAGTTATTTCATACTGTATTGATCAAATAAATTAAAGGGATATATCAGAGTACTGTATAGCATCAAGTCAATTAAACGTTTGGGATATAACTGCTTAAGTGTTAAGGAAATTAACAACAGGTACACTAGAGGGGCAACAATGAGACGACCCTCCAAAACAGGACTGGTTTTACACTTGGAGGCCACTGACATTTCTTCACCCCTCATCTGTTCTGACTGTTTTTCTTTAGTTTTGCATTTGGCAAGGGTCAATATCACTACCGGTAGCATGAGCTGATACTTGGATCCGACAGAAGTCGCACAGGCAGTCCAACTCCTACAGACTTGCAGGAAGTGCCTTTACCAGATGGTTTGCTGTGTCTCTCAACACAGTCTCCAGTGTAAGGAGAAGATTCCAGGAGAAAAGCACGTACTCTATGAGAGATGAACAGGGCTATAGAAAGTCCTTAACCCATCAGTATTGGAATCTTGTCTGTGCAAGGAACCTGAAATGCGACCTCCACCAGGCCACTGGTTTGAATATCTCTGACCAAACAGTCAGAAGCAGACTTCATGAGGGTGACCTGGTGGACTCTGTGCTCATTCCCCGCACCATGGAGCTCGATTATCATTTCATACTTGAAAGCAGGTTGAGCCTGAGCACACGTGACCGACGTTAAAAGGTCTGGAGAAACCGTGGAGAACGCTATGCTGCCTGTAACATCGTTCAGCAGGACGGGTTTGATGATGGGTCAGGGATGGTCTGGGGAGCCATATCCATGGACAGATGCACAGACCTATAAAGGGTAGACAACGACGCCCTGACTGCCATCAGGTTTCAGGATTAAGTCTTTGGACTCACTGTCAGACTCTACGCTGGTGCAGCCGGTCCTGGGTTCCTCCTGGTGAACGACAAAGCCCGACATCAGGTGGATGTGGAGTATGCAAGCACTAAAGCTGAAGGAACCAAGGACATGGACTAGCTCCCACACTCCCCAGACCTAAATACAACAGAACCCCTTTGAGACATTAGGTTTAGGTCCATCCGATGCAGTCGGACTTTCACCTCATCCTTAGGACGAGCATCCTTCCCCTTCTTTCCACTGTGTTTTCTTTTTTTTTTTTTAGGTTTTGTTTTCTGGGAGGCTTGCTTGTAAGCTGAAATAGATCCTAATTACAAAGTTTTGAGACTCTGTAGAAGTAAATCTGTCAGGGAGTAAAACTGAAAACTTTAGCTACATAAATAACCAAACTCCAGCGTCAGAGTCAAAGAGTTGCAGCAGTGAGTTCATTTTGCATAAGACGTTTCTATATCGCAGTTTTGTTTATGCAGAGCACATAATCTGTAATTTACAGCCTCACATTCATTAACTACATTGAAATACAATGCTAACGACGGCATCGTATCACATGAAATGTATAGCTATAGTTTAATTATAGCAAAGCAGATGTCGAAGTGAGAAATTCGCCTGAGGCTGTTACGCTGTCGCCAAAGGTTTTATAGCAAAAACAGAAGTAAAAGAAGAAAAAAAAAACAGACAAAAACAACTGTTTTCTGATCAAATAGTCTGACCTACTGTGTATAATACACGTGAGTCCAAAGAAGTGAATTAATTGAGTGATGATTGCTCTTTTCAGCATTTGTGGCTCATTACTTGTGCATTTATTACAAGTGCTTTAAACTGCTGTGAGCGTTGAAGGAATGTGATTATTTTTGATTGTGCCACTTAAGACTGACAAAAAGAACCCCAAAAAACAGTATTTCATCATTCACAGAGACAGATGCCTGGAGCCCTTGCTGGTAAAGAGCAATAAGCTAGATATTATACATTTCTGTAACACTTATCATTTAAAAGAAGTTCAATAGCGTGCTAAAATCGAAGCTTTCATCATTGACTTTTTCTGACAAGTTCAACCTTTGTTGTATTGGGTTTTTCAAGCATAACCATCTGACATTTGCAAATCATCCCAAACACAGGTGCAGTAAATACAACAGAGAGAAGCTGCAAAGTGAAGCAGTTTCCTCTATAAACAACCATAACACATAAAAGCGCTGGATTGCGCAACACTCGGCTGATAAACCTTCCTCCCGAGTGTAAGGTGGAGTGGTAAAATACTGGTAAAACTCATTAACTATCAAGCTCATACATCTTTACAAATGTGACACTGATGGGTGTCTGGGAGGGTAGATAAGGAGTAGGAATTAGGAAGGAGATTGCTTTTTTTTTTCCTCCCCCCCAAAGAATTTACGCAAACACACACGGTGAGTTTTAACACCCTCTGTCAGTATTGATTATCAAGCTGTCCGGCTGATTGAGAGCTAGACACATAAAAGCAGACATCAATAAAATACTCCTGAAAACCAGTAGAGGGTTTAAAGACACCATCTCATTTCACCCGCACCACCGATAAACCGCTTGCATATCAACTGAATACTTTTATATTACAACATGGCCACTAAAGCAGCGGCAATGAGGAAAAAAAGTAGCTTGTAGCTTTAAGTGGACATCAGATGGCCATTTTCAGCCATTTTTGTCACATCAAGAGTACTTCTACATTAACTTTGCTCCTGCCACACATGGCCAAATGTCTGAAGGTCCTTGAATAAATCCGTCAGTAAACTCCTAACTTTCCTCCACTAGATTTGTGTTTAATTCGTCTTTCCTCTCCCATCAATTCATATTCGCAACCACGTTTTGACTTGTTTGGTTCTTTTTTTTGCCGTGTTTGTTCTATCAGTGCATTTCATTCCATACTCAGATCAAATGTAAATATCCGGTAGGTACCATCACACAGCTCAGAAACCCGCTGAGCCAGAAGAGGAAAAGAAAGGGGAGGAATCAGCTAATAAATGTGTTTGCAGTGAGATTACTATGCAACATAAACTCATAATTCCTGCAAAAGAATCGGGGAGATGGAGGCAAGAAGCAAGGGATACAGAGCAAAGGAAAAACCCCGGGATTCTGGGACAGAAGGAATTCACCATGAAGAAGATATGGAGGGCATAGAGAACAGATGCAAATCCTGATAATGGCAGGCGGTGGGAAAAACTATAAGTTGAGAATGAGCAAATGCTAAGAGCACTGGAAGCAAAGAAGGCACAGAAATGCTTAAAACTGAGAGATAGTGAGAAAAAAAACCAAACAAACAAATGTAAGCTCCTGAGGATTAAGTCTCTCATTTTTCTTTGGGGATGAATTGAAAAAGAGGATTTCCTCCTCCTATCCTCTGAGCTTCCCTTTGATATCTCTCTCTCTCTTTCTGTCTCATATTTTAATATCTTTAGTCTCCATTCATCATGCTGGAACAGACCCGCTGAGCTCGCTAAAGCATGAACACACATGGCTAACCATAGCTGGACACAAATCCCTCTCCGTTGCTCCTTCTCCCTCTTTTTTCCCCACTGCTTGGCAATTTCAGTTGATCTCTTCATTTCTCTGCTTCCATCATCCATTATCTGCTCCCTCATAATGTCACATGTTTGTCATGGACTTGAAAGCAACATCAATTCTCTTTAGCCTGCCTCTTTGTTCTCCATCTGCGGCAGTTTGGCTGTCTAACTACTGCGCCGGGCCAATAACAGGCAACGGCACTCATGATTGCTGTGGTTGCTTTAACGAGCATTGCTAATAAGATGAATGAGCCTCCCGCTGATCAGTTAATGGCATATTCAATGGTCTTCTGCAGTTTACTGATTTACAGTTCTCACAGTCAGCTCTGAAAACACTGAGCTCAAGGTTTATGTGAACATAAAAGTAATGCCATTGGAAATATATCCGTTCTAAGATGTGCTGCGTTCTGCACTGATGCAACTGACAAAACAGTGAAGAGTTTTCGGGCTACACAAAATTAAAGTATATGGTCTTCAACCGACTTTTTCCGGCATCAGCAGAATAATAAAGTTGGCTGAAAACGCTGTATTAGAAGCAGAGTGAGAAGCAACAGCAAGAGAAACTGGGTTATGTAACGCCGCTAATGCTGTTATGATATGATCAATGAGGGCAAAACTCTGCAGCAAGTGGGAAACAAATCACAAAACAAAACAAAACTGCAGTCAGTGGAAAGTGGGCATTTGAGCACACATCAGGTTTGATCAACTTACATAACCTAGCGGTGGGTGAAACTTGCTACAAGAAGCTGAATAATCTTCTGTAACAAGAGCTGCTAAATTTTTGAAAACATAAAAATGTTTCCACTTGCAGTTTAAAGAATTTAAGGATTTAAGACATAATGCATCATAGATGTTTTCAATTCAATGTAATAAAACTGTATAGAAAAGGTCCCAACTCTAGTTTAAAAATCATATGAGTATGGTTAACTGAGACATAACTGATGAAGGGGATTTCTGCACAAACACGCCGTATGAAACCACATATATGTCACAGACAAGCTGGAGCTCCGAGCTCGGTGGAGACTGTCCGTCTCCACAAGGTTTAGACCAAGTTCAGATGAAACTATCAGCTGTTCCAAAGATTAGCCGACTACCAAATTGATGGTTGGTTGCAGTTCTGTCGTAAACATATAAAATTGCATTTCAATCCTCTGAGCTTTTAAGTTTCCCTTTTCCTAAAAAAATAAAGATTTCATAAAATTATTACCTGTCATGGTTTTAAACAAATATTTTTGGGCACTATTTCAAGTTTTTGATATTAAAAAGTTATTTCTCAGATTCAATTCTGGGAAAGACCTTTCAGTGTGACCATATAGTACAGACATGTTTCTTATTTGTATTTTTTACTAACATCTAACAGTGTTGGTTAGGGGTGTGCAAACAAGGGTACCTCACGATTCGATTCGATTTCGATTATTGGAGCTTCGATTATTGTGATTTTTAATGCTTTTTTCCATACAAGATTGATTTTGTCTTCATCTGTGGCTACATTTGTAAATAAATAGCCAATCAATTAACTCAGTTCCTCTAACAACACTCATTAAGTAAATAACAAGGTTTTTTTGAACATTTGACATGTATTTTTCAAAGACACAAAATAATTTATTTTATGACTATGTAAACATTTGCTCTTTGACTTAATTAACTTTGACCAGGGAAAGCTGCACTTGCATGAGAGCGCCCTCTATTGGCGGAAAACACTGAAAACGGTCAAGCCCTGGATTTAATGAGTTCATTAATTAAAGTAAACAAGATATGTACTTCCATCAAATGTATTTAGTGTAAACATATCTGCCATATTTCAAGTGAATAATAATAAAATGTGCATTCTTGAAAATGAAGTGATTCCGCAGCTTATTCAGTCTGGAATCTGGATAGGATAACTTTAAAAAAAAAAAAAAAAAAATTTTTTTTACTGGACCATAATCGATTACAAATCGTCACGTGACGCATCGCGATGCATCAACACATCGATGAATTGCACCCACCTCTAGTGTTGGTTGATTGTTGTGACCTGTAGGTGCAGCACAGCAGTGGCTGTTCGAAAAGTAGGATACTTACAGTACGCACCGCTGCTGAAATGGGATAGAAAATAAACAGTTTCACAGCTGTAGGGTGAAACAGATTTACAGGGGAATCTCAAGCCACTGCAGAAGTGTCTCATGTTACTCCTGCTCCCTTTTCCCCCTCATCTTCCCTTTACTCCCGTCCTCCACAGCTTTTCTGTGTCCCTTCGTACGTCGTCATTTTCCTCTCATTTAATTCTGCATTTTAGCAAATCTGAAGATTCAAGAATTTGTTCTGTATTCAAAGCAAAGCTCATAGCCTTTTGTGTAGACGCATAAACCCTTCTGAGCCACTCTATTTTGCTGTTTCCCCCCCTGTGATTATGTGACCACTTCCTTTCTCTCTCCTACCTTTCTTCATTTCATTGTGGTCATCGGTCTCTGCGCCTCAAGCCTTTAAGAATCCAAAGTATTCTATTTTTCCTTCTGCCTCTAATCAATTCCAGACGCCACCGTTTCCTGCCTCGTCTCTCTTCTCCACCCCTCCTAAAGGTCCGCAGACCAAAACCGCACATACACACAAAGTCTCAGATTTTGCTTGGTTTTTTTTTTTTTTCCATAGCATAAAGACCTCGGTTTCATTCCCTTCTCAACTCTATTCTGAGAAGTGTAATTTTTTTTTTCTGTGCAATCTTTAAACACAGCTGAATGGTCTTTCTGTGTTTGCCTTGACTGGCCTGCTGTTGTGCTCATCTGCTTTCTTTTCATCTTTTAGATTAAGGAGGATAGTGCTAGTGTCCCGAATCTACTGTGATATATCGAATGTGTGACTGTGAATTGTGAAACTCTTTCCGATATCTTCAATTACTTCCCTTTGACGTGCCTCGTTCATTAGTCTCTTCCACACAAAGAGGGATTCTGGGTGAAGCAGCTGACTGTATTTAAGGACCAATTCTCTTCAAGTGTGAGAAAAATGGTAAAAGAGGATAAAGATGAAGGAAAATGAAGCAAAACCTGTGATGTTCTACTGCACCACATAATTGTCATTTTTCTATTGAAAATATATTTCAAAAGTCCTCTACTGTAATTACAGTGTCAGTCTAAGTCTGTGACACAAAAATAGACTTTTAAAAGATGGATCTGTGACGGAGAAGGAAAGAAAAAAAAGAATTAAACTGAGCACTAATTAAGGACACTGGTTAGAGCTTCATTCATAAGGTTTCTTTTTAATTCCATTTGAACAGTTTTCAGAGCAGGGCCTTCACACGACACTGCCCCTTTTCTACATTTTCACGCTTTTTAATTCTAATGTCGGCTATGTCAGAGATTAGTCTCTATAATTAACTGTGGACATCTCTAATGTGGAGTTCATCATTCCAATTGCGCGGAGTAAATAGTCAAAAAGTTAAAGTCCATGAAGAGGGCAAAGTGACTGCCAATAAACAGCGGTCAGCGGGCTAATTGGAACTGCATTGTCTCGCCTCGAGCTCAACCGTGTCTCCTCTGCTCATCCTTTGTTTCTCTGTCTATTCTGGTTGTTCATTTGGGGGAACACATAGATCTGATTGGTTTGGTCATTAACTTGCAGTCAGTGTGGAGGATTTCCTAATGAATTTTAAGTCCAAAATGGGAACAGCACGGCGATGCACAGTGCAGAAGCCCATCTTTCTTTTTTTATTATTAGGGCCCGAGCACTTACAGTGCGAAGGCCCTATTGTATCTGTAGGAATTTTGCAGAAAATTTGTTTGATTGATACTATGATGAATTAGGACAATATTTAAGTAACGGAGCAAAACCTATACTTTGTCAAAACAAGGGAGGTACTGGTTTTGGGTTGCAACGGATCTGTCTTTGGATGAATTCACGATGCATGAAGTAATGCAGCTGTCACAAGAGATACGAACTCTGGTCACAGCAATTCAAAAGAGAAAATGATACAGTCAGAATCAACACAACACGTTCCCAAATGAGGCTTGAAAGCAACCTCTGTCTCATCAGAAGGAAAAGTGCTCTGAATGAGCATATTTTCTACAAATTGCTTATTTCCATACAAGTTAGCGTTTCCCCATAATTGGGGATTGCAATGAAAATTGTGCAAACCAAAAATATCCTCAAAACGCATGTGCAAATCTAGTTTATGTTTGTGTAATAAAGTTCTCTCGGCTGAATGATGCACCAAATCCGTGAATTGGATTTCTGGGCCCAACAATGGTTAATTAGGTGCCGGCTAGATTAATGTAACAGTCAGAGCTGTGGGTGCTGTCAGCACATTGTTCGCCATCTTTATTATCTGCTTTGTTCATTGAGCAGTGTATAAATTAGCATAAAATGCCACAACTAATTTGTTGTGTCTGTAGCAACGCATGAAAAATTAGTAACATTTTTTTGTTTTTGTCCTCTAAATGAGTCATACATAAATTTTGTGTACCCGCTTCTTTTTTTATGAGTTTACCTAATATACACTTAGGTCCATAAGTATTTTGACATTGACAGAGTTTTGATGGTTTGTCTTTTTACGCCACCACATAGATTGGAAATAAAATAACCAAGATGTGATTGAAGTGCAGCTAACCATCAACTGGATGGATGGATGGATGGATGGATGGATGGATGGATGGATGGATGGATGGATGGATGGATGGATGGATGGATGGATGGATGGATGGATGGATGGATGGATGGATGGATGGATGGATGGATGGATGAAATTTACATTTAGGAATTAGCCATTTTATGGACTCAAAAGTATTTGGGCGACTGACTGAAAAGAAATTACCTGGCCAGGTGTAATCCGTTCTGTCATTATTTCAACACAAATGAAATATAAAAACGGTCTGGAGTTGATCTTAGATACCAAGGTCAGACAAAACAACAGTTTGCTTCATTATTTAAAAGACAAAAACAAAACCAGAAAGCCTGGAAGACCATGGGGTGACAACTTGTGAAGGATTGTACATTCATTTGCTGGGTGAAGGGAAAAAAAACCTTCCAAACACCAACAGCAGTCAAGAATAATTCATAGTTATCAACATTTATAATCAGAGGGTTTTCATCAGGGTGTAAACTGCTGATAAACTTGGAACGTTGGAAAGTCTGGAAAATGACAGGAACAGCTCACGATCCAAAACAGACCACACCAGGTGATGTGACTGCTGGCAGGTGAAGCAAGAGGAATTCTGAGGCATACAAAATGGAAAATGACCCTAGACATACTGAAATAAACTTAAAAGTTCCTGAAGGGAGATAAATGTAACCCTACAGTACGTAGCAGCCTGTTCTCAGGCTCTGCTCTCACATGACATCTTCCCCCTGTACAGGCGGCTCTGGGAGAATTGATATTCTTCAATGGCCAAGTCTGTTGACTTATCTCAACCCAACAGAGAAGTCTACGCTTTTTCACATCTCGATTGATTGTTTTACTTCAGATTGTGTTGGTGTGTAAAGACTACATCATAAAAACAACAGTCTCATCCTTCTTGCATGCTACTGTTCTCTATAGGCACCACATTTACCTCTTCCTAGGTAAAAAAGCAGCCATATATTCATTCACACCTATTCAACGCCGTCCACACAATGCCATACATTTCCTTGTGGGAGATGCTTTTATCTCCCAAGAGGGAAAAGGACCTGTTTCTGACTGTTCCCTCCATCAAACAACCATCAAAGCTCCATGACACTAAGCGCATTACCTTTGTATTGATGGAAAACAGGTGACAGGATTTGGTTGTGACTAATGCACAGCCTCAACAAATCTATTTGCACGGCATTCCTACTTGGCTTGTACCGTGGCACACACCTCTAACCAGAGAATTATCAGAGACGGTGATTTTAGTCTGTGCAGGCACGCCACATGCCTTTGTGCTGGCATGCACTGCTGATACACTTGTCATTCTTGTCAGAGTCTAATGTCTGAAAGATTAGAAAATGCTGAGAAACAAACATTAACTACACGCCAGTTGGTTTGCATGTTAATTCCTTTTTTTTTAAATGCTTATTATGTAGATTCTCACGGTCTGGACATTAAACAGAACTGAAACATTCAGTCCTTGGTTCTTTTTTATGTAAATGGACCCAATGACAGTAAAATGAGGCTGATTAGCCCTAATAGTTCAAGAAGAAACTCCATGTGCGTTAAGAAACATTAGACACGGGGTATTGCAGGTGGTAATTAGTACTTTAATTTTACTAATGCTTTTATAAAAATGAGCAGCTACTACACTCATGCACACATCATGTATTTACACACACACACACACACACACACACACACACACACACAGAGTAACAGAGCAAATAGCCACTTTGCTGCGACTGTGAGCTTATTTCTGAGTGTCAGAGTTGCTAGCCTCTCATTAATACCTATTTTCCTGAATGCTGAGAAAGCACTGCAGTTCTTTTATGGTAACTACTTCACCACACGCGCTCTCAAACACACATCCTTCTATTAGTCCCTCTAATTGAAAGGCAATTAAGCCTCATGTTTCTCGGTGTGAGCTAAATGCTGGGTGTCTATTTTCAGCACCGCTCTGTTTTAAAGCTTTTAACAGACCACAAAGGGTTGACCGCCGAAACAGGACCTCCAAAGAGAACTTTATACACTGGCTCTCTGTCTTTTTGCCTTTCAGATTTCTGTCTTCCCCGCTCTCCTCTGTCCCTCACACTTTCTACAAAGTGCCTTATGAAAAGTTTAATCAGTGATAAACCAAACCTCTTTACCATATTTTCTAGTGGAGTCTTTCCAATGCAGCCTTCCTAACTTACACATTTCCGTGTTAGGAGAGAAAAGAAATCCTTGACACATTTCAGAAGTTAATGTAAAATTCACCTGACATTCGGACTGAAACATGAACCGCTGGTATTACTGTCTCTCATAGTTTCCCTCTGCCTTCCTTCTGTTTCTCGTTCGTTGTTTCATCCCACTCATACCTCAACTTATAAAAACACAAGGGATGGTAACCGTCCAGAGCTTTGCATCTAGTGCAGAGTAGCTCAGGGATTTGTTTCAGAGGAAAGGGATGGATTTTTACAGTTACTGGAAATCTCATTTTAAACCTCCCATGACCCCCTTTTACATCCCTGCATAAACAAAGGGGGGGGAAATATACTACATCTGGTTCAGATAGTTTCGGTAACACACGGGTCCAGTGGTTACATTTTGGTTCTGCAATAGTCAACATCTTGTCATGTCCACTGTAAATCAATCCATCTAAGTACAGTTGCAGATGTGTCATGTCCTGCGTAGGTTAGTCTATTACACAGATATTGCAGCTGCAGGATAGCACAAATCTAAAACCAGTAAATGCTAAAATCAGCTAAACTGAAGAAATCTACTTGAGGTCATATGTGAGCTTCAGATTAAAATAAATACTAGATAAAATAAGCTATAATTCTTGAATGCAGAATCATCCTGGTTCATGAGCCAAAAGAAAGATACAGTGTTCTAGTGGAACGTCACCCTCAACCTTTGTGTGTTTAAAAAATATGTTCGTTTTATGTTTTATGTGTTTCGTCCTTGTTTAGACATGCCATGCCAAATTAAAGTTGTAAAAATGATTAATAATCATATAAAGTTGCTGTTGCCATAATTTGATTTCCCCTGATGTTTGTCATGGCCAAAATCCAGTCTAATGTAAATGAAAATAAAAATCATTTGACATGAAATAATTTAAGCCCTATGCTAGGTGCTCATTTAAAATCTGCCAGCAATTCATTTTGAATTTACAAGTAGTTGATATGAGAACTGGCCTCACAACAAGGTTCGTAGTTCAAGTCTCGGCCCCTGGACACCCTGGACAGGTCGCCAGTCCATCGCAGGGCCACAAACAACCAGACACACTCACACTCACACCTACAGGCAATTTATAATCATCAATGAACCTACTACGCATGTTTTTGGACTGTGGGAGGAAACCGGAGTAACCGGAGGGAACCCACGCAAGCACGGGGAGAACATGCAAACTCCACACAGAAAGACCCTGCTGGACCAGGGAATCGAACCGGGAACCTTCTTGCTGTGAGCCAACAGTGCTAACCACCAAGCCACCTTGCTGCCCGGATTCAATTTCATTCAAATGAATTCAATTTTATTCAAGTTAATTCAGTTGAATTCAACTTTAAATCGCTGAAGGATAATTATATGATGTTGTCATGAAGATATTATTAAGGCAAAAGCTCAAGGACCAATGTAATGTTCCACATTTTTACACTCATAAAACCTTTCTCTAAATACAGTGTTCTCACATGCACTGTGTGCAAACTAGTCCTGCTCCAATAAAAACAACAAAAAACCGCAGTGCTTTTCCCAGAAATCACAAGTGTGAAGTTTCCCTCCTTGGCCACTCCCCCTGAGTTCCCGGATACAACTGATAAAATGGGTTTTAGTACTTCCACATAAAATAAACCCACATTTCCTTGTCATGTCTATGATATTTCCCTGTTTTTCTCCAAAGATAAAGTCACTTACTATACCAAAGACATGACAGATGAGAGTCCCACCGCTCCTGCTGTGTCAACAAGAAAGCAACCGTTGAGGGCGTGAAGTGTCCAGACTCAATTTTCGGACTGTTTTGAATGCGCCATCTGGGATCTTACAATGTAAAGCTCAAAAACAGAACTGTCCGCGTGAAAGCATTATGCACCTCAAAATAGTATGTTCAGGAAACCCAGTACGCAATTTGAAACGTAGCCCAATTCAGCTATTTTCAGTACAGAAAAAACAGACTGAGAGGTGGACGGACAGACAGGACTGACATATCGGGTGGGGCAGGATATCTGGAAACAGAAGACAAGGTGACGAATGGCAGTTTTCCACTAGCACCTACTCAGCCCGGCTCAGCTCGCCTCGCCTCAGTTTGGTGCTTTCCCACTAGGGGTCTAACGTGTCGAGTAGATACTTTTCTGTAACTATTCTGCCGAGGTTCTAAGCGGCTGAGTCAGCTGCATCTGACGTCATCACACTACAGGCCACCGATTGGTCGGGGGGTTGGAGTCAGACGTCTGAGTCAGGAGGCGGAAATCAGCGAAAGAGAGACTCTGACGGCTTCTGGTTCATTTTATTTGACAGGCAATGGAAGCGCAAAAGTGTGTTTGGTGATCCGACTCTGAGGTGCAGATGTTCATAAACTTGGTGGCTGAGGAGAGAATTAAAAAGGGATGTAGACGGGCGATAAGGAACGACCAGATCTACCAGGAGCACTGTCACTTCATAGCTGCTCACGGCTCCAGCTGACTTCAGCAGCGCTGAGACAAACTAAAAAAAATTAAAAAGCGTAGCCGCTTGAAGCTTCTCTCTCTCTCATTTTTTAACTTGATATCGAACACAAGCCACAGACCCAGCAGCACATCTATCATCTCCTCCAGGTTCTACATCTTTAGTGTTGTTTTCTTCTTCCTTTAGATCACACAATCAAATACGTCACAGCAGCTTTGCTCCAACCTCCTACTTCTGCTCCAGGTGCTGAATTGTTATGGAAAAGAAACCAGGCCGAGTTGAGTCGAGCCGAGCTGAGATGAGTAAAGCCAAGTAGATACTAGTGGAAAAGTGCCATAAGACTAATAAAAACTCCAGGAACCCCACCTGGTCACGCGGGGTTGGTTGTTACTGGACTGATGAGCAGAGTTTTTCAGCAGCGTGGAGGAAGATATACGGAATATTTGATCAGAAGATGGAAAGCTGTATGATGGGCTATTGCCAGCCAGTCGGAGACAATCCCCACAGCTCACATCCACACACACGGGGGTAGACAGACAAGCACAAAAGAGGAGGGGGGAAGGAATGGGAAACTAATAAGAGAATAAAAGCTCAGCGAAAGCGTGGGAACATACATTAGCTGGGATGAAATAGCGCTGAGTTCAGAAAAAGACGCTGCACAAGGGAAAATGTTAACAAATGTTAACCTTTCTCTGTCTCTCTCCTTTGTTCCTTATGTATTATTCCTTTTGTAGATATTGTTAACACAAAGTACAGCAGGACCATCATCTTGTTACACCTCCCTGACACGGGCAAAATATGGAGACAGGGAAAGTATACAGCCGTGTACTCGAGTAGACATACATCACATTCACTCATGAATGAACCACCCTCATTACTACTGAACCACAGCAGAGAAGGACAGAGGGGACATTTGGAAAGACAGAGAGAAAAGGAGGGCAGCGCCTGTTTTCTTTCCATATAGTTCTCAAGCATTTCCCAAAGTTATTTTAATGGCTGCTGTTAGAGGATGGGCTCATTCAAGAGCAAGTAATGAAAGTCCAATCCGGAGGGACATCAGCAAGAGTCTCCTGTTGTTGGTAAATGAGAGCAAGCAAAAAACAATCTCCCACTGGTCTAATTCAATATGGGATAATATAACCGCCAGAGGGGAAATGGTTCCTTCTTTTGGTGTATTTTTTTTCCCTTTGCATAAAATGCATGCTGTTTTTTTAACCAACAAAGTATTCACTCTTCAAAAAGTCACTTAAGTAAGGCACTTTTTGTTCAAGTTAACTTTAACACAGGTTTAATCGACTGTCATACGATAGTCAACCCACTACTGACATTTTAACAGATTTGGGTAAAACTCTCGAGAGCTTAAGTCAAGGTCACTGGATTTCTTTTTCTCGGTTCTTGTGGCAGAAGGGTTTGTGAGCTCAAACTGATGAGAAGTGGTCAGTTTATAATATACTTATAATAAATTAATCTGAATCTAAACTCAACAAAACCTTCTGAATAGAAGGGGAAACGTCTTCAAGAACCTAGAAAAGAGCGTTGAGTTGCCTTGACTCAAGTGAAATAGAGAAAGATGTACGGCCTGAAAACATAATGATGCAAACTTATATATATAACATATATTTAGAAACTGTCATATTGGTAGGTCGTTCTTTCTTAACACCATGCCTGACCTTTGGCGAGGTGTGTGTAAAAACCCCACTTCTTTGACCTCCATATGACACTTTTTCACGACATCCAGCAGCCTCCATAATGTAGTCCTCTTGAGCACTTGACTCATGGATTCACGGCATCACTTAGAACCCCAAAGGAGAAGTGTGTGTGCAGAAAACATGCGCGGACATTCCTGCCTGACGCTTGAGTCATGTATTCAGACAGAGGAAGTTGTCTGGCCGAATGGCATGCTTGCCCTGGGGAGTCATTATCACTGTCTGTTTCTGTGTCACAGTTTCCGTCTCTGCCTCGCTCCGTGTCAACCGCTGAAGATGCCTTCAAACATATACACATATGCTGAATACTACAGCTCTTTACAAAAAAATAAGCATCTTATGTTACTGAATAGTGTTGGCGTATCGAACTGCACGGATAAATACTGTGCAGTGGACCACAGTAAGAAGTTGAGGTATTCAGCGGTCTGATGTTTTTCTTGGAAATGCACTCAGCCTTATTCAGCAATATGGTTGCATTTAAGCGGTTGAAAAGAAAAACGGCTGTGTTTCTCTGTTGGGCTGCAGCATTTTTTTTCTTTCTTTTTCCATATAACTCCATTTGTTCCAACGTCACGTCCCGCATGACCCGGAACGCTTCCTTTTACCTTGCCTTTATTGCAACTGATGTTGGCTGTCCTGATTGTCTCTTATAGTTAGTTAAATCTGCATGCAAACCACATCTGTGTGGGTGCAGCTGACGCATACAGGAACACCCTGCATCTTAAAGAGGTGAGCTCTGCTTTAATGTTATGGAAACTTCAGGGAAAGTCCAGAGTACAAGGAAAACTTGGTTGTTTAAAAAAGTCTCAAGTCTTTCTTCTACGGACACATTAAACAACAAAGGAAACTGAATGGACAAAAAATGTCTGTGTCTTTTAGTCCCCAACTTGAGTTCAAGAAAATCTCTACCCCCGGCTGCTTTGTTACAATTTGACAGCAGGGTCATTTCTATGTCACGGAGTCAGCCGCTATCAAACTCACCCTCACACTGAGAACATCTGAGCTGTCACTGTGCACCGCTATCAATCTGTCCTTTTCTTATTCTTCTTTTTATGTGTTTGATTTGACACGTATGACAGTTTTTCAGACAAACAATATGAGACCTAAAGCAGCGGATCAGGTTACGGGAGAAAGCAGTTTATTTTGGACGCTTTATTTCTGCTTGTTAAATAAAGCCTATGTTTGATTTGGAACAAGAATGACAGTTTGAAAGCCTGTTAACAGATTCTGAAGCCCAAATGTCAGCTCTGTGAACAACAAGTACACGCCAGAGTGTGTAATTGCCCTCTGCGCTGCTATTGTTTTTAATACCACTTAGAAGTTCAAACTTTTAACTTCTTTGGAAAAATTGAAAAAAATAATTTGTGTCTGAGATAAATGATGGAAATGATAGACAGCACACACACACACACACACACACACACACACACACACACACACACACACACACACACACACACACACACACACACACACACACACACATCCACAAACACAAACGTGCATTAATCAGGAGAGCGGAGATAAATTGGACAGATGATGAGCCAGTGTGGGATTAACTGTCAACACTTCCTGGGTGACTAGTCATGTGGTCAACAGGAACCAACGAGACCTGAGGGAACATTATCATCTAAGATGATAATCTACTAATCTACTGAGGATTAAAACACCTCTCCAGTCTAGCGAAACGCATGTGATGGATGTGTTTGCTCTTAAAACCAAAATGCAGTGGTGCCAAAAATCCATGGCTTTAAATCGCTGAGATGGCAGAGGAGCTGTTTTTAGGGTAGCGTTCACGTGACATAAGGCAAAAACATAAACATGCACCTCAAATTAAACTCTACCGGTGTGTTGCATCTATCCATGAGTGACAGAAAGGTTGAAAAACGAGGATTTTAGAGGTACACGGATGAAGAAAAGTGGAAAAACTGTGTAAAATGTGCAGGATTGCCTTTGAAGTCAAGATGCCTTGCGAGGAAAATTTGTAGGTGTATTTTTACCATCCCATCCTCCTTCCTCATGATAGTTTGTGGTGAGAAGAATGTTGATATGTGTCATTTAGGGAGAGGTTGCACATGTATTGAGACATATTGGAACTCAGTGTGATGATGTTTTGAGAAATAAGGTGTCACAGCAGAGAACTGAGAGACAAAAAGGGGGATAATTGCACAATTTTAGACTCACTATTAAGACATTGTAAGGTTTTTAGCTGTGGATCAACGTTTGCACAATCTGTCTTGAAAACACGTACACATTCACTCATTTGGTCACGACAAAGACAAGGCAGTAAAATAACAACAGCAGAATGTTGTAGACTGTCACAGCAAATGTAATCATTTGCACGTCGTTTGTTTAGATATTGTGGGGATTGGTGTTGTAGAGGTGAAGTGTGTGTACACAGTCACGTCTCACATGTGCTAACAGCTCCAGTGCAATTATTTCGAAACTGACTAGATACTTATAGCAAACAAGGAATCCACTAAGAGACAACCAGCCAACCAACCAGTTTCTTTCACTCTGGAGGAGAGCACCTTGTTTTCTTCGCTTTTAAATCGATTCCCACCTGTTCTTCATTGGGCCGCTCCAATAACAGCCTTTTATCTAATCTTGACTGTGTTTGAAACTATTAGACCCGAGAGAAAAATAACAGCTGCTGCTCAATGCTACTTTACACATTTTGCAGCTCAGGTTGTAACTCTGTCTGCATCTGTTGATGACAAAAACCCAAACTGAGCTGAAGCTGGTGGAGTAAATAACGTGTGCACTTGTCTGATGACGTCAGGTTAAAGCAGAAAATTTAACATGGAGGAAATTCAGTTTCATAAACGAGCAATATGACCGCTCGATCTGAAAAGTCATTTTGTCACCACTGCACACACACAAACTCACCCACACACTTATATATATAGAGAGAGATTTATTTATTCAGTACAAATTCTAGCTTGTGCTGATTCATTGGCTCCAGAGCAAAAGATGCCTGTATAATCAATAGTAAGGTAAACAGCAGCAGCAGAACCAATCAAAGAATCATAGAAACAGTGTCTGAAGAACATCCAGTATCCGACTTTCATTTTCTTTCTTTTCCATCTGCTTTTTAATAAACGTGGAGGGGCTGTAAACGGACAGCAACCTGCTGCTACCTGAACGATAACTTCTCCAAACGATCTGTTTAATTGAATCAAAGCCAACAAGTTTGCATGTTATGAGGTTTCTTTAAGTGTGACTGTTTGTTGTTGTCTTTGGCATATTCCCTGCACCTAGCCAATATACTTTTTTGTCTGATCTCTTTTAGGCTCTCTGACTGGAAGACAGGAGAAGTAAACAGATTCGGAGGCGCACGAATACACAAGTCAAAAGAAGAAAGGAAGATAATCAACAAGTCGGTGATGAGCATCTGCTGCAGCAGGCCCCGTTTCAGCACATGAACTAGGACATTTTTAAATCAAGCGTTTAGTTAAGTGAAAACCAGGATTTGGCTCAGTGGGAGCAAAGCTCCACTGAGAGGACCCGGAAAGTCGTGGGCGGAGTGAAGTCCAAGGTCACTCAGGTCGAGGGGTAGACAGCGATGCTGATAATGAAGCGGCAGGGCTCCGGGACACTGAGGACCCTCCTGCTTTTACTGGGACTCTCTGTGCTCTGTAGCGTCGCATTAGGAACCAGAAGAGGAGATGCTTCGTTGGATCACAGGAACCACAGACACAGACATCCAGGTATAGCAGAACATAGGGCTGTGCGATATGGACCAAAAGTCATATCTCGATATTTTCTAGCTGAATGGCGATACTCGATATATATCGATATTTTTCCGTGACATAATTTGGATTTCCCCCAAAGCATTATAGCATAGCATCTCTGTTAGCTTCATTTTATTCTGAGGCAAACCCTTAAAAAAACAGTCAGTTTTAATACAAAGCCTCGTGCCAAATGTCACACAGGTTCCTTTATTAACAGAGGTCTGCACAATATCAAAATGTATAAAACAAATGAAACAAAAATAAACTGCCTGCATATATAGAATAAAAATGCTTCTTGAATAAAGTAAAACAAATATCCCTTTCCTGCATAACAATTAAATTAAAGTACACTGTCCAATTAATATAATGTAGACAGTAACAGGCAGACTTTTCCACTGAGGTTGACAGTTGTGCAAATAACAAAACATTTGTGCAAATCTCAAATAAAACATGTAAATAGATATTGCATCTCTTTGATCAAATCTCAAATAATTACAACAAGTCGACTACTGTACATTTTACAGATTTTGTTGAAAACTAACCTGTCAACACTGTCAGGTTTCAGCACACAAAGGTACTTTTTTTGCCTGCGCGAGGGGTCAGCGTTGATCTACAGTCAATTTGTCACAAAATAAGCTATATCGATATAAATGATATTGTCTCGTACCATATTGCGTTTAAAAATATATTGATATATATTAAAATCTTGATATATCGCCCAGCCCTGGCAGAACACAAAGATATCTCTGTCACATGTCAAGAAAAAAAACATTCAAAACCCTAAACTTTAGTGTAACAATTACGCTCGCCCTCAAGTTCTACACTTAGATGGACGTGGCTGCCCACCTGTCTCGAGCAACGTGCACTAACAGATACTCAAACGTGACTGCTGCTCAGTATAAACACAGTGCGCTCGTATTTGCCGGTGAGCAGTCGCACTCCAACAGCAGAGGTTAAGTGCCTTCCTGAGAAACACCTAAAACACAACTCGTTGAAGTGCGCTGCTCATACAATCCACCCACGTTTCCTCAGCCGGGATTTGAACCAGTGACCTACAACTCAAACACGGGCCTTTCTGTTCACAATGTTACCACTTTACACCCACTTTGAGGTTGCATCACCTGAAAAAAAAAAAAAAAACACGTTAAGGATGAAGTGCCGTTGCTTTGATTCGGTCGTTCCACAAAGAGGGGACCTTTTAGAACGTTTATCCTGCAGTAACTGTGATGTGGATGTAAACTGGGTAGCTTTAGAGTCTGCCTGCGTGTATATTAATAGAGGCTGTGTTTTTTATTCATCTATTTATTTACTTTGTTGGTTTTAGGTCATTTATCACTGCATAGACACAGACAGAGGACGGGGAAGGAGGGACAGGTTCTCCACAGGTCCAAACGAGGATGGGTGTGGAATCAGTTCTTCGTCATTGAGGAGTACACGGGACCTGACCCGGTTCTGGTGGGCAGGGTGAGTCTGAGCATCTCGCATGTTCTGTTTTTCTTCTACGATAGATACATGTACGTACACGGCAGCTTAATTGACAGACACAGAGCACTCCGGTAACAGCCACAGTGCATGATGGCCCGCTCTCAACAAGACTTAAATGTGCTTTTCTCATCTGTCGAGGAAAGAAAGAGACGTGGAAAAAGAGATGGGTGGCCCTGACATCAGGGTGGAAATGATTGGTGGTTTTACTCTGCAAGGACGCCATTTTTCAAACTTTGGAGTAACTTTCATCCTTAAGGACAAATGGTGTTTGCAGTGAATCCTTTCTTCATTGTCAAAGGGCTGCAAGGAAATGCTGAATGTTGAACAACCTCCATTTTTCACGACTCTGAGCTAAATCTCTTAGTTATTGGTGAATTATTGGCTGGCCCATGAGTCTCAATCTTTTGACTCTTTACTTTGTAGACTTGAGAAATTGAGGCTCCATGTGACATCTGCCTACACAGCAGATTAACTGTGTGCCTTCTAGTTTTCATGCTCATGCAAACTCTTCCTCTCTTGTCCCTCTTTGCATCCACACAACCTGAAACGTGGGTATTAGCCTTGTTTATTATGGACTTAAACTAACTGGATGTTGACCTGCTTTTTTTTTTTTTTTTACCCCATTCCTTTCCAGCTCCACTCAGATGTAGACTCAGGTAATGGAAACATCAAGTACATCCTCTCCGGCGAAGGTGCCGGGACAATCTTTGTTATTGATGACAAGACGGGCAACATCCACGCCACAAAGACCCTGGACCGCGAGGAACAGGCCCAGTACACGTTAACAGCCCAGGCCGTGGCCAGAGACACCAACAAGCCCCTGGAGCCTCCGTCAGAGTTCATAGTGAAGGTTCAGGACATCAACGACAACCCTCCCGAGTTCCTGCACGGGCCGTACTACGCCAGGGTACCGGAGATGTCCAACGTTGGTGAGTAGCGGAAGAAAGGCTTTGGAAACAAGAGAAAAGACTGCTGATGAAAAACAAGCAGAATTGTGGTTAAACTGGCTCCAAATGGTGCAAATACACATTGGTGGGAGCTGATATTTTGACTGAATCAGTAAGTTCTTACCGGTTGTGCGTGGACCAGCTCGTAAAGCGACTCTAAATGTAAAAAACATGAATTTATGTTGATGAATATTTGCTAAAAATTGCTTGTACATTAGCTTTAATATCGAAAAGTTAGCCAGTAAAACGAGTGGAATATGTTTGTTTAATGGGAATTAGCACAACCAGCATCAAACGGAGATAGCAGACTAATAAAATACTAGACCAGATAAATAAAACGTTAATAATAAGTATTTTAAACACAATGCATTGTATCTCACATTTAACTACATTAAACACACAATAACAAAAGACATTACGTCATAACTTAGGTAAGAAAAGGTTGTTTTGGGCGGTTTAAATGAGCGGGATGTTCGGTAACTAAAGTAGATGCCAACGTTTGTCACCTGCCTTACAAGTACCGGTAATCATTGGGAGAACACTTCAGGTGTACTGAATCTTATTTAAAAAAGCCACATACCATTTCTCTGTATTGACTTGTAAAGAACATAAATACAGATAAGATTGTGTCAGATATCCGTGGAGTTTTTCGGTTGGGGATAGCACTGGCTCGGATAGTGAAGAGCCAAATCCAGCAGGTTGCACATTTTTGTAATCTTCTCTGGAAATGTCCTGTTTTAGCTCCTCATTAAAGGATAAACAGATTGATTTTCTTTTCACGTAATTCAGTAACAGTAAAACAGAAAAGCCTATCAAATTCCATGTATAGCAGAGAAAAGCTCTCCATTTCATGGTGAGTGACATCCGTTAATGAATACACTGATGGAGTTCATCGCTAGTGTTGTTTGTCTGAAAAACAGCCTTGTTCATACATTATTGATAGTCAGTGAAATGTGCACACAGGAAATGTGACAAATAATATCAGAAATCAGTAATCACTGCAATTATTTAAAGCTTCTGGTTCCAAAGATTTCCTTCCCAAATGTGTGGTTCTGGAGCGTTTTCCAGTCCGGAAGGCTGACCTGTAATGAACAGGACCGGTGATTCCTCTCTGAATGAGCTGAACTACCAAACAAAAGAATGTGTTTAAATGAGCTTAGTTTATTTATGTATCTATATATTTGTTTTCTTTCCCTGTAAGGGATGGCTGGACCTTGCTGTCAACCACAACCAGTGAAATGAAACAGCAAGAAAAGCTGTGAGTCGACTAACTAGGTCCATGTTCCTTTTACTGAACCGAGACCTACAACTCTCTTTAAACCAACAAACCCGATAACTGCAGCCACATTTCACATAGCCAGTACTCGAGTTGAGGGGGGATGAGGGGGGATGGCATCCCCCCTGAAATAAAAACCGTCAAAATCATCCCCCCTGTAAAACTGCCATCCCCCCTTTCCATCCCTTATGTTATTTCATCAATGAATGTGGTTTTACTGCTATTTCAACATTTAGAGTCATCACCAGAAAAATAACACCAGAAAAATAACTTATTTGACAATTTTCACCTGTTTCAAGTAAATTTTCACTTGAAATAAGTAGGAAAATCTGCCAGTGGAACAATATTTATCTTCTCATTACAAGCAAAAAAATCTTGTTCCACTGGCAGATTTTCCTACTACTTATTTCAAGTGAAAATCTACTTGAAACAGGTGAAAATTGTTGTTTTTTTCCAGTGATGAGTCTTGTTTTAAGTGTAATGAGATTATTTTTTTTTTACTAAAATGAGACATTTTAACTAGAAATAAGACAAATATTCTTGTTAAGATTTAGAGTTTTTGCAGTGATCCATTTTACTTATCCTGTGAAGGACAGAGTCATATTGATAAGTTCAGAAAACTGTTTTTTATTATTGTGTTTTGATGTATTTGATGTAAGCCCAGTGGATATTTAAAGCTTACAGAAGGCTGCATTTAACTGCTGCTATGTCATTCCTGCAGTATTTCTGCAGGTGTTTTAGTCAGTCCTATTATTTGTAATATATTATATTATTTGCAATCAGCACAAATTATCTGTCCCCATATGATAAAATCCACCATCCCCCCTGATTTTCTTTTACAACTCGAGTACTGCACATAGCTGCCATGTCGAGGAAAGCAGGTGGATTATGTATCTAAGAAACTACTGGTGCTGACATGGCTGCAGCAAGAGCTGCAACTATCCAAACACGTGTAACCCAAAATGAGATCGTCCAAAACAAATTAAAAACTCAGGTCTTTGAATATGTCCCATAGGGCACCAACTTGCTGTTGTTTTAATTTCTTCTAAATTAAAAAACAAAAAAAGAAGGGCCTGAGTGTAATAGCAGCAAGTTGCCCGTGGGTCCCAAGAGACAAGGTAGCGCCGTGCAGCAGCAGCTGCGTCAAATCGGCCGCTGTCGTCCCGCTCCATGAGGAAAATCCCTCCACAAGCATCTTGGCGCAGTTTAGATGCATTCCAGAAGCGAATGTCCACTCTACAGATACATGCCAGATCTAGCTTGACACCAGACTGCAGGCAAGCACCTTCAATTTACGTGCAATAGATCGAGCTGGCAGGAAGTCAGATGCAAGAATTGATCTCAGGATCCGGTTAGTTTTCACAGTAAAACACCACATACCGGCTCCGACTTGGACATTGAAATGAAGGGTTTTAGGAGATGTTTGAGCAACATATCAGAAGAAATGTACTTTCGAAGTCAAAAGTTCACATTTTATTCCTTCTGATATGTATAATTACAGAATGGATAAGAAAGAAATACATCCGCAGACGAGCAGTTTGCCGTACGTGATCTTAAAAACTGTGGGTGAGCTGGTAATCGCACAAATCCAGCCAAGCAAGCATGCAGAAGCTCTCTGTTTCTGAACATCTTCCCACTGGACCTGAAGCCACGTTGGGGACGGAGCTAAATCAGTCTGAGACCAGACCACGCTGGAACCCAGGCTTTAGACTGACCCAACAAGTTTGAGTAAATTTCCCCCAAATGACAAAGTCTTTACAAGTTAGGATGGGGAAAATAAAGACCTAAAGGGCAGCTATAAATGTTTTTAAATAGGGGATGATAAAATAAGTCCAAATCAAATTTGTTCTGATTTCAGTTTTAGAGAGTATCTCTCAAGAACCACGGAGCAAAGAAAGTAATTCAGTGAATTATGGGGGGAATTAGTTTTATGAGTCGTGTCACATCTGAAAAAAAAAGTTTCAAGTTATTATACATAGTTAATGGAATTTATTTCACACTTCTGTAGTTTTAATTCACTTGTCCTGTTTGCTCACTTTAACCGCATCAAGTTGATAAACAGGGGGAGGGGAGGAGGCTGCTGTTGGGTGAGAAGTGCACTTTACTAAAAAATGTCACACTCTTGGGGCCACTAACACAAAGTGCTGTTCTGATCTTAAAATCCATGTTTTAATTGGTTTGTGAAGGTTTTCTTGAAGCACATGGATGAAATATTGTATTTTCTTATATTTTTTTTTAAATAAAAATCACTAAAATTGGAGGATGAATATTTCTGCCAAACAGTGATGAAATGTAGAGAAATATAGTGAAGGGAACGGAGAGCAGTCACGTAGCATCAGTTCAGCTGCGCTGGAAGAGCGAGGGCAGAGTGCTTTTCATTTCCATCCAGCTGGTGCAGGCGGGTGATCAGCAAATGCTCTGGTAAACTGTTCTCCATCCAAATCACTGAGACCCGCCTGTCTTTTCTGCACGTGCGTCCTTCAGGTACGTCGGTGATGCAGGTGACGGCTACGGATGCGGATGACCCCACCTACGGCAACAGCGCCAGGCTGGTGTACAGCATTCTGCAGGGACAGCCCTACTTTTCTGTGGAGCCACAGACAGGTGAGTTTTACTCTGTGATCATTTATATCACAACCAGACACAAGAACATACGTCTCGTCTACGATGGATTCATGGAGTTTCAGACGAAGACTCGCAGCTCTGCAAGATTAACAACTTCTGATCCGTCCTTATGCACCCTGGGAAAGCTGATAGGATCTCAAAAGAAAAACAGGATACATGCTCAAGCTCACACCTGGAGCTACTTTATGGTCACCAAACACACATGATTTGGAGTTTATGTAACCCCTTTTTCCCTTGGTGTTCAGAATCTACACCGTGGTTACACTAAATAAAATAAAACAAAACAGGTCCTAGGTTCTCAGCTAAAGATGGTGAATTCGCTGGGGTCTCATTTAAACAAGGGACTTGATATTAGATTGGGAAAAAGGAAATGACTAGAGCGGTGCCTCCACTGAACGCTTACTATGCTATGTGAACACCAGCATAATTTATGTAAGCCCTCAGAAATATAAATGACTTTCAAAAGAATGTTAAACCACAATATGCAAAAGGTAAGACAAACATTTATTTTCACTTTACCCCTTTTTAAACCAACAGACCAATAATCAAAAATAATCAAAAACAATCAAGAGTGTTTTAACCCTTTAGATTACCTCAGCTCAATGAAATGAAAAGTTTTTAATCTGTAGCTCAACCTCAATGTTGTTAAGGAAACAATAAACCTATGAAATGGTCTTTATTTAGCTTAGTCTAAACCAAATCAAATTTCTGTTATCTTTTTAATAACCATTCACATTAAAGAAATACCTTGATGGGTTTATAATATTTTAACTGTATTCACACTCTTTAACTGTTCCGTATTATTATTGCAATAACCAAAGTGTAAAGAAATATAAACCAAACCTCTGGTACTCTCAAAATGCAGTACCAATACCCATTCTTGTACCAAAATAAAAAGTCTAAACCCAAGCGCTTGGATAATTTAACCGTTGGGGCCCATTTGAAGAGTTGGTGCACATGAAGTTTTATCCAGTAAGGAACGGAAAAGTTAACTTTGAAACCAGGCCAGTCACAGCCTGTTCTAACACAGTCCCGTGCCTGTGTTCTGCACTCGGTCTCGTTCCAACGTCAAGTACTCACGCAACCCCTCTGTGTGGAAGCATCATGGCGGTGTAGCCAGCCTGGCTGCAAAGCGATATCCCGACAGCTCCCCGCCGCCTCGTAACTCCAGCTACCTGCGTCCTGCAACACGTCCTCGTCTCCTGCCGCCGACACGTCTCCTGCCGCCGACTCGTCTGCTCGTCCCGTTCGTCCAGGCCGTCCCCCAAACGCTCACGAATGTCCCGTGGAAACTTCCTCCATCCCTGTCCGTGTGGTGCAGCTGTCTGGTTTCTCTGCCGAGGAGCTAATGGCGGAGCTAATGGCGGAGCTAATGGCGGAGACCACGTTGTGCGCCCCCCCCAGAGAAAAGTACTTTCGCACCCTTGCAAAGTAAACACACTCGCCTGAGACACGTGAGAAGAGTGTTCTGGTTGGTTAAAGTCCCTCTGGGCAGTGCAATATCTGGGCCAACCTTCAGTCGAGTCTCCAAACATTTAATTTCCTCTGTTCACCCCGAAAAACGCAGCCAGCTCCTTCCTGTCCCGGGATCTCTCTGATACTTCCAGCCGGAAAATGTTCTAGTCTCTTTTTAACCAGGAAAAGTTCACCTTTTATATTTTCTTAAGAACCATAGAATATTTTTAAACAGCGTAATACATGAATTACAGCATCAATAAATGTACAATATTTATTTTAATGACTATTGCAAAAAATAAAAACCTAAGGATTCTGGGAAATGAAGTCCTATTCTGTTTTGTCTTCTAACAGCAATATAAAAAAAAGATAATCTACATATTCTTAACATCCCTGAGATTATAAAAACCCAGTAAAACAAAGAATGAATATGTAGACATTTTTAGGGATTTTTAGAGAACCCTACATTTAGATCACTGTGAAAGCAGGGGACGTACATGCAACAGGACATGCCGCAAGGCCCCAGATGGAAGATGATTTTACTTTACGTTTACTCTTCTTCTGCTCTACATAAGCAACCCTAAACCCAGTATTCGAGTTGTAAAAAAAAATCAGGGGGGATGGTGGATTTTATCATATGGGGACAGATAATTTGTGCTGATTACAAATAATATAATATATTACAAATAATAGCACTGACCAAAACACCTGCAGAAATACTGCAGGAATGACATAGCAGCAGTTAAATGCAGCCTTCTGTAAGCTTTAAATATCCACTGGGCTTACATCAAATACATCAAAACACAACAATAAAAAACACTTTTCTGAACTTATCAATATGACTCTGTCCTTCACAGGATAAGTAACATGGATCACTGCAAAAACTCAAAATCTTAACAAGAATATTTGTCTTATTTCTAGTTAAAATGTCTCATTTTAGTAAAAAAAAATCTCATTACACTTAAAACAAGACTCATCACTGGAAAAAACAACAATTTTCACCTGTTTCAAGTAGATTTTCACTTGAAATAAGTAGAAAAATCTGCCAGTGGAACAAGATTTTTTTACTTGTAATAAGAAGATAAATCTTGTCCCACTGGCAGATTTTTCTAATTATTTCAAGTGAAAATTTACTTGAAACAGGTGAAAATTGTCAAATAAGTTATTTTTCTGGTGTTATTTTTCTGGTGATGACTCTAAATGTTGAAATAATAGCAGTAAAACCACATTCATTGATGAAATGACATAAGGGATGGAAAGGGGGGATGGCAGTTTTACAGGGGGGATGATTTGGACCGTTTTTATGTCAGGGGGGGATGCCATCCCCCATCATCCCCCCTCAACTCCAGTACTGCCTAAACCCTATGGCTCGATGCATTATTTCCATCTTCTGTCACTTTTAATGTAAAGTAAAATCGGTGAATAGAAGATGGCACAGATGTTCTCTCTCTATATACGTATATATAAATATTATATATAAAAAAACTGGTTCCCGACAGCCAGCTGGGTCCCTGCAGATTAATGTTTGAATTTGCATTTTAAGGAAGAAATTGGACGTAAGCAGAGGTGTCAGGGCAGACACACAGCTATGTTAGGTCCGAGGGAGTGGAAAAATAACTTCAGGCAAGAGGTTAGTGGGGAAAAGGGAGGAGAGAAACTGGTTTGGAGAGAGTGAGTTCATGGAAAGAGAGTGGTTAGGGCACAGAGGGGCAGAGAGATTTGAGCAGAGTAAATCTGGCTAATCAAACCGGTGTTGGGTATTGGACTGGCTCAAATCCATAGCTCACATTTCTAATTGGTTTGGAGATTATCAGCTTTTCATGCTGTCACACAGATACACGCACTTGGCATAACATGGCAGCAGAGAGTCTGCAACACTGCAGCGAGATGTGGAGAAAGACACGGAGATGGAGAGAGAGTGGCGGGTGATGACGCTCGCAGACAGAGCAGATTACAAGCAGTTGGCTTGAAGAACAGATTAGAAATAAGACTTCAGAGACGTGACACCAGGGTTCTTATTTGCACTCCACTTACAGGAAAGTACATTTTGAGTTTTGGAGTACTACTAATTTTTAAAAATTCGGCACTTATTAAAATATTACTTTATGAATTTCTGTGAAAATAACTTAAAATACCGTGAATAAGATATAAATAACAACTAGCACACAACTTTACACTGCAAAAACTCAAAATCTTACCAGGAATATTTGTCTTATTTCTAGTTAAAATGTCTCATTTTTAGTCAAAAAATCTCATTACACTTAAAACAAGAGTCATCACCAGAAAAATAACTTGTTATTTGACAATTTTCACCTGTTTCAAGTAAATTTTCACTTGAAATAAGTAGAAAAATCTGCCAGTGGGACAAGATTTATCTTCTCATTACAAGCAAAACAATCTTGTTCCACTGGCAGATTTTTCTACTTATTTTAAGTGAAAATCTACTTGAAACAGGTGAAAATTTTAGTTTTTTGAGTTTTTGAGTCTTGTCTTAAGTGTAATGAGATTTATTTGACCAAAAATTAGACATTTTAACTAGAAATAAGACAAATATTCTTGTTAAGATTTTGAGTTTTTGCAGTGGAGACGTGTCTTCTTGTCACAGCTTCTTTAGATATTAGCATTGAAATTGCTCCTTAATAAATATACTAGACTGACTGGTCGTCGGTACATGTGAGGATCTTCTACCTCCAAAAGAGCATACTTCCTTATCAAAACTTTAAATGTATAATAGATGGAACTTGAACTGATATTTTCCAGAAAAGAAAAAAGCCCCCCAGTCCAAAGCTTTCATCTGAACTCTAACTTCATTTAACAAATCTGTCTTTTCAGGTATAATCCGTACTGCCTTGCCGAACATGGACCGCGAGGCCCGGCAGGAGTACGACGTCGTCATCCAGGCCAAAGACATGGGGGGTCACATGGGTGGTCTATCTGGGACCACTGAGGTCAAAATCACCCTCACGGACGTCAACGACAACCCTCCAAAATTCCCACAGAGTGAGTCACTACCAAACTCTTGCCACTTTACTTTATTTGTTTAACTCCAGTTCACAAAAAAAAAAAAAAAAAAAAGTTGTCCTGCACCACTTTACACAGATGGCTAATAAGTCAAATGAATTCAGTCCAATTATATGCCATTTCAATCCAAATCATCCGGATTTAGTTCATCCAAACTATTCCAATAGTGTCCTGATTTTAAACCGATTCATAAAAACCAGCCTGGCTAGGTAAGGACCAGCAGGTCAGCAGCATCGGATCTTCACTTTGCTGCAGTGTCTCATCCTGAGCAAGAATGCAACAGGGGCTTTAACACAAGGAAAATCATCCAGCAGACCCGTTAGGGGTCTGAGTCGAGACCAGTTAGTCCAGGGATATCTGCCATGAGACACAAAACTGTAATAATATTAACATCACGGGAGGTCCCAGCAGCCCTAGCCCCCAGGAGCATAACTACACTGCAAGAAAGTCTTAAAAAAAGCCTTGTGTCAAGAAAATGTGGCCGTTTTAAAATAATTTGCTCATTTTAAGAATCCTACTTGGGGTGATGTTTCCATAAGAAAAGAGACTTTTAAATAAATCACACTTTAGGTGTGGTATAATTGGTCTCAACTTAAAGCCTGCGACTCCCTGTGCTTTACTGTTGCACCGTTAGTTTTGTGGATCGATGACAACACATACCATATGCATCATCTTAGGATGGAAACTTAAAAATGCTTTTTGTTTTTTAAATTTCCCGAACTCCACTTGATATCCCGCCAGGCACCTCCTGTGACTCGTTAAGTGTATTTTTCCATTTCTTTTTTCGCTTTTTTTCCTGCCTATACTGGTCTGTTTCTCCGTTTTATTTTCTCTTTCCCTTCCTTGTTCTCCTCTCCCTCCCGTAGCCCTGAGCTGGGGGACTCCTGGCAGAGATTCAGCGTAGTAGCTGCAGGAATGTATGCAGAGACGATGCAGGGAGAAAAGTGGTGATGAGAAGCTGAATAGGCGAGAAAAAAGGGAGCAGAGAGGGAGAGAGAGCCGAAGCCAGGGAGATGCAGAGAAAGAGCCTGTCAGAACCATCAGTGGCGTTCCTCGACGTTCCAACAAGCTGACACTGTTTCACTGTCTTGCCGTGCAAAGTTAAAATCTGACTTTGCGTGGCCGCAACGATTTCTTTCAGCAGAATTGAAGTCCGTTTGAAGTTTCTGCAAACAAAATTGATTTTCTCTTTTTTGGTGCCATGTTTTGTAAAAGACTGATGGATAGCAGCTTGAAACACATGTTAAAAGCATTGGAGTGGCTGAGAGATGAAAGCGCGCGTCGAAGAATTCAGTGGCACAGCTCAAAACAAAAAGGAGCTATCTGCAGGTTTTTTTTTCATGTTACTTCATTACCCCAGATAACCCTCTGACCACTTAAGCCGATTCTGACCTCACCAGCGGCAAACGCTTTTTATCAACGATGATAAATGTTGCTTATCGGAGCTTACCAGGCCCGGCTCCTCTTCTGCACTGGGTACAAATGATGAGAGCCAGACGAGGTTCAGGAGGAGAGGTCAAATCACAGACAAAAGTCCAAAGTAAAAGACGTGCTTGTCTTTGTTGTAGAGAGTTGTAGAGAGCCCCCCCCATTAAATCTGCATCTGCATCCTGCCCTCACTGGCAGTTTACACGTGTGATGCAAAGCAATAACCGGAATAGCAGTATGTTGTAGAAGTGGGTACCTGTGTTGGAAAGTAAGCCGAAGCCGTGCAACCACCTGCAAAGAAAGATCTTCCAGATGGTGTGAATGAGGACACTGATTACTTATTTAGTAGCTTGGCAAAGTGAGATAGGACGGAGACGGAAAGAACTGAAAATTGAGAAGCAAGTCAAGACAAGAAAAACAAAGAAAAACAAAAACACATTACAGTGAGCGTGCTCCAACATGCACGCAGCTTCTACTGCAGTGTTCAACAGATCAGTAGGAATAGATTACTCTCATGCCCCATTCGCATGGGTTTGAAATTGTCTGGGGACCTGTGGTCATTTGTGATGATCACGGAGGACGCCGGTGATTTTAATCCCGTCCAAATGGGCCATGTCTGTGATTTGGAAAGTAAAAATGCCACCCCTGAATTACCCAGCCCATTTCAGCGAACACTGTGGTCACGAGATGATTTCAATCCCGCCTGAATGCACATATTACTGATTTGGTGAAGTGCTGGCTAGCATCTTGCAACCATGGCAACTGAATACATGGGCCAATACGGCATTTTCCGATTTTGTCACTCGTCAGAAGGTGACGTGTGTGGTGACTTAAATCTGACTCCGGAATTTCTGATCAGATGGTTTTAACTAAATATTCAAATTTAATGTTGAATAAAAAGTAATAAAACTTAGGCTGTGATGTCTGTAAATAACGGCAAAATACAGACTTTGCTTCTCCAGCGTGAATGCGCGGAACTAAATAACAATGTCGGGGCGTCATTTCAAAAATACTGCATCACTAAAGGAAATTTTAATTTAGACAGACAAACTGAAACATCAAACTCCTCTGATTGCGGTCGCCAGCGCTAAAGCTTCTCAGAACAGAAGCAAACACAGGACATTCTTGCATTTATGTCCCAAGTTTGTGTTTTTTCTCTTCAATTTCAGCTCATTTGTCATCACTTTCAGGCATGAGCTGTTAAATAAGAGTGCATTTCTTTCAAATAGACTGTCTTCTAATGACGTCTGTATGAAGCGTATTTATTGTTCCTTCGAAAAACATCAAAAAAGTGTAAAAACTAATGCAGCATTTTTTTCAACATAGACATAATTGATTTAAGTTTTCAACTGAGGGGGGGAAATCATTTAAATGGTAATATTGTTCAGTAGAACACATTGAATGGATGTGGTATGGCTCCCTGATGTCCACTGACGTACCATAAACCATCCAGGGCCGTGCACATGCTGGAAAATGGCTTTTGAGTAAGTGTCCACTGTAGTGACCGCCATGCATGAGGGCGTTGCTGCAGGGTCATTTTTACAATTCAGGCCTCAAACACATCAAAAAGGTGGCAGCTGGGTAATTAAGTGGCGGCAAGAAGGTGAAAGAAAAAAAAGATAACGACATTATTTCAAACTGTCGACGTCAGCAGGTGATTTTCAGAATGAGGTGACACAAAAGGAGGACGAAGGTGTTTGTTCTTGGTCTCCAATGTCTCAGGTGATTCCTGCATCAAGAATCATCCTTCACAAAAAGCTACACATAAACCACATATAACCGTGTTTACATACTCAAAACCTTACTTATAAAAAAACCTTACTGATATCCATCGATCTGAGGAATCAATATTGCAGGTATTTGTTTGTTAGTTATCAGTAATCATTTATTTTGGAAGACTGCGTTCACAGATCAACATCTTAGCCAGTGGCCTGTAGTCCATTTTTTTTAAAGAGACAATGCTTAAAAAGCCTTTTCATGCATGAGTGGCTTATCTGCAGCCCTAATCTGCCCTTGCCACAGATGTGTGACGTAAGACTCATTTTGAAGCAAAAGAAAGAGAACAACCTGACAACAAGGACAATTCCTTACTGTTGCGTGGCTTAAGACACGTTTAAAGGAGGAACGGGACAAAATCACAAGTGAAACCTTTTATCACTTGACTTCCTGAATGCTACAATAAGCTCAGTTATTATTAATGATTAATCAACTTCATTTTTATTAAGTTTATTAGGTCTTGGTGAGAAGAAATGCCTGGGAAACTGTGAAAAGCTCTCTTTCTGACACCTGTTAAAGGCCTGAAATGTAGAAACGGTTAAACGAATTAAATAAAGTTGAAGGGAAACAGTAAAAGTTTTGTGTTTGTGCGGTCTGCAAAGAATGCAACCAAATAACGGTAAAAGTACTTAATCAGTTTCCCTTCCTCTTGTTTTATACACACACACACACACACACACACACACACACACACACACACACACACACACCCCTCGCGCTGTGAGGTGTCATCATCAGCTCCGTTTCTCACAGCCGTTGTGTTCTTGTAATTCTCTCCATGTCACCTCATTATCAAGCATCTCTCATTTGTCACTGCAAGAATCCATTTCAGCACACGCAGGTGAATATTAATTAGGAAAGAGAAAAAAGAAAAGTACAGTAACTCCCTGACTTCAGTCTTTATTAGGCTTACATGATATAGACTGTTTTGTTAAATACTGTTAATATAAGTCAGCCACGGAGCTTCAAAGCTAACGCTCCCTCACATTCTTCCTAAAGTGTTAGAAGTGAAGAACAAAGAGATCATAAAGAGCATTTCTTTCTTTTGATTGAAATCTACAGACTTCCATAAAGAAAAACCAAAATGAATCAATTAATAAAAGTTGACATCACTTCAATGTGCAATATAGCATTAGAACTTTAATTTAAAGTTTGACTCTTAGTTTAGTTTTTTTATTGTGTGACAGAAAAAAGGGAAAAATGAAAGCAGCTGTAAGTATAATAGATGCTAATTGTGATGGCTGTTGGCTTGGTCAACGTAAAAAAAATATATTATGTAAGCCACATCAATAACACAAATATCAGTATAAAATCACACAGTGAAACAAAGCAGTACTGTTGAAAAAAATACTGTAATCACATAAAATTACTCCTAAGTGACATGCCATTTCCTGAGCTGCATTCATGAAGCTTTATTTATGTTTATATCTAAACAACGGCAGCTTTACGAGCTCTCCTTCCACCTCTGCCCTTCCTGTGCAGATTTCAATAACACAAACGGTGTGGTCATTTACGCAGGAGTAATAAAAGCAGCTAATGATTTTCTGCAACGTTCAATTCATCACGCCAAACAGAGACTTTCTGCAGGGATGACCCCCTCGATGAAACCAAGAAACTACTTCCGCCGCCGCGTCTTTGTCAGTTGGTGCACATTTGCCCGATGCGGTGCGCTTAATTACTGCCCGCAGCCAGGTACGCCGAGCCGCCCGTGTATTCTGTCAAAGGACGTTTAACTCAGCCGCCAGAAGCCACTGAAGTTAAGCTACTTAGGAAAAGCAAGAATATGACAGGAGAGGAGCGGGAGGAAAAGGGCAAAGGGGGATGTGTGTGTGTGTGTGTGGGGGGCATGAAATGAGCTTTCACCCAGTATGGGACAGAGAAGAAGAAAGACAGGCATGAGAGAAATAGGGCAATCGGGGGGAGGAGAGGTGAGGATGACTGGGGAGATTTGGGAGGGCTGAGAGGGGAGAAGCAAATGAAAGATGAAAAGGGAGGGAGAGGTGTTTGCGAGTGGGGAGTCGGACAGCGTGAGGGGGGAGTTTCAAAGGGAGGTGAGGAGATGGAGATGAAAGAAGGATGGGAGGGATTTGGTGAGGACTGGTGGTGGTTGTAATGAAGTAAACGTAAAGACCTAAAGAGGTAGCCGGGGAGATTTCCTCGGATGCTCCCGTTCCTTCCAGCCGTCCGTCCTCCACGTCCACCCGGATCTGCTCAGACGAATTTTATGATTCAGGGTGAGGCTACACCTGGGTGAGCTGGAAAAACATGTCAACGGCGTACAAGGATGACTTGACTGTGCCCTGCACTCAGATCCTGAAGTAAGAGGAGTTGAGAGGAGGAGGAGGAGGAGGAGGAGGAGGAGGAGGAGGAGGACTGGAAGGGAAAATAAAGCAGCAGCCAGGACACCTGTGCAAACCCTTCAGACTTAACTGCTTTTGTGGATTTATTTCCCATTTAATGTGTTGTAAACTTCATTTGAGCCGCAATAATAGACAAACACAACGTGCTTACATTGTTGAGTGTTGACGCTTTTAAGAAACAGCTATATACACTTTTATTTAAAGGGGACCTATTATGAAAACACGTTTTTTTCTTGCTTTACCATATATAAAGTGGTCTCCCCTCAGCCTGCCAACTCAGAGAAGGAGGAAAGCAAACAAATTCTGCAGTGTCTGTACAGCCGCCCGGATGATCCATCCAGTGTGATGTGGATCTACGAGCCGTTCAGATTCTGCTCCTGTCGTGACGTCATGACAGGAGCGATGCGTGAAACCACAACTACTACAGCCCACAACTAACTTACAACTAACTCCGCCGGCCGGAGCTTCCGCCATTTTTTGTAGCGGTGTATCGTGTCATTCAGGCAGCCAATCAGCACAGAACCTCATTATCATAGCCCCGCCCACTCAGAATCCTGCATAGATAATGAGGTTAGAAACTGGGAAGATAAAGACATGGCTCAGAGGCTGAATTTCTAATTTATTTAGCAAAAACAATCAAAAGCTTGTTTTTAAGACATTCAAGGCCTGTTTAAAATAGGTATTAGATGCCAGAATACGTCCCCTTTAAACAATCTTTTAGTAGCTTGGGCAACTTGACAATGTTATTTCATCTGGTTTTTGTTGTATATTTATTTCATTATCTACCTTTTTTCCTCAGCATTTTAAAGCACTTTATCTGCAAAATATAGAAATAGAAATTATAGAATAATAGAAATAAAGGTCATTGGTTGAAAATGTAGACATTATAATTTCTCACATCTTTATTAAACATTTGCAAAACTGGGAAGAACAACTAAATGAACCCTTAGAAGTGTCAACTGATCAAATCTCCTTCGGTAGCAGTGATTTCATCGACATCCTCCTGATCAGGAGGGCAAATTGTAGGCTGTTTTCTGTGAACAGCTTCATGGGGATCGTTCCACAGCGTCTCTGTAGGGTTAAGATCTGAGCCCTGACAGGGTCACTGCAAATTTTCTTTTCCTTAAATGGTTCATTGGTGGATTTAGTTTGATGATTAACGTCCCTGTCCTGCTACATGAGCCAACACGCTGATGGACAACCACCACGAAATGATCCTGTTGGAGACTTTGGTAAAGTTTTCCCCTAAATCGTGTCCCGGTTGCGTTATCCGATGGACACTGATGTACACTGATGTTTGGCATCTAATGTGACGCCTTCAAGCCTTTAACTGTTAATGGGCTCTTCTTCACATCATTGAGGATTCTGCATCGCGCCTTTGGAGCCACTGTGGCTCGGTGCCCACTTTCAGGAAGAGTAGCCACAATACTGATCTGTCTCCATTTACAGACAGTTTGTCTAAATGTGGACTGATGGATGAAACACTACATTTTTCTTTAGCCTCATGCACATCAGCTACTCTCTTTCAGAGATAGCCTTACTTTGAGGCATTATTTACATCAACAGATGTTTCTTATGAACATCATTATCCTACTTTTTCCACCAGTACTATAAATATTTAATGGCTGTTATCCATAGAGACGGAATAGATCATAAATGTGTTTATTGTTGTGACTACATTGATGATCAGATCACATTTTGTGGCAAATTAAGACACAAAACCAGTTAAAACCAAAAAGAATAACAAACCTTTTCGTTCCAATGTTTCAAAAATGAAAAAATGGATGAAGCTGAAAGAAAATGTTTGATGGTAAAATGAGGTGGAAGAGTTTCTTAGGGGTGAGGGAAAAGGCAAAAGAGTGCAGAACTGACAGACGAAGAAGCAGAAGAAGAAAAGAGAGAGCAAGTAGACATATGGTGGAACTGCTCCAACTCTGAAAACCAGGTGTCTACGGCTTCGCCCTCTCACACACCAACACCTGACATTTTAGGAGGTATTAGTATCCTTTAGGCCATGTGAAACAGATGGCGTAGTTAATCCCTCGCTGCCCTCCAAAACTGACCCTGCCTCAGACAGTAAACACGCTGGCAGCCAGCCAGGAATTCTCTTTTTTCATCTCTAAAGACTTTAAAAGGGAGATGAAAACCAAAGGAGGCTTGGACTGGAAGTTGACACTTAACGTTACCAACCGCTCAAGCGAATCCAAGCCAACGCTCTGCTCCCTCTGCTCCCAGGTGTGTACTCCATGTCCGTGTCGGAGGACAAGGTGCCGGGAGAGGAGGTGGGCCGTCTGAAGGCCAAAGACCCGGATCTCGGCGACAACGGGATGGTGAACTATCGGATAATAGAGGGCGATGGAATCGGTCTGTTTGAATTGACAACCGATTCTGAGACCCGGGAGGCCGTCATTAAACTGAAGAAGGTAAGAAATGATGGCGATAAACGAGATAATCTTCTGGTGGAGTTCCTGTTAGGGATGCAAATTATCGATTATTTCATTAATTGACAGTTGATAACCTTATCGATCGATCATCGATTAGTTGATAAGCGGCGTTTTTCCCCCATCTGAGATACAAACATAATTTTTTTTGCTTATATAAAATACCAAGGACATTTTAATGTATTCCTTAATCAAATATTTATTTGATACAAAAGTAACAAAAAGACATTTTTGTACCACAAGGAATATAATATAAAGTGCACTTCAAGGCTATTAGTAGTAGCAGCAGCCATAATAGTGTCATTTGTGTCAAGCAAATTTTAAGTTCTAGTTACGTTTTAAGTTAGAGTTTTGGCAGTGTTCAAAATAAAATTATGAGACCTGCTGTATTGGAGCACATTTTCTTTTAGTTAAAACTGTAGCGGGGACAGATGTTTAGAGAAACCTATGTATGTACCGGGTGAAGGCTGATTTATGGTTCCGCGTTACAACAACGCAGAGCCTACGCCGTAGGCTACGGCGGCGGCTCTGCGTCGATTTAAGGCGGAACCTTCAGGCTTTAGGGGAGGATATCGGAGAACAACCAGAAGAATATAAAGTGGATTAAAAATAAAAGTTAAGTACTGAGCTACATGTGTCTCCCGTCTGGGCCATTGCAGACTCATTGCCTGAGCATGATGTTACTAAAACCAAACATATCCACCTCTTTCTTCTAACTTTATGTGCGCGACGCAGCGCGTTGTGTCGCATTAAATGTGGTCCGGGCGTAATACCAGCTGGTGAAATTAAACGAAAAAAATAAATAAATAAATAGATTAATTGTAATCGTTAATTTTAATCGGGTAATTTCATAACGGCAATTAATCGAAAATCGATTAATTTTTAACATCCCTAGTTCCTGTCCAACTACTTTCTATATTTTACAAAGCACTGTAATTTATTCCCACTCTGTTAAGCCAACTTGACATTTTCAACTGTTTTTAACTAGCTTTATTCAGAAAATGACCCGCATTGAGATGTGGCTCTGGATTCTGCAAGTTCATCAATACAAGCAACCATTTTTCACATTATGCATTCATTTGTCACTTACACTCTTACAGGGAAATGACTGAATACAGCTGAGCCACTGAAAAGGCAACATTTACTGATTAATTTATACCTGACATTTTAAGATAAAGGAAAGCACAGCTCAGACGCAAACCTGGTGGAGAGAAGTTGGTTTTTCGCTCTGTTGGAAACAATACAGTGTGCCAGGATGCAAGTCAGGATGCAAACCGTTCAGACTGCAGCGGGACTTTCTGACGTGGCCCGACGTTTAGCGATCCCATAGCTGCTTCCAATGGAAACTATGTGCCTGTCAGCACCCACTTTTACAATTTGCAAGATCAGAAATGTAATTGAGACAGCATTTTTTTTTTTTCCCCCTCCAGACAAAGCAGCGTAGTGTTGATCTCAGCCAGCTGCAATTTAAGCCAGCAGCCATACTTGTGTGTTAATGTAATTAGTTACGGAGGAATGGGACATATAAGGGCAAAAAGGAAAATGTGAAGCAGGAATGAGGGTGGTAAAGTAGGAAAATGCTGCTCTGTTCCCTGGTGACCATCAAAGTTTCTAATTCTGTTTAATATGACCAGCCATGACTGAGAAAAGTATAAACATGTGAGTTGAAGTAAACTCTTTTACATTATTTCTGAGGCCAGGATTCATTCTCTGCACGGTGACTGTAACCGATGCATGCACACGTGCCATTAATGCATTTTTCCAGTGATTAAGTACCGGGCACACCGTTTTTATTTCCTTTTTTTTTTTGTTATTCATACTTTTAACACACAACCAGTTATCAGCTCCTTTTTGCACATGCAGTGGGTCTCAAATACACACACACACGCACACACACGTGACTTCAGGCCAGGATTACCAGCTGAATCCTCCAATGAGCTGCGATAGCCTGATTTCCATCCCGACCTCTGGGTCTCTCAGCTGGAAAGTACAAACTTTCATATTTGCATTATTAAAGTGTTTTGGAAATGAAAGGAAAATTTGCATCAGAATCTGTCTTTTGGAATTATTGTTTTATTTTTATTTTCTTCAGAAATGAGACCTTTCCTACACTCTTTTGAAGATCCTTTTCTTTAGCCAAATCCATAATTAGTGAAATGCTTGGCACTCGTAATTACACGCTTCCAATGATGTACGATGGTATTTGCGGTGGGTTGTTTTTCCTGTCCAGACGGGGTAAAAGCGCAGCCATCCTCAACGCACAGTTTGTTTTTCTGCAGTGCTGTGGGAAAGAGTCGAGCTGAAATAAGTGATACAAGTCAGCTGCTTTCAAAAAAAAAAGATGTATTTTCTCGATTGCTAGAATGAGCTTTTCTTTTGTCTCTGAACCGTGAAGGAAAACACGCGTGAAGAAGTGGTACATGACACACCCTGGCGACTGGACGCCAGATCAGGGCGGTCCAGTCGGAGAAATGGGAGCAGTTATGCTGAAATGAAGCATTAGTAACTTTAAGATATATTTAGATCCTCGGCATCCGAGCCAAAGGTGGAGAACTGTTGTTCAGAAATGCAAAATCTCTGCAAGCATCTTATTGAAAACTCAATATCAGTGTGGCTCTCAGCACCAGAGACCCCCACGGTTGTGTGCTCAAACCCCTTCTGTTCACACTGTAAACTCCTGAGAGCATCACCATCTGCCAGAGTATCCACGGCTGTAACGCAGGACTTAGGAGCACTCCCTTTACCCCAGGCTGAGCCTTCCTGACGGAGGACTCTGGCTGTTGCCTAGGGCTGGGGATCGATTCAAATATCAAGAATCGATTCGATTCCGATTTCTAAGATTCAGAATCGATTATCACGATCCGATTCGATCCGATATTGATTTGGGTTACTGTTAATAAAACTGTTTTTTCAGCTGTTGCATGAATTATATGACTGTCTAGTTCTGCAACATATTAATACTAGTATTATATTGAGATTCAACGGCAAGTATTGCAGCTAATGATGCTGTAAGGACCAATCAGCTCCCAGAATGCTGATAGAACTGCTTTCAGAAACATCACGTGGGTCAGAATTACCAAACAGATCCAGGGCAGCAAACAGAGGACGAAAGAAATCGCTTTTATTTTTTCCCCATTTATGAGAATTTGGTTTTTAACATTTATGCAAATGTAACCCCAACACAGTATAATAAAGCAAAGAAATATAGACAATTTATGCAATTATAACTGAAAACTTTAATGTTTTCATACCTTTAAACATATTTAAAGGCAAAAAGATGGCACCAGTTATTCTCGTGTCCAACAAAATATTCCTTTTTTGGGCATAAACAAAAAAGTACCAAAAGTTGTAATGTAATGATGAAAAAAAAAACATTTTTTTTTTTTTTTTTTAAATCGATCTTTAAACATATGAATCGATTTTTAGGAATTAATATGAGAATCGATTTAAAATCGGAGAATCGATCTTTTCAACACAGGCCTACTCTTGCCATTACATTGTGTGGGTTCTGGTTTGATATGAATTATAAATATACCTGAAACTGAAAGAAGTGTATAAAATCAGTGACTTCAGAGTGAAAACATACGTATACGCATGACGCAAATGCTCCACTTTTGTTTTGTTTTTTTTCAAGCAGTGGCAGTTGAAACACTGTGAGTCTTTGAATATAGAAATACACATTTGATTTTATATCAGCAGATCAAATGAATTGAGTTCAAACTTCTTGGGGGTATTATCATAATTTGATCAGTGGAATTTTAAACTCAATTTAAAGATGATATCTGTATGGATATATATGTGTATATGTGGCTACTTAAAGGCCTGCAGAGCTGTCACACACCAGTCTTTTGCCCCAGATCTTATTTCTTAGAGGGGCTCAATGGCCTGACACTGATTGAAAGTGTGTGCGTCTACAGAATGAGATTCTCACACACGGCACTACCCACTTCTTCTCCCCCTCCATCTGATGACAGCATCTTGACTTGTATGTATACGTGTTTTTTCACAAGTAAAAAGTGTGTTTGTGTGTGTGTGTGTGTGTGTGTGTGTGGCTTTTTGTGGGTGAGATAGACGCAGAGAGAGAGAGAGAGAGAGAGAGATTATTGGGTCTTGATGCCTCTCGAGGGAAATCAAAACCTTTTGCACCCCGAAGGCAGTGCCATGCGAAATTAAAAGCCAAGTGCATACGCTTGCGCACACACGAGCGCACGCACACACTCCCACCTATACACACTTTCAAATCAGCATCAAGAGTAGCCTTCACTAATCCCTATTCTCTCACTCTCCTCCTCACAAACACACACACGGGGATGAGCTTTAATCAGCTATTCTCTTTCAACTGTGTCCTGACGAAAGCAGTCCACAGAATATTAAGGAGCTACATGTGTGCGTGTGTGCGCGCGTTTTTTTGTGTTAGCGAGACCATTGGGGAGAAGGAGGGGCATTATTTTGAATATTATTATCATCATCTCGCACTGATTATACAAAGGGAGAGAGAGTGAAGAGTGTGGCGATGAGAGGAGAGGGCGGACGGGACAAAGAGAGGGACAAAAAAAAAGAGAAAATGAAAGAACTGGGTCAGATCTAACCTACTGCGATTGTATCTGTCATCCCATTTAACATGTTTACCTGCAACTGAATGAGTTTGGAGCAATCCATTGAGAAGAGGGGTTACCTTCTGGCCTCCTCGTTGAATCAGACGCGGCGCCCTGAGCTTCATCTGTCTAGAGCTGCTGTATAATCTTGATTGGATTCAGAAACTCGTATGAATAATAAACAGGACTGTCAGCCACCGGTGTATGTAGTAATACCATCACTACAGAGTTACTGGTCATCAAAGTTACCAAACAAGCTAATCTTTAGCGGCTGCACTCTGCCTTTGTCATTTCACACTCTCATCCCACTGGAATTTTATAAACGATGGGAACCCTATAACCTCATAACAAAACAGCGATACCCAAAAGAGTGTCACTTATTGTGATTATAGCTACGACTGAGCTGCAGATGAAGTTGCTGCCAAGCGCTGCTGCTGGCAAAGCACGTTTGCTCATTACCATGGCAGAGAGCGCCTTTTGAGTATTACACCTTCACATAATGCCTGCCAGAACACTTAAAAGTTTTCCCCGCAGTGGCGTAGACTCAGCCCATAAAAGAGGGATTTGGTAGAAAAAGAGAGATTAGTTTAATGTACTCAGCCAAGTATACTGTTTACCTGGGGTTATCGCTGCAAAATCGTTTGGTTACTTTCTTTTTTTTTTTTTATTAAATTGAATTGTGTTCTGAAGAAAATGTATGTGTTTGGCATTGAAAAGGAAATTTCAAAGCACATGCTTGACTAAACTCAGAATCAAGGCTGCTACAAGTGATTAGCTTTTCTCCTGCCAAAGACTAAGCGAACTGATAACACTGAGTCCATGCTTTTTATTTTGAATAAAAACATGTATCTCGAATTTACTAGATTCCATGATTAAGGCATAAGTTCTATATCTGCTTTACTAGCCAGCTGTTCCTGTCGTGTCTCTTCGTCTTCATATTATGACCGGAGGCATTTTATATTCCCTCTCATCAGCTGCTGTCCCAAAACTTCCAAACCTAATCCTGGTTGGTTAGAAACACACTCATGTTGTTTTCATCTGATGATAAAAGTATCCAGATCCAGAAGAAAAAAGAAATAATTTATATCCCAAAATAATCATATCATACTGTATCAATGAACACAGAACATTTGAAATTGAAGTCCTTATTTGGGTCACTCCTGATTTTGCTGGTGTGCAACAGCAGTGGCTGAGTACAACAGATGAGTGGCCTCTGAACATCCGTGTAGCCACAGCTCCCCCTAGCAGAGGATGATGGTACTGCACCGGTCATTCCTGCAGTTCACAGAGCTGCTGCATCTTCTTCACAATTAACATATTTTCCACAGCACATCCCGGTTTACAGTTTCACACTGATAAAACAGCATCTCTTTGTGTGGATATTAACTCATTTAATTATTTGTCTGCACTTTTTTCTCTGTCTCAGAAAGTGGACTATGAGACTAAGAGGGCATATACTTTGAGGGTGGAGGGATCCAACCCCCATATCGATCCGCAATTCATCGCTTGGGGCCCTTATAAAGATGAAGCCACAATTAAGGTATAACCCTCGTACCTTCCTGTCAACATAAGGCATGCATGGATTGTGTCAAGAGGAGCTCTTCAGCGGTTCTGCATGTTTACGTGTCTATGTTTGTGTGTAGATATCAGTGGAGGATGCAGACGAGCCTCCTGTTTTTCTAGCTTCCAGTTACACGTTTGAGGTTGAGGAGAATGCGCCTCAAGGCACCATGGTGGGACGAGTTCACGCTAAGGACACTGATGTTGCCAACAGCCCCGTCAGGTAACTTACGCCTGACACAATCACACAATAAGACAGACCTACAGTACAGTTGTAGGAGAACTGTACGTGCATCACTAGTGCATGTTCCTATTGAAATCTACCAAAAAAGAAAAACTCAAACGTAAACCCCCTTAAGGAGTCGTATTGTGCCCGTCTTGAACCATCTCATCTTAATCTCTGGTGTTTCTATAATAGTTCTGCATCCATCGTATACAGGTAACTCCAAAAGGTGTCATTATTTCAGATTGACATAGACAGAAGAGACACTTTGGGAAAACAAAGCTATTGAAAAGGACAGTGCTTAGTTTGTGCAATCTCAGTTAAGTGTCTTGTAGTTGTTTGAATTCATCTAGGAACATGTAGTGCCTGGAGACCACGATCTTATAAGGAAATGTCACTCTTTTTCCATGGAAGACAGAACTAGCACTCTTCAGCTCATAATTCCTCACTACGAAACTGTAGAGATGTCAGAAAACACAAAAAGTCATAATACGGCTCCCATCGACAGTGTTTTTGTTTATTCGCTGACAAGTGTGGTCAAAATTGAGTGAAAAGTAGAAAATATAAAAGCATAGAAGAAACAAGGTTTATTTTGGGAGGCTAAACTAGATATTTCCAATTTTTCACATATGTATATATATATATATATATATATATATATATATACCCTGGTAAACCCTATATTACACCAGTTCACAGAGCTTAGCAGCAATACGTTTTAAATGTTAAGGTATTGTTTCTCTAACCCTCTTGAATCATTTGTGATAATAACACCAGCCTTGTGTGTGTTTTGATCCTCTGTAGCTACATGATTCCTCTGTACACCGACATAGAAAAGTTCTTCAGCGTTGCAGAAGACGGCATGATCACCACGACAAGACCGCTGGACAGAGAGACGCAGCCTTGGCATAACATATCTGTGTCGGCCATAGAGATCGGTACGTACCCACCATTGTAGGGTTTATGGGTCTCTTGGCATTGCACTTTTGGGAAAGCAGCCACACCGGCATGTTTTCTTGTGCACGTCAAAGGTAGCGGGAAGCCTTATGTAGCTCTGTCTGCTTATCTTTTTGCACAATTTGTCTTTTGTTGTATAAATCAGATAAGTAATGACAGTTAAAAACCATCCTGTTGCTAAGTGCAGCAATGCTTCACACGGCCACGATAGAACAAAAGAGACCATTTAAATATAAACGTGTAGAGCCGTGCAGTGTGTTCTCAACATGCCCGTTTGTCTCGTTGACTCGAAGCCTTCATACATAAGAATGTTATTTGTAGACTGGCACAGTGTTTTACTGCTTTTATTTGTGCACTAATGTTTCTTAATCCTTTTGCAAATATTTTTTATTAATATAAAAATAAGTATGCACATGAAGGTGTTTGGTGGTACTTGCTGTGTTGAAGGTGCGTAAGTCGTGAACCCATGTGTTGGTTATTGACACACGAGCCTCGACAGATCTGTAACTCCTGAACTGCTCCACCTCATATTCACTCGCCACAGACTAGTTAAGAAAACACATCGGGTGTCTTAGAATTAGATCAGGATCACTGGTCTGCTCTGCGTGGGGCCTCATATTGATTCAAACCATCCAAAAGCTTCATCTTTTTTTTTAAATAACACTTTCTTTCCTCCACTGACAACTTTTCCTTGTCCACTCTTTTACGATTCACCTTTTTGCTCTATAGCTTTTTGATTCTGTGTTTTTTCAAATGTTTTTTTTTTGACTTTCTATCTTCTTCCGTGGCTACCAACATGACCACTACTACTCACAATGCAACATGTCCTCAAGAGCAACTACAAGCCCTGTAGGCAAATCATACAATATATTCATCATCAATAAAAATTAAGTCCACACAGAAACCTACAAACACACATGATTATCATCATTATGTTTAAAAAAAAAGTATTTCTCCCATTACTCTTTTACATCAGCAGTCATGTTTGCTGCATCTGAATGTAAAGTGAAAAAATGCCTGCAGCTGTCATGGCTAATTATATTTTCCAACTAAGCTATAAGTTAAAACGCTGCGTTTTGCATGGCTTTGAATTTACCTGTTGTGTGATTAGCGTTGCTGAGACATTATACAGCATGTGATGATGAAGGAGAGGCAAAGTCAAACATGAACTAACAGATGGAAAAATCCCAGACATCCACCAGGTGGTACATTTACTGGTATCCAAAGCCAAAACTGTCGTTCGCCGGCGTTGGATACCCTCCATGACGCCCTATGTAAAGACTGCAAGTCGATTCAAGCTGCCAGCTTTAATTTAATCTTTCTGGGTAGGAGTGAAATTAACACTTTTGATAAGAAGATATGATTGGATCAACCAAGGAGCGAATGTTTTTATGCAGGGAACTTCAGTCAGCATACGTATATATATATACACCGACGACTTGCTTTAAGCAATCAGGAGTGGAAAAAAACAAGTAAATCCTGCTAATCGCATGAAAAAGAGGGGCCCCGGAGAGAAACGGTGGGGGAACAGGAGTCAGCTCGCAGGCCGTCCAGAGCTTTCTGTCCCTGGCTTTAAACCCGGAGAGCCTTCACAACCCACACTGGCCCCACCCTGGTATGCTGTGGTGGAGGTTCAAGCTATCCGAGTGCCGCGTGGTTTCCCTGTGGTGTGATAGACGCCAGACGGACAGATGGAAACGGGCTTGCCGCCCACAAAGCTCGGACCATTGCAGGCTATGCTAACCACTTACAGATGCTGGGAAGCTAAATAAATGACTGGTAATGACAGGGTAGAGGAAAAATGACACTGATTAGGACTGCAAATATGCAAAGCACTACAGCATAGAAGTGCATGGCTTTTATTTTTAAAAAGAATGAAAAGATGGAAGTGCTCAATCTTGCATTTTCTGGATGTGTCTATTCTAGTCATTTAGACATCGTTTATGCCATTTTTTTTTCTTCGCTTTAATCTTGAGCAGGCGTAACATTTGTCAATTTTGTCATATCAGAGTAGTAATAATAGAAATTGCTAGGACTGAGAGGCAGACTGACTTTTCTTTTTCTTATGTCTCAGAAACCTTAATCTACATATCAAATAGCTGGTTGAGTGGCTGACTGATTGAGACACAAGCTTGCTGGAATATATAGTTAGCTTTTTGTTCACTCAATGCCAAATATGGATTTGAATGCATAGGCAATCACAGACCCATTCAAAAAAGGAAATGCCATTCTGACTTGGGTGAGCTTGACACAACCTTAAATGCTTCTCAGCAGCAGAAGGCTGATGATTTTGCCCTCTGCTCTTTGCACACGCAGGGGGCCATCACCAAGACACCAAAGTGCGCGTCAACATCAAAGTGAAAGACGTGAACGACAACCCCCCGGAGTTCGCCACCAACAACGAAGTTTTCATGTGTGAAACCGTAGCACCGGGGAAGGTACGGCTGTCTGCCAGCGGCGGTGTTGAGGAAGCACGTCAGCACATATAAACCAGAGATGTGCGGCTCTCTAACCTGTCTTCCTTTGTGTGTGTGTGTGTGATTTAGGTCATTGAGACTGTGAGTGCAGTGGACAAAGATGTGATGGCTCACAGACAATACTTCACGTACAAACTTGCTGCGGAGGTCGCACACAACATCAACTTCACCGTCAAAGACAACAGAGGTACAGGACCTTTAAAATATATTATTCATCGCTGTTTATTTTGTTTCTTTGACTTCTTCTTTCCATCTTTCTCTGCAGCCAGTCTGCCTAATTTTTCTTTTTCGGGCGGGGTGGGGGGGGGTTATTCATCTGCAGTCTCATACTCACCTCCCCCTCTCACTCAGATTAGATCAAAGCACAAGCAGATGGAGGCTTACAGTACCTTGTAGAAATCAGCAGGTGCTCTGAATCTCTCTCACACACTCATGAATGCACACATGTCCTGCGGGCTGTATTAATTGCAGTGGGATCTCTGTCCGTCTGTACATATATCTTTTCGTTTTTTTGTTGTTTTTTGTGGTGGTGGTGTTGGGGTGGGCATAGCTGATTGAATCAAGTTTTGTGAGTACTGGGAGACAGAAAATGAAGAAGATGATGGAGTAGGAGGAAACACAAGCTGAAAATAGATAGAGAACCCAAAAAAATGTAATTTTGATTAGTGGTAAGGTGAGGGAGGGAAGCATGGAAACCTACGCACATACTGAACATAAAACAAGGTCAGGCGGTCCCAAATTATAATTATATCCCCAAAACATCATCCCCCATAGAGAAGCAAAGCTAAACTGCACAAACGTTTACCAAAATATAATAAACAGAGAGATCAAATTAACTAATTCTCTTTGGTCAAGACTCACACACAGGTTTTTACTATTGCTATCGAAAGTTGAACGAATACTTGACAGTAATGTACACACACAAAACCACACACGTATACAGTATATTGTTGGGAAGTATGTGCAGTTTGCTGTTACCTTCATTCTGCACATTACTATTACAGATGGTGTTCACATTTAACATTTAATATCATTTCCTGTTATCAAACAATTCTAAAATTTGATCTGTTTTTATGTTAAGGGACAAAATGTTTTTGAAATGCCTCAATTAGCCTTGTTGCAAATGAGGTTTATGTTACATTAAAGATAAAGTGTTTTGGTTGTGAGGAATAGAGACACAGTCAGAAGGGAGCTGCAGAAGTACAACAGAGGCCGATAGTACTGTGTAAACAGGAATAACAGCGGCTTTTGATTATAGTTCCGTTTGAACTGATGAATGCACCTGCTATTAATTCAACACCAAAGTCACACCTCATTGGCTTTTGTTGTTTAGAGTGTAATAAAAAAAAGAAGAGAAATGTGTATAAGCAGATCGCCATATGTTAAATTGCATAAACAAGAGTGTGTGTAATGACATCAAAGCTATGATAAAAGCCTGCAAATTCTTCCACATTTGGTTGTTTAATGTGATTATCTTTCCATTATCTTACCTGCATATTTCTCACTCTCTCCACAGACGGCACAGCCAGTATCTATGTGCTGCGTAAAGGATTCAGTCGTCTAACCCAGGATGTTTACTACCTTCCCGTTGAGATAAATGACAACGGTTTCCCCCCTTTGACTAGCACCAACACCTTGACCATCAGAGTCTGCTCCTGCAACAAGGACACCATCCTCTCCTGTAACGTGGAGCCGTATGTCCTCCCTGCTGGTCTGAGCACTGGTGCTCTCATAGCTATACTGGCCTGCATTGTCATTCTACTCGGTATGGAACAAAAAAGCATGCTTATGATTACACGTTCCTAATTGATTTACTGATTTACCTGCCTGAATATATTCATCTATAAGTGTGTTTATAAAACAAGTGTTTCAGATGCCTGACATGAGGTCAAACTCTGGGCATTTATTTAGGCTGTTGATCTAGTTTAAAGTCAGTTCAATATGTGTATTCCCACTTACCAACAAAAGTAATCTCAAGGTACTTGAAATGATACAGAAAGCAAATTAAGTACAGTCCAAATCATGGAGAGGTAAAGCTGAGTATCATCTGCATAGCAATGAAAGTTTTTGTCATGCTTTGAATATAATAATAGTACCTAATTATTATTACCAAAGATTATTACCAAAGAAGCATGTATCGAGTAAAAAGTAATGGCCCGAATACAGGTCCTTGTGGAACACCATGATCAATTGGTATATAGGCAATACAAAAATGTATCTAACAGATAAATGTGAGTTAAACAAAGCTGAATGGGCTAACTTAATCCCAATACCAGGTTCAAGCGTTTGTGAGAGAATCTTGTGATCAAAAATATATATAACGCAGCCATGAGATGTAACAAAATGTGTGTAGTCAAGGTCATGAGGAGATTGTAAGTCCTAACCAGAACTGCAGTTGAGCAAGTAATGTTAAATCTGTGTAGAATTTGTTCAGAAGTAAAGAAAAGTCAGCCTTAGTTTACACCACCTTTAAACACATTAAAATGGTACACATAGTACAGTGATATAAATCATGCTATCCAATAGGGAATTACACTTCCAAGTCTACTAATTATACTAACATACTAATTATATAATACTCTGTGAAGAGGTTGCAAAATGATTGTGAAGTATTTGAAAAAATACTCAGCAAATTAAAAACGTTGTTTCTCTTTGGCAGCAATTGTGGTGTTGTTTGTTGCACTGAGGCGTCAGAAGAAGGAGCCATTGATAGTGTTTGAGGAGGAGGACATCAGGGAGAATATTATCACTTATGATGATGAGGGAGGAGGCGAGGAGGACACTGAGGCATTTGACATTGCTACCCTGCAGGTAAGGAAGATGAGCAACATCGTAAAACACATCTTTAGTCTTAAAGGTCAAATGATGAGAGGGGAGTTGACTCATTATCACATACAAGTTGTCAATACTGATTATCTTTGTGTGTGTGGGTGGGTGTGTATTATTGTATTCTTCTGTCAAATTCAACTAAAATTCTGCATGATTACATTTTGTGTACTTATTTAAAGTGTTTCTGATTATGCTTCTCATCTGCCAGTAAATCAAATTTTGATCTGCTATCATTTTCAACAGTTTAACAGCTTTTTACAGCCTTTATTGATTGCTGTCTCTCTCTCTGCCCAGAACCCTGACGGTGCCAACGGTTTCCTGCCAAGAAAGGATATCAAACCAGAACTTCAGTTTCCCATTAGGCCAGGCATTGGCCGCTCTGCAGCCAACAGTGTTGATGTTGATGACTTCATCAAGACGAGAATTGGAGAAGCCGACAGTGACCCGACTGCACCTCCCTATGACTCCATTCAGATCTATGGATACGAAGGCAGAGGATCATTGGCTGGCTCACTGAGTTCACTCGAATCCGTCACAACCGAGTCTGACTTGGATTATGACTATCTGCAAAGTTGGGGGCCCAGGTTTAGGAAGCTGGCAGATTTGTACGGGACCAAAGACTGCTCCATTAATGATGGTGATGATGGTGACGACTCTTAACAATGGTCTTCCTCAGTGGACGCCCCTGATTTCTGATTTATTGATTCCAAGAGGATTTGTCAACTGAGGAGTTAAGACTCCCCAGTATCCAGTTGTAACCATCTTCCAAATGATTAGTTCATGCCAATTTGTCGACGAACGTTAACAGCTCTCCATCCCTGTGGCACCTTCCGGGTCCTCTAAGACCATTTCTTAATGGACACACAATAAATGCTTGGATTTGAACTGCTCCCATCTTTTCCAAATCTCGCCTGTCCCTCCTATGGCTCTATCCCTCTGTCTCTTTCTACAGACTTGAGCATTGCAGGGCTGGTAGATTTGTTATATCACCAGTTTTTCTGTTTGGGAGCAATATGATGGAAATATTGTTGCTGTATCATCAGAATGACTTGCCTTTAGCAAATTGTTGAGCGTATAAGAGGTTCTATACACTTATGGACTGGAATCACATGTTTCCTCAATAGTTCCTGAGAGAGAGATTGTATTCCCTTAACAAGTTCCTGAGTGGGGTATATTTCCCTTCATTGCTCTCTCAAAGGAAAAGAGGAAGAGAAGATGAAAGTAAATTAAAAGAAAAGTTTGTATGAAATCCAGTTACTGCCTGCTAAGAGATATGAAACCTGAAGACGTGTGAGTAAGGTCAAAATGGTTGTTTTGTCTGCTGAATTCAGCAGGTATTGCGGTAAAGAAGGTGTGACCGACTCTGAGTTGTTGATACTTTGAAGACGCTTACGGCATCTTCACAGTATGGTGGCCTTATAATAATTAAACAACTCCAGGGGTAAACATGAGACTGAAGATAGAGACCACTAGCTTCAGTAGCTACACGCAGAAAAGACACATATGGACTAAAGGAGTAGCTGTGAAATCGCTACGCAAATACCATTTTTTCTACTCCAAAAGAGAGACAAATTCAACATGGATTGAATTTTAAAATTGTGGCTGATTCTTTGTTTTCATTCTTCACTGCAAAGAAAATGTTAAAAGAGAGGTCCTCCCATCAGCAATCATCTCCCATACTTAGACCACACGTGAATGATCACCTCCACATCTGGAGTCCACCAATGATGACAATGAGTAAAAACCTGTGAGCTCTAAAATCGCCTTAAACTTAACGGACACTCTTGCAACGCAGTGCTTTGTCTTATCTTTTTTTTTTTCCTTTTGTTTCTTTTTGTAACTTGAAACATATATTCAGAAAGCAAAATATTCTCCATGTTAGGTGTGTACTGAGCAATGTGCAGACATGTGATATATCACTCTGAGGATCCAAACTGCGCCTCATGCCCTCTTACAAAAAGGATGTGCATGGTAAATGTAGACTGGTAAAATGCGTTGTGTTTTTTTCTGATACCTGGTTGTTGGCAGCAACATCTGTTGCATCAACACATATCGCCATTTAAAGATGCGCACATAAGAAAACAACACAACGTGATTCAGATAAACCAGAGCATCCTTTTTAAGCGTGTAGGTTTTCATTCTCTTTTTAATGTTATTATATTATTATGATTATTAATGTTGTTTTCTATTAATATTGTTATCATTATTATGACAGTAATTGTTATTTCATTGGCTGCACAGGAACAAAGTGATGTTTAACTCTTTGCAGCTGATTTATCACATTCGTCTAAACATGAACAGATTCAGACAGGTTTGTTATTCATTTCTGGTCAGCTGAAAGAAATTCACTGCTAAAAGAAAAATATCAGCTTTGGGTTATGCCTGTGTGTGCACCACTTTTCTCCTCGCTTTTGATTTTGATTCCTTTCTCATTATTTGGCGTTCCTTCCTTCTTTCTCCCTATTCAAGAGGAAAATTAGCAATCTGTGTTTGTTGCAGTGAGAGAACGCCTTGTTTTTATTCTCTGTCAAGTTTTATGGTACCAATTTGTACAATTTTAAAAGTTCTTATTTTAGTATACATGCAGAATATTCCAGTATTACAACAAAAACATGTTAAGAAGATAAAAAAAAGTTACAGCATCACACTTATATTTTCTGAACATTGTACTCTTGCTTTACTATGTGCTTCAATCTCCGAAGCGAAAAAAAGACAAAAAAACAAAGAAACTTTGAAATAAATGCTCTTTTTATAAAATTATATTGAACCGTGTGTGGGAGTAAACTTTGTGCTAAATTTCAGAAGGGCACTTATTTTCTTTACTTATTTATTTTACATAAAAGGATACATGTTGATTTACTAGAGGTAGTGAAGTGACCTCCACTGATTGATGTCAAATGTGAATAAACACAAAATGTGTTGTGCATGCTTCCAATCAATAATGCTTGGGTTCAGTATTACTTTTAATTGATATGAAATATACAGTAAGCTGCAGAAGAAACCATTTAAATCTTACACTTTAATCATGTTCCAAGCATTGCTACAAATATTGTAATAGAACTGATATATATATTTAAAGTGCCTTTAAAACATTATATTAATGTATTTACGATATATGTTGCAGTTAAATTTGCATTCTTTACATGTGAATCCAAACTGTAAACAGTTTATAAATGAGGATGTTAATTCCCAAACATTCCCCCTACACCCTCACTCCCTGACACCATGAGTGTAGGTCAGAGGGATTGATGATGATCCTTATTTTATCTCAGATAATTAAAACTCTGGTTCTTAAGATTGGTCGGTTTGTAAGGCAGGAAAAAATGTGCTGAGCAAACTTGATTCAGGAAAACTGTATCCTCCGCAACATTGGCTTCAAGCTGCGGACCGATAATGAGCCAGGTTTCCTAGTAACCCATTAGTTTCCTTAATGCGTTACTCTAAAAACTCTACTACTCTAAAGAGCAGGGAAAGCCGTACTTTACAGACACTGTGTCTCGTCAGGTTGCTGACCTAGGCTGACGGTGTCATAAGGTGATGGACGAATACTTTGAGAACCTTCTCTCAGAGTCCGTGGATTCTAAGGTGGGCTCGCCTTTTACCAGGGCTGGCATTGCTGACAGAGTTGAATGACAATCGATCGAGGCTCTGGACATTGTGAGGCTGTCTTGGTTGATACCACTCTGCAACATCCCATTTTTCCGAAAGGGAACCAGAGAGTGTTTTCCAATTATAGGGGAGCCTCCCTGGTAAGGTTAGTGAAAGGGTGCTGGACAAAGAAACTCAATTGACAGTTTCCATCTCTCGCCATAGAATCCTTGATCGGCTCCTTACCGTCACTGAAATCCTGACGGGGCGTGGGAGTCTGCCCAACCAGGCCATGTACTTTGTGTACATTTGACTGTGTCCCTCTGAATACTATGTAAGAGTGTGTATTGGTATAGGCTAGTCAGTCCATGTTTCCGTTAGTAAGTCAGAGTTGTTCCATGTAAGACTGGACTCTGGGATTGCTGTTTGTTACAGATTTTGTTCTTAACTTTCGTGGATAGAATTTCTCAGCAACACCAAGGGGTAAAGAGGGTTTGATTTTGGTGACCTTGTTGTTTCTTGTACTTGTAGATGATGTGGTCCTGCTGGCATGATCAAGCTGTGATCTTTAGCTGTCAGTGGAGGGGTTGGCAGCCAAGTGGGAAGTGATGAAGATGAGAATCACAAGCGGTGAGAGGGAGCAAGAGGGAGCAAGAGATTGGCAGGTAGATCGGTACCTTGCCCTCAGTAAAGCAGACAACTGTGGTGAGGAAAGAGAAAAGATAAGGATCTTTGTTTACCAGTTGCTCCATGCTCCTACCCTCACCTATGGCCAAGGACCGTAGTAAGTGACTAAAAGAACAAGATTATAGACACACTCAGTTTCCTCTACACAGTCGCTGGTTTATCCGGATGTCCATTGCACATGACAAATCGCTGGCGTTGCATGCATTCCATTAATTTTCTACGGAACACATCAAGGCGTGTTTGTTGCCTGTGCATGTTGGGAAAGCAGGGCAATCCAGGCAATGAAAAAAAAAATTAGCATTGCTCAACAGTGTATAACAGTACGACAGCAACAATCCTCTTCTGCTTACTCAACATCCACAAAATCTGAATCAGGCAGCTGCATTTTATTCGCGAGTTGTCCCTAAATAACTCAAAATCCAATTGGGAATATCCGTTGTTGGTTAGAGTAGGCTATGGTACACGTAACATTTAGCAGACTATTTTGTCCACTAAGGGTTTTTTTGATTGATCCCAGGCCTCTCTGGATATCTGGTAGATTGTTATTTTTTTATTCATTAATTACATAGAAACAGTAAAAATAGTCAAGTTAAATCTGGATCTGGTTGGAACATGTAAGTGCAAGTGCACGCCTCCATGCGACCAAATCGGGAGAACGCTGCGACTGCAAGCAAAATCAGACTCTGATGAGAGTTGCTGCTCCTTCACATCAAGAGAAGTCAGTTGATGTGGTCTGAGCATCTGGTTACCTCCTGAATGACTCCCTGGGGACGTGTTTGGGCACACAAAATGCAATGAGGCGCTGCAGCAGACTCAGGAAATGCTGTAAAGATTCGATCTTTCAAACAGCCTGGGAATACGTTTATATTCCTATGGACGTTTAATGTGTATGGACTGGGGCCAGTATTTTACAGTCATATGAAGTGAACTGCTTCTTATCATTAACCTCTGCCCTGATAATTGATGGTATATATTTGTTTCAATGTTTTGAAGATTCAAAGTTTTTATTGCCAATTTCTGCAGTATGTGAGTACATACACAGGAATGGAAAAGGACGTTTCTCTCTAGCCCAGAGTGCAAAAATACTGAGAATAGTTTAAAAGAAATATACAAAAATGTGCATTAAAGAAGAGTATAATACACAAGGGGAGGGGTATGTGTATGTCCACATCATTGCTGTACATATTTTCATATAACCTAAAGTGCAATTGGTGGTTGTGATCTGCAGTTGTGATCAATGTGTAATCAGTAAGCATTCATGTAAAAGCGGAGTTATACTGCAAGAAAAAGATTGTACACTGCAAAATACAGAACCAGGGGCCTCATGTTCGAAACGTGCAGCGGACAAAAAATGTGCCTACGCCACTTTCTACGCTCACGGTCGAATGTTCGAAAATTGATTTGAACGTAGAAAGTTGCGGTCTTTCACACACACACTGTGTCTGGTGTACGCACTTTTCTGAGGTTTTGTCCGTTGGCGACACTCACTGATGATGCAATGAAGTGCAGAATATGAGGAAATGTAACGTCAGCAATAAGTTCACGACCACGTGAAGGACACGACAGTCCCCACATCACCAGATAAATTACACAAGAGTGGAACTGCAACAATCTCACAATCAACCACATGATCTGAACAAACAACTAAAGGCAGGAGCTCAACGATGGAACCCGATGGCAGCCTTGGCTCCGTTAGAGGAACCTGCTGATGCATCAGATCAGACTGATCTGCTGGTCGATGTTTTTTTCATTTGTTTTACCTGTTTTTGCAAGTTTCTGGTTAAGATGAGTGGTTTTTAATGGATAATTATCCACATTATCATATTCAAATGTATGTATTTGAGGGAGGAGACAGGGCGGAGTGTTGTGCTCCTGCATGTGTGCTCAAATCCATGCTGATTGTGACATTCAAAGAAACCTGCATGGATTTGGGCGTACGCACAGTTTTGAACATCTGAATTTTTTTTTGCGTACACAAAGATTCCACGCACAGATTCACGTTGAAATCCACGCATGTTTCGAACATGAGGTCCCTGGTGTTTCTTTAGCAACAGCAGCATCAGAGTTTTTTACAGTGCAAATAGTGTGTCTGGTCAGGGCTGAGGGGGATGCACACATCCCTGCGGGGCTCACCGGCCACTTTATTAGATACAACAGGTTTACTTGATTAAGGTGAGTGTACATGTAATCCAAAAAGCTAAATAAAAATAATGAACAGTAACCTTAGTTACACTTTGACAAAGATGTTCGATTATGCACCCAGCACAGATTTTATGACTGAGGGACATGAGCATTTGGTAGGCTTAGAAATGTAATCCCATACTGCACAAACTCTATGGTTTAGGATAATTTCTTAATGTCTGAAAATGGCTCTGAAAGATCAAGTGCTGGGTAGTACCAGTTAAAAACATGCACTATTAAATTACCTAAAAACTCAAAGTAGCAGTTTGATCAGATTAAAACAGCAACCTGTCTGCTAAAAATGTACAAAACTAGGTTACCAACAAAGTTTTTGATGTACAGTAATTGCAGCTGCATCAATCATCGGTCTCTGCCCCACGGAGATTCAAATATCTGTAGGGTTTAAAATAAACCTTAAAGCCACAAACAAGGTATTCCAGACAACCCTAGTTACAACACTGTTACACCAGATTTATCTGGTAATGAAAGAACATGAAAGAAGAGTGGAAAAAAAGCATGGCCTTGTTGATTTAAACCCTTGAAATAGTACAGAATTACTCCATGGGACCAAAAACACACTCGTGTTCGTGCCACAACCCAGCGCAACATTATCCTGCAAAAATATACTTTGACCAATGTAAATGCAATGTTTATAAACCACTACGCTGTCATTTCACGTCTGATCAGCAGACTGTTACCCAGCCTGGACTTCTTGGATCATGTCTCATCAACACATAAACCACCACACTACCAGCATATAAGGGTTCTTACAATGTTTTAACATACGGATTGAGGAGTTCCCAGACGGTAGAAACTGTAATCCTGGCTGCACTTGGAGCTCAAGGCTGTTTAGCTGGTGTAACATTTGTCATGTTCACATTCCCATTTTGCTGTGCCAACATTGCCATTTAAGAAAATGTATAGCTCAGAATACAAATTATGAGTTTAAGTCATGTGTAATGTTTTCAGACGAATCAGATGTTATACTTGGTTATGGTTAAATTTAAAATACAATGCCTTGTACATGTGAAAACATATGAACACAAAGTTTATAAACAGACTTTTATTCACTGGTTCTGAAGCAACACTAGGAGAGGTCCAACTGTGCTTTATATGAACAATGCAAGAGATGATGTACTGTGGAAAAAAAAGGCATAGAGAGGACAAAAAAGACTGTAAGAAGAAAAGTGGGAAAATAGATCACAATATGGAGACAATGAGAGACAACAGGGAATCAGAAATCTTGTACAACAGGTACACCAGTGCTTTTATTACACTTAGGTATGAAGAAGCTGAATAACTGACACGTGTAATGTGTACATACCTTTTAGTCCCCATTCTGGTGTGTATAAATGTAAGTCTTACATGAAAAAACGCTTACATTTTTGATTAATTTACTGTTCTTCATTGTTCATCACTGAGTCACCCAAAATATTGAAACATTTTTCCAAAATAACACAATTTACATAAATACGTTGCCTCTTTGGTTGGGTTGGAGGGTTGTTTTTCAGGGAGTACAAGAACAAATATGAAAATTGAAAAACTAGAACCAGATTTGAATATTGCTCTAAAATGAAAAATGATCAAGCTTTACAAAGAAAAAAATGCATGTTTGTTTCTTAAAGATGGAAATACTGGATGAGATACTGAATATCTCCAAAGATTTTCTGAGGAAACAGCGGGCACAATTAAAAGGCACATGCTTGCCTTTGTTGCAGTTTAGCATTTTACTGTGGAAGACACAAAATACATGACAATGAACTGTAAACACAAGGACGATAAAGTGGTTCATGGCCAATCATGATTTTCTTTTAGATCAAGTAATCCAGGGCACTCCTAAGAGCACCAAAATAGAGTCCAAAGCACTTCTTAAATTGCTTTTAACAGCACTTGAAGGTGAAGTTAAGTGAAATGAGGTGGATAACTGACTGAGGGGGAAAGAAAAAACAAAAACAAAGTGTCCTGTTTAATTTATGGATTACCAAAAATAATCTACAACATTCCCTTATTATTAACACTGCCCTTTGAAACAAACAGCAGGGTTGTTTGTCAGTTGGCAGAATTGTTCCTGTATTGCAAAAATACATTCATCAGTTAGGCAGATGAGGCCCATCCATCCATCCATCCATCCATCCATCCATCTTCTTACACTTCATCCAAGGTCAGGTCATAGCGGTAGTAGCCTGAGCAAGGAAGAGCAAACTTCTCTCCCCCCAGGTCACTAGTCTAGCTCATCTGGGGCGGTTGCAGAGACATTCAGGCCAGCTGAGAGACATACTCCCTGCAGTCTTACACTCCTGCTTCAAATCTGCCGTATTTGTTTAGTAATGTTTCTAAGTAGCCAGAAGAATCCCAACACGAAAGTGCGTGTAACGCCACCTAGCATCGCGGAGTCGAACGCACCTCACTCAATAAATTTATTCTCTTCCCGTGCATGTATACTGGGATTTCTCAGATACTCCAGTTAAATCCTTAGCTCGATTGTTGCCAATAGCTCGATTTAGATGTGCCTGTAACCGTAGTGACTGTCACCTCTGATAAGCCGAACACACAATGTGTAAAATCCGAGCTAAATTCAGTTGATCCACATTTTTCAAACTATTTAATTTGTCCTGGGATGATGGTCAGTAGAGATGGCTAAATCAAGTCTTTGAAAAGACTCAGCTCGTAAATGATTAACTGGGCTTTGGCGGCTAAGTCTCCACCAAGAGTCAAACTCTTATCAAAAAGATAGAGATATTTCTATTACATTATTATAGTAACCCCCTGGTTACACATACTTAAAAACTATCTCTCAATCATACCCTCAAGTTTTGAGCTAAGCAGTCTTCCTCAGGAGGGGGCCGGAGAAATGATCTTCATAGTTTGATCATTTAGAATCTCTTTTTTAAGGGAGGCACTAGTGGTTTTTATCAGTTTATGAACACTAAGTTTGACAAGTCATCTGTTAGAGATCCCAATCCCTGGATCCATCATCATTTTGTTCTTTGGGTCAGTCAGTACATCTACGAACATCTCATCACTTCATTCACTGTCACTCAGTCACAACGAGCTGGGTCATTTGCAGTCAAGTCTACAACCTTCTCATCTTCAGACCTTATGAAGGAGGTCTACATTTGTTATTTCCAAATAAATGACTTGTCTCTCTTCATCCCAGAAATACAAGTTATTAAACTCTTGAGGTTTATTGCGCTATTGTCTCTGTTCTGCTCTTTCTCTCCTGTCAATGTGTAGAAGTATGAAGGATAAAAAAGACTGCTCTGAAGCCAACTTTTAAATGCATAATTAGCTTTATTACAAAAAAAGAAATTAAATAGACTGCAGGATCTGGGATCTTTCTGAGCAAAATGTGAAAAAAATCTACGAGCCTACTCTCAACCCCAGCTTTTAAAGGGGATAGATGAAAGAAAGCCATTCCTACGTATGTTATCCATCAAACATCATGACAGTTTTATCTTCAGTGAAACTCGTGACTGAGAGAAGCTCAGATAAATGGTCAAAGAACTTCTTTCTCAACAAGGAGAGGCCAGAGAGGTCCAAAGTCCCAATAACCAAGAGTACATTTTTATTAGATGAGCTCACAAGACCAGAACTACATACTCACTTGACATCAGACCAGACACAACACACTTTTTGTTCCTCATTCAGTCCATCAGTCAGAAGTCTGAGTCTCCCTCAATAAAGTTGTTTATGGATTGAAGCATAAGATTCAGTTCTCATCATGAGAGCCAATGGGGCATCTCAGCTCTAGTGCAAGCCGCCCTGTGATTGGCTGGGAAACCCAACCTATAACATGCATGTTTAGAGCGAGCTAAAGTGGATGAAAAAGCAGCTCTCGACTCTGTAACTTACGAAAGATTTTCCAGATTTAGATTTGTTTCTTCACAGCTCCAAACTCCAGCTAGGATCTTTCTGTGTGGACCTCACACCTACTCATGTGGTCCAAAAGCTGATTAATGGTTTTAAATTGACTGTTAGTGTGAGGATTCATGGTTGCTTGTCTTATTTCTTTCTTTGAAGCCCTGTTATAAACAGCCAACCTTCCCAGGGTGTATCCTCTCTTTCACATGGTGGGAACTGGGTTGGGCTCCAGTGGACTCCATGACCCAGTTGGCTGAAGTGGGTATGGAAAATGGATGAACTGACAGTTCAATTGGGCATGTAGCTGTATTAACTGATTAGAGAAGCAAATTTAAAGCAAATGATTTTGGATGAACAATAAAACGAGGGGAATTTGGAGTTTAACAATAACAATAGTTTGATGGTAGGCCAGGCTCAGGCCCCGTTTACACGGAGCAAAAACTGAGGCGTTTTCATGCGTTTTGGCCGTTCGTTTACACGAAAACGGAGCTCAAAGTCACCAAAAACGATCATTTCTGAAAACTCCGGCCAAAGTGGAGATTTTCAAAAACTCTGTTTTCACGTTTGCGTCTAAACAGAGGAAAACGGAGATTTAGGCATCAGAATGTCACATTATGCCACAGAAACGTCACCAGCGTCATGTGTGCGACCTGTGTTTACAATTAGTTTGGCCACCGTCAATATTTTCTTGTATTTTACCTGTTTTATATTCTAAAGTCACACTTAAAAGTAACTGGCAGTAACTGGCAGTAACTGGCAGTCCAGGCTGATTTATGGTTCTGCGTTACACCAACGCAGAGCCTACGGCGTAGGGTACGCGGCGACGCACACCGTACGCAGGCTACGCTGTCGATTTAACGCGGAACCATATTATTCAGGCTTCACACGTGTCATTTGTTGACGTTTTTTTTCAGGACTCTGATTGGCTAGCATGACTTTACGCTTCTTGTTACACTGCCCCCTGCAGGTTTGGCTGCTCATAGCACCCCTTAACAGCATATTTATGCAGGTTCGTGTAAACGAAGAGATTTTGAAAACGATCTCGTGTAAACGATTGAATTTTCAAAACGTAGAGGGGGAAATATCCGTTTTTGTAAACTATGTGTAAACGGGGCCTCAGATATGTCCTCTGGATGCTGCAGTGTCAGCTAAAGTCCGAGTTCCTCGCCCCGTTACCATAAAACAAGTGCCTTAAACATGAATGTACACAAATAATAGTAAAAGGGGTGCAGCATTCAGAGGTTTGATCAACTGAGTTTTGTTTTTTTACAAACCCTAACCCAACAGCTCCTGGAGACCAGTGGCATGTTTTCCATGAAAGCAGCAGCTCTTTTAAGTTATGTTTACATGTTTTCATTATAACATGCCCATGAAAGACAATTCAGCTTCTGAAATTCCTGTGGGTTTATAACTGCTCATGATTTAGTCTTGCATGAATGCGACACGTGCTTCTATGACTGCTCTGTACAATGCTTTCATGGGCATGCAGCTATAAGAAACACATAAGTATAACTACCACCTATATGGCTTTGAGATGGCTACAAAACCACGGCACCTGAATGCTTTGCATCATACAGTATCAAACTTTGCAAAGTATTTGCCCTAGAATTTTTTTTTTTATTTTAAACCAGCGAATGAATCACAAAGGCTTCATTTTCTGGGATTTATGAAAAAGTAATACAATAACTATGTGATAAATGACTCTCCAAGAAAGTAGTAATTGCAATTTTAAGCTGAAGCGCAACATTGTCTGTCAGCTCGTTCCTGTGCACTGCACTTCAGTATTCCGAGGAAGAAACTCAGAATCATGAGTCAGCAGCTTGAGCTTTAAGGGTAGAGGGGAAGAAAAATACAAGTCATCTGAACTGGAACTTTTTCACCTCACAAATCTCCTTTTTTCTACCCAAATGCTCTCCAGCTGAGCTTTTTGGCCTACGGGAGTCGATTTTAACATATCTGACAGAAATGCGTGTGAAAATTTGTAGCTTAACCAAGCAGAAACTTGGCATTGTATGCAAAGTCAATGCACCAAATCTCAGCAATTCTTCACTTATAGACAGACGAGGAGTTATCAGACTGAGTTAATTAGCATTTTCTTACAATAGGAGCTCCTCTTAATAACAGCGGCATCCATCTCCCCTGTTGTTCACCTCTCTTCATCTCCCTTTTGTGATCTTCTTGTGTCTGACGGCAACCCGGCTTTATCTCAATTTCTTTTCTAATTTCACACTGACCTCTCACAAGTTTCTTTTTATCCTCTCCTTCATGATCTTTCACTCTGTCCATGTATCTCAGGCTCTCACTACTCACTTCCCTGTTTAGATAATTACAGTTCATTCCGAGTCAATGTGTAGAGGGATCCCAGCCTGGCTGAAGCCTGATTAGTTTTTAATCATGAAGTGGCACTTGAGTAAACAGGGAAATATTCTCCCTGCCACTCCAGAGAGTAGACGTGTGAGAGCGTGAAATAGTTTGTGTACAAGCTGGATGGATGTCCATGAGCGCACTGCAAAACAGGCAGACAGTAAGTTAATTAACCAGTCTTGCAGCCAGTTAGTAATGTAGTTACGCATTTGGTTTTCCAGACAGTCTGTAGAGTTGGTTAGATGCATGGGGAATGTGTTTTCTATCAATCGACATCCTTGAAGGCACTGCAAACAGAATTACAGTAAGAAACCATTCACATGGAAAATTAATACATCAGTCAGTAAGTTCATTAGTGAAATGGAAAGTTTACTGATAATTTATAAAGTTTACCAATTCCCCACTTAGACAAAAGTTAGCATCTATGTATTAACTTGAAGCTTCTGTCGGATTTCTGCACTTTTTTAGGAGTTGCAATGGCAGTTAATCTTGTCACGCTCATTGATTTGGCAAAGGTTTTATGTCAGACACACCTTCTGCCACAACCATCCCTATTTATCGGGGCTTTGGACTGACACTGCAAAAAAACTCCCCCCTCAGTGGCTGGTGCAATCAGAGGTTCAGCGCCCTGTCCTGACGCACTGCTGCGTAATGGGAATGGGGGTCAATCGGCAACTTTCTGTTTGAGTTCAACCAACTCTATGCGCAGTCACCCTACAAAAAGAAAGAATTTGACTAAGCGAAAAAGCAAGTTGAACTGATTATAGTTATAATGCAAGGTCTCAAATGGCAGGAATTGCCAGAATTACAGCATGCTCTCTGCTACCAGCCACATTCAAAACTTCATTCAGAAAGTCTGTGTCCAAAATCATGTTATACTTTTCACTTTTCACAATTTCACCAATAAAAGCTCATTATATCAGCTGCATTTGTCATTTGTTTATTGCTTTCTTTATGATTGTGATATGTTTTATCTTCCAACTAAAGCTTGCTGAAATAATCAAAGGAATTTTTTGATATTCAAAAGTTTGCATGCATTACAGCCACAAAGACAGAAAACAAAAGATGGGGAAATGGAGTCCAACTATGACACAGTTAAACTTTGGTAATGATGACATTTTTGAGAAAGCAATCTGCTGGAAAATGCATTAAGGAAAACTGTTCTTTGCCAACAAAAAAGTTTGTTTTTTTTCTTTAGACGAATAACTATCGTCTGATAAAGCAGAGGGAGATCCTGAGGTACTGAGCTTGTTTTTTACGGCCAGAGCACTGACAGTGCGAAGGCCCTATTGTATCTGTAGGAATTTTTTTGTCTCGTTTTTCTTCCGACGAAATGAGGGCCTTTTTGCCCCCCTAAACGTGCCCCAAAAGTCACCAAATTTTGCATGCAAGTCAGGTCTGGCGAAAAATTTGATATTTAATGGTTTGCATTAATGGGCGTGGCCTAATGGCTCAACGGCGCCCCCTAGAAAACTTTGTGACTCAAGCCCCACAATACGGTTTGAAGTACATGCACGAAAATCGGTACACACCTGTATCATGTGGCAACTTAAAGAAAAGTCTCTTGGATCCATGGCCGAAACCGAACAGGAAGTCGACCATTTTCAATTAATCGTGTAATTTTGGTGCAATTTATGGCATTTTTTCGGCCGCTTCTTCTCCCGAACCGTAATGTGCACCCAGGTGTGTTATACATCAAAAAGTGAGTCTCCATCCTTACTTTTCTCAGTCAAAAACGTTACCATGGTGACGATAGACGCCAAAAAGCGCTTCATCTGATTAGTCGATATGTGATAGTCCCTATTTTCTGCAATAACTTTTGAATGGTTCACATAAAGACTTGTGGGTGATGTCATTGGACATGGTTTTGAGTCCTTGAACATAATTGGTGCAAATTAGCTCCGCCCCTCCATCTGATTGGTCGATTTCTGCCATAACTTTTGAATGGTTTGATATAGAGAGTTGTGAGTGGTGTCATCTGCTAAATGTCCAAGCCTGAAGAATCTACATGCAAGTCATACAAGCACTTCCACTGCAGCACGTCTGAGGGCGCTGCTTGTTTATTATTATCATTATACAAGTGACTGGACTAATCATGTTAATGAATGTGAAGATATCCCCAATTTTTGTTCCTACGTAAAGTCATTCCTGGACATTGCTCAGTCACCCTCTACCAACCCCCGGCGGTCCTGCACTGAGCTCAAGTCTCCTCCTTACTTGAGGAGTGAGCAGGCCGCTTCTTCTCACCCAACAGGTGGGACTTCTCTAGCCGGACGTAGGGCTGTAAGGATCCCGTTATTCCAGCCACACAGCAGTAATAACAATTTCCATCCATCCATCCTTCCATCCAGCATTATGCTTGCTAGTATAGTACCTGTATGGTCCAACATTGAATTTGTGGAAAAATTAATCTGGTCTGAAATCATTCAGGTCTAAAGCTCTATGTGTCAGGTGTTTTCCTGCAGCGGATAGCTGATCACAACTGACACATTACTTAACACATAAAACCTCATGGTCATGCATGCAAATTAATCTTTGTTGCAAATGTTTCTTTTTTGTGGTCTCTTCTTATTGGACTTCCAAAACCATGTATGGATGAATCCAGATTTGAATTCTGATAAAGTCTTAGTACTTTTGGTACAATGATGGAAAAAGAGAAAGGGTGGACGCAGACTACAAGGTTGGTTAGGAGATATTGGGGGGGGGGGGGGGGGTAAGAGCAAGAGAGATTTTGAAAATCGACAGTAAAGCTCAAGTCCCACAGGGAAAGGAGGAGCTGTGGTTAAGAGCACATGAGAATCAAGCAGTGCTCTGCTCATTAAAGACTAGTATCTCTCCATGTTTCCTTCCTTCTGGATTTAAAATTTAAAAATCATGATTGGTTTCAAATAAAATAAGTAAACTGAACCTCTCCTTGAACATAGTTCAAATTAGGGCTGGGCGATATATCGAGTATACTCGATATATCCCGGCTTCTACTCTGTGCGAAAATATTTAAAGGCATTAAATTACAGGCTTTTCTCACTCTTGTCTCGTCTCTCCTTCTTGGAGACATAAAACAAGCGCACCTACTTACATACGTCAGCCACATACTGTCGTGCCTGCATCGTCATACACCCAGCAGAAAGGTGCTGCAGGTGTCGGCGCTGCTGTCCGGGACCGCCCGTCAGTTCCACCTAACTTTCTCAAACTCGGCCTGTTTGCGCCGTGAGTTCATTCACACGATTGCTATATGCAACAGACTCTTTTCAAAGCAAACTGGGACGGTTTAGTAAAGACGGGAGGGGATGTTTTCTCCTCCCACGACGCGCACGGCTCTCAGGAGAGCCGAGGAGCCGCTCAGTGCGACACGCGCGCAGTGCACCGCCAAGCCTTTCTCTTCCAGAGCTGAGAAACGTCACCTAGTGTTGCTTAAATGTGGCCACATGAAATTAATCACTATCATCGAAACAAAGTCAAACAAGACTATATGACGTCATATTTCTAAAGGTAAGTGAAAGTGATGTAAAGTAAAGGAGGAGAGGATGAAACATTGCAGTCCCTACAATTAGTCTTAATATAAAGGTGCTCTAAGGGCCCTCCTGCTCAAAAGCAGCTCATCCTGGTAAAATCGGGACCAGAAGATGTTCTTAGCAGATGTTCTTCAGATGGGGAGTCAGAGAGATGACACGTGCACTTTCTGTTTTGAAATGACACTTTTTATGTTTGTGCCACTCACTGCTTAGTAACTGTTTAATAAATACAGTTTTGGTCAATTTGACTTATTCCCCCTTTTTGCATGAAATTATTAAAATTAGCATATATTAATGCAGTATGAACAAGAATGTTTTAATGTAGACATATAGAATCATCATACTGGTGTGATTGTATGCATCAAAGTGTTAATTCAAGGCTAAGGCAAAATATCGAGATATATATTGTGTATCGTGACATGGCCTAAAAGGATTGAGATATTAATAAAAGGCCATATCGCCCAGCCCTAGTTCAAATCACTTATAAACCCCTATGAAATGTTTACCTTTGCCTCCACAACTAATGTTGATGTACGAGTCAGGGGCCACTCATGGCTTTTTCTTTATCCATCCATCCATCCATCCATATCTATACCCGCTTTATCCCTTGCGGGGTCACGGGGGTCTGCTGGAGCCTATCCCAGCTCATTTCAGGTGAGAGGCAGGGGTTACACCCTGGACAGGTCACCAGTCCATCACCGGGCCACATATAAACACACAAACCATGCTCACAACCACACTCACACTCACACCTACGGGCAATTTAGAATCACCCATTAACCTGGAGCAAGCTGTCTGTGAAGCACATCAGAACATGGCCAAGGGGAGCTTCCCCAGCTCTCCACGACTGTTTTGACTGCACAGACTGGACTATTTTTAGGGAGGCTGCCACCACCAACCAGCATTTTGGATCGATGTGGAGTTTGCAGTCCAGGTCAGGTCTTCACCGATGTAGGTGCCCAGGAACCTGAAGTCTGGCCCCATCTCCACCCTGTTCCCATTTATTATGATGGGCTGAATGTCCTGTTTACACCTCCTGAAGTCGACAATCAGTTCCTTCCACTTGGAGGTGTTCAGGATTAGGTTGTTAGTGGCGCGCCAGACTGACAGTTGCTCCACCTCCTATAAGGAGTCTCATCTCCTCCTGAGATGAGCCCCGCAATAATGGTATCAACTGCAAACTTGATGATAGTGGGTGGGTGGGTGCAGAGGACAGAGCTCAGCACACAGCCCTGTAGAGAGCCGGTGGTGGCGCTGAGTGCTGAGGAAAGGTTGGGTCCTACTCTCACGAGGTGCAGATGTTGTGGGAAGGATCCAGTTCCTCCAGCTTGCTCACCAGTCTGCTCGGGTTGATGGTGTTAAAAGCTGAGCTGAAGTCCAGGAAGAGCATCCTCAGGTAGCTCCCTTGCTGTTCCACGTGTGTCAGCAGAGCAGTGGCGATGGCGTCCTCCATAGTCTGGCTGGCTTTGTAGGCAAACTGGTGGGGGTTGAGTATGGGTGGCAGGCATGAGGGCGTGTGATCGTACCAGCACTTATATGTTGCTTAAATGCTTATCACGTATATGCTTGTATTTAAATTGTATTTATACATTGTAACATATATATTACAATGTATGTGATACTGTTGGCACCAGGGACAGAAAAATGCAGTCGGCAAAGGGGCGGGAGGATATAAACGGGAAGCAGAAATTAACACACACACACACACGTTCTCCCACACACAAACGTTCTCACACACACACTCAGTACACACACATTTAATGCATCTTTAATTAAATGATTTTTCATTTCAAATCTAACACTAATTTGGTGAGTTAGGAATCTGCCAGTTAGCCACTGTGCTAAAGCTGACAGCGCTGGTGCTGTGTGTGTGTGTGTGTGTGTGTGTGTGTGTGTGTGTGTGTGTGTGTGTGTGTGTGTGTGTGTGTGTGTGTGTGTGTGTGTGTGTGTGTGTGTGTGTGTGTGTGTGTGTGTGTTAAGCGGTGACTGCAGCATTGGTTTGTGTATTGGTATGGGCGCTGCTATCCCTGTGCATGCCTCACAGATGGGTTGGATATGCAGGCTGCGCACAGAGGGGCTGGCTTAGCTACATGCCATATCATCCAATAGCGTCATTACTCACAATTAGACCATAAGCAGATTAAAGAAGAATACAAACCAACCAGCTAGGCAGCCACACAGAAAGAAAGAAATTATTTTATCGGCCTTGCTTTCAACAATTTAGTTAAATGTGTAGTGTCTTACTACTTTAATCTGCATTCTGCTCTAGCGTTCATACTTTTTTCCAATGATACTTTGAAATTATAGTCATTGTCTCTTCCTTCATAACCTCGGCTTCACCTTAGACCTTGAAGTTGTTTTACTTCTAATGGTTACACATAAATGCAGAGTGAAACCCTCTCCTGATATTAGTACTACCAGGGGAGGGTGGTAATTTGGTTGTGCCTATCCACACCAGTAATTTCAATCAGCAATCCAGATGGTAAAATAATTTAGGCAAGGTTTATTGCAAACCAGGGAGAGAGCTCACCAAAGAAAATTAAAATTAAAATAACACCACAGTGAAAGAAAAAAAAAACACTCCTCTACTCTGCCACGATCAGTTTTCAGTTTAGTTTTTGAACGTCATATTGTAAAATATTACATATGGATCAATCCAGGATATGGCAATTTATATTTATAAAAAAAAATTGAAGTGAGATGTGAATATAAAGTGTTGGGACTAACGCGTTATTTAGTAACGCGTTACAGTAACGCCGTTAGTTTTGCGGTAACTAATACTTTATTATTACTTTTTACATTCAGTAACGCAGTTACCGTTACCAAAGGTGCGTTACTCCGTTATTTCTGGCTACAGTGAAGCCTTTTTTCCCCGCACGCGGAGACCGGAGGAAATGTAGTGTGGATGTGTGTGTGTGCTTTCACAAGCATGACGGTCATGGCGAGACCGCGGTGATGTTAGTTTTACGTTGGATATTCGACAGAAATGCCCCCAGAGCGAACGTCTGTCGAATATCCAACATAAAACTAACTTCACCGCGGTCATGGAGAGCCGAGAGACGGCGAGTTTTGCAACATGGAGATATTGTCATTACAGTTTTCGCAGCTGTTATGTTCCAAAAAGAACCTGTGGTAAGTGAAATTCTTTTTACAATTAAAAAGGCTTCAAATTGCATCCCGACCCTGTAGCGTATTTTTCTCCTAAAGCCATCGGTACAGCTGTGTTTTTTCGAGAGAAGAAAATAGTTATAGGTCGTTTTGTCGCTGTTTTTTCTTATGGGCAAAAAGATTCTTATAAACCGACATGCCACCATCGGTTATATTTGAGACTGTAATGAACGATTCATCAAAGAGTGCCGTTCTTGAGCTGCTGCTGAAGCTCATTGGCCGTTCTCAGCTTGTCGCTAAGCAACCAATGTTATTGATACAGGAAGTGAAGAAGCGGGGAGACTGTCTTTAGCCAATCAGAATGCAGAACACCATGCGCAATGCAAATCCATACAGTACCTGCTGAAATGAAGGCTAGAGGGGCATTAATGGGAGCATTTAAAAAAAATTTTTTATTTAAAGTAACTCAATAGTTACTTTTCATAGTAACGCATTACTTTTTGGTCTGAGTTACTTTTTTAATGAAGTAACGAGTAACGGTAACTAGTTACTATTTTTCAGTAACTAGCACAACACTGAATATAACACACACTCGAGAGAAGATAAAATTCAAAGAGTTCTTGGTTGGTCCTCATTGCTTCAAGATCATAATAAACAGCCTCTTGGATCTTCTCAAATATCATACAGTCAGTGTGAACTGGGCTGGACCCAAACATTTAGATATCTGGATAGTCAATCATTTGATGGATATTTTTATTTTTTTGTGTGTTCTTTTGTTTTTTGCTTACACAAACAACCAGTTCTAGCGCTCTCGCTCACTGGAAGACTTGGAGCCCTGAGAAACAGACCAGAAGGCACGCTTCAAAGTGAAGTGACAAGTTGACAGATAAACTGCTTCCCCACTGCATTTATTCCTGAAAAGGATGTTTGTTTTCCTTTCACTTGCATTGGTACAACCCAATGATAAGACGGAGCCTGGTTTTTGGGCTGTTGTTGACAAAAGTGGGCCGAGTGCTTTTTACCAACGGTCACCCATTTTTATTCTGCGAAAGATGCGGAATATTGAATAGTCTGAACACAATACATCCACTATGTGATGCTCCACACAGACGTCTTCAAACCCAGGGCTGCCTTCACAAAACGGGTCAAATCGGGCACAGAATCGTTTTATGTGGTGCTTTTACAAAAAAAGCTACATTCTTGGTGCTTAACAAATGTTTCCCAAAGCAATCGCCGTGACTCAATGTGGTCATATCAGTTACTGATGAATAACTGTTCTTGAGAAAAGTGTGCAATCTGAGGGAAAGGAGGGAAACGGTGTGCAAAAGAGCGTGAGAGTGATTATTTTGGCCACCACCCTTCAATAAAGCATAAATCACACACATAAGGTACTGTATGAGGTGATTTGTGCTTTATTTATCACCTATCAGGGGATTTATGTTTTATTTATTTGTGATGATGAACTGACTATGTAGGTGTGACGTAGCTGAGATCTCCATGCCGCTACCTCTGCTGTGCCGTTGGTTTGATTGGACCGTCATCAGCAGGGAAGCCAAAGTGCTCCTATCCTGGTGACTATACTTGCCAGTTTAGCATTAGCCATACACACCGTTGCACCCGTTTTTTTGTTTTTTTTTCTCCTTCCATGATTTACCACAGCTCCAGCAGCTTAGGTTTGTGGCCTTAAGCACGATGTGTTAAAATTCCACCATATTCTATCATTCATTTAATGATTTTACGCACGACAGAAAAGGGAATATACAAATCCCTTTCAATCTTCCTCTGAGGAGAATTGCTTTAACACATTTCAGTGATTTGTTGACAAACTGGTAATTCTCTCTCAATTTTTCCTACTCAAAGACTCAGTCTGTCATGGATACTGCTCTTGCACCAAATTATCATTGCAATCACTTGTTGATATTTGTTCAAATTAACATCTTTATTTCTTTAATTAACCATTTATTTTTATTTCACCTTCTTACTAGTTATAAATTGCTGCAATACTGACTTTTTTAAAAGCATTGCAGTCCTGAAATTAAATTAAAAGAAAAACAAACAAACAAAAAAACTGAAATGCCTTGGATTGATGCTGTTTGGAAAGATACAAATTACTTTCTTTATTATACTTTCCCTGTGTCACACTTTAAAATGGCTTAAATGTAAGGCTACACGTACTTCGCATTATCTAGCATGTACATGATGCTTAAAACCTTTTTGAGAGCAGCTAATCATGTAATGCCTTTAAAAGTGTGGTTATCAAGGGCACAATGGCAAGCCACTTTCCTCTGTCCCTGACAGTCCCTTTCACCGCTAGGTTGCTCAGCACGGCACCGGGGTTTCCTGAGTGCAGTACCCCAAGTCAAGTGACTAAGTTTGTAATACAGCTAGGTCCAATTGCTCTCTGCCTCCAATATTGTGGTTTTTATTATTTTGTCCCCCTAAAGCGTCTTTAGTTTGCACCTTCCCTCCTCATGCCATCCTTGTACCCCTGTTACACTTTTCTGCCTTGCCAAATCGCACAACACTCATTTCATCCCTTTTATACCTCTGTTACTACCTGCCAAGGTGAAGTAAAGTGTCAACACCTCCAGAACAAAATGCTGTGCCTTTTGCCTCTGTATGATTTTCCGCAGCACAGCGTGGTGAAATACAGAGGTGAAGCTAGTTGGATGCAAGAATGGGGCTGTAGATTGCTGCAAGCAGGACGATTGATAGCAATCACTGATCAACTGTTATCAATTAGAGGTCTACTTGAAGCTTTTAGTTTATAACAACACTGAATGTTGAACATTAAATCCCATGTCTTGGCTCTGCACCGGGAGATCATTAAGGATCTAGAATATAGTGCCCTACATACATCACAAAAAGCAGAACTGTTCTTGTTTTTCGCCACTGTAATGTCACACAAATAAATCTGCACACATTGTGGAGATATTTGTGGTGAGCTGACACCAACTGCTCTTTTTCTTCATACTGAAGAGCCATAAAAGTGTTTTTCTATTAGTTAACCTAATTAGGGCGGCCCTAACAGCTGACGCCACATGGAGACTCAATCTGTGGAGCAAACATACAGCTGACAGAATCAGGATTCTCATCACGTAATGCTGCAATATCTTTCTGGTTTTGTTGAACCCTAAGTGGTGATTATCAATTATTTCCCCAGTCTTTTAGTGTGAAAAATGAACCTAAGATCTACAGTTTGGTGTAGTTCTCAGTTTTTTTATCGAAGCACCCTGCAATTTGTACAAACCATCTATTTGTCTATATATTTAACTGTGCATGTGCAGTCTGAAAGCTCAGGAACTGATAATTATTAAATGTGAGGAAACAAAACATCCCAATTTTCTCCCCATTCCTGGTCTTTGCCCCTTCTTTGCTTTCAGTTTTGTTTATTTCCTCTTCTTCCACTCCCATCTTCACTATCTAAGATCATCAATCTTTATTTCCACTCTCCTCATTTTCTCCTCTATTTCATCTTTTCTGTCTGCCCATCTCTTCTCCTTTCCTCACCTCTCTTTTCCATCTCCTTCCTCGCTCCTCCATCGTCTTTCCACAACCTCTCCTCTTTTCATTCTCCCCTCTCTCTACCTCCTCCTCTCCTGACAGAGCTATGAATAACAATTAGAGGATATACAAGTCACGGAGAAACCGTTTAAAAGTTTGAAATCACTTCTCAGTAAAGTATGGGGCTGCTGGGGCTGGAGGGAGGGAGGATGGCGGTAATGGCTAAACCAGGTCCACTGTTGAGGATGCTGAGAGAGAAAAGGGGAGAAATGATAATTTCTCCTCCACACTGCTGACTGCCATTCCTCAGCGAGGATGAGATTATTTATCAGCCGTTCTCGTCTAGTGCCCAGAGAGTTCAAATTATCATGTGAGAGGTGCTCGAACAGCATCGAAACAGCATTGCATAGAAATTCCTCTGATTATTGTTGTCATGCTGCGACAGCTTTAATAACATCAAGCTTGTAACAAAAGGATGTGTTTGGCTTGTTGCTTATTAAAAAAAAAAAGGTGCCTTATGTGTGTGCTGCACGTGCGCGTGTGATGAGCAAGGAATCGATCAAATAAATCACGAAATAAACACTTTTAGCCATAATCAGCCGTGAAATATGTTTTTCTTTGGTTTTTGAACTGTTTTTTAAATGCAGTAATATGTGTAAATAAAGTTGTATGAAACTTGTTGTCAGGACACGTTTGAATTTTAAATGGTTGCTTTCAAAATCACTGCAGTATCATGTTTCAGAGCCTCAGGTGTTACTACTGCACATACTGTTGGTCTGGGACAGTAATTTCATGTTGATTTGGCTTTAATCTGACTTGAAAAGATCATCCACCACAACAAATCTTCTAATTCCTTCCCCTTCCTTTCACATTTGTTTTGTTGTCCAGGGTGTCTCTTTTTCCTCTCCTACTTCACGTTTGTTGCCAGTCATCATATCTGTAGATTTAGACGGAGAAAGTGATTAAATGAGGCGTCTGTCGCAGCGTCTCTGTCCTTGAAAGTCTCAGTCGTGCAGCTTATGTGAGGCTTCTGCTTCCATGCTTCGCATATGAATGCGTTCTCTCCCGCAATGCAAACCAAAGCTGATGTTTTAAAAGGAGTCAAAATGACATATTTTGGGCTGGAATACATGGTAAATAGAGGATATTTTTTAGAGCTCGTCTGCTTCCCTAATGTGGCTCATTGCTGCCAGAACCCCCTCCCACTTTCGCCACCTATTTTTGAATCCCCCTTCACAAACCAATTTCCAACACAGTCACCTCTGTCCCCTGCACTGCCTCACGGTGGCTAATTGAAATTGACACATTTAATTTTGCCCCACAGCCAGCTTCATTCCAGTGATGGATGGCAGTGGATGAATGTAATTGAACTTTGGAGAAAAGAGGAAGGAAGCACAGGATGAGACATCAATTAACATAACCTGACTGGCCACTTCATTCATCAGCAGGGACAGAGGGCTCAGAATAAACTAGAATAGAATAGAATAGAATAGAATAGAATAGAATAGAATAGAATAGAATAGAATGAATGCAGAATGGCTGAGTGAAAGTTCTATATCCCATTCCTCTCATTTGGGTGACCACGCCCCCTTTTTAGATGACAACAAACCCTGCAAAAATACTGCTGCCAGGTTGTGCCAAGAACGCTATTGCATAGTATCATTTGTGTTAATCAAATTATTGTTTTGTGTTGTGCTGTACTTCCTCAAGGAAAGAAGGACCTTAAAAGGCGATCTGGAGAGAGGTCGTCCAGGTAGTTGACCTCAACTGTTGCATAAATGACTGTGGTCACCCTCTCACTACAGATAAGTCAAAAAAACGATGTTTTCTGATGTTAAATGTCATAGCAGTCGGACAATGTCGGGATTTGACACCTCTGGCCATGTTGTGGCATTGTTCATTCACTTTGACATTATACAAGTGTTAACCTGACAGGTCTTAGGATCTGGGCACCCGAAAGCTGCAAAGCAACACTGTAGTTAGGGCCCGAGGACTGACAGTGCAAAGGCCCTATTGTATCTGTAGGAATTTATTTATTTTTTCCTCGTTTTTATTTTTCCGACGAAAGGAGGGCCTTTTTGCCCCCCTAAACGCGCCCCAAAAGTCACCAAATTTTGCACGCAAGCCAGGACTGGTGAAAAATTTGATATTTAATGGTTTGCATTAATGGGCGTGGCAAAATGGCTCAACAGCACCCCCTAGAAAACTTTATGCCTCAAGCCCCACAATACAGTTTGATGTACATGCACGAAAATCTGTACACACCTGTATTATGTCACAACTTAAAGAAAAGTCTCTTGGCGCCATGGCCGAAACCGAACAAGAAGTCGGCCATTTTGAATTAATAGTGTAATTTTGGCGCAATTTATGCCATTCCTTCGGCCACTTCTTCGCCCGAACCGTAACGTGCATTCAGGTGTGTTATACATCAAAATGTGCGTCTCGATCCTGCAACGATGCGCATTACTTTTCTCAGTGAAAAGCGTTACTGTGGCGACGATAGAAAAGCGTCATCGGACTCGGTTTTGAGTCCAATTCACCTTAATTGGCGCAAATTAGCCCCGCCCCTTCTTCTGATTGGTCGATATGTGATAGTTCCTATTTTCTGCCATAACTTTTGAATGGTTTTATATAGAGAGTGGTGGGTGGTGTCATCTGCTAAATATCCAGCCTGAAGAATCTACATGAAAGTCATATAAGCGCTTCCAATGCAGCACGCCTGAACGTGCACAAGGGTGCGAGGGCCCATTCATCACTGCTTGCAGCTTTAATTTGATTTAAAATCTTTAATTAGGAAACACTTCAAAGGTTCAAATTTTAAAGGGTCATTTTCAGAAAGACAAAGGGTAGGGAAAGTGTGCCGTTTCCCCAAGATGTGGTGTTTTCTTCTACAGGGATTTGGAAACAAGTACAGGAGATGAGCCATCAGAAAAGAAATATGGGGGGAAAGAAATTGGGCAAATATTAAATCAGTTTAGTGTGACAGCTTATCAACTGAAGCAAGATAGCTTTATTTAGGAAAAAAAATGGTTCTGATCCACATGAGATCCCAAAGACGGGATCACTGATTCCACTTGCTACCTCCACTGAGACACCCAACATGTTTTCTTATCTTGTTTGTGGTGTGAGTGCAGATACAGCTGAGCAGATATAAATATTTTACCATGCAGATGTGCTTCATAAATGAATGGGGTAAAAAGACCTAAAAACCTTCAAGGTGGCAAACTTCTTTGAAAAAACCATTGAGACAAAGACATGCTGGGCCAAATAAGGCTTCATTCGTGAACTATTCACCTACAGTATGTATCTATTATTATTTTTTTAAGTTTTGCACGGCTTGACTATGTAAACTTAAGTGCACATGAAGTAAGAAATTGTTGCAAAAATCACTAACAGATCAGTTCTCTTCATCATGATGTTGTAATGTAGAAGAGTTTCAAGTAGGATATGTTAACGAAATAAACTGTAAACAATAGATATAGCAACAATTGTGCATAACGTACACTGTTAACAAATGTCATTGTCATGTATGACGACCTCAAGTAAACAAGCTGAACAGGCACACTGGACGTGAAGTGCAGTGATTGACACGTTTCTATTTACATGAAGGCAGGAAAGTGATAAATCGTAATACAACAATGACGTATCGACTAGGGCTGGGCGATATATCGAGATTTTAATATATATCGATATATTTTCAAACGCGATATGGTAGGAGACAATATTGTTTATATCGAGAAAAAAAAAGATTTTTTTTATTTATTTTTTTTTATTTTGATATAGCTTATTTTGTGACAAATTGACTTGAATGTTTTATTTGAGATTTGCACAAATGTTTTGTTATTTGCACAACTGTCAACCTCAGTGGAAAAGTCTGCCTGTTACTGTCTACATTGTATTAATTACACAGTGTATTTTAATGTAATTGTTATGCAGGAAAGGGATATTTGTTTTATTTTATTCAAAAAGCATTTTTATTCTATATATGCAGGCAGTTTATTTTTATTTCATTTGTTTTATACATTTTGATATTGTGCAGACCTGTTAATAAAGGAACCTGTGTGACATTTGGCACGAGGCTTTGTATTAAAACTGACTGTTTTTTTAAGTGTTTGCCTCAGAAAAAAATGAAGCTAACAGAGATGCTATGCTATAATGCTTTGGGGGAAACCCCAATTATGGCACAGAAAAAATATCGATATATATCGAGATATGACTTTTGGTCCATATCGCCCAGCCCTAGTATCGACCAACATCCCAGGAGAGCGAGAGTGATGTCACAATCCCAAACCCTATAGGGGACATTTAGGATATCTCTGACATTAAACTCTATCATGTCTCAGCAACGCAGGATTTATTTTCCCATCACTCTGTTTTCAAGAAGCAGTGACTGCCAATCAGTCCAAACTGCGAAACACAACTTATTCAGATACATAACCTGAGTACGTGTTGGGGGTTGTTTTTTTCTTCGTTTGTTTGTTACAGTAAAGTCCAAGCAAATGTGCACTCATCTAACCCAACCATGGGTGAAAAACTTTCAAGCACGCTGCCAATCTTTGAAGGCACACAGAGCCTTACATGAATAGCTCTCTTTTTTTAAATCTCAGTTATTGTGGAATATTGTGTGTGAACAAGTCTGATTTGCACTCACAGTTTTTTTCCACAGAGAGACATAACCACTCTCAACTTTTGCATTTAAAACCACTATTTGCATCAAAACTAAATGTAAATGAGAATGAATGCAACTGCAAAGACGAGGGATAAAATGCACTTAATGCAATGAAATGCAGTGAAAAAGAAAAAAATCAGTTTTAGCTGACGGCCTCATTTTTGGGAATTATGGACAAGAACCAAACTGCTTGATAAAAATCTAACAGAATCGATTAACTCCCTGAATACGGATCCAAATAACCTGCAAAGGTAAGATTTTAATGGTTGTGTAAACAAGAGGTGAGAAAGGGGAATAGCAGCTTGTTTTATCTGCAGTAGCATTCATGCATTCTGTTTTTAAAGCCACATTAAAAAAGGTCTTTCATCACCCCCAAAGCAGCCATCCTGGCACAATGCCGTTACACAAGTCTGCTTATATTAACATCACCCACAATTCAATAAGGGGATTTATAAAAGCAAATGATGGGAAATCCTAATGTTCTAGTAAAATTGTCTCTTCTGTTTTTGTTTATCCAAATTGGGTTAATTCTTTTCATTTGTTTGAAACGCTCCGTGCAGTATGTATGCATACATGGATATGAAAAATGCTTGAGGTGTGCACAACCTCACGGCATACTCTTCCTTTATAGATATTAGCTTGTGCGTTGGAAAAAGTCATCCACGTGGCTTTAATGTGAAAATTTCATGAATGTATTTAGGCTTCTGCTTTCAAAGACGCTATTAGAACAATATTTAAAAGTAAACTTTGATTGAAGGTTATTTACAAATCTTCGGGGCAAAACAACAGTCCCACAGTTCAGTTTTTTTCTGTCCTTCTTTCCCTTCGTTGAATCACATTTTTCTCTGCTCATCCTCATGACTTTTTATCATCACTCCGTTCTCTCCTTTTCCTCTTCCGCTTGCTTCATCTCTCCTCTCTCTAATTAGATCAAGACATATAGTGGCGGTGTGACAGAGTTCTCCACAGAGCAGAGGGCTAATATGAATAATTGAGAGGCTATTCTCTCCTGCTATTACACCCTGAATGGAGGATAATGCTGCAACCAACATCATTTGTCATCATTTTAGTTAGCTGCTAGTGAATTAGCAGGCATGATTTTTGCTTTATCCAAATTACCATCCTCAGCATTGGTACTCCTCGCATTTTCAATTCAATTCAGTTTTATTTATATAGCGTTGTCTTGAGGCGCTTTCCAGAGATCCAGAACCTTGCAGGTACTATTTTTTTAGCTCTGTTTTTTTAATGATATCTAAAGATTATCCTACCTTCTGCCATTACTCCAAAATGAGTTCAATTTAATTTGAGATACATTTTCAGTCAAATCCAGTAGAAAAACTCCATAGATGTGGTGAAGTAGTTTCCTGCAAACAGCTGCTGTTTCTTCAGGGAGAGTTGTTGTTAATATCTGTCTGCATGGGCGTCTTTAAATTGTTTGACTGTCAGGTTTTAATAGCCGGACAACATTGCAAACTAATACAATCATGGATCTACGGACTGAAGCCAGTGAGCTCTGAGTACGTACACCTGCCAAGTTTGTGGTATACTGACACAACATAACTAAAAGGTTCATTAACATCTGTATTACAACTGCCCCTGAAAAGCAGCAGGACACATTTTAATAGCCGCTCAGAAGAGCATCGTCTCTCAGATCAGTGGCCTCAATAAGACTCAATAAAACAACACCTCAGCGTATTAAGATGTACCTCTCGTTATGGATAAAATCAAGAAAAATACTTATCTGCCAATCATAGGATTATAGAAATCAAACGTGAATACTTGAAAAATAGAAAACCACCCCCGATCAAATTGTTTTCATAAAAAAAAAAAACAAGAAAGTGAGACAGCATGCTACCATAGGAGCTGAAAAGCATTCGTACAGGATATTTGCCGTATCGTAGTTATGATTTAAGACTTATTGTTGTGGATTTTGCAGTAGTTCTTAAAGACACATGGTGCAGGCTATGAGGCAGGTTTATAAACTGGGTACATTAGGTTTGTTAGGTAACAAATTATAGTCTCCTGATTCACATTTTAGGAAAGAGGTTCAACAAACTCAGACTTAAAATGGGAAGTCCAACGTGGAAAACTTGTTTTCATATCAGGCAATTTGAATTAGTTCAGTCACCTCTGTAGAGGTTCACTTTACATGCACCTCAGCTTAAAAAAAGAGCCATCATCAACGAATCCCTGTTGTCATGATTTGCCATGGCGATGGTATGAAGATGAAGAGTTACACCTATCCTTCACAATAAAATGAGACATTTCTTAAACTAATGGGGCATGTACAGTATAAGAGTATTGTTCCATAAGAATACTCAGTTTCAGGACTGATGAAAAGACCACTTCAATTCGGTACTAATCCTATAAAGACATGTCCAAATATCTAAACAATAAAGAAATCTATAGTTAAAGGGGACCTATTATGAAAAACAGGTTTTCTCTTGCTTTAACATAATAAAGTGGTCTCCCCTCAGCCTGCCAACTCAGAGAAGGAGGAAAGCAACCAAATTCTGCAGTGTCTGTACAGCCGCCCGGATGAGCCGTCCAGTGTGATGTGGATCTACGAGCCGTTCAGATTCTTTCATTTACATAGGTTGGCCTCCGATGCGTGAAACCACGCCCACAACTAACTCCCCCAGCCGGAGCTTCCGCCATTTTTTTGTAGCGATGTATCGAGTCATTCAGGCAGCCAATCAGCACAGAGCCTCATTATCATAGCCCCGCCCACTCAGAATCCTGCATAGATAATGAGGTTAGAGACTGGGATGTTGCAGACATGGCTCAGAGGCTGAATTTCCTGAGTCGAATTTACTTAGCAAAAAAAATCAAAAGCTTGTTTTTAAGACATTCAAGGCCTGTTTAAAATAAGTATTAGATGCCATAATAGGTCCCCTTTAATTAACATTTTGCATCTATGCATATATTATCTTTATCAGAATCAACAAATCAATAGCACCCTGCTTAGTGTTATCAAAGAGTAGTTTAGAATTTCATGCCATACCCCAAACATAAAACTTTGAAATGGTATTAATGTAATTACATTTAAATATTCATATGTTTTTATATGTGTATGGGTTGCTGTGAGGCCTGTTGTTCCAACAGGAGGTGCTGCAGCACCCCCAGGACCACCACTACTCATGGCTGTGGCTGCAGCAGTAACTAAATGCTAAATGTGTGAGCGTGTTTAAAACTTCATCACTTGTATATAATGCAAGAGAGAAAATGTGGTATTGAACCTAAAAATGATTTTCTTGTAAATGCAATCCGGGGGGTTGAAAAAGCCTCGGGGCAATCGAAAAACTAAATACAAGAACATAGCTCACCTGGGTAACTTATATGATATATGAGAGATGGAGAGAGAGAAAGAGAGAGAGAATACTATATGTTCAATGTTCATTTTCAGGGTAACATTGAAACTCAGTGTGCATCTCAGCTTATTTACACCAGACAGAGAGAAGGGCAACACGAGGTTAAAGAAAAAAAAATGCATATTAAAAATGCTAGAAGATATTAATGGCCTTTTTGCGGCATTGGGAGGTGTATATCTGATCCTGCTCCCGCTGCCCTGATGACCCTGGGGAGGATGAGCAGCCGCCGCACCACACGCACAAATATCATTTGTGTCTCATAATAAGACAGATATGATTACCACTTGCTTTAATAATAATGCACTTACACTATTAAGCAAAGTCAATTCAATGCCCTTTCAAAGTACAGCGGCAGCTACTTCCAGTATTAACGCTGTTTTCACACACGTGGTTCTGCCTGTTGTGAAATAGGTGTGAAGATGTTGGCACCTGACCTCTGCAGAGACAACATAAAACCAGAAGAGGTCTGTTAAACAGATCAGGACTGCAGGCACCACCTCTCCCACTCGGAGGCCAGTGACTGGGGAACTCTGGGTCCAAGCTCTTTTTGACCAGTCAAACCCCATGAATGTCACACCGCAGTGAGGTCAAGCTGGGGTTTGGTCCTGTCCCCATGTTGGGTCTTGTCGTTTCCTGTTTTATTTTGAAGGTCTTAACTCTCCTCTTGCTGCAGGTCACTAGCCCTTCCTCATGTGTCCTGGTCTGATTATCTCCACCTGTTCCTCGCTGCCCTGGGTTTAATAGTCTGGGTCTGACTCTGTCCTGTGTCAGGTTATGTTCTCTTTGGCCGTTGTTGCTTCGACCACAGGATTCTTGCTGTTCCCCAAGTGAGAGTTCTGGTTTGTTAAATGTTTCAAAAGGTAGTTTAGGTTTGTTTGGCCAGTGATTTGTGGTTAGTAATAACCTTTTTTTAGGCTCATTGTATTCCTCCTTTCACTGGAGCGAGTTTCTGTTTTGTTACATTTCATAGCCACACTTCTTCCCTTTTTTTCCCTCTTATCTTGGAGTGTCTTTCTATTGTGGTTGTTTTTGTTACTCCTATCCCTGCATCTGCGTCCTGAGTCCGAGCCTGGTTGTGACATGGAAGAGGGCTAGACCTGTTATAGAAAATATTCATAATTCTTTTTGATTTATTTTCCTACAGATCCTAAAGATTCTGTTGTTATTGCCTTGTGGAGTGTCATTTAATAGTACACCTGATGAGGTGTACAACCCCACATGACCAGTTTATCTGCTCACTCCTCACGTTCTGCTGTGGAGTTTAGTCTGAACTCGTAGTGATGTATGAATTAACACCAGTATGAGTCTAATAGAGCACAGCTGAACATCAAGCGTGTCCATCAAGGCCTAAAACAGTGTTTCAGCTTTATGACGGGACACAGATCAAGTTGAGAATCTCGCCAGGTTAATTTCATGAAGTTCATTACCATAGCAACTGATTGTGAATGTGAGTTGCCTCTGTTTCTGAAACAATCTTGAGTTTTTCCTCTTGCTCAAGTTTCAGCTTCCACATATTGAGGAAGGTGTATTAAAGCTTAACACGTATCCAGGTAAGCTGCTTTAGAAATTAAAGTGGCAATTGATTTTAATTTGTGAAAATCACTATAAAATATCATTATGAAATGACCAATTAAAATCAGTTTGTTGCCATGCCAACCGGCATTAAAACTTTTCACAGCTAACGTGTTCTGTTCATTTATTTTTTTTTGTCTTGTTTTAAATGTGTCACAATAATTAACTGTATTGGTGTGACGTGGGGGAGAACAGAGGTGAAAATATGGACCTCGGACACACAATGATAGATTTATATTGACATGCTTTCATTATTTTGAATAATGTAACTACATCACAACCATCGCTACCACGAGATTCTGTATTCTTGAACGTCTCCTGCCAAATCCTCTTCAGATGCTGAAAAATTCTCTGAGACGGACAGTTTCCTTTCATCGTCTGGGATTGGTTCGTGTTTGCTACGTCCAACACTGTGCAAACCGCCATCTGCTGTAAGGTTTGTCTATAGCTGCCTTCGTGTTTGTTGTGCTAACCGCTCCCAGCATGCAAAGTTTGTCTTCACTCTCTGGCAACTGAAGGCAGCAGTACGGCTAATTTATTTCAACATCTTAAGTGAGTAGGAGAAGTTTCAACTTGTGAACTTCCCAAGACACCGGCACCCTTAAAGAAGGCAGGCAATGCTAGAAGCATTATTCAAAGATCTTTTATACCCTCTAGTATAACTCTGCTAAATAAATTATAGATGTATTATTAATTTCATAATGCACTAGGTTTGGTTTGAAGCACTTTAAGATCATTGTGTTAAGTTATGTTATTGTATAGTGTTGTACTATAGGCTACTGCACTTAATCGTTCTATATCGAATTGTCTTGTATATTGTTCTGTTTTTTGGGGTTTTTGACCATGTATTCTGACTGCCACAGATGCAAAAAGAATTTCTGAAAGGACAATAAATTGAAACTAACTAACTAACTATTTTCTTCTGGAAACATGTGGAGAGGAAGTGGACAGAGATTTCAACTGCAGCGGTCTTTTACACATCTCTAAAATATCAGTTGAAAAGTGACTTCATTCACATGCTGATTATATAATACATTAAGTCTAAAAGCTAAAATTGCACTTTAATTATTCCAGTATTTAAATGCATATTTTACCATTTTGAAAGTTTGAAAGTTTCCTTCATCTGTTTTTTTTTTATTATTTTTTAAGAAAATAAATTGATTAACGTTATATCCTGAAGCCCCTGGTACAGGAGGCGAATGTCGTATAAGAACGTAAACCTTAAATTAGTCAGGTCTAGTGTTAAATAGAAAAATACAAGATTTTAAAAGAAGACCCATTGTTGTAGTAGGTATTTCACGACTCCAGCTAAACTCCTGCTTATTGCTAAAGGTCATACAAGATATTTTTTAGTTGTTTTGGAATGTTTTCTTACTGAATTTGATCCTGGATGTTTGCCCTTCATGTTAATTATATATGTGTATCTCTCTCTCATATATATATATATATATATATATATATATATATATATATATATAAATCTTTTTTGTAATTTTAGTGGCTTGAATTTTAGTGAAAAGACAAATAGGTAAAAAAAAAATTAAAATCCAGAATTAGGGAATATTAGAATATTTTCAAGTCGAGTCAAGAATAACTTGGTATTTTGGGAAACTTTCAGATCTTGGTTTCGCCGACTTAAAAGAGCTTATTTCCTACTCAAGCAAAAAACAAAACAGGATGCAACAGTTTTACACTTGTCTGGGATGTAGTTGAGCACCTATACCTGCAGAAATTTACAAACCTACTGGGAGCCTGCAAAAGTAGGGCAACCAGCGCTAGTTGTACCTAACTGACAACGGAATGGGAAAAAAAGACGTACGATCTGAAAAGATTATTTCTGTCGTGCCACAGGAGAACTGCCGTATGAAAACAATTAGTCTCATTTCTGCAGGTTTGATTAACACTGTATCTGATGTTTAAGCCCCGAGGCCTGGAGCCACAGGAGACGGGACTAATTAAAACATATATCCTCAGTCTTTCAATGCTGGCTAATTAAAACATATAGTACCTTCAATCATCAGAAATAGCAAATTTAATCATATAATACTTGGTGTGTTGGATGCAACCTGATTAGTTCACATTACCTTCAGTTATAATTACTGGCTAATTAAAACATATACCTTTGTCCTCCATATTTTGCCTTGCACCTTAATTTTTTTTTTTCTGTTTCAGGAAAAAGAAATGAATCTTCATTAAAATAAAGGCTAGACTAGATAACTTACTTAAACTTTGACATTTTCAATTAGCACTTTTATCAATTGTATCCACGTTCCTGTCAGCTGGTGTTCATCCTGTCACAAACTGAGCAGAGAATGTTTAGGTGGTTAGCCATCACGTGTATCCACCAAATTAGCTGAATAAATTATGATCGTTGCAGGAACGTGGCGATATGATGTCTTCCTGCCTGCGCTTCAAGCACAGCAGGCAGACAGGAGATTTAAGAGTTTTTCCTTTTAGATTACTAAAATCAGCGCAAGAAAAAAAGTCTAAAGGTCACTAAATCTACTCGACAATTACTCCTCTCATGCATGACAATGTATTAAATTGGTGTGCATGGATTAATAAGGAAGGGGTAATTTTGACTTGGGTATTACAGAAGGGGGAAGGCTGAATCTAAGCAGCAGATGCAGCTCTGCAGCACAGATTAAACTATTCTGCAAGTTTAAAAAATGAACTTAATAGGTTGATACTGTATTTGGCACCCCATGAATTATCAGGTTGTGTAATTCATATTTTTAAAACATACAAAGTCTGCTTGTGTTCTTGTTTAAAAGTGTTTAATTAGGCCTCCAAACCCCAGATCTCCCATGTTTGAGATATATTTTATGGATAGTGTTGCTAAGATTTAGTTCCCATCCACTGCAAAACTACGTAGTTTGTTGTTTCCTATCATTGACAAGCTCTTTTGTCCTAAATATTCATTGTTATAACTTAGTTATTAACAAACTGTCTTACCTGGGATGCACCACAAATATAGACTCATAATTAAAATGTGTTCCAGGATGATACTGTACTCATGGTGGTAATGTCCGTCATACTGAGTCTTTCATCTTGAGGTTTTATACTGAGCTCTCTTCTGTTGAAACATTGATTTCTGGGACATTTTCTCCACTAGTTTGGATACGGAGCTGCTAAAGGCGTTCCTGCAGATAATTATTTTCAACATCTGTTACGATGAGTAACCATGTAGGAGGAACCGAACTTTCAAACGCTTAAGTGATGCCAAGAATACCAACCCCAAATCCCGACAGACTGAAAAGAAAATGTTAAAGGGTAAAACACACAACAAGGAAAAGTAATAAGTCACCCAAATCATGGAAATCCTGAAGTTTTAAATGAAGACAACTTAACTTTCATCCACCATCCAAAGGGCCCCATCAGCTCAAACTGACTGGTGTGGAGTTCTGACCTCATACGTTGTTGGATTCATCTTGTGTTGGTACACTGTAAGTTCTTGATCTGGTTCTGATCACATGAATCAAGGTGTGAATGGCAGTGGAGCCACCTGAGTAGGAGATCAACGTTCAGACTTCTCTGAAAAAGGTGGATATGATGTAGCAAATGGGTGCATGCATGGATTAATAGATGGATTGATCTAACGGAAGATAAACCCATCTAATTCTCTAACTGTCCAAGTCGACTTTACAGCACGTTTACTTCATAAAGCCCAGGTGTATGACTGCATCAATCTTTGAGACACTAGAAGTATTCAGCACAATCTTTCATATAATGTAAAGCAAGCTAGTTCCAGCCATAATTTATGAATTCTGTTTATTTAAGGAAATTCCTATTCACTGTATTGATATTAAATTGCACAGCATATGTGATTTTCTTGACTCTTCCATTTAGCTGGAGGGCATGTAGTTCTGCACTCCTCATTCATCAATTAATTAAAGGTTGTAAATTGGAGCCATTCATGCCAATATCAACACGATCCTCATGAAAAAATGAGCAGCAGTGCTCACGCTGAGCTTCTGATGCCCTTCACAGCCATAAGACGCTGATTTGAGGATTATTATCATTTTGAGGATTATCTCAGAGTTTATGCAACACTAAAACGCTGCTTAACCGAAACCTTTGAGGTCAGTATGAGCCCGGGAGTGCAAAAAGAGACAAGAGCAGTTTAGACAGCTTAGATGTAAAGATAAATGAATTAAGTAGGAGGAGCAACATAATAATGAATGGCCAGGTTTTCACATCAATTTTCCTTGATAGCACAGGTGTATTTCTAGATGACAAGGCCAGGTTTCCAGGATTGCTCCTACTGCTCAAAAAATAATAATTTAAAAAGTAATTCAGAAGCAAGAAAAGCATGTTTTAAACATTTGACCACCGCAGTCCAGCGATTTAATGCAGCAGTTCAACTATCTCACTGTCGCTACGAGATTCAGGAGAAAATTGATTTAAGAGGAGAAAAACAAATGTATAAATGTACCAACAATTCCCCCGGCCGATGCCTGCTGTAATGAAAACTAAAGCTGGTCCAACAATATATTTGTGTGTGACAAATTCCTTCACTTGATGGAGGTAAAAATGCACCGTTTTCCTAATGTTCTTGATTTTAGCTCAGAGCAGGGAGACTCGACGAACTCTCTGGTGACTTTTCTCATGAACAAAGCATTTATGTCCAAAGGACGACTGCTCCCTGGGAGGCTCCCTCTCCCTCCCGCTCTGCTGGCACAGCGTTGCCCCGCTCGTTTGCTGTGTTTGTTCTCATCAACAGTGTTGCATATCAAATTCAGTCGCCTCCATCTGAAGGTTCACAACAAACGGCAGGTGATTAGCATGGCTGCTCCGGAGCCTGAAGATCTAGCTGTACTTTTGGCACGCTCCAAAAGACAGTGATGATGACAGAATTACAAATACTGCACGGCTACAGTATTCGCAGCCAGAAAAAATACATGTTTTAAAAACACGTAGGATGAGATTTTAAAAAGAATGAAGAAATGAAGAGACAATTTCAAACAAATGACCACTCATTGTTTACATGTAGATTTGTTTCAGTGAACAGAAAGAGCATGACAGAAATCCCCTGCATGGATGATCTTAAGCCGGTTCTTATCCAGTCTCTCTCTTTTTTTCTTTAAAGAACTTGATTGTGAGAACACTTGATTAGAATAACAATGGATTAAAACCTGGTGAGGTATCTTTCACTTCACTCTTTCACTTTAATGACAGGAGGGTAGACGTGCAGCAGCAATTTGTGGAATTTACACTCCAGCGCTGACATTCAAAAGCTCCGAAATAAACAAATCTTGAGCGCTATCATGAGGCCGACAGAGTGAGCACGAGGGTTCACATTAACAAGAGTTCATAATTTAATGCTGGTTGGGATTGAATCATTAAATCAAATTCTCATTTGGTATTCCAGATATATGTTGCACACTTCAATGTCTTTTCCGCAGATACCTGAGGGAGCCAGACTCATTAAAGCAGGACTATTGTTGTCAAGAAAGAAAGAGGTCTGCGCCTTAATTTGTTATGGGTCCCGAGCCATATGAATTCACCTCCAGAGGAGTCAATCTCTCTCTGAAGCGTAGATTCCCAATAGCAGCTCAACTCTTGTTACCTTACAAAGTGAATTTTGTCTTTTAAAGCCCAGACTTTAGCCTTTAAATTGGGTTGAATGAGAATAACCAATGTGTCATTTTGCACAAGAGGATCCATGCTGCCATTGAAAAACATACACATTTTATGTTACAAGTCAGGGTTTCACCACACACTGTACTTCTCTTTTTCTTTTTTTTTTTATTTCACAGGCCACAGCAGGGTCAATTCAGAAGCAGTGCCTTAATAATATAGACAGCCTGGGGCACTGCACGGAAAAAAAAAATATCCCACTGGGCCCCTCCAGTCCAGACCAAGCAAACCCTGCACAATTGCTATTACCACAGCTCGGTCACCAGCATGAAACATTATGAACTTAAAATAAGAAATACCTTTTGTGTTGCGTTCCTCAGCCCTGGGTCATCTGAAAAATACTCCACTGGACTGCCCTCAACTTCTTTTCTTTCCTTTGTCCTTTATTTCTCTTTCACAGTGTTTTAACATCTGCTGCTCGGTCCACCACCATAATCTTCCTCTCTCTTCATGAGCATCCATGAGCTCACTGACCTGCTTTAGCACAGTATGTAGTTAAACACAGACACCTTCACCTTTTTTCTTGATTTTAGTTGAAACTGCTTAAAAAAGAATTGCTTTGAAATAACTAACCGAGAAAGATCATAAGATGGTGCCGAGAGGCCCATCTGGTTGAAAATAATGATGGATATCATAAGTAAAATGTAATGCTACAAACTCTCCTGGCCTCTATGTCTTAAGTTATTTGGATGGATGGATGGATGGATGGATGGATGGATGGATGGATGGATGGATGGATGGATGGATGGATGGATGGATGGATGGATGGATGGATGGATGGATGGATGGATGGATGGATGGATGGATGGATGGATGGATGGATGGATGGATGGATCCAATAATGTCAGTTCACACACAAGTGTTTTGTTTTCGATAAAGACAGACTCCTCACTGACAATATTCCTCATTAGCTATAGTATAGTACAACTGCCTGTTTTAGCCTCAGTTGTTAACGTTATCGTATCGTTAGCGCTATATAAGTGTAAGCCATTCACCATTTGTTGATTTTCAATGTTCTTTTAAAAAATAAATAAATCATTTCATCTTGCTTCTCTTCTTTGAAAAGAAAATAAAGGAAAGATAAGGAAGGGAAACATGAATACCAGATTTTAGTTTTTTGGGGAGACATGCGGTGCTACAGCGATCATTTGGCTCTGCAAGGATGTCTTTGCGGAGAGTATGAGATGGACTAAAGTATTTTGGACAAAACTACATGGATGTGAGGAGCCCATTTAACCCACTACATGAATTATTCTTATTTATTCAGAAAATTGATGTAGAGGTCCCGTCGAGCTCCAACCCTCTCTTTGAGGCCTGAGTAGGCCGATTTCATGCCTGACTACGTCATCCTGGTGACTGCAGATGGTCAAACACAACTACAACGTTGTCCTGTCACTCAGTACATTTACATGCAGCAGTTCAATCGGGTTATTGATCGTATAAGACATCGTTCGTAATTTTAAACTGCATGTAAACACCTGAACCCGATCTAGTTCGGACCTATGTCGGACATTTAGTAATCGGGTTGGAGCACCTAGATAACCCATTCGCAATCGGGTTGTTAACGCCATGTATACGGGGACATCGGATATTGCAGTCTGCGCATGCTGGAGAATTTACTCTGGGGGGGGTTCACTCTGGCCAGTTATCTGATCTCTGAACAGCATGTATACTCAGACAAGTGATCCGATCTTCTGCATGTCATTATCTGATACAATCAGAAATCCGATGTCTTTGCTGCATGTAAACGTACTGACTGAATCTGTCATTTATGTGCTTTTCCTGAACATATCACAGAGAAAATCTGATTAAGTAAGATTTCACAACATACGTGTATCACTTTTAATCCTCCACAGGTCCAGACCACTGCAGTCACATTAAGAGATAAACGCACAGTACCAGCGGTTCATTTGACCTGCGATTAGCTGTTCAGATGTATCTGACAAATTGGCTTATTAAATAAAAAAAATGTCAATGCTGTGCCAAAAATAATTTCACCTCTAATAATTAGGTTCAGCACCAAGTTGCTCTTTTTTCCCTCTCAGAGTTAAGAGTCAAATGAACATGAGAAAACAGATTAAAAGTGTCTGAACCACAGTTTAAGCATTTGCTCTTTGTCTGATTAAACATCCATATCTTTTGAAACTGACGTTTAATCGAAGTGAAAGTGAAAAGTGCTTTGACAATCCAAAAGGGAAATCTATTATTTTGGGAGTTGTTTAATAACCCAAAAGAAAAAAGCTAAAATGAATAAAAACAAACAAATAGGCGGATAGATGTGCTTGGTCCTAAAGGAGTTTTGTCTCCAGACACACGGAGAGCGGCACTGACTTTTATTGCAGCTCATCAGACAAAGACTATGACAAAGGACTTTGTATTGTTTCATCAATATTTCGTGTCGAGGGTGTGCTGTGTTTTCCATTATATTTTAACAACGGATGAACATTCTTCTTCCCCAATCACCTCCAAGTGGCCCAGAAACGTCCACAAACAGAACAAGCCTTCGTTATCACTTAGTTTAGTTTATTAAGAGTCCCCGGCTCTGATTCTGCCAGATAAACAGATGACGGCAAAGAAAATCAGGCTCTACATCAGATATATAGAAGACGTGCTGCATTTTAAGTCAAACACTAAATGGGTTTAAGCTTAAAATAAAATAATAATAATGATAATGATAATGATAAAATAAAATCCATCTTTTTGTATACAGCCTCTGTGTTACCTTTCAAGTCCAAATCTGGGATCTGCACTCTTCCACACACCTCTTCATCCAATAAAGGAAAATAAAAAAAAACAGGTTTGGCTTAACCCGTCTCCTTAAATGCACAATCATCCAATTTGTCTTCATTCCATTAAATTCCCTGATTCGACTGTTCTCGATACACAGCCTCCCGTCCACCCCTGACACACCCAACAACGGCAAAGTCATCCAAGGAAACCAGGAGTTGACAGGACTCCTAGCTGTGGGGGAGATCCAAGGTGCAGGGATTCATCTAGTCAGTCCTATAAAGCTCATCAATATCAAATGTAAAACTCTCTTGGATGTTCCTCATATACCTCATGATGTTTGAAAAACCACAAGTTTACAATGCCTTCAGTAACATAACTCCTCGAGCAAATGGTAATATGGTAAGGATGCCACGATGACAGGTGAACGATGAGTAGATGCAACAACAAACAACCCATGGTTTGAATATCTGAAGAAAACGTTCAACAGACATTCACACAGTGATGCCAAAGCCTGTCACTTCAGCAGCGCAACGTTGCGATTGGTAAGAGCTAAATAATGGCAAGTAGAGAAAGATGTAATCATGCAAAGACATTCAAGAATTACTTTGTGATGTTTCTAACAATATAAAACTTGGGAAAGTAGATATGCATTAGTTGATGAATTCACAGGTTTTTTTGGAAAAGAACATTGAGTTCATTTTAAGTGATTAATAGGAACTATGAAAAAAATGTCCCTTTGTGTCTGCCTGCATCTTCCTTTCAGTGGATTAAAATGATCAAACTGTAGTAGTTCTAGGTATTAGGCAATATAACCATGGGCAGACAACACACTACTTTTACGCCTTTACTGCATTGATAGGATTTAAGATAAATATATATTCCAGCAAGGTCTTAATCGTTAGTCCAGTCACTACAATATACACACTATTTGATACAGTGACAACTGACACCGGAACTTAAGCTCAATAACTTAAACCAGGACTTTTTTGATCACAATTTAAGAACCAATACTCCCATCCATCAATCCATCCGTCCACGAATGTAGCCTCACAATTAAAATGTGATGACGCACTCGTGGTGGTCATTTCCACCGTACTGTGTCTTACATCTTGAGGTTTTAAACTGAGCTCTCTTCCGTTAAAACATTGACTTCTGGAACATTTTCTCCACTAGTTTTGATACTGAGCTGCTGAAAGCGTTCCTGCTGATAATTCAGGGATTTTTCAACATCTGTTACGATTTGTAACCATGTTTCCAATGAACATTGTGACATAAATACGATCGCGATGATCAACTTTTGCACATTATGAATTTTTATGTAGAAAATGTGTCAGTGTGTTGGAGGTGATGCCTCTGATGTGATCAAAGCTCTGCGCCTGTTGCAACAAAGCACTAACCAACTCACTAAGTTTTGTTGCAGTTCCACGACTGACCGGCTGCAAAAGCAAGTCAATCTGCATTGACTCCCATTTTAAAATGTCCAACTTTAGAGCAGAAATAAAAGATATCTATAGTCTGGTTCACTGCTGGGATTGATTTGTACCACACCAGGAGCTTATATCAAGCATTACATTTATTTCTATTATGACTGGCAGTCGGCTCAGCCAATCGCTGGCCGTTATCACTTCCTTATCTGTTATTGTCAAACTACCGCCCTTCGTGAAACAACTAACCGTTTGTACGAACCCAGCGTCAGGTAAACTGGACAGTCATTTTTGATTTGACCCTCAAGTCAATATATTAAAAAGCTCTGCAGATCCTCAAACCGGTCCTCAGAAACCAATGGCTCACCAAACGCTGCGTCCATCCTTATATACGTACAGTGTATGGTTGCACCTTGTCCAGGTATTGTCCTTTTTCTCTGAAATATAACCAAACTTTGGAGCGTTTCTGCCTCCATGCCATGTTGGAAACATTCTGAGCCGAAAAAGGAAGCGTGTACATGACGTTATTGTAATCGGCCTCAGATCTAGGGGAATCTGGGTCGGCACAAGCGATACACAGGCAAGGGTGCACTGCAGATCTGTGAATACTGGGAATAATGAGGAGCAGGACACCTTCGTTAGTGTTGCTTTGCTCACTCAGCAGTGATTTATTACTAACTAAATCCTTCTTTTATCACTTGCTTTCAATATCAAATTCACAATAATCACAAAATATCAAAATACTTTTCAACAGTCCAACAAACTAGTTCATAATAGCTTTAAAGATAAGTAATATATCTTTTATGTAATACTTACAAAAATACAATAAACCAAATCATGTCAAAAACTTTTCATAAGACAAAAATAAAGTTCAAAATAATAACACATTCTGTCTTCTTACTCCCAAATACTTAATACTGTTGTCAGAATAATCAGATTCCATCAACAAAAATAAGAAAATATTTCTTAAATCAAATACTTCTTTAACTCGAACATGTTCTCAGTCACACGCGCGCAGCACCACGTGCTCGCTGTGGCAACAGGTGAGAAACTACCTTATTGAGTTGTTTAGTCGTGACGTCACACCCTTTCAAAATAAGGCTTCCGGGTCCTGCTCCTTGTCATTCAAACATGCCACAGTGCTGTGTTCCCCGTTGTAACAACAGATCTGAGTCTTAAGACATTGATACCACTGTCATTCTTCCGCTCTCCTTGCGACGAGAAAGAGAAGAGGAAATGGCTGCAGTTGATAAGAAACTCTGAACCTAATCCTGAACTTCAACAAATTTAGTAAATTTAAACATTGTCATTGAAATGCTGTTAAAACACGTTCAGATTATGCACCATATTAATTATTATTTTAAACTAACTAACTCAACTAACTAACTCAACAATTAAACTTCTCGTTCAAAACTTACATTTCGTACGCTCTAAATGTTACTTACCACTTTGTTGACAATTCAAGTACATTTTAAACACCTTTATGGATATTTAAAGTAGTTTAAATTAAAATACCTGTGAATAATGGGGAACAGGACACCTTCGTTAGTGTTGTTTTGATCAGCCAGTAGCGAGTTATTAATAACTGCGCATGCGTGAGGACAATACTACGCTGTGGCGTTCCCTCGGCCATTTACAGTGGTGAAAGAGCGCCATCTACTGACTTGGCAGTCTAATAAGATGTTGAATAGAGTTGAAAAGTGTTAAATAGTTGGAGCAGTTCTGAATAATCTTTTAAAAACGGGGGCTGTGTGTTTTAGTGGAAAAGTGAAAAATGGAGGCCTTTTCTGAACCCTCTACTGTACATTATCACGCTAATGCATCAGACGTTGGCAGACCCGTTAACAGTTAGGAAGACGGGTTAACGATTCCACGGAATGGAACCACTGGGATTCCCATCCCTGCTCATGATGAAACACCGGTCCATGTGCCGAGCCTCCGCTCCAGACATCCCCAGCCCGACTTAGGCCCCGGCTCGAGCTAACCGGAGTCACTCAGTTAAAATGGCCCAGCGTCAGAGGGGAAGAGAAAAACATCCATGCCTCTATAAGTATGATTATTTGATTTTAATAATAGTTTGTTGTTTTGTCATCAGTTGCTTCTGCCGACGAGCAAGCTCGGAGTTTCCATGCCAGCCACCATGCTGATTTATTCTACACACACATTTGTCTTTCATTTTCTTTGCATATAATCATGCGCACATGCGCTCGTAGAAGATCCTCAAATGTGTAATAAATCATGGAGTGGTGATTACTACAGCGTTTTCTTTTCTCCCACTCGATTTCAACATCACACAGAGACATGTGAATGTCTTTTCTCTGTTCTCAAGCTTCAGTTTCTCATCCTATCTAATTGTTAACTTAATAAAATCCGGCAGTGTCGGGAAAAACCTGGAAACATCACACAGACAGACACATCTGGCCGGAACCTGTCCACAGGACCAAGCCAGATGTGAGTCTGTACGAGTCTGTCAGTAAAAATTATGAGATAGATACATTGCAGCATGTGTTAAATTGATGTCTTCCAAGGACACACATTTGCCACAGACCCACAAACAGAACAAATCATTTGAACATGTTCAAACTAAATTGGACACATCCGTTCATCCAACGTGTATGACCAGTGCTGATTCTAGTTTGGGTCCTCTGGACCTGCTGGAGACCCCCAAAATAGGCTGGTACAGACCAGGGTAATCTGGACAACAATGTCAGGAAAAAAATAATGAATTTAATTAAAAGGATTTACAAAATCTTGCAAGAAAGTGTAGGTGCAGTACTTTTCATTCAGAACCCTTTATCCTCCTTATAAAGGATTCAGAACCACACCAGTGCTGTAAGACACCATACACAACTTCTACTACTATAACGCAGCTCCGTTACAGCTGGTTGTCAGGAAGCCGCCAGCTCTTATGGATCAAGTATGACACGCCACACTTTGAAAGGGTTTGTACTTTTTTGTGCATTTTCAAAATCTCCCTGACATTTACTGCCGCTTCGCAGCGTCTCCTCCCCAACTTTTCATAGTTGAAATGGTTATGCATCACATTTTACGAAGAACAAGTGCATAGAAATCCATACTGGTACAACAGCAACAACAAAGGGAAACTTCCATTTCTGCACTTGCTTCTCCCCCTTCTCTTTTCTCTCACTTCTCCCTGATGATGTTCATTCTTGAAAAGCTGTTTTGCTCCATCTATGGTTTTAATTAGAAACAAACCAATTCCATCCTCTCACTCTGGATGGTTGGCTGAAACAAAAGGCATACACATTCTGTTTTTGTCGTCGTTCCTCTTCCTCCACAACCTTTTTTCTCTGTCTGCCCCCTCACCTTTCTTTTCTTAGCTTAGGTTTAAATACATGCAAATGGAATATTTCTGTCAGCAGCACCACTGAATTTCAGCTCTCGCCCACAGCCTGCATGTCAGACGCTCTGTTGTGGCTTTTCAAAGTTATTGCCAGCAGTAAAAAAACAAACAGCCCTGTTATTGCTGCGCTGCTCAGAAGATGGTCGAGGCTAGATGACTCAGTTATTGTTTTCCCTTTGACATACTCTAATGCTTACAGTTGACATTTTATTGTTATTTGGGAAGATGTAGAAGGAGGGGAGCTCATTTCGCGGGACCGAGACGAGGCAAACATGTTCGAAATGTGCGGATGAATCAACTTGTGAGGATTCGGAGACTAAATTACAAACACAAATGTGTCAAAAAGTAAAGTTAGAATAAGAAAATGACTCCTTCTAGCAGCCTCAGTATTAGCAGCAAGAGTTCTGGGAATGTGCCTTAGATTTACAAGTTTATTGTTGTAAGTGTACTGTCATCAAAGCATCAAATTGGGTTCTGGTGAACCTTGAATTTTTTTTCTTTGCCCTCAAGATCAACAGTTTCTTGCTGCAGTTTGTTTTCTTCAAATAGTCCCAGTGTTCTAATTTTTAAATGATATCCACACAAACAAAAGCAGAACCCTAAACTTATATTATTAAACAAAAACTTGCACATGGTGCAGTACTTCATGAATCATGATCCTAAGATACAAATCAATAGGTTTATACATGTTAAAGATTGCTCTCTCTCTCTCAATGTGTCTCTTTTCCATATCAATTATGGTACCAAGGCTTTGGGTATCAGCTGAGTATTGGGTGTTATTTATAATTTAAATAACAGTTTAAAAAAATAACATTGTATAGAAAATATCCTTTGAAACAAAACAGAAAGGAAAAAAAGAGCAGTTTAAGACCCAAAGTTCCGACCTGGAAAAGCTCCAGATGTTTTGTTATGATGGGAAACATTTACAACAACCAACATGTTTGAATGCCACAGTTTGCCAATGCCAATGTAGCAGATATTGGATGGTGAATGGATGTAAATACTCACGATGCCCATATACATGTTTTTAGCTGTATTTGCAAGCATTTTCCATACTGGTATCAGTATTGGCACATTTCTAATAGATATCCCGAGTCTAGAGTTTCAACAGTGAGGCAAATGCATGTTAACCTAACATCCAAGGTCTGGGACATCAAGGCAATATGACATCTATTTCATCCCATTTGTTCCAGTTTGAATCCATATGGTAGCTTTAACATGAAGGGATAGCCTGATATTCCTGTTCCACCTCGTTCGTATATCCATCAGGATGATTCGGTTTACCAGGCATCGAAGGCAGGCATTGCTGGAAACTCTTCTGAAACTCCTAAAAGGATGGAGCACAGTGGATATCATTAAAAAAGATTGATCTCTCAACACCTTAAATGCACCAACATTATGATGATATACACAACTGACAAAGAGCGACTTTATATCAACATTTCTGTCATAATATCAGCATGAAAATCCTCTGCTTGCTGACTAGTTTGAACTCTGCTGCCTCCTGCAAGCTGTCATCTGTTGGAGGCTTGCTGGGAGAGAAAGAGAGAGTGTCAGCTTTTATACACGTTGAGGCTGAATCAAATGCATGTTGTTCATAACACAGGGTGATGTCTGCTGATTCACAGCTGGAGTTTCCTCGGTTTCCTCAGGAAGGAAGGTAAAGTTAGCCAGACAGCTGCTAATAGAAATCTCTGCATCCTTTTTTCATCAATCTTTCATACTGAAGTCTGTAATTTGTACTCCTTAAATAGCAATAATGATTCTTGCCAACCTCGGCATCCTAAAGTGATATGATATTATGTTTCACCAACATTGGCTGAATGACTCCTGCCTGCTTGTGGTCTGCCCTGCATGGATATGTTACATTGTCATCTCCATGGGCATATTCTCAGTAAATTACTATAGTTTATGAATAGAAAAGTGAAAAGCGGGCATTCGTGAACAAATAGTTCATCACCTGTCCCACGTCATCATAATTGAGGATCGGAAGATGAAATGGAGACCCTAAAAGATTTGACCTGTGCAAATTTGAGGCGATCAATTAATATTCCACCCCCGAAAATAACAGCTGCAACAAGATGCTGCTCTAGAACTAAAATCACAGCACTGCATTAAATTTGGCTTTTAATTACACCAGATGAAATGGCAGGAGTTTTTTTTTTGTTTTTTGGGGTCTTTTTTAACGAATATTTTGTTTACTTTCATGCTAATCGTACTGAGACAACTCTAGAAAAACAGTTTTCCAAAGGTTCAATTTATTCAATCAGGTTAATCTTAGGACAACAGTGTTCTGGTTGCCTGTTGCCTGACAAGACTAAAGATTTGCAATGATATTTAACATGTTTGATTTTGTTGCAATGCCAATATACGGAAAAGATTGGCTCCACATCCCAACTACCAACTGGGATCCTACCAAATGGGCCTTTCCCAGAGGCATTACTGAGAAGACCACCCTGTTGACAACTAAATGGCAGCTTTTAGAGGGTTATTTAGGGTCAGGTTATCAGGTTGTCTATAAAAAATATGACTGTAGCGTTCTCAATGTGAAATAGTTTCATTATGACATTCCAGAAGCACAAAAGACTTCCTTTCATGTACAAGACTGTATATCAGTTTATTAGTTTAAAGGTCATTGGAAGGAATATTTGCTTACTTTGGGGAGTATCGTCCGGTTCTCACGGTCTCCCATCCCTATTTGCGAAAGACCAGCTAAAGTAACTGACTGTTTTTAATAACTAAAAATTGGAAAAGTTTGTTTCTGCTGCTTCAAATATGCACTGACCAAAAATATAAACATACATACTGCATATAAATTAAACAGATACTCTGAATGACATATGCCCAAAAATAGAAGAGTTTTGACTACGAATGACCACTCCCAGTGAATTTACTGAAGAGTTGAGTTTTTTCACACATGAACTGCATACCCTTCCACGTGTCCAATAAAACAACATTTTTGTCACAAGTCACAATGCCACAGATGTCACAAGTGATGAGCGTGCGTGCTGCTGGCACGCTCAGCGGAGGGAAGTCTGTCACAGCTGCGTCAGAACGACTGCATGTGTCTCACTCAGCCATCAGTCGCTCGAGGTGAGAGAGACTGGCAGCACTAGGAACCGCCCAACTCAACAACTTTGGGACATTCTGGACTGGAGGGTGAGATGACGTGATCCAGGTACAGAAAACGTACCCCAGCTCCGTGCGGCGCTCCAGGAGGCGTGGGACGATATTCCACAGGCCACAGTTGACAACCTGGTGACCATGTTCTAATGCTGCCAGTGGCAACATTGTGTTAATGTTACGGCCCTTTTGACACTTGATGTTTTGTTGCGTTCGTTCTGAAATGTTCGGTGTCGTAAAAACAAATGTTGAAGAAAAAGATTTGTTTGCATGTTTACATTTTTGGTCTTATCTGTATCTTAGGGTGCTTTCAGACCTGTGGCCCGTTTGTTTTGTTCCGATTCAGGGGCTAAATCGATACAGGTGTTTCGTTTTTCGTTTGTGGCGTTTGTGCTCACAAGGCAACCGTCTGTAGCGGTTCAAAGCTGTTAACAAATGCCATGCGTGAACCAACTGTTCTCTCATTGGTCAGAAATGAACGCGGAAGGAGTTTCCTCTTCCGTACCCGGGAAAAACGGCAAGCTCCTTTCACAGAGAGGGTGCAAAGCGCAGACCGCCGGCGAGAGGCTGCCTGCCACAGGGTTTGCACTGCGCCTGCCTGTCTGAATTTAAATTTTTTTAATTTCACCGTGCCGCGCTGTGACGACATCTCGGCACGTCCAATAGGAGAGAAGGGAGAAGAGAGAAAGTTGTGTACAATAGGAGAGAAGGTGGTGGAGGCTGCGCCGACTCTTCTCCTTGCGCCGCGGTCGCACATACACATGAATGGAGTTGTGTTGGTTGCTGTGTCGATTATGTTCTCACTACAAATAAAAAAAATGAACCGCTCCAGGTCTGGAATGGAAGCGAGCCGAGACCACCTCTCCTAGGAGATCTCGGCTTGCTTGTTTTGTGCCGCATCCGAGCGCGATTGCTGTGTTCAGGTATACCAAACGCACCGATCTTTAGGGGGAAACCCTCCCTGTTTCGGAACAACTGCTCCAAACGGGAAAGGTGTGAAAGCCCCCTTAAAATACAAAACTGCAACGCAGCCAGCGTGTTAAAAGAAGGAGCACCTCTGCATAACAACATGCAGACCTGCAAAACAGACCATGAAGCAGATTAATTTATAAAAAATCCATACATTTTCCTTTTACTAAATGTTATAAGAAAAATCTTTCCATTAGTAGAAACCGTACAAATGTATTTAACAAATAATGATAATTATTATTATTATTATTCGGACCTATGCGTTTAGCTTAGCTAACAAAGTAAACAATAAGAAGAGGGTAAGTGGGGTGTCTGGTTGTTTCCCTGTACTATATGCCTCACTATGTTTTTGTGCTTCTGGTTTAGACATGTTCTTCAATCATTATCAAGATGTTCAACAATATTTCATATTGCAGATTTTCCTGATATCGTGCAGCCTTCATTTGCACAGTGTATCTTAGTTAATCCTGCTAGGGATCATTCACGGTTGCATGTAGACGTCAGTCTGCTGACACCATGCAGAGCCAAGGATTTTGGCTGCACGTGTTCTTTTTCCTCAAACGTTATCCAGGACATGATGGCTATTGAAGTGTATTTTTATTAAAGGGACGGATCATTTTGCTCTTAACTTTCAAAAAGAATCCAGAGATAAAAATGTGAAATGATATTTTAGTTACTTACTGGGATTTGATGTGAATGGAAGTGATTCTGTTCCACCAACATGACCTCTAGCTCCTGGACAGAATCTAATCTAAATCCTATCGCTGCAGATTTCAGGAAACATTGAATCATTATTCACTTAACTGATGTATCATATAATTATATTTATCCTACATTTATCTGCAGCAACTCGCTATAGCCAAAAAAATGTCAGCTCACTGATTTTAACCTTACACTAAATTAACCTCGCCACACTACCATACATCTCTCTAGTCTCTTTTGATTTTGTACTTGTTTATGGTTTCAGGAAAGAAAAAAAAGTAATTAACTCTACTAATAACATCCAGGGAACCTGATCCCACGTTTGAGTAATTCTAAACATGATTAATGTTCAATGCGTTATAATAAATGTGATGAATGCCTTTTGCACTGCATTAAATCTCTCTAACAGTACAAGAACATACACAACTCACACACATTGCATGCATGCACAGACACATTCATGGACTTTCATGTATTTCCGCATGCGTGCTTTTCCTGCCTTTTAATTGTGATATTTTTTCTTACTATTCATTACTATTACACGGTTATTACACGGCCCATTCCAGTTTAAGGGCAAAGAGGACTGCTGTCCAGGATATCAGCACAATAGCACATGGTTGGTTGTTTGAGCTAATGTTCACATAGCAGCAGGTCAGCTTCAGCTGCAAGCAGACAGTCGACTAACATCCCCTCTGCTAGGGACGTCTGTCTGTTCATTTGATGAATTTCTAACTTTGTAAACCAGGTGAGGTTTTCTTCAGCCCCTGCCTAACAATGAGAACAATGCTGTGGAAATATCCATCCCTCCTTTTTCTATACCCGCTTAATCCTGTTCAGGGTCACGGGGGCTGTGGAAATAGTGGCTCTAAAAAACACACAGTCAGTCAGTGCAGTTACATGCACATCTAAATCAAGCTATTGGCAACAATCTAGCCAAGGATTAAACTGGAGTTTCCCGAGAAATCCAAGTATACATGCACAAGAGAATCGATTATTGAGTGAGGTGCGTTCGACTCCACGATGCTAGGTGGCGCCACACGCACTTTTGCGTTGGCGTTCTTCCGGTTCCTTCTTTGTTGTTCTACTTCTTCTTCTCTTACTGTGTTGATATTCTGGCTTTCGTGGTGTCTTCCCTTCAAGAAGGGGGAGTCCCGGGGCAGTCGCTAGCTCGGCTAAGCGTGGGTTGTGTATACATGCCGGAATAACTGGAATTAGGACGCATTATCTGGCACTAATAGCTCGATCTCAAGAGCTTCAGTTCGGTTCGACTACAGCCCGCCTAAGGTGTATACATGGCTTTTAAAAATGTGATATTTGTCAGTGGTTGACATTTACCCCAGTTTGTGTTTCTGTTCTGCCCCGCCTGTCTTCCATCTGCCCTGATTGTTCACACCTGTGTCTCGTTACCCCCTTGTGTATATCTGGTCTTGTCTTTCCCTTGCTCCTTGTGGTTCCGTACTGTTTTTTTTCCTCCATGTGTCCTGCCAAGTTTTTGCTCTAGTTTTTTGATCTCTGTTCCTGTATAAATTTTGATCCTGCCAAGCAGCGCTTTTGGTTTTTGGTTCTTGCCTTTTTGTAAATTAAACCCTTTTTTGTTGAACTCCTGCCTCTCGCTCTCCTGCATCTGGGTCCTCACCACACCAGTCCTGACAATATTGGTCGGATTAAGGCAACAATTTGACTTTCTGTTGGTGCATGTTAACGTACTGAGTGAGGTGCGAATATCCTGACATTCAATAGAGAAACTCTTTCTTTTCTCTTTGGTTTCAATTCACAGTCTTGGACTTTCATATATGGGTGATTCTGAGTACTGACTCGATGCCAGAGTAGTGCTCATCCTAGATCCTAGATCCTAGATCCTAGGCAGCATGCACATGTACACTGCAGAAATGTAAATACCAACAGATCCAGATACCGTTGTTTGTGGCAGAATTGACAAGTGTTTTTGTAATCAGAACAACCCTAATCCTGACTTTAGAGGTGACGTATTTCCCTCTTGAACCATAAGTTGTAAGATGTGACCTTTTGTTTTGGGCACACAGCTGAATTTGTTGTTGTATAATAACAAGAGCTGTCAGAGCTGCGTGCCTGCGAGCCCCTGATCTACTGTAATTCTCCCCTGATAATGCCCCATCCCGGTCCTGTGGCCTGTCTTTTCATTTGTTTGTGTCAGCTTTGTTTCTCCCCCTCTTCATCTCCCTTTCTGCTCATCTCTGCTTTCTTATGCAATTCGGGGCCTCATCTTAGTCTCAGAAATTAATCTGAGGTTTTCACAATGAGCTTAGATGGCATTACACATGCAAACAACAGTCTGATATTAAAAATCCAGCTTTGCCACAGAGGTGTTATGGAAAACAACACTGTATTTATTTTGAACAATTAAGTGTTAACTCGCATTTGAAAATACAGGATTTGAACAAGGAAAATTAATGTTTCATGGCTTATAGTGTACAGACAGATGACCTGGTGCTAGCAATCATCCAGTCAACAGCTATTCTAACTGGATGCTGTTAAATTTGGGTTCTGATTTCTTCAATAACAACAGCTGATCCTATATAGTTCATGTTCTTCAAGAATTAAAGCCGTACAGTCACAGAACACCATGTTTTCTACTATGATAATCTCACATAGGCAGCCGCCGGCCGCAGGACACCACTGTTCCATTTTCAAGCCACACTGCCTCTAAAAAAAGCATTTTTAGGGGTTCTTTTTGTTTCTCTCCGTTACCTGTACAGCCGAGCTCCTATAGCTCATCTTTTGATGCGCTTCAGAACATTCTTCATAGCAGCACTCTATCTTTGACAAAAGTCAAGACAAAAGACATTTAAACACATTTAAAACAACCTCAGATGGCCCACCCACTGTACAGGTTAAAGCAAATTAAAAATCCCCAAATCAACAACAAAATGAGCAAATTTATCTAATAAAACAAAAATAAAAGCATAAACACAGAGCAAATAACAGTTTATGCTCAAACTGGAACATTTTTAAAATTAAATATTCAAACATGTGGAGATAGAATTGCTGAAGGTGGGAAATACTTCATGGTATATGAGCAGCAATCCCATAATTATATAGAGAAAGTTAATTTTGAAGCTACTCAAAGTTATTAGCAGTAGCGATCAGCTTGACTCGTATTTCTGACTCTCAAAGTCACACAAAAAACCTTTTTAGGCCTAATGTAGCACTGCTGCTAATGTAGCACTGCTGCTAATGTAGCACTGCTGCTAATCCGCGCTGTCCTGTTTACTGTATTGAGCATGTGCGGTGCAACGTTCAGGGACCATATAATAATGGGAAATTACGAGTTAAAAAAAAGACTAATGCCATTAAGGAGTTTACCAAACCAATAATAGTGGCATTAAAGAAAAGAAGTATAAAAAACACACCATAAAGCAACATCTAAATCTTAACTAACTTAATATTGACTCCGACTTTGGGTGTTAAGTAGTGGGGGGTTGTCACAGCATTTAATTCATGTCTGATTTTGCTAAACGCTTCTTAGATAATTGCTTTATTGTGTAACACACATCAATTTAAAGTGACGAAAAGGGTTCATAGTAAAAGTAATCAAGTAATTATGAGTTTCAAAGCGGAGGCTCTGGTTAAATCCCTCCAAACTCCACAACTCTACCACACGCTAAAGTAATTTGTTTGATAAATTATCCAATAGCCATAAGACGTAGGATTTTAATAGTATGTTTGGGCTCTATGTTGTCAGAGCACAAGTGGTACAAGGTTGTCTATAAATGCAAGTTCTTTTACCTCCGAGACATAATCTCTCCAATCAATATGTAGATTTTTTTAATTATAAAGGGAAACTAAGGCAATTAAAATAATTAACTTATAGAGTCACTAAAGTAGTTAGAGGTTCGATGTTTAAGCATTACACTTTTAAATATTTAAAAAGAAGAATTACCAAATGATGAACACCATCATATCGTAAAAACAGTGTTGACAAAATATTCACCTTTGACAGTCTCTTTCTTGATGATTGTTACTTAAGTCAATTTTAAATACTTATTTTTCTCTCAATTCTTACCGAAATGGCTTGATGCAAATTAAACTAACTTTTAAGCAGCGCCAGATAAGTTTATCTTTATTTGACAAATGATTCCACCTTTACTTAATATGTAATGGAATTCAGACATATGGGTCAGTAAGCTTGAAGGTTCATTACTTAGTAATGAAATATAACTAAAAAGGAAATTGAATGGATGGAGGGCATCACTCACCCTGCTCTCACTTAGATTACAATTAGAGGGGGGCAAAGACAGCTGTGCGTGCATATCTTCTCAACTAAGTGCACTAATGGACTGTATATGCCTGTGCATGTGTAGCTACCTGCTAGATCTTGGTGATTTTGAACTTCTAACTGCAGCCATCTGCAGCTGCCAACATATGAAAAATTCCCACTGGAAATGTGCACGTCTTTATGAATGTGACGTACAAATGCAGGGATCCACATACGCAAAGACACAGGTGCATCTTGGTGTTGCCAGATATACCCCACATATGGCGCTTTTACACTAGTATCTACTCAGCGCGACTCGACTTGCCACGCCCCCGTTTTGTGCTTCTCCACTAGGGGTCGAGGCGGATAGAGGCGGATAGATACTTTTTCTGTATCTATTTTGCCGAGGTTCTAAGCGTGCTGAGTCGGCCCTGTATCTGACTTCATCACAATACACATCACCGATTGGTCGGGGGGCGGGGGCGGGGCCGTCAGACATTTGAATCAGGAAGCGGGAATCAGCACAAGAGCGGCTCGCAGCAATTTGATTCAATAGGCAATGGCAGCGTACTTGGTAGTATGTGGAAGTGGGAAATGTCAAACTTTAAAGTGTGGCTGTTGAACTGTACAGTCTGGCATAGTTTATTGCTTTTATACTGCGATTGGTGCCAAGTACGGTCTAAAACAGCTTTTTAAACAGAAATGCGTCACTAGTATCCGTTTTTTCCACTGCCAATCACGTGAATATGGTGTATATACAGTGTTGAATCAAACTTCTACTGATAACTTCTGCAACCTACGTTTCCTGAAGGCAACATGACTGAGGAACGTCCCCCGCCTTCTCTGTTCTGCTGTCACTCATGATGCCACGCCCCTCTCAGTTGATGCCACGCCCCTCTCAGTTGATGCCACGCCACATCGGGGCCAAAAGTCTGAAACTGAAAAAAAAATTGAAACTGAAAAAAAAAGATTTGAAACTGAAAAAAAAGAAGTGAAACTGAAAAAAAGATGTGAAACTGAAAAAAAAGAAGTGAAACTGAAAAAAAAAGATCTGAGACCAAAAAAAAAACATTTTAACTGTAAAAAAGAATTTACAGGTTCAAATTTTATTTTCAAATTAGCAAAACTTTTGGCCTTGATTTGGCTCCATACAGATCCAGCAGCACATATATATCATCTCCTCCAGGTTCTACATCTTTAGTGTTGTTGTCTTCTCCGTTTAGATCACAATCAAATACATCACAGCATCTTCGCTCCAACCCGCCCACTTCTCATCTGGGTGTCTAAAAACAAACGAGGACGAGGTGGGTGGAGGCGAGACGAGGCGTGATGAGTTGCGCTGAGTAAGTACTAGTATAAAAGCGCCAATAGTAACAGAGGATGGACTCAGATTAGTATAGAAAATGTTGACGGATGTCTTCTCCTTGTGACCTGAAGAACTGTGACACGAGCAGCTGAAGAAGCTCAGGGGTGAACGTTAGCTTGCGTCAGGAGAACGCCATCCCCACCAGGGCAGAGAGGTACTTAACAAAATAACTTTAAAAAATAAATAAAGTCCTGCATCTCCAGTGACCTGAACAAGAAGAAAAGAGTCTACCGGGATGCAATTTCAGCCTCAGTACACACTAGATTGTTTTCAGATCTTAACCAATTTAAAAAAAGACATTAGAGATCACAAACACGTGGATTATCAAGATAAAATGGGTCAACTTTTCTTGGTCGGCAGTATGAATGGAAACTCACAGCTAACAGTTTAATATCTGAGGAGCAGAGATTCCTTCACAGTAACATGACTTTAATCCTGCCTTTTTGACTTTTTCCACTTTGCTTTTAGTTTCTGTCCGCCAACAGAGTCGGAACGCTGGCCAGGGAGCGGAGTTGATGATATGTTCCTATGCCATTTCTCAGTGAAACACATAATAATGTGTGCAAGATATATCCCTGCTGTGTCCTTGGCTGCACTTGTATTTGCCCTCTCTTTCAAACGTGATCTATACTTTAACTTACCTGGGTTTTAGGGTCTCATTCTGGGAATTAGATTGGTTTTTCAAAGATTGATTAGCTATTATTGCCTGTAACAATTGTCATAGTTAACAATCATTACAGATATCAGAAGCATCCCTAAAGCTGCACAGCAAACAAACAACTAAGAAGAAAAAAAATCAGTAGAAAAATCTCAATAAAACTAGTTACAGACATAAGTTTTTTTCTGCTATCTCATCTCAGCAGATGGGTGAACTGTAGACATCATGCAAACCTGTGGATCCTGTAGAGCAAACCAGGCATAACTGTCAAGGAACGAGCAATTTAAGCTGAAGTCAAGATTCAGAGTTTCAGAGAAATCCTTACCTCCTATTTACTTTCAATTATTTTCCTGAAAATAGCAGTTTTGTCGAATTTGATTTGTCGAATTCTTTTACCCACGAAGTGTAAAAACATTGAGAGGAGTCAGTCAGTATGTTTACATGCACTAACAGAAAGTCGAATTGTTGCCTTAATCCGACTGATATCGAAGTTTTAAAAGCCATGTTTACACCTTAGCCGCTGCTGCATCTTTAGCGTCCATATTTTTCGCATGTTGTTGTCCTTGTCAATACCCGACGTGAGTCGCTACCCGATTTGAGTCACACATGCGGAGTCCAACATCATCGGCCATCTTGGAAAGAAACATACGGCAACACCACTTGGACAAACTGTCATTACCCGATGTGAGTCGCTACCGCGCATGCGCCACTTTTCGCTGTGCATTTCAGCAGGAAATCAGTCAGTCAGTGGAGAAGTAGAGAGTGTTGAAAATGATGTTTCTTCTCATTCATCATTAGTAATATCAAAGGGAACTTTTACTTATTTCATTAAAATTCAGACCAAATAGGAAAAGCAATCATGTAAATAATAATATCCCTAACTTATTGTGAGTAGTGTATATCAAAACAAGTGTGTGTTTAGATCTTGTCTATCAAGTCTGGCGACATAACTGTAGTTTGTCCAAGTGGTGTTGCTGTATGTTGCTTTCCAAAATGGCTGACCATGTTGGACGCGACTGCGCATGTGTAACTCAAATCGGGTAGCGACTCACATCGGGTAATGACAGTCTCCCGTTATGACTCCTTCACGCTTGTTTACTAATTGTACCGGAAGAATGGCAACGCGAAAGTGCGCCACCTAGCGTCTCGGAGTCGAACCGCCTCATTCAAAGACAGATTGTCTTTGCGCGCATGAATACTTGGATTTCTCTGAATCTCCAGCTTAATCCTTAGCTAGTGTGTTGCCAATGGCTTGTTTTAGATGTGCATGTAACGGCACTGAGTGGTTATCTGTTGACATACCTTATTCTATTCCACTAAAATACCTAAAGCTGTACTAATTTGGACGGCTGGATTTTCTTGCATCGGAAACAAGGAAGAAAAATGACCATCCGCTCCTTCTCCTTCTCAGCTGAGAGCCTTTGCTGTCTGTGCAGCCTCAAACTGGCGGTCCTGGCCGCAGGAGAACTCCCCACGTCACCGTACAGATTACTTCACTAAGTCAACAAAGAGCTCCTCGCCACCTCCATCAGGCGAACAGAGGGATAACTTTCTGAGTGAGCAGCTATATGAAGGTGAGGAGAGAGAAAATTAGATGTTGGTAGAGGGAGGGTGTGAGTGCAAATGGCACAGAGAAAATAATAAAAAGACCAATATAGAGTAAAGAAGCCACGAAGGGCCCGCCACTAGCAGCACAAGCGAAAGGGGAGTGGAGGGGAAATCTCCAGCAGTAATAGCCATGATGCATCCATCATGTTCAGTCCATCATGGGCGCCTGGCTAGAAGGTCTGACAGAGGTCAAAGAACAGATGAATTAAGAATAAAGTAATGGGTGAGGAGCCAGGAAGACCAAGTCATTAAGAAAGACATAAGTTTAAAGGCGAGTACCAAGAGTAAAGTGAACAATGGATGGATATAGGTAGAGGGGGCATTAAACAGTGCTTTAGAGGAGTAGATAGGGGCCAAAGGATCACTAACAGCTTCTGGGGCTCTTAAAGGATCACTCTTATGGTTCACAGTCTGCTAATTCTGCTTTAAAAGACTTTCACCACCCAAGAAAGCACGAAGGCCAGCGCTACCTCGCTCGCTTCCTGACAAACACAGTTGTTTATAAAAGAATGTAACATGTAACATAGTTCCCAGTTCATTCAATTGTTACACCTTGAAATGTGGAATTTCCCCGTCATCAAGTGTTACATGTGGATTTCATCCATTGCTGTTTCATCGTTTTTGTTGTAAAGTGTCTTTGGGTTTCATGAAAGGCACCATGAATAAAATGTATTATTGTTATTTTTAATTTAATTACAGATGACTCCCTTATTAGGCAGTCAAGATACATTTTAATCTGACTTCTTATGAAAGACAGTATATTATAATATTAATTACAAAATAATACTTCTGTAAATCAGTGAATTTGAATAGTATATTTGTATGATGTGTTGCCTACTTTTCAAAAAGTGCAGTTTAATTATATCTTCAAATACATCTGACGTAGTTTTATGATGCAGTTGAACTGCTCTAAGCTGCCAATATCCACTCTAACATCACAGCAAGGATGATCCCGGCCTGCATGGGATGGTTTCTTGTCCTTCTGAAACGGTCTGGTTTAACAGGTTTACTGCAGCTGTTCACGTAGCTCTGCAGGTGACCAGAGTGCAGCTTCATGGTACAATTATTTCAATAAAGAAAGCAAAAAGAAATGTAAAAATCACAGAGTTAAAACCCCTATTTTGCCCTCCCACACGCACCCTCGTGACACAAATGTGTTGTGGCTCCCTAAGATTAGCATGGCTATATGGGCTCTTTCTCATGCCGGGGTTGAAACGATTTGTCCGATCGCAGGTCTTTGCTCATTTCACTTGTATTGGAAGTCATCCATCTATGGCTAATTAGATGGCCTCTCAGTGTGTATGCCGCTGGAATTCCCACCAGAGGGAAAATCCCCACATAATAGCACGGAGAAGACACTAAAAGGAGAGATTAACTGGAGAAGGAAAGATCGTGTAAAGGGTGTGAGTATATTTGTGTTTATAGGTGTGTATGCTCAAGTGTATTCAGCTGAGCTTAGAAAGCTACAAGGTTTTCTGTCTGAGTGAGTGGCAGGTCTTATTTGTTCATTTGTGTGAATATGTACCGCAGAGAGGGGGGGGGAACAAGAAGTCCAGGGGTGGAAAAGAAAAAGAAAGGCTCATTGAGGACCAAGACTTAAATACTTCATCAAAGGTTCACATTATGTGTTTTTCCTTTTGCTTTGAGAGCAATTTTTCGGTGCAAATGTTTGTTTCTGCCAAATATACTGTAATTAATGTAAATTGTAGTTAAGTGTTATTTTCATATTTCTTAAATACATTTATTCATGAGCTCTACCCGGTTTGAAACTAAAATAATGTACTTGTTTTGGCTATATCGTGTGTTGTTTAATCCGCATAGCCCACAGTGATGTAGCATTGTCCTTGACTTGACTAAATGCAACATGTGTGCACATAAATTAACGGATTAAATTGAGCCTTCACTTATTTCACTGAAATCCCAAATATAGCTGTGTTGGCAACAGGGTTGGACATAAACACTCACAATCCACCAACCGGGGGTTATTTTGTGTAGTGAAGAAAATAAAAGACAAAAACACTCAAACTGGAAGGAATTAAAACCCCCTCAGTAACACGTGCATTTCAAAAGAAAAAAAAACCTAATCTGGTGAAAGCTTGCATCCGGAGACGCTGAGGGCAGTTGGAAGACTGGAGACAGCACAGATGGAGCGGATGGCCAAACTTCTTCTTGCTGTCCAAAGAGAAAAGAGCAGGAAAATGCTGCAGTATCCTCACAATCCTCTGACTGTCTTACAAAACTTTACAGTGTGGGGGTTGCAATGTAAAGAATAAACATTTATGTGTAAGTGAAAAGGTAAATATTTTACAGAACTAAATTTACAAAGGTATTTTGGGCATCGGGCCTTATTTAATAAAATAGAACATTTCATTCTGTTGAACAGTTATGTTTGAGTATTTTGCCATTTATTACTTGCCACCCCTAGTGGCAAGTGGATTTCAACCTCTAGCAGCTACTTTCTTTGTTTTACCAGTATTGTATGACTGCATGTAAAACAATAAAGCTGGTACAGTTTGAAATCCATGAGCCACTGTGAGGACAAGAGTTTCTACAATCTTGTATCATCTGAATGTGAAGCTTAAGGGGAACCTCATAACAGTGCCGGAGGGTTTTAAAGCTGGAGAAAGATTGGGAGCATCCTGAACAACACGGTTCAATAATGGAGCAAGTGAGACAACAAATGAGAAGTTGTTTGATGCTAACTTTAATATTATGCTTAGCAGAGTCGACAAATAACTGTTAAGCAGCAGAGAAATACAACGCCACACAGCATGGGTGATGTACAGCAATGGCGAGCCCGAAAAGACTCCCCTGAGACTGCATGCGTACAGGATATGTGAATATGTGACTAAAAAAAGGAATGGAGGAATGGTCTTCTCTGAAGTCATTACTGAAATGAAAGCTTTGGAAATCAGCAGCCAGATGAACACATCCATTGTGGACACCAAGGTGATTGCAGCACAGAAAGAGTCTTGTCCCGTCCTTGCCCTCGCATAGGAGTGAATTGCCCGTCTTTTCCGTGCTATGTGATTAACTTTTACTAAAGCACTCAGGCTGGGATTTGGAAAAGAAAAAATACGAAGACAAGGCAAGATTTGGTGCTCAGAGAGTTGTTGTCCAAGGCCACCGTTTTAATTCATTTATGTGGTACCTCCACCAATGTTTGTCACAGACCTCAGAACAAGAAGCGCCACTTGACATCAGCAAATCATATCGAGTTGTGAGGGGAAAAATAAATAGAAAAGATATAAATGAACAACTGCCTCAAATATTATAAGCGATGGAAAGAAAGCACAGTAAGAAACAACTTGGAAAGAAACAACATGGAAAGAAACAACAGTAAAGCATAGCTATGCTTTACTGTTGTTTCTTTGGCCTACCATTTTGTAGCCGTTTGCACTGCACTTGAAAAGTTGTATAATGTAAAAATGCCTTGCACTTGTGAATATATTTGCATTGCTTAGAGTTGAAAACAAAAAGAACAAGTGTGTAGACATGGTGGGGAGGGGGGTTAGGGTGGCAAGCCATTTGAATTTAAAAGAGTGTATAATTGGACAAGATTTCTGCAGAATGTTGGCAAATTTCCCCCATAGAGACATTTATTTAGCTGTTGACCTTGGGGATGCAGCGATAACTCAGAGAGGTGGAAAAAACATGATAAGAGCTTCTGTTTTTTTTCAGATGAGACTCTCTTTTGCTCTCTGTCCTCTTTCTAATCTGCATACTGTTATGAAGTGCTACTGGGTGATTTTTCAGCTCCAATTGGAATAATAATGCTGCTTGCTTTTCGGTGAAAAACACTCATAATTACTGCAACCTTGCAGAGAAAGAAAAAGGGCAAAGTACTTATTCTGACAACTTTAAGCACAAGTAGCTCTTGACTTACAACAGCCATATACGTAACTCAACATCATTCACTCAAAAAAGAAAAAAAAGGCATATGTCGGATTAGCAAACTAAAAATATTCTTTGTATATATATATATATATATATATATATATATATATATATATATATATATATATATATATATATATATATATATATATATATATATATATATATATATATACATATATATATATACATATATATATATACATATCTCACAAAGAAAAACTTTAGCAATAGAGTATTTTGCTGTTTATTAAATGGTATAAATACATGAAACATTCTCCAACACCAGGCAGGTAAAGCACTGGAAATCCAAAAAATTTAAAAAAACTGAGTGACCAAACATAAAATGGACATCAGCCGATAATCAGATGTCCAAATGTCTCTTGTAAAGCTGAATGCATCATGGGGACCAGCCATCACCAGTTTTTGTATATGACTTTAAACAAAGGAAAAAAAGAAAACATAAAATCTGGAGGCAGAACATCACCTGAAACCTCTCTCCTCTGCTGTTGTATTTTGGGCTCAGGTGCTGAATCAAATCTCTGAAATTCATTGGTGGTCAGCATTTCCCGCATAATCACATTATATTCCTGACATTTTTGTGATTTACACCCACATCCGTGCCTTTGTAAGCTGTCGGGACTCGTCAATGCGTTGCCCGGGTGACATGCTACCCACAGCATCTGGGTGCATTCTGTTTGTCAGAAATGCAGGTAGTTAGTGGAATATTGCAGACTTCTGAGAGCACTCCATTTAGATGGCTTCCCTCTGATTTTGAGATGTCTAGCTGATAGTTACCATGCAACACAGAGAAGCAGCCTCTGTCCACCACACGAAGGCAATGCTTCCAGGATTCACTCACTAACCCTGCCACTTCACTCCAGCCTTTAGTTCTGAGGTTTATGTAGCGATATTACTAAAGATGTTTAATATTCAAACTGATACATTTTATTGATTGATTGATTTTTTGTTCAAATTTTCACTTATTTTAAATGACAGGTCTGACTGTAACATGTTCCAACAAAGCTGGGACAGAGGCAAGAAGAGACTATAGGAAAGCTTAGGAATTCTCAAAAGACAACAACAAAAAACCTTTCGATTCCACAGGTGAGCAAGTTACCTGGAAACAGGTGAGTGTCATGACTGGGTCTAAAAAACCTAAAAGACATCATACAGTATGTCATTTGAAATCAACCCATTGCTGCCTTGACACTCAGCTTAGTCAGGTTTTGACACAGGGTGTCCAGCGGGGGCTGGAGGGTTGGAGAGACAATTTCTTGCAGCCAAAAATGTGGCTTATATGAATTTATTTTGTAGCATATGAAAAATATCTTTTTGCTGCACCATTTAACATCTTAACACTCAAATACCTCTGTTGTTCGCAGTTTTACAGCTAAATTTACAACACCTTGACACCATCAGAAAAATGTGCAGTCTGAAAATATAATTCCTTCTTTGGATTTTGGTGATGCTCAGAGGAATTAGCTTGTCTAAAAATAAAATAAAGTAAGACCAAGTCTTAGAATAATATCACAGAAACAGAATATTAATCATGCGTCAAAACTCCATCACCCTTAATCAATCATTTACTGTTTAACATGCTGTTTTGCCAAATGACAAAAATAAAGGCTGACCAGGCTGATGTAGTTAATCAACAAATACATGGAAATACTCCAATGAGTAAAACTAAGAGGGACAAAAATGCGGCAGGTTAAAAGGACACTTCAAACCAGCCCTTTGCCTATGAAACTTAGCAGGCAGTTGGCAGTTTATCCTAACCCAGCTAAACACAGTGGTCATTTCTGAGTTTACCACAAAAACAACATCTAAAACAGGATTTTCTGCTGCAGTCACTGGCAGCTCTGCAGCTCCTCTGGCATGGATCAGCTGAAGGAACTGGTTGCCATGGGTAACTTTGACATAAGATGCACATGTTCCCGCCAGCTTCCCAGGCCCGTTTGCCAATGTACAATATGGCTCAGTGTATTACAAGAATAGGCTTCAAAACACGCTGAAAATCATAAATTCCCGCCCCTGGCTGGTCAATCGATGCATCTCTGCTCTGATCAGTTTTGACATACAGGAGTTGTTTGGTGTCCCACGCAGTGCTGCATTGAATCTGCAACGAGACCGTCCAGAGGAAAGAAAATGTAGTACATTATCACGCTCGACTCTAAAAGTCGTGGGTGTTTCTGGCTGCTCCGAAGCGGCTGGCCACAGGGCAACAGGGTCCAGTTACAGAATATACAATCATACAGTAGCACCTTGGCCTACCGATGAGGCTCAAATTTAAACAGTTTTCAGCCTGCCCAGTTAAAAAATTGAAGCTGTCAATTTTTCAAACTGTTTGCCCAAGAGATGGATGGCTTGCTGGCTAAAAGCCTGCTGCCAATAGGATTTTTCAAAAATGTTCACATTGTCTGGCCTCCGATCTTTTAAATATGTTTCTGCTTTCCGATGTGTTCCCTCAAACCCTAAACAACAGGGTTTGAGGGTGCCTCTTCAAAAAACAACACCTTAAACACATCACTCATGAGCAGTTATAGGCTGATATCAAACCTCCCATTTTGCTAAATAACTGTTTTGATATCAGTCAGGCTTTCAGCCCCACCACAGCGCCGAGACTGCCCTCGTTGAGGTCTTCAGTGACATCTACTTGAACACAGATAGCAACAACACTACTGGATCTCAGTGCTGCATTCATCCATCATAATATCTGACGAGACAGGACTATGGCAAAGTACTTTGCAGTCAAAGAGGAATACTTTGTACTCAGATGTGCCACTTTGCCACTTTATACAGTTCTATGGTTTGTGTTCTACTTAAAAGACAGGTACATTTTGTGTTTATACAGTAAGCAACTCTGAATCTGAGTGAACAAAAAATACCTGTGGAGTTCCCCAAGGCACCACTTTGGGGCCTCTGCTGTTCTTGTACATGCTTTCACTCACTTAAATATTGAAAAACAATCAAACATGTTATAATAATTATGCAGGGCACACACAAATCAACATAACAGTCCGACTCAAACACTTGAGTATTGATCAAATCAAAGATTGAACGCGGCAGAATTTCCCTCAGTTTAACAACAAATCCGAAATAATAGTTTTTGGAGCAAAGGAAAAAACTTGAAAATCAGCACTCAGCTTGCAAGAGTTATCTTAAAAACCAACAACCAAGTAAGGAATCTAGGAGCAGCCATGGACTCAGACCTAAATTGAGTCACATCAAGACAGTTGTGAGATCTGCCTGTTATCGCTTAAAGAACATGTAAAGGATTAAATGACTGATGTCTCAGCAGGATTTAGAAAAACCTGTCCATGCATTTATCTCTCGTAGACTGGACTACTGTAATGTCGTCCTTACAGATCTCCCAAAAAAGTCCGTCAGGCAAATAGTTCAGAAAGCTGCTGCTCAAGTCCTCACTAAGACCAAGAAAGTTGATCAAATAACTCAAGTCGTCTGTCTGTCAAAGAAATGGTTTGTAAAGCTGTGAATGGTTTACTACCAAAATACATTTTGGTTGTTCTGGTTCATTACAAACCAGCCAGAGCCCTCAGGTCATCAGGGTGAGGTCTGCTTTCTGTTCCCAGAGTCAGAACTAAACATGAGGAGGCCGCATTCAGTTTTTATGCTTCTCACATGTGGAACAAACCCCCCCCGAAATCTACAGATATGCTGAATATAGTTATTTTAAATCAAAGTTAAAAACGTTTGCTGCTGCCTATCAAAACAATTGTTAATTAAACTGCAATGGAACTTTAACTTTGTGCATTTATCTGTCCTATTTTGTTTTATTAGGGCCCGAGCATTGACAGTGCGAAGGCCCTATTGTATCTATAGGAATTTTTCTCATTTTTCTCTGGGTTTTTTTTTTTTTTTTTTTCCTTCTTCCGACGAAATGAGGTGATATTTAATGGTTTGAATTAATGGGCGTGGCCTAATGGCTCAACAGCGCCCCCTAGAAAACTTCGTGTCTCAAGCCCCACAATACGGTTTGACGTACATGCACAAAAAACCGTACACACCTGTATCATGTCGCAACTTAAATAAAAGTCTCTTGGCGCCATGGCCAAAACCGAACAGGAAGTCGGCCATTCTGAATTAATCGTGTAATTTTGGCGCAATTTATGCCATTTCTTCGGCCGTTAATGCAGCCCGAACCGTAACGTGCATCCTGCGACGACGGGCATTGCTTTTCTCAGTCAAAAGCGTTACCATGGCGACAATAGACGCCAGAAAGCGCGCCCCCCTTTCATCTGATTGGTCGATATCTGATAGTTCCTACTTTCTGCCATAACTTTTGAATGGTTTGATATAGAGAGTCGTGGGTGGTGTCATCGGACTCAGTTTTGAGTCCTTGAAAATAATTGGTGCAAATTTGCCCCGCCCGTTCTTCTGATTGGTCGATATTTGATAGATCCTATTTTCTGCCATAAATTTTGAATGGTTTGGGTGGTGTCATCAGACATGGTTTTGAGTCCTTGAACATAATTGGTGCAAATTAGCCCCGCCCCTTCATCTGATTGGTCGATATCTGATAGTTCCTACTTTCTGCCATAACTTTTGAATGGTTTAATATAGCGAGTCGTGGCTGGTGTCATCCGCTAAATGTCCAGGCCTGAAGAATCTACATGCAAGTCATACAAGCACTTCCACTGCAGCACGCCTGAACGTGCACAAGGGTGCGAGAGCCCGTTTATCGCTGCTTGCAGCTTTGATTTGTTGTTTTAATTCTATTTCAAATGTACTTTTAACGTCCAAAAATCGCTCTTCTTTAAGGCAGTACTTTTAATGTTTCTTTTGCACCTTGGCATATGTTCCATGTAAAGCACTTTCAATTGCCCAGTACGTGAGATCTACTATACAAATAACTTCCAGACTTATATTTAGCGATGTGTGCTGCTCACTGTCTTGGGTCCTGTTCTGTTTTGAATTTTTGTTGATATGGCTTGGTACCCACTGCTTTTAATTTTCCATCTTTCATTTGTAATGTATCCATAAACCAGTTTGTACAGTTTGGACACTTCCTCTGTGTTCTGTCTGCCACACCCATTGGGGAAGCAGTGGAAAGGGGTGTTTATATCATTCCCACTACGGGAGGGGGCCAAGGCACGAGGTGTAACCGGGGAAATTGCATAGCTAATTTATATGAATTTATTGTCAATTTGCACCTGAGGCATTATATTTGTATTATTTAGGTTTTGAGTAGTCATAGAGAATTGTATTAGGTTGTCTTATTTTGCTGAACTGCTTTATTTGTTTAGAGAGAATCCCTCTGTTAATAGTGAGTGGGCGGGCCGTGTGGTATCTTGCACTTACCTAAAAGGAAAGGCTCAGTCGTTCACAGGCCAAGGATCAGGTGAGGTTCACCGCTTTGGGAACAAATATGTGGGCAAAGAGTCCAACAGTTAAAGAACAACATTTCTCTACATCGTCTACGGCCCATAATATCATCAGAAGATATTTCTGCATGAAAGCAGCAAGGTGGTAAAACACCATTGAATGCCTGCGGCCTTTCAATCCCTCAGGAGACACTGCATCAAAAACCAACATCCCTCTCTAAAGGAACAGGGCTGAGGCACAGTCACAGAAAAGTCATGGTGTTAACACAATCCGTCACTACACCTACAAGTACAATTTAAAACTACCATGCAAAGTAAAAGCCATATTTCAACAGCACCCAGAACCACTGCCGGTTGATCTGAACCCGAACTCATCTGAGATGGAATGACACAAAGTGGAAAAGTGTGCTGTGTTCTGACGACTCCGAATTTCAAACGGTTTTTGGAAATCATGAATGTTGTGTTCTCCGGGCTAAAGAGGAAAATTACCATCCAGATTGTTATCGGCGCAACTTGTAAAAGCCAGAATCTGTGATGGTATGGGGGTGTGTTAGTGCTCCAGGTACAAAGCCCCGTTGATGCTAAGGGGCACATTTGTGGTTTTGGATTAACATGTGCTGCCATCCAGGCAACATTCTGCATGTTTTACAACAGCGTGGCTTTGTGTATAAGACTGGCCTTTCCTGCAGTCCAGATTTGTCTCCCACTAAAAATGTGAGGTGCATTATGAAGCACAAATATGAAGTAGTCCCTGGACTACTGAGAAACTGAAGTTGTAGTACACCTACAGTACAAAGCTTCAACAATTAGTGTCCTCAGTTCCTACGCGACTATTGAGTGTATTTAAAAGGAAAGGTGATGTAACGCATCTATAAACATGCCAGGGTCTCTGCTTTGTTGTGTATGTATGTAGCAGGCATCTAGTTGACAATGAGTGAATATTTGCAATAAACATTTGAAATCTTGTCTTTGTAACATATTCAATTGAAAATATGTCAAATTATTTGCTAATCATTATTTGTTTTTATTTACATTTTTGTAATTTGGCTGACATCTGCGTGAAGCCTTAAGAGTCAAACACCTCCAATGTGAATCATCACACCCATACTTAACATTATATACCTCCATTTAAACTCAACAAACACTATCAGTCAGAGCAGTTCCATGCACATCTAAATCAACCTATTGGCAACAATCTAGCTAAGGATTAAACTGGAGTTTCAGAGAAATCGAATTACATGCACAAGAAGACAATCGATTGTTGAATGAGGTGCGTTCAACTCCGCGATGCTAGGTGGCACCAAACACATTTTTGCATCGGCGTTCTTCCGGTTCCTTCTTTGTTGCTCGTCTTCTTCTCCTACTGTGTTGATATTCTGGCTTCCGTGGTGTCTTCCAGAAGGGGGAGTCCCGGGGCAGTCAGTAGCTCGGCTAAACTTGGTTTGCGTTTAAATGCCGGAATATCTCGGATTAGGAGCATTATCTGGCTCTAAAAACTCCATCTCAAGAGGTTCAGTTCGGTTTGACTCCAGCCCGACCAAGGTGTATACATGGCTTTTAAAACTTCAATATTGGTCGGATTAAGGCAACAATTCGACATTCTGTTAGTTCATGTAAACGTACTGACTGCATGTGAGCCTAAGTAACTTGTGAATGAGACGCAGTGGAAAGAGGCTGCACTGAAGTGTGTGTACGCCTATGTGTGTCTGTGTGTACACATAGTTTACAGTATGTATCTTTCCATAATTCATTATAAATGAATAAAAATGTTTGAAGAAAAATAATCTTTGCGCTGAAGTTCCTGTTCTTTGCTGAGAAAATCAAAAGTAATTTAGCAGTAATGGAAACAGCAGATGCCCTCTGATGGCTGCTCTCCATTTCTGTGTGTACACTGAAGCAGCCATGCAGATTTCTTTTCATATGCAGAGCTTTTCATCACAGAGCTGCTGTGGGACTGCTGCACTCTAGAGACTCTCTCCCTATTTTCCTGCCTCTGTTTCACTCCACATTACCTTTCTAATTCTTTCATCCCTTCGATCACTCCCACGTGCCAACTTTTCTCCGGTCTCTCCGGTGTTAATGCTGACTGGAATGATCATGTTCTACTGGTCATACAAGAAGAACTTTAAATATTACATATTAGTAACATGATGCAGATTTAGTTTCTGTGTCACATATACGGTGATTACACGTTAAAATTGCATTTTGCTCATCTGCTCAAGAGTCACACTAACTGCTCCTTTGTTCTGACAGTTTCTAACATGCCACCCCCCTGACTTTCTTTCACTTCCACCACTTCTGTTCCTCTAGGTCTCTGCATCTCTTTTTTTTCTTTCCACTTGCTGTCTCTCTGGATAATAATATCCTACCACATTGGGATCATTACAGCATCAAAGAGGGCCCCCATGAAAACACAGATCACTGTGTTGGGAGCGCAGCACTCAGCTTTAATTTCCTTTTTCACTCATATAAAGACACAGCTGAGAAAAAGAAAGAAGATCAGACATTTCTTTAAAGGAAAATTTGTGCTGTCTTTGAGAGTGATAAATATCCGCGGTTGTGCCCAAATGCACTTCTGGATCTGGAGCCAATCTGACAGCTGTTTATAATCTTTGCGCTTTTTGTCCTTTGAAAACGCAGGGCTTTATTCTTCCCTTGCCCGGTGATTGCTTTGTTTTGTTTTTAGGGACTAATAGTAAAGTGAATCTGCTTTGAAGATTTATACTAGAAACGGTTTACTATCATTTCACTGAAGTGAAACCACAGTTAGTAGAAATGCGTACACTAGCTATTTGAAAGTACTTGGTCAGAGAACTTTTGGAAACATCTTGAAGAACCTCTCGGTTCCTCCGTGGATTGCGGCTGTCTCATTTGCCTCTGCTTCTTAATGTGATCCCAGAGTGAGTACTGAGACCGAGATCAGTGCTCTGAGGGCACCAGACCATCTGCTGAGAGACTCCTTGTTGTTCGTGTCACTCCTCCAGCTCTTAATGACTTTGGCTGCATGTTTAAAGGGCCATTATCATGCAGCTGAATGGATTTTGGTACTGATCAGATCCCTTGCAAATGATCATGCATGATTGATAAGACTATACAGCATATCATAAAGTGTCTAAAAGTGTTACCAAATGTTTCTTTTTTTTTTTTAAAGGCTTTTCTTTCTTTGGAAGGTTGCCAAAGATGGGACATGTACTGAGTGCTCTGTTAGTACTACAGGGACTCGAATTAATGTAAGTTAGGATTGGTTTCTGGTACATTAAATATGGATAGAGTTGGAAGTGAGAAATCTGAGCACCAGCTCAGCAGTATCTGTGTCATCTTCTCTACGATGTGGGTTAATGCGGTGTGTGTTTTTCTACACATTTTAGCTCCATTGTGGGAAATTGTTTGTTCTGTGCTACTTTTTTAGGCCAACAACTTAGCATGAAGTTAGATTTCTACTTAGTGACGCACTTCTTGGCAGTAGGCGGGGCAGCATGTTCATCTATTTGAACTATTTTCCCTCTAACAGGCTTCTGCATATAAATGTTTTATTGTTTTAAGAAGATATTCTGGTTTAATTATCTGTCGACTTCATTGTCGGGGAAGTTAACTTGGTTCATTGCTACAACACTGTGTTAGATTAGATTAAATTAGATTAGATTAGATTAGATTAGATTAGATGTGGTGTAACATTTAATGTTTTGTTTTTCCAAGGTTTGACACAAACAGCTAAGTTTATTAATTAGTCATCATTTATTCTGAAAATCACAGACACCAAATTGACATAGAGGTTCATCAGAGCGTACTGTTGTTAATCACAAAAGTCTGTTTAGGAAACTGACAAACACAATTCCTTTAAAATGTTATTTTCTGTTTGTGAATTCACAAATAAAAGTTTCAGCTTAACATCAAAGTCGGTGACTGTTGTGTTTCTCAATGATCTAAAACTTTATTGATGCTTTATTATCTTCTATGAAAAGCACATTTTCATTTTCTCCCGTCGCTTTAAAAAAAATCCTGGTTATTCAGGTACGGCTGCACAATATGAAAATATGCACTATTATGGCAGAAAATTGCAACAGTGCTTTTACTTATGATACATAAAGAAATGCCTCCTCTGCAGTTAGAGGGTGACCCCTCACTTCTCTTCCTACGTTTTCCTTGCTCCCACGGTTCCACACTGTCATCACAACAGCCACCATGTAAATAAGCATCTACACTGCCATCTCCGCCGGAGAGGCTCTATCTGACTGGTCAAATATATTATTGACATTTACAGCATGAATGCTTGGCACTCAGAAAGTAATGCACTTCTGTTTACCGCAATATTGTTACTGTATGTTTTTGTGGTGTTGATGTATTGTGCATGTTGATAATGTGATTGCACAACGTTTTTGATGTATTGTTCAGCCCCTAGCTAGAGGCTGAAAGGGAAAGAAAACATTCAGAGACCAAAGCTTTACTTACACCATCTGCAACATCTGTTGCAGTTTCACATCTTTTATTTAACAGTTCCAATTCATCAAATGTGTGTTAGACAGACAGACGGAGGAAGAAAAGGTGCAAAGAATCCTACAAACATGATGATTTCCATCTAATACAAAGAAGGACAAAAGCATGCTCAGTGGTTTGTAAAATCGTATATAATAGTTATGCTATACGTGCGTGCGTGCGTGCGTGCGTGCGTGCGTGCGTGCGTGCGTGCGTGCGTGCGTGCGTGCGTGCGTGCGTGTGTGTGTGTGAATAAGTCAATGATAGACAATATAAAGCGCTTTGTAAAACCTGAGTATGGATTCATATTCGGTGTGTGGAAGCTGCTTGCTGGGAACAACGCCGAAGGAATTTTGAATTAACCTGTTCCAACAACAGACTCCGATAAATTCCCTTACTGGCTTTAACTTTCTTTTTAATCTTATAGACAGGAGCTGAAAAAGGAAAGACGTGAAATCAATGACATTCTTTAGGGTGAGCTCATCTCTTTTACGCCCTTCTCTACCCATAATCCACTGATTCAAACAAAGGACCTTGATGTTAAAGAGCAGTTATACTGACATCCGCAACAGCTAAGTGGAAATAAGTTTAAGAGTTGCAATTACACGGAAACATATCTCTTTGGGGAAGTGCTGCTGATTGCTGAGTGGATTACACACTCATCCAGGAAGATATACCCGGAGAGAGGTCTGAGCAACATAATAATTGACACCCACGGAGGGCAGAATACAGAAGATTTACCATCCGGGGGTAAATTATCAAGTGGTTGCAAATCACAAACCCACCAATGGAGGCGTTCGGTTGTGTGGGCAAAGTCCTAAAAGTGTCCTGATTTACGAACAAGGCACAACCAGCTCATTTAAATAATGAGTAGAGCAGCCTATAGGAGCAGCAAAAATTACTGCTGAGTCACGACGGGTTGATCTGTCGATGATGAGATGAGCCTGTAGTTTACCACTGATACGTGCTCATCTGAGAGCCCTGGACTGAATCTGGTGACCTTCAAGTTGAAGGACAACCACCTCCTATTTCTATAGCAGACTGGCTAAAGAACATTCACATTTGCTCCGTTTTTTTGCGTCAGGATTCAGACATCGAATGTATGAGTCATTAATAGCTAATAAGCAGCCCAATAGTAACTCTGATGATAATAATGAGGTATTATATCAGTAATGACACACATGATTCTTTATTTTTGTCCTCAGCCACCACAGAACATGACCCATCCCAGACAGCTGGCTATCCGTCATGAGAAACTTTAGCTTATATGAGCCATATGTTTTTGCTCTGTGCTCCTTATTGTAAGCATCTGTGAATAAAGTCACTGGTTAAATAACGAGAAAGTTGAAATGGAAATGTCTCCCGCAAATAAGGGATTGTCCAGGCAACCGGGTGTCTCCTTGTCCGCATTATTATTACAGCACAAAGCGATTCTATTATGCAGGAGAGTGATTACGCTCCACCAGATTACAAGCTGACCCCATTGCCTTTGCTATACCTGAAGTGTAATTTGGATTCGGGAGGGAGGTGATGGAGTGTTTGTACCATCAATCTCGCCCGATGTCTTGGGATTGAGTGCAATAGAACAGAAGAGAATGGGTCGGCTCTTAACGACGGGCTGATATCATTTTAAAGTGGAATGGGACAACAACATGATGAAAATCCTTATTTACCTTGCTGACAACAAAAGCAGTACAAATGGTGTCTCCCACATACATCCGCACCGACGTTGTTTTCCAGAAGAAATGGTGGTCACGTGGTCGTGTGTGTGTGTGTGTGTGTGTGTGTGTGTGTGTGTGTGTGTGTGTGTGTGTGTGTGTGTGTGTGTGTGTGTGTGTGTGTGTGTGTGTGTGTGTGTGTGTGTGTGTGTGTGTGTGTGTGTGTGTGCTGCAGTGTGATGCATTTTAAAGGTGACGTTAAGAGAACTGATTCCAACTGACTGAGCGTGCCAATTGGATATGGCTGGATGAAATGACCTCTCGCCCTGCTTTTTCTGAGTCATTTTACATCTTTGGTTCTTCGTTGTCTCAATTCATTGCTTCTAGCTTGCAGAAAGAGAAGTTCCCCTTCATTGTGGATTGAAATTCCTGCCAAAAATAGTTGGCTGCAGGTTGGCTGCGACATTCCTGGTGGAATGTCGATGTACTTTTCTCTGTCTTCATTCTAAGCAAATCAAATTTTACCCTCTTTGTTTATTGCAGATTTATTTTCCTCTGGTTCATGTAGTTGCATATTTACTTGGGTTTATTAAATGTGGTTAAATCAAATGTCAGCATGAGACTGAAGGGGAGGCTAAACCTATATGCACAGGTTCACAATTACCTTAAAAGTGTTTCATTTTCAGTTTTCATTTTTCTATTATCATCATATCTAATCAAGTAAATCAATTGCTAGAAACTCCCCAAAATGCCACATGTGAGCACTGGTGCAGAAATGCCCGTACCTTTGAGGTGTTGAATAATGTATGAATAATTTAAAAACTTTCATGAAAGAAGTAGTGTAGTGTGTACACTTGTGCATGCCCCCACCAGCAACTACCTTACCTAAATACTCCCCCAACCAATCCCCAACCCAAACATCCAACTACTAACCACCGCAGGAGCCCAGTGGACCAGAACATACACACAAACACCATACCAGGACACACACACTTAAACCCACATAGACGTAACAAGAACAACGGGAACTGCAGTGGCGAGAAATGACCGAAGACTAAACAGTTCTAACTAAATAAACACATACTGTAGATAAAGGGATAAACTAGATTAAGATATTAAAAGGAATTAAAGCTGCAAGCAGCGATGAACGGGCCCTCGCACTCACGGCCACCGCCCCCCATAAGCATATCAGAAATGACACCACCCACGACTTCCTATGTCAAACCATGCCGAAGTTATAGCAGAAAAAAGGGACAACCAATCAGAAGAAGGGGCGGGGCTAATTCAGGCCAACGAAGGTCAACGACTCCATAAATAATCTGATGACACCACCCACGACTCTCTATGTCAAACCATTCCAAAGTTATAGCAGAAAATCGGGACAACCAATCAGAAGAAGGGGCGGGGCTAATTAATGCCAACGAAGCTTAAGACTCATTATAGAGTCCCATGACACCACCCACGACTTCCTATGTCAAACCATTCAAAAGTTATAGCAGAAAAAAGGGACAACCAATCAGAAGAAAGGGGCGGGGCTAATTCAGGCCAATGAAGGTCAAGGACTCCATAAAGAATCTGATGACCCCACCCACGACTCCCTATGTCAAACCATTCCAAAGTTATAGCAGAAAATCGGGACAACCAATCAGAAGAAGGGGCGGGGCTAATTAAAGCCAACTAAGCTTAAGGACTCATTACAGAGTCCCATGACACCACCCACGACTCTCTATGTTAAACCATTCCCAAGTTATAGCAGAAAATGGGGACAACCAATCAGAAGAAGGGGCGGGGCTAATTAAGGCCAACGAAGCTTAAGAACTCAGTACAAAGTCCCATGACACCACCCACGACTTCCTATGTCAAACCATTCAAAAGTTATGGCAGATAAAAGTATTCTAGGGGGCGCTGTTGAGCCGTTAGGCCACGCCCATTAATGCAAACCATGAAATATCAAATTTATCGCCAAGTCTGGCTTGCATGCAAAATTTGGTGACTTTTGGAGAACTATCAAATATGGACCAATCACATGAAGGGGGGGCGCACCTTTTGGCGTCTAGCGTCGCCACGGTAATGCTTTTGAAAGAGAAAAGTAATGCGTGTTGTCCCAGGATGGAGACGCACATTTTGATGTATAACACACCTGGGTGCACGTTACGGTTCGGGCTGAATTAACTGCCGAAGGAATGGCATAAATTTCGCCAAAATGACACAATTTATTCAAAATGGCCGACATCCTGTTCGGTTTCGGCCATGGCTCCAAGAGACTTTTCTTTAAGTTGTGCCATGATACAGGTGTGTAGCGATTTTCGTGCATGTACGTCAAACCGTATTGTGGGGCTTGAGGCACAAAGTTTTCCGGGGGGCGCTGTTGAGCCATTTTGCCACGCCCATTAATGCAGACCATGAAAGATCAAATTTATCGCCAGGCCTGGCTTGCATGCCAAATTTGGTGCCTTTTGGGGAACTATCAAATATGGACCAATCAGATGAAGGGGGGGTCCGCTTGTTGGCGTCTAGCGTCGCCACGGTAACACTTTTGAAAGAGAAAAGTAATGCGTGTAGTCGCAGGATGGAGACGCACATTTTGATGTATAACACATCTTGGTTCACGATACGGTTCGGGCTGAATTAACTCTCGAAGGAATGGCATATATTGCTCCAAAATTACGCAATTAATTCAGAATGTTCAAAATGGCCGACTTCCTGTTCGGTTTCGGCCATGGCGCCAAGAGACTTTTCTTTTAGTTGCGACATGATACAGGTGTGTACCAATTTTCGTTCATGTACGTCAAACCGTATTATGGGGCTTGAGGCGCAAAGTTTTTTCTGTCTGAACCAACCAGATGAAGGGTGGCCGCGCTTTTTGGCGTCTAGCGTCGCCACGGTAACGCTTTTGAAAGAGAAAAGTAATGCGTGTAGTCGCAGGATGGAGACACACATTTTGATGTATAACACACTTGGGTGCACGTTACGGTTCGGGCTGAATTAACTTTCGAAGGAATGGCATAAATTTCGCCAAAATGACACAACTAATTCAAAATGGTCGACTTCCTGTTCGGTTTCGGGCATGACGCCAAGAGACTTTTCCTTCAGTTGCGCCATGATACAGGTGTGTACCGATTTTCGTGCGTGTACGACATACCGCATTCTGGGGCTTGAGGCACAAAGTTTTCAAGGGGGCGCTGTTGAGCCATTTTGCCACGCCCATTAATGCAAACCATTAAATATCAAATTTTTCGCCAGGCCTGACTTGCATGCAAAATTTGGTGACTTTTTGGGCACGTTTAGGGGGGCAAAAAGGCCCTCCTTTCGTCAGAAGAAAAAGAAAGAAAGAAAGAAAGAAAAATTCCTACAGATACAATAGGGCCTTCGCACTGAAGGTGCTCGGGCCCTAATTAAAGCTGCAAGCAGCGATGAACAGGCCCTCGCACTCATGGCCACCGCCCCCCATGAGCATATCAGAAATGACACCACCCACGACTCTCTATGTCAAACCATTGAAAAGTTATAGCAGAAAAAAGGGACAACCAATCAGAAGAAGGGACGGGGCTAATTCAGGCCAATGAAGGTCAAGGAGTCCATACAGAGTATGATGACACCACCCACGACTCTCTATGTCAAACCATTCAAAAGTTATAGCAGAAAATCGGAACAACCAATCAGAAGAAGGGGCGGGGCTAATTTTCACCAATTATGGTCAAGGACTCAATACCGAGTCCCATGACACCACCCACAACTCTTTATGTCAGACCTTTCAAAAGTTATGGCAGAGAAAAGTTTTCCAGGGGGCGCTGTTGAGCCGTTAGGCCACGCCCATTAATGCAAACCATGAAATATCAAATTTATTGCCAGGACTGGCTTGCATGCAAAATTTGGTGACTTTTGGAGAACTATCAAATATGGACCAATCAGATGAAGGGGAGGCGCGCTATTTGGCGTCGCCACGGTAACACTTTTGAAAGAGAAAAGTAATGCGCGTCGTCGCACAATGGAGACTTATTTTGAGGTATAAGACACCTGGGTGCACGATACGGTTCGGGCCGTATTAATTGCCGAAGGAATGGCATAAATTGCGCCAAGATTACACAATTCATTCAAATGGCTGACTTCCTGTTCGGTTTCGGCCATGGCGCCAAGAGACTTCTTTAAGTTGCAACATGATACAGGTGTGTACCGATTTTCGTTCATGTAAGTCAAACCGTATTGTGGGGCTTGAGGCACAAAGTTTTCCGGGGGGCGCTGTTGAGCCATTTTGCCATGCCCATTAATACAAACCATGAAATATCACATTTATCGCCAGGCCTGCCTTGCATGCAAAATTTGGTGACTTTTGGAGAACTATCAAATATGGACCAATCAGATGAAGGGGGGCGCACTTTTTGGCGTCTAGCGTCGCCACGGTAACACTTTTGAAAGAGAAAAGTAATGCGCGTACTCGCAGGATGGAGACGCACATTTTGATGTATAACACATCTGGGTTCACGATACGGTTCGGGCCGTATTAATTCTCGAAGGAATGGCATATATTGCTCCAAAATTACGTGATTAATTCAGAATGTTCAAAATGGCAGACTCCCTGTTCGGTTTCGGCCATGGCGCCAAGAGACTTTTCTTTAAGTTGCGACATGATACAGGTGTGTACCGATTTTCGTTCATGTACGTCAAACCGTATTATGGGGCTTGAGGCGCAAAGTTTTTTCTGTCTGAACCAATCAGATGAAGGGTGGGTGCGCTTTTTGGCGTCTAGCGTCGCCGAGGTAACGCTGTTGAAAGAGAAAAGTAATGCGTGGTGTCGGAGGATGGAGACGCACATTTGGATGTATAACACACTTGGGGGCACGTTACGGTTCGGGCCGTATTAACTGTCGAAGGAATGGCATAAATTTCGTCAAAATGACACGACTAATTCAAAATGGCCGACAGACTTTTCTTTAAGTTGTGCCATGGTACAGGTGTGTACCGATTTTCGTGCATGTACGTCAAACCGTATCGTGGGGCTTGAGGCACAAAGTTTTCAAGGGGGCGCTGTTGAGCCATTTTGCCACGCCTATTAATGCAAACCATTAAATATAAAAAAATTTGCAAGGCCTGACTTGCATGCAAAATTTGGTGACTTTTTGGGCACGTTTAGGGGGGCAAAAAGGCCCTCCTTTCGTCAGAAGAAGAAGAAGAAAAAGAAAAAGAAAGAAAGAAAAATTCCTACAGATACAATAGGGCCTTCGCACTGAAGGTGCTCGGGCCCTAATGATAAAAATAATATTGAACGTATTACTAGATCTAACACTGATGGGAAACCGGAGCAGAACCAATGAACTGAGCGCTTAAACCCTGCATCAGTCTTTCCTGCCCCTGTCCACACCGACTTTTTATCCCGCATGGACCCACAACATTCCTGTCACACCTCTGTTGTGTCATCTTCCACCTTGGTCATCCAAGACACAGCTCCATCATCATTTCCCACCATATCAGGAATGCTGAGAGCCCTCTGCTCAACCCTCCTGAAGGGAGAGCTGGAGAGACAGCTAGACCACGGCTGCATGTCTGAGTGGGGGCTTCTAAAAAGAAATGAAGGATATTCCGATGAAATATACTTGCCAAAATGAATGTTTTTACAACCGAGGGACGTGCAGTGAGAGCTGCTGTTCCTACACTTCTGTCATCAAGTCTGGAGATGAAAATGGAGTTCAGAGGGGAAGCCCGTCCCATCTGTGCTCAGCCATGTTCCACTTAGTAACGCGGAAATCAGTGTTAATGTCTGAGATCAGTTCGTTAACAAGAAGAATCTTGTTTGAGAGCCATCTCAAATTTAAAAGTACTATGTTTAGTCCAACCGTATTTGGAGACGAAGGCTCTTCGGTGCGAACACGCTCCTGAGATTACTGAAATTCACAACAGATGTTCATTTGATGTTTTGTTTGATTCCATGTCTGGCAATGATGTTTGTTGGAGTTTTGATCCATGTGGTTTTGTTAAATATGGGGATAAAACCTTAAGAACTGGGACCTGGAAGACATAAGCACAATCAGCGGAGGATGTGCTCATGTCAGCGAGCCACATGCAATATGATGATGAATACATGATGGAAGAGAGAAGGTCGTGTCCGAAGACCGTCAGCTTCTGAAAAGATGTTTCCTCTCAGAAAACACATCGGATGTCTTTAGGCCACGGTGTTGGCAGATGGAGGAGAGCCAGATGTTGCGGTCCGCCATAGGTAGGCGGCAAACCAGAAAACGGAAACATGATGGTAAAACTATTCTGAAGTACCAAAGACATGAAAGGAAGACCTGCTTTAGAGACCCCGACCACTGTTTGGAAAGGTTGTTGGGTCCAGGGTTAATGATCATTCTGCCAGGCACTGAGTGGAATATTTGGGAGGATTTGGGAACCTAACCCCGACATTCAGGATGGTCATTGCAGCCTGAAACACTCACATTAGTCTCACTGTCCCAAAATAAAACTCATCCCTCATTATGAGAGTTGGTGGTGGCTGTCAGAGGGAAAGCTGGCAGGTTGAGAGGCCAGCCAACTAATCTACCCGATTCTAGCTTCTTTTTTTCTTCATTGTATTTAGCAGGGAGGTACATGTTTCGGGGGGGGTGACTACTGTCTTGCTGAATGTTGACTAAATACTGTAGGCTAACTGGGATAATGGCATGGTTTTAATTCTTCACTCTTAAAGTTATGGACTTGGAAGAATTCATTTATAAAGACCATTGGATTTATAAGGTACAACATTATCAGTTCTGATTTTGGTCCTGGAAAACCTCCTCAGAGGTTTTACACAGCCCAGAAGACTAAGTATGGATCGCTTGTTAACATTAGTTCACCAATCTCCTTAAGACTTAAAAGGTTTTACTTGTCACGCTCTGTTGGAGGCATGTGTGTGTCATGTTGTGTCTCTAACATTTTCAAAAGAGAGCTGGCAACTGTGTCCCTCCTCAATACACATTCAGCCATCAATGATTGATCTGACAATACAGTTTATTGGTATTTCTTAATTGGATTTAGCTTTCGACTGTCCTTCGAAGAAAATGCTTCTTGTGTTGCTGTTCAAAGATACAATGTACTCTCCTGCCCCCTTCAGGACGCTGATATTTATTGGACTGTTCTATTTAGTCAATATTTGGAATCATGGATAATATTTTTTTCAAATAGAAATCTGCTGGACACCGTGAGACTGGACATTATCTACCTCGCTCAATGCTAGCCTAAAGGTCACATTCTGTTTACATAAAAACCTGAATCAAGTCTTAACGCGCATCTTAAGGGCCAGGACACACCAACCCAATACTCGGCCATCCGCCGCCCGGCAGTTGGGCGATGTCGGTGACTCAAGTCGGGTTGGTGTGTCCAGTGCAGTAGTCTGTCGGCGTTGCCGCTCATTTCAGCCAATTTGACATGTACAATTGGCCACTAGCCGTCGGCCTCTATGACCAATCTGATTGGTGGAGTGCTAGCCCTTGACTAGCGAATCAGACTTAACTGGAAATGACAATGGTTAAAATACTAGATAAACAGTGACGGCACAGACGCTACACTACACTCTATCATGGCATTGGTTTGGATTTGGATTGTGTTTGACTGTGTTGTGAATGGCAGTATATTTTCATTATTAGCCATCGTATATTCGATCCTTCTTGATTTCTATCAGAAGTTAAAACACTGACTGATGACAGCGGGCTCAGTTCAAAACTCCAGACTAAAACGATCAGTCATTTCCAGTTGTTCTTCTTTCCTTTTCTTTTTGGGCAATATCACAGCCTGCAGTTATGTGGATTTATTACATATCACGCAGGTGCAGAATGTGCACTCCAATCGGCGTCAGGTTGGTGTGTTTGGGGGTATTTCTTTGACCGACTCGGGCAGACGGGAGCTGACTTTCAGTCCGACTGCTTTCCTGCCGACGGTCGGCCGTCGGGTTGGTGTGTCCGGCCCCAAGACGCATCTCACACTTTACTGCCTCTTACAGTCAGGAGGGGATGAAGCAGAGGGGTAAATTGCTGGTCCTGGCAAGCATTGGGTTGTCATGGTCCAGCCCACTTGTGAAAGTAACAAAAGCTCTTTTTACACTGAGGAACTTTTGGTATCTCCTTCCAACAGTTTGTTATATAGTTTACAATTCACAACAAATGTAATCTCGGGGCACAAAACAGAGAAAAAAACATGTTTAATTGAAGTACAATCCAATCCAATTCAGTTGTTATCACCATCATCGCTGTAAGGAACAGACGGAGAACGAAAACAATGGCAAAACAAGATGCTAAATAGATTTCATGCATATCATTTCTCCCACTAAAAATGTAGATTATGGTACAGAGACACAAAGTCATTTATTTTCAGCTTCTCTTAGATGAAATTGTTCCATCATGGTAACATATGACTGGCAATCCTCTTCGGAAGGCTTTTAATATTCATTTCAAAGTTCACTGGCGTCTGATCAGCAAGTCTGAACTGCTCTTTCACCAAGGTGACACATCCACAGCCTCTGCTCACAGCCTGACCAGAAGAGCTGCCCAGTCAAAGGTTACTGTAATATTTCTTTTCTCCAAGTATTGATAAGCTATGTATAAATCATACAGCTGACATAAATTTAAAAGTTGCAATTATATTGTCAAACTTTGCTGATTAATTCTGAGAAATACACGTTGATGGAGAAGCCCTATTTTATCAGCCCTGTTTGCGAGTGTCTGGATGGGTTCCCAGTTGTCGGGATGGCCATGTCCACCACAGCTTGGTGTCCCCTGTCTCCCAACTAATTGTCAGGGACAGCCTGGTAATTTGGCAGGTAATAGCAGAGAAGCCCTGTGCTAATGGATTCCTGCCCAGAAAATGAGATTTTGGAAGCACAATGACAAAATGACTGACAACTAGATTAGAGTGCCGACAGAGGGAGGGAAGGAAAGAGGCAGAGATGATTACGCAAACAGAGACCGTGAATGGAAAAAGAAGGAAGGACAGAAGCAGAGAAGTGGAAGAGAGAGAAAACGTTAAACTGATTACATTAAAAAAAAGAGAATGAGAACGACAGACAACAATATAAGGTGTCCTGTATAGAAATACCATTAAATGTTTCCCCTTCCGGGAGATGAACTGTTGTGGCCCAATGAAAGTAAAGTAGTTGGGTTTTTTTTCATCAGATGTATAAATCTAAGCACATTTTCCCCACAAGTCACAATATAAAGCATTTCTTTAAAATGTTATTTTAATCAATGGACTTATTTATACATTTTACTCATGAAAATATTTCTTTCCTCTTAAGAGAGCCGTCATTTTTAATCTTAAAAAACATAATTTTATTTCACCTTGTAAGGTATTGAGTGATATCATAAAACTTTATTGATGGAAAAGTGAATGAAATAAAAAAGAGGACATTTAGGAGTCAATTTCAGCATCTGCAGTAGGTCCAGACTGATTTCTGTGCCAAGGAGATTGGAATTAAATAAATAAAAATTAGAATGATAAATATTCAGCCGTGTGGAATGAGAAAAAAAAACTCTCTCTCTCACACACACACACACACACACACACACACACACACACACACACACACACACACACACACACACACACACACACACACACACACACACACACACACACACACACACACACAACATAAATAAGTCCCAAGACGGAATTGTTTTTTGTTTTTCTTCTTCCGAAGTTGCCATGCTATTAGCCGCAGCACGTAGCATGGCTATGTTTCCAGGATTTATTGACTGGTTTTGATGCCAGCTCTCATGTTCGGGCATGGCGTTTCTCGTAGCCACTGGGAGGTTTTATCCAAACATCTATAACAAAAAAGGGGATTATCTGGGAATTGCTTTAGTGAGCCTCAGAGGGTGAAAACCATTACTGCAGGACCATCGCTCAGACAGCAACAGATGGAACGCGTATTACATTAAGTCCCACTACAAGGGTTGACTGGTTGAGGTGTGTTGTAGCCATGATTGCAGCTTGATTGCTTTCTTTTTCTCAACAAAGGAAATGACAGCTAAAAGCAGCCTTACATCTTACAAAGAAATCAAATATGGTTGCTTTCGGATTAAATCCTGTCATCATATGTTAGTTTTCAGGAATTAGGGACAAACATCGTAATAATCAGACTGACCACGATCCTGGATTGGCTCTTCCAATCTAGCAGCCTGCTAGTAAATGAAGCATGTATCTGAATTCTCCGTGCCCATAATCTTCACTCTTTCCTCCTCTTGCTCCGTTTTATTTTTATTTTTTGACTTTCCTCATGTCATCTGTTTTGATGAACACAGTGGAGGAAATTAATGCTCTTTATGGTTATTAATGAGTCCTTGAGACCCTTTTTCAGACTTCCATACCAAACTGTACAGATTGTATGCAGAGAATGAGCAAAATGAATGTAATAATGAATTTCTCCAGACAACCTTGGGACAATTGGACTGTCACTGGTTTTGATTAGGTTTACAGTTTATCCCAGAGTTAAACTGCATTTGCACCTGCAGCTTAACCTTCTGCTGAACCTTCAGCTTGACCTCAACTGTGTTCTGTTTTCTTGCACGTTTGTTTTAACCTTATACAAACAAGTTTTAACAAGAGACTAAACGTCTTAGGCTATGCTCAGGCTGCAGGCAGTGCCAAATCAAAATGTATTTTTTTTCAGTGTTTGAGCAGCTCAAATGACATGAAATCCATTGTTTTCATATCAGGCCTGGGTCACTTTAATAAGTGATCCTGAAAGGGATCTGATGTTTTCCAACTTCAGTCTGAACTGTGGAATCGACTCTCATCCGTCTTTGACATCACTGTCATGTGATTAATCTCACAATTCTGGGATTTCGGTATATATTTTATGGATGAAATCTGCTTCAGTGAGGCCGGTCATGTCCCGGTCCACCACCCCTGGCTCTGACTCCTCATCCGCACGTATCTGTACAGATATTGAAACCATCGCTCCACACGACCAATGTTTCAGATTCTGCTCCCCTTTTCCCCGGGCTTCTGCTCATTAAAACTACTTTATGAATTTGTCCACTTCCACGGTGCACAACCTTCAAATTTTGACAGAACATTGCACATTTATGTATACAGTATAGCCTGACTTTACTTTAATTATTCATGGTCTATATTTTATTTGATTTATTATTACTACTTGATTTTTATTTCGTACTCAGACAGTGGCGTAACGTCATGGTGTTTGGCCCCGGTGTAAATATTTTTTTCTTCCTGGCCCTCTGAAGGTCACAGGTTACCTTTTGTGTTTTGCGGATAACGCCTCCCAACTCACCTTCCCTCCCCTATATATATATATATATATATATATATATATATATACACCGGTATACATATATGTTAGTGTTCCCTCATTTGAGCTTCTTCTATTAGGAGAACAAAATGTATGCGTTTTGACATAAATGAAAAATGTTAGGAGATGGATAAAGTGTGCACATGTATATTGCTATTCATTATCAGACTTTTCAACATCTATTTGTGATGTGGTTTGTTATTTTTATGATGTAAGGGATAAGATAAGACAAGATGGGATGAGATAAGATAAGCTGAGACTTTTATTTTTGTGGGAAATTGCAATTGAAGTTACGTGTTTTAATTATAAGATGAAAATGAGAAAAAAGACATTTAAAAGCATTAAATCCACTGGCTGCCACAAAGCACCCTGATACAACACAACACGCTGTGGCCTGCACCAACAGAGCAAAACAGAATATTCTTTCTTCGCACCGCTTCAGTTGAAATGAGCCACCTCTGCTGCACCATCTGATTTTTATATTTTTATTCCCCTCTTTGTTTTTAAGACACTGTCCCCCAGGATGAAAATGAACCCCTAGATATCTTTACGTGGAAGTCCCTGGGTAGGGATTAATGCTAATTAATGATCAGCAGGAGAGCGCCGCCACGTTGAGATTGAGTGGAATTTATAAACATCAACGCGTGTTCTTACAATTAAATCCATACTTTACGCAGCATTTGTGAGTCCAAAGTAAGTCTGGAGTACGTTCGGGTGATTTATGTGCAAATCTGCTCATAGATTTACATAGATTTAATGAGTCAAGTGTATTCTGTGTAACCTAAAGTGCCAGTTTATGTCAATAATTATGAATCCGGCAAAGCCCCAATCAAAGTGCTTGATTAGATGTTTGAGCGGGAACATCAGTCACATCGGTCGCCTCTCGGCCCAGATGAGACGAGGAACCTCTTTGATCATGGCCTTCTTTGGATGTCTTCGTGTACTGATCCAGTGTCATTCATTTGAACTTCTCAGCCCTTAAAACTAAAGAGATGAGTTCAGAAATACATTTCATTCGCCTGTTGTTGCCAGCAAAGCGTTTGTTCCAGGGTTAGGGTTCGCTATTTGTTTTTGTGCGCGTGTTTTTTTTTTAATCATCACTGGATGATGAACGGATGTCTTTCATGTTTAGTTTTTTTTCACTCCCTGTTTTTTAATCAGATTTTATACCCAAGTTCTCTCCATCCCTGGTTTCTCACTTGCACTTTGAGTTTTCTGTTGAGATGAAAAGATCAGCCTTGTCAGCCATTTGTTGTTTTCTCTCTGAGTTATTCTTCTGATTCTTTGCCACACGCTGTTAGTTTGACGGCTCGGGTCAAACGCGCTGACCCACCGTGCATCGCTAATGTGCTCCAGGGAAATCATCTAAATTATGCTCGCTGTGGGGGTGAACATATACATAACATTGGCATCAAACTCCTCAAGGTTACACAGTATTTAGCCCTACAGCTTCCAGCTGTTAACAAACGATGCCTTGCCAAGCTGACAGTCAGTCTCGTGGCAAGCAGACCAGCCATGAGGTCAGGCGTCATGGCTGCCGCCGGCCTCCAGTGGGCTCGTAAAAAATAAGATAATGGTATGTTGGCCTGGCTCCAGCACTACAAATTAAAAAAGGGTTTATTTTCAACACGGAGCCACAATTGAACGTTCGAGCTGCGATCTCAGCCTGGTTTAGAACTAGGGTTGCCACCTTTCAGAAATAGAAATAAGGGACGCCCTGATTTCAGCAGCGCAGGAGCCAAAAAAAAGCCCCCAAACTTCTAAACTGCATAAAAATTTGTTTATTTTATATGAAAAAACAAAATGCTTTGATTTAAAGTTTAAAGTGCTTTAATAGCATTGAACTTGCATGACTGTACAGACAGCCAACCATATAGCAACTGAAATAGCCTCCTATGCTACGTATGTCCACATCAGCCCAGATGTATAATATAGCCTACAGGTGAAGAATATGGTGTAAAAGTTAATTTATTTCAATAATTCAACTAGAATATGGTGTAAAGGTTCATTTATTTCAATAATTCAACTAGAATATGATGTAAAATTTCATTTATTTCAATAATTCAACTTAAAAGGTGAAAATATATTACCTAGTCTTATTACATGCAAAGCAAGATATGTTAAACCTTTATTTGTTATTATTTTGATGATCGAGTTGTTTATTATTTTCATAAAATATTCTCTAATTTATTTTTTATTTGGGGTTTTCATAAACTGTGAGCCATAATCACCAAAATTATAACAAATAAAGGCTTGAAATATATCACTTTGCATGTAGTGGGAAATAATATTTGTTTCACCTTAAGTTGAATTTACTACGAATGACATTTTGCAATATATTCAAATTTTCCGACCTTCACCTGTATATTATGACATCAATAAATAAGAGCATAATATGTGTATCTTTATTGGTTCAATACGGAACGCAACTTTTAATTCCAATTACGGAACAATTCCGTATTTCAAGGGACGGGTGGCAAGCCTATTTAGAACTGACACAGGTCGCAGTGTTAGGCTTTGTAGCCTTATTTTAGTTTTATTTTATAGCACACTACAATCTATACATTTCAACAGAACTCTTATGGTATGTCAGACCTTTAGTGACGTGTCAAATGTTCTGTGTTATATAAATCGGGAGACCATTTTTATATCGGATCTGCCAATAACCAAATAGCACTTTGGTTTTTGTGTTCAGTAACCCAATACTGGGTTACTGAAGAAAATGACAATTGTTGGATAAAGTTTTGACTCAGCGCCGATGAACAAGCTGCCACCCTGACCACATGCTGACTTCTGACAACATTTCTGTCTGTACAGGTCTTCCTTTCCACAGTAAACAAACAAGAAGACAGGTGGCTGAACAGAAATAGATCAAGAGACCGACAGAAAAGAGCAGACGTACGAGGCCCCGGGGACATCTGTCTAGGTGAGATTTTACAATGTGGAACATCACAACGCATCCATATCAAAAAAGTGGGTTATCACGTTTTCCTTTTTTTTCCTCCGCTCTCTCTTTCTCTAGCACTCTTTGGAAATATTTGGGAAGCTCCTCCCCGTCTGCCACTGTGTCCTTTAATCAGAGGGAATCGGAGGAAGTGCGTTTCTATGTGTTCTTAAGTGGAAAAAATAATATACAGTCAGAATGACGTCACTCTTCATCACCTTCTGCTCCTCAAGCATCACAATCACGGCACCAACGCACCACAGTTAAACTTCTGCTTCTTGGAGCATCCGGCCTGTTTTGGGATGGAGCCATCACAAAAACAGACTTCCTTTTTCAACTCACACCAGATTTTAGTTTGTTAACAGCACATCAAAGGTCAGAATCTGCACGTCTAAAAGGCTTTTTAACGATCTTCAATAAATCACAGTCAATGGATTCTGTAATCTTAATGTGTTTAGATGTTGGAGGGGTGGGGTTAGATCATTTTTACCCCACCCCTCCAAGACATTCTTATGCCTTGAATCTGAGAACTGTGCCGAAGATTAATGTAAATGGTTATCAGTCATATTAATTCATCATCAGACCCAAGGGTCTACCCTTTTCTCTCTAAAAACCACCTAACACTTGTTTTTCTGTTGTTGGTTTTTTTCAGAGCTATTTTGTTTTATGTTGTGCAGCCAGTTCAGTTCAGCAGGATCGTGAGACAACACCGTGAGCTTCAGAGTTTCAGATATCCAGATCTCCAGATCTCTGGAGCTCCAGCACTTCAGAGCATCCCAACACATTTCAATCAAACACAAACTCTTCTCACTAGTTGTGTGTTGCGAAATACCTAAAAAGAAATCACTGATAAAAATGTAAAAGAGGTATGCATGGTGTCTGTGAAGTATTTAATGAAGTTTGTTTATTAATCATCATTGGTGTATGATAGTAGAATTATGGATATTCAAGAATGGAGTAGATTTGAATAAAAAACAACTATATAACTCAGCCAAAGGTTTGACGTTTCTGAAAGACAGTGACAGATGCCTGCTATTATTCATGTAAAAGGGGGAAAGAGGGGAAAAAAAATAGAGCTCAGTGAGTCTCCCAAAATGAAACAAAGGAAGGAAACCGTGTTGAGGCAGATGAGACTGCTGACACTGACAGACGGGAAGAAAGAGGAGAGAAAGGCTAACAGAGAGAGAAAGGAAGAGGGAAACTAACTGGCGGGTACTGTGCTGTCTGGCTTTTAGTCGTCAAAGCAGTAAAGAGAAGCCAAGGCACATACTCAGGCTGTGATCAGATGCTGTGCTGTTTCACAGTCTCATAGCGCCATCTAGTGTGGACGGGAGAGCGAGAAGCTCAGCTGTTCCCGGTCAACGTCTGTCAATCTGGGAGAAAAGTGGGTATTATTGATGATGATGCCCAAATATCACCATGTTTATGCATGAAATCCCTTCAATCTACCAGACTTTAACCTGATGGTCTGAGCTGATGTGGAGCCCCCTCCAACATCTGCAGTATTCTCTCTAAATTTGGCTCTTTACAACATTCATCAAATTCTTTTTCATTACTATTTTCCTGCATATTATATATAAGACAAGATCTTAAAATTCTGAAAAGCAAATAAGAAAAGGGGGATCAGTATAAAGAGTTGCCTTAAAACTGTTACTTGTTCCAAATTGGTAATCCAAAATTATTAATAAGCTTTAAATAGGCTTTGTTCATTTAAATTGTTCTGGTCAATCTCAAGAACTCGTTCTTCTGAGTACTTTCAAGCTCTATTTTCAAACCTTCCCAGCACTTACTCAAGTTGTGGTACATTACATATCAATGCATGCTTATTTTACTTTACTTTACCAAACTTATGTGTGTACACATTTCACCTTTTTAATAACACTGTAAAGCTTAACATTTATCCTTAGAGAGACATCAACAAAGGTACAGTTTCTTATGTATTTGTATTTACAGTAAAAAGTAAAAGAAAAAAAGTGTGGGTTCATCTACATGCTGAATACAATGAAGTTAATTGTTTTAGAATAAAATAAATATCAATAATACATTTCAAATAACAGTATGCATTTTATCCATAATGTTTTGTACCCCATTTTTATTTATGAAATAAAAAAGGCTTTTTTAAGAAAAAGAAGCAAGTAGGAAGTAACAAAAACTGTTCACCAACTGACTTCTGGGGGTTGGCTCAAAAAGCGACTCAATCTCCTCTGACTCCCATGTGAAAATGTTCAATTTTCCAGCAGAATCAAACATATTTTCAGCCTGGTTAAAAAAATAAAATCCTTTTTTGTTTGTTTGTTTGTTTGTTTGTTTTTTGTCTCCATAGCCAGATTTCACACCCACGACAACTCCAAGGAGGAAGAATTTGTTGTACCAAATCAAGAGAATATACATATAAAGCATTTATTTCTTATATGGTTGACTGACCCTCGGCTCAGCCAAAAGCAACCCACTATTGCGTCCTCATTTGTAACTGCCATGCTCACCAAGCTTACCAAAGCAACGTGCAGTTTGCATCGGCTAAATGCAATCAGAATGAATCATCAAGTCAAGATGTGAAACAGCATGTTACGCTGTAAGCATCTGCCGGTAACTCCATGGCTATTTTCGTCAGGGATCAGCTGAAGGAGCTGGAAGCCCAAGCGGTCTTTGACAGGTGGTTGGATTCCTGTAAACTTCCATTCCAACATTGCTGCGCTCAGTATGAAGAAAAAGAGGCTTCAAGAGGCTCTTCAGTCACATGACCTGGTGGTTCTTCCATTGTTGGTTACAGTCTATGGCGTTGACCAAGTGTTGACCAAGTGTCAGTGGTCGTTTCCGACCTCGTCAACTTGACAACATCTGAAACAGGATATTCGAAAACAGACGATCGCTGGAAACTCGGCAGTTCCTTGGGCACCGATCAGCTGTAGATCTCAACACCTAAACACTGGAACGAGGTACTTCTGTAATGTAGACAGTAAACACCTACCTGAGTCCCAATATCAATCAATACCCCACATATATTAAATACCACTGATGTGTGGAAGACAAATAAGGCATCAGGGTAGACATTTCATTCATTCCATCCATCCATCCATCCACTATCTATATCCGCTTCATCCTTTGCAGGGTCACGGGGGTTCACTGGAGCCTATCCGAGCTATTTTCAGGTGAGAGGCCGGGGTTACACCCTGGACAGGTCGCCAGTCCATCGCAAGGCCACATAGATACACACAACCATGCACACTCACACCTACGGGCAATTTAGAATCACCAATTAACCTAATATGCATGTTTTTGGACTGTGGGAGGAAACCGGAGTACCCGGAGGAAACCCATGCAAGCACGGGGAGAACATGCAAACTCCACACAGGTGCTAACCACCAAGCTACCGTGTTCATTCATTCCTTTTCTATTCTTGCTTAACCCTTTGCAGGGTCACGGGGGTCTGCCGGAGCCTCCCCCACCTCACTACAGGCGAAAGACAGGGATAGACCCTGGACAGGTCGGCAGTCCACCACAAAGACCTGCCTTTCCTGTCTCTCTAAAACAAACTGTACCATAGAAATGGATGTACTGATTTATTTGATTGTTTATTCAAAGAAAGAGGCAAGAATAAAAGAATATGGACCCCATGGAATTAACTGGTTCACTTTTCCCAGCAGCACTAAGAAATGTCTCTATTCAGTAACGGCAGGAGGAATAATTGTTTGTGTGTTATCGTGTTTCTGACTTAGTGGCAGATCAATTCACATTTTATGATAAATTAATGCAGCAAGCAAGTACATTTCAAGGGGTTAACATACTTGTCCTTGCCTTTGCTGCCCCATGCAGGGCTGACTGACATGTGTGGTCGTGTGCATCATGCATGTAGAAGTGAGGTGGATAAAATGGTCTCTTGGGTGTACCCCATCATCAGAGAGTCAACCCTGCTTTTTAAAGACAATATCAGTCCTGATATCCAACATTAACATCAAATCTGTACATCCGTAGGAGACAGAACAGTTATCAGATTCAGATTCAGACGACTTTATTAATCCCTTTGGGAGGCTCCCTCGGGGAAATTGACATCTCCATCTCACTCACTCAGCACGGTCGTATACAAGAACCAAGAAAGGAGAAATAAAACACCCCAAAAACCAACAGCCATATAAAAGATAAATAGAATTTATATGAATAGAAAAGAAATGTAAAGAATAGAATAAAAATGTATGTGCATATACGCGTGTGCGTGTGCCGGAAACATGTATAACATATACTTATATATAGAATATGTATCTATTAGTGGTGGGGGAAAAAATCGATATTGCAATATATTGTTGCGCACTTTGTCGCAATAAATAATCGATAAACTGACGGCAAATATTGATATTTTATTACAACACACATAATGGATTTACACTGTTGTCACCACACTATTGTTCAACCACTTCAATTTGTCCAGCAGTACAGTGTTTACATTTACAAGCCTAGGAGGCAGTGAGGCTCTATACAAATGCACTTTCTTTGTACATTGTATGAAGTTTTGGCATTGAATAAATGCATAACTACAGACGTTTTCCTTTTTATGGGTATTTTTTCTTTTTCAGTCACATATATCGTGATATATCGTTGATGAAATCGAATATCGTAGATATCGTGTATCGTGATATTATCGTGGGCCACCTATCGCCACAGTATTGAATCGTGAGTTACCCGTATCGTCCCACCGCTAGTATCAATGTAAATATAGATATAGATATACAGCTATTTTTGGTAGTTGTTTACATCAAGGCTCGCGGCCGGGGCAGAACCGAGGAGAACTTTTGAACTCTGATACGTTTACCAGATTTTTAACTGGTCAGATATTGAATATGACGCCCCCCCCGCCCCCAGTGAGTTTCCTGTTATGCCTTCTCAAGCTGCCATGTGTGCGTGCATATTACAAGGTAGCGGGATGTGTGGGCATGCTTCTCATTTCACCAGTGACCGGTCTCAGCTGTCCCCCCGTCTGCCCCCACCTCTACCTTATGTTGTCCCCCAAAGGGTCTTAAAGCGTCAGATTGCTGTTCTCCACGTCTCTGTCCCACCGATAAAGCTGATACGTTGGAGTCGTTCCCCAAAGAACAGCCTGCCATTCATGAGTATGAAATATAATAAGTCTGTTGACTTGTGTATACTCAACACAAACACACACTCATACACACAACTCCCAGCTGTCTCCCTGAAGTGTGCTGAGAGTTTGGGATGCTGTTGAGTGGGGGAGGTGTTTTGGCGTTTGCCATGAGAGACAAGAGCTCAGGATTCACATACTGGCAGATCTGCTTTCCCACCACTGACCTGACTCTGAAGCGCCTGCTGCAGCCTCAGCGCACGGACGCTTGTGCGTAAACTCTGGCAAAGGTTCCACCGTGACCAGCTAACTGGTAAACAGGACGTTATTGAGCGGATGCTGTGGATTTGAGGGCTGAAAGAGATATGAACCTTCCTAAAGTCCAGATCCTGCTGGCAGGACTTCTCTTTGTTTATTCTGGTAAGTCCTGCTCTCCGTGAGAGAAGCTACACACCATCGATCGAGTGTCGGGGATCACGGTGACCGAGGAGATCCTGGAAACTCAACGCAAGAGATGCCGGATTGTTGTTTCTTAAAGTCTGAATTGATTATCTGCCATTCCAACTATTTAGAAGAGAAACTCCCAGCAATGTTCGTTGTTTAGTTGTTTGTTTCCCCCCCCCCCTACAAGGATGGCATGTGTGATTTTAAAAGCAAGGGATTTGATTGTCTTGATTCTGATCTCACAAATGACTGAATCATGGTCAGAAAGCACCTTTCTGAAACCAAGGTTGACGTCGGTGCAATGTCAGTATGATTTATTTAATGTCAGGATGTCAACATGCACAAACATTTGTAATTTTTCATAAAGAACATGTTTATCCAGAGAGGAAAACTTGAACCCTGCCATTAGTCAGGCCTCAGCGACTTCAAATATTCCCCATGACGACCTGACAAATAAGGGGATAACTGTAATCGTATTGAATAGTCTAATGAGAGGTGGTATTATTTCAGAGATGTCTATGTAAACTATAATTGTTGTGTGTATATATACCTGGAGGAGAAATAGTCCTTTATGCTGCTTTCTTGTGTAAAACACTACTTTACCACTGATAAAAGGTAAATATTTGTCCTTCAGATAACCTAAAGTTAGCTAATCACAATAAATATTATTTAATTCCTTAGTGTTTAAGGAGTTTACGGTATCAAATCTGCTCTTCAAGAGTGATTTATATTCATCACTGAGGCCTTATGGTTTAGTTTCTTTGTCCAGGGACACTGACACAACAGTCTGATGATGAGGTGAAACCTGCAGCTCAAACAACGCAGCGACTCACCAGGGCCACTGACGTGGGACATTAAACATTTGGCACAATCACAGAGAACATATTTTAGGATTAACTGTAGATCAAATCAGGCAGAAAGGGCATAAGCGGGGAATAGCAGTCGTCCTCTCCTGATCCATCGCACGTTAGTTGAAGATTAACTCAATCATTGAAGTCCAGTGGATCAACCATGTGAACGCGTTATGAAAAGTTTTCATACACTTTGATTGGATTTTGAAAGTGTTCTTTCATGCACTGATGTCCTAACCCAGGTGTTTCCTGCCGTCCACATGGCGACAGCTGGGAATCGTCCACCAGGGTTTTAACCAGAAAGTCGTCCAACTGTTTTCTGTGCAGCCTTTGTAAAGAAATAGCTCAAACTTTTAACAGAATGATCAAAAATATTTTGACTTTGATCTTTAGTAGGAAGGATGGGCAATATAACAGGATATGGGATAGATTGCTTTTCTTTCATAGATGATTCAGAACGAGACTGACATTTACAGTGACGAAGGTCATGCTGCATTAAAGTATTAAAGTTATACCTGTAGAGATGCCATATAGTGTATTTCACCTGTGTTTCTAAACTTTTACATTTTTGTGTAGACATTAAAGGAAATATCAACTAATAATCTGTGGAATAACATTTGCTTTTACAAGCTACAGCAAACAAAGTTACTGATGAAAAATTTGTGAAGGAGTGAACCGATTAATTTACTTAGTTTTATCATCCACCACAATAGCCACGCGGTTTATCAGCTGAGTTTAACTTAAAAAGTAAATTTGTTTACAGGAGACAACCCACAACTCTACAGATAAACATAAACAGCACAACGACCACTCTCACGCTGCTAAATTTTATTTTTCCCATGTCGCATCATTTCACCGCGTAGTAAACAAAACTTTTATTGCTTAATTAACCAGAAATACGAACAACCTGTCAAAAGTTGTAATAATGCAAGAAAAGAAAAAAGCCTTTTTTCCCAGAATGCATTGCCTCTTAATCTTGATAATGTAGACGCTGCAGCACAGACAACTGGATAAGTTACCTCCATTTTTTGTGGTTACATTCTTACACCTTGCTTTTTTTTCTGCCTTCAGGATGTAAAAAACATGTGAAAGTTGTTAAGTAAAGTTGATTTAACCATCGCTCCCACATCCTGCACGTTTTAAGGTTGTTTTTGTCACATTTATTTATTTTCACTGGGGAAACGCACCGTTGGCAGAAATCTGTCCTGAAAACGAGAGACAATAACGCCCTTTTTTTGTTGGGGTTTGGAAATCAAAGTGGCAGAAAAGGGAAAGAGGCTGCTTCATTTTGCAGGGACCGTTCAACAACAATCCAAACTTAAGAATGAGAAGTGACTGACAACTCCAAATGTCTCCCCTGTCTCACCGTTGCTCTATTTTTGCTTATGGCCACATCAAAGCACGCCAGCGTGACAACAGACAGCGTGCGAGTAGCCGGCGACAGGCACAGATCACCACAGACAGTCAGAACTTCATGCAAGAACCCCACTTTCCCCCCGATCTCTGGGAAACATCCAGATAGAAGCACTGAAAGGAAACCAAACCAGCCTGTGTTTGTGTGTGAGTGTACATGGTTGTGTTTGTACACATTTTGCTCTTGCTGGCTGCATGAAACAAGATCCTGGTCTAGTCAGAGCAGCTTGCCAACGTAGTCCCCAAAATAGCACGCAAAGGATGTGACTTGGCTCGTATAACTGTCTGCCGGGTCGTATTAAACAAGGCTACGCGGCATGTTCTCTATGATTACATTAACAAAGGTGCAAGAAAAGGGTGCAAAGTCAAATTCATCCGTCACAAGGGTGATGACCCGACTACCGAGCACTAAGACAGGGCTCCAGGTTGCAGCCGTTGCAATAAAACGTCCAGGGACGTGTGACAGAGCCGGAGATCGACCTTCCGGTTAGAAGGTAACTGACTCCGCCCGCTCTATCATGGCAAACTATTTTTAATGCTAAATAAACATGAATTATATTATTGCATCTGAAACGGTTCACTTACAGTAATAGGTCACACGTCCAAAGAAAACAACAAGATTCAAACAAAGACAGTGTTTTTGCCTTCTTTGCCAGCATAATTTTATTTTACTGATTTGATTTAAGTGAAAATAAACCTAGTTATGCCTTCATGAGTGCAGTTTTACGGATTTAGTGAATCGTAAACAAGCCACAATATATAAACCGTGCTGAAACAAGATGAGACTTGAGGGTGAAATCCCACGTATCTCCTTGGTGGGGTGAACGCGGGGCTTGCTGGCTTCAGGGGGGACGTCTGCAGCAGCAACTGTCATTAGACGTTGCACTCTTGGCCCCCGACAGACGGCTCCGCGCGGCTGCTGTAATTTGTTCTGGAGGCTGAGCTCTCGCTCTTCTTTCACACCCGAGACTGGAATTATCACTTCTGTCAGTCTTTTGAAGTCAGGGAACAATTCTTGCCGACATAATGATAGAGAAACCGCAAGAGCGCCTGAGTGGGAATTGAATCTGGTTCTTAATGGTGCTGATGTCTGAACTTGGACATGTTTTATTACAATAGTTCCACTAATCTCCTGCGTGGTTTAGTTGGCTTGATGCGGACTAATACCTTGACCTTTCTGAGACTGAGTCACGCCTGCAGGATGCAGGACACGTCTCCTGGCACGGAGGAGCTACTCCGTACATCGGTCAGGGGTTAAATAACTGCTTACAGATTAAAACATTTAATAACTTCAGTATGTTTTACCCACGAGGCTCCAGTATGTTTGTTTTCTGAAGAGCACGCTTTCCTGTTACTGCTCCTACTCCTTTTAATGTTTCAGGGGTGGAAGCAACACGCCTGGTTCGTGGAGGCAGGAATTAAAACTGCTAGAAAACCTTTTAACTTCTGTAGCAGAGGTGAAAGTGAGCCAGATGTGAGGAAGACGGCTTCTCCTATGACTCACAGATTTGATTGCAGCGCTCAGGTGTCTCATCAAACATTCAGTTCAGGCTTTTCATCAATAAGGAATGCAGGTCACCCGACTGCTGTTCCCGTCCTCTTTGCTCTCACCTTTCCTGTCCTTCTGCTCCAGGTTGCTGGTTGTGTGACGAGGAAGTGTTTGGTGTGTAAATCACAGTGAGTTGAATCTGCTCACCTCAGGGCCGATCAGATTTTACAGGGGTTGCCAGCTTGAGACTGACGGCACCTGTTGAACTCTACGTCCCCATCACGTCCCGGCTCAAAGATGAGACTCTAGTACGACTATAAAATGTAACCATGATTACCATGCTATGAACCCAATAGTAGCATTTACACTTGAAATGTGGAACACTGTAAGAAAATACGAAATTAAGAGGGATGTATGCACTCTGGGATGGTTTGTGCATGACCCAAAGTTTAAGCCAGGGACAGGGACAAAGGTGCGACAGTACAGTATCTCAAGGTGGACAGTTTCTAAGCTTTCAGGATCTAAAGACAAAGTACAGTCTCGAGGTGCCCACACCCTGGGTGGGGTTGGCAAAAGGATCTTTCTGTGTGGAGTTTGCATGTTCTCCCCGTGTTCCCCTGGGGTGCTAATGGGAGCTACCCTCACAAAAAAAAACATGCACACAGTCCTGGGCTATACATGCCCCTTCTGGCCAACCGGGGCTCCAGATGGGGTGGGGAGGATCTGGCCGGAATAACGTGATCCTTCCACGCGCTACGTCCGGCCAGAGAAGCCCCACCCTGTCTGGTGAAAAGAAGCGGCCTGCTCACTCCTCGGGGTAAGGAGGAGACCTGAGCTCAGTGCGGGGCCTCCTGGGGTTGGTAGAGGATGGCAATGCCCAGGACTGTTAGGTAGGAGCACTGGGTGATAAAATAGGGACAAAACCGGGATAAAAATATATATAAAAAAAAAAAAAAAAAGTACAGTCTCGAAAACAAAGACTTTTACAGATATTTGCAGTTGAGAGACTATTTTACAAAAGAGATAAGACCAAGCAAATCTACAAATTGTGTGATTGGAGTTATTATGAAATCATACAAACAGAAAGGGTCTTGGCCTATTTCTGCTTTTTATCAAGCTTTGACAGAGAGCAGAAGAGAATCAACGCTTCATATAAAAGCAAAATGGTAAGCAGAGCTAAAAAATCAAATACAAGAAGAGGAGTGGTATCATATGTGTGAGACACAATGTACATCAACAAATTCTTTAATATGGAGAGAGTTCTGCTGGAAGAACCTTACTCTGTACTTCATAACACCAAGATCATACACACATCTTCTGGAAATGTACAAAAATTAGTTTGTATTGGCAAAACTTGGTTAACTCAGTCCTTAAAAATGTTATGGGGTATGAAATACCAAACACCTGTCCAGTGATGTATCTCGGGAAGATTGAGACAGTTATAATGAAAAAAAACTGACTAAAGTGCTACTTGCAGCAAGCAAGGAAGCCGTAAGAAGGAACTGGCTCAATGTAACGCGCTGAGACAGGAGCAGAGGTTGGACATTGTCAAGGAAATCCATGCCATGGAAAAAATGACATTTATACTGAGAATGAAAGAGAATGTATTTGATGAAAATTTGGGAAAAATTGAACGCTTATATGAGACAACATGGAGTATTCTGGACCCAGTGTCTGCAAATAAAGTTTATATATATGTATATGTATGTATATGTATATGTATATATGACACCAACTGAACAGATGCTACATGGACTAGTGAACTGAACAGTTTAATCTCCAGACTGTGTTAGTGTTATTATTGTTATTCTTACATGTCATTTGTTTTCAGTATTGTTTTTGTCCATAAATATGTGAAAACTCAATCAAAATTTGAGTAACAAAAAAAAATTGTAACCATGATTGTTGGTCACATGCTTGTGTGTGCTCATGTTTTTCCGCTACAGGGCCAGTATGCTGCTTGGAGGATGAGACGGACCTGGTGAAGAACCTGTTCACCGGCTACAACAAAGTGGTCCGTCCCGTGAACCACTTCAGCGAGGCCGTCGTGGTCACCGTGGGGCTGCAGCTCATACAGCTCATCAGTGTGGTAAGGTCGCACGTGCCGGGTCCGTGCACGTCCTCACAGACCTGATTATAAAGGTCTACATTCAAACTGCCCCAGCACAGCTTTTTCCACTACTGATCATATTCAAGAACACCTTTGCACAGTGCTGTGCAAAAGTCCAAGGCAACCCTAGCCTTGTTTTCTTGTGCTTATTCATCTTTCAGTTTCTTTAGGAGATACAGACTGCAAATGCGATGACATCATTAAGAGATAGACAAGCGGTTGGCTGATTATTGGCCCTGTGAAAAGACAGGTTCCTGGAGTTTCTGTGTCTGGACCTTAAAGAGACTGGAAAATAAATGTAGATGTCTTTAAAAATGTGATAAAACAGCAAAACTAGGAGCGGTACATGTCCAGCGCCATGGCTTAAAAGCACTGTAAGAAATGAAACGTCTTAACATGATCATTAGGATATTTATAACACTGTATTTCTCCTTATTTGATTGAGATTAACACATCGGCCTCTTCTAGTTCAAACTAACTAACTTCAATTATATATATGTTATATTAATTATATAATTATATTCATGTGGTTTATTTTCAATAGGTCTCACACAATGTGATTATTTAACATTTGTGATTGTAATTGATTTTCGTGTATTTTGTATTTGTTTCTTATGTATTTATTTAGTTTCATGATCCCCTGACTCCAAACCTGAGCCACATCGTTGGACTACAAAAGAAAATTGACACAATTCTTTTTTCCCATGACACAAAGATGTGTCATGGGAAACTAGTTTAGGAAACGGGTTTCTATATATTTAGCCAGTTTCTAAACCGTCCCTCGAGTGTAGATGTACAGTGTGTATGCTGCCAAATAATCTTTTAAGCCTCAACTCTATATTTGATCTTGGTTACTTTAAATTGTCATGGTGACGACCTAATAGCGATTACTTGTGCTTAAATATTTACAGACATGTTTCTGATTGACTTGTTTCTTCTCTCAGGATGAAGTCAACCAGATTGTGACCAGTAACGTTCGTCTCAAGCAGGTTAGTGCAAAACGTGAGCAACAAACTTAAAAATATCAGAAATCAGGCTCATTAATTGTCAGTACATGAAAAACATTATTTTCCTTTCAGCAATGGGTCGACGTGAACCTGAAGTGGAATCCAGATAATTATGGCGGCATTAAAAAGATCCGAATCCCTTCAACTGACATCTGGAAACCCGACCTGGTGCTCTACAACAAGTAAACACAAATGATCTATTAGCTTTATGTTGAGAAATCCCTTCCTTTGTGCCACTCATCTTCCCTGCTCTCCTCCGTCCTTTCTGCAGCGCCGACGGCGACTTTGCCATCATCCACGAGACTAAAGTCCAGTTGGAGTACACCGGCATGATTACCTGGAACCCTCCCGCCATCTTCAAGAGCTACTGCGAGATCATCGTCCTCCACTTCCCGTTCGACCTGCAGAACTGCAGCATGAAGCTCGGGACCTGGACGTACGATGGACTGCTGGTCGTCATCAACCCAGTAAAAGCCTCTCATTTTTCCTTCTTCTGCAGAATACTTGAACGTAAAGAAGACTAAGGCCCTGTCCCAATACTATCACTACCCCTAGTTTTCATCCCTACTCCTAAATTTCGCGTGTTCCCGTGAGGGTAGTGGTGTCCCAATTCCTCTTTCCACCTAGGGCTAGTGAAGAAAACTAGTGTAGTGGCTATGAATCTGTCCCTACGGATGTAGGGATTTCTGATGCTCACTAGTTTAATCTAGGGACAGAAAAATTTCCAAGAATGCTTTTCGTCGTCATTTGCGGACTGAATCAAAAAAAAAAAAAACGTGGCGGACATTTCTTATTTTTTAGTGAATAAAATCAATATTTTGAATTAGTTTCTGCATAAAAATACTCCATACCCTACGCCGTAGGCTCTGCGTCGATTTAACGCGGAACCATAAATCAGCTCCGGAGCCGGCAGACAGGCAGAAATCTTGAAATTTTCGGAGCAAATTTCTTAACAGGCGTAGCTACAACTGTTAGATTTCATCTATTAAACCAACATTTATCTTCCTAAATGATTTATTTCAGCCAGCGGTAATTCTCCACAGAGCTGCAGGTTTCTCCCCGGGACGACGGCGCAGCACGATCACGTCTGTACTCCGGCTGCTGCTGCTCCGAGCCGGCGGCTCTTCTCATCTCCGAAAACATTGGGTCAAATTTCTTAACAGGCGTTATTTGGATAAACTGAGTCCAGGTTGGGGATCTTAACGGTTACTTTTACGCCTGAAAAAATATTAAAACTTAATAAAGTGGCATATTAACAGCACTACAGCTGAAATTAAAACAGCTTTTGGCTCTCAGCTTTCTGATTTTAGTGGTGGTGCTGAAAGTAGGAGTAGTGGGAGTATTGGGACAAGCCCCTGGGAAGATTTCAAGGGCCCTAAAATCTGTCCCTTCTTTTTTAGGGGTAGTGATAGTGAGGGAGGGCTAGTGGTAGAAAGTAGGGGGTGTATTGGGATTGAGCGTATATGTTTGAGAGCCGGGATCCTTGTGTGTTTCAGGACAGTGACCGGCCCGACCTCAGTAACTTCATGGAGTCTGGTGAATGGGTGCTGAAGGACTACCGGAGCTGGAAACACTGGGTTTACTACACCTGCTGTGCCGACACCCCGTACCTGGACATCACCTACCACTTCCTCATGCTGCGGCTGCCGCTCTACTTCATCGTCAATGTCATCATTCCCTGCATGCTGTTCTCTTTTCTCACAGGACTGGTCTTCTACCTCCCTACTGATTCTGGTGCGTACATCTAGCCGGGTCTAAGAACATCAGAAACAGCCTGAACATGATGGAAGGCTGTAAATACGAGAGACAGAGCAGATTCTGAACTGTAAAAACAGCCCCTTTCAAAATAAGCCTAATATTCCTAAATTTATAGTCACATTGTCTTATTTTAAGCAAAAAAACTTTCATTTGACTTCTTGATGTGAAATGTTGGCGTGTTTGCAGGATCATTGAGCCAGTGATTGAAGCTGTGGTTTAACACAGTACTACCTAAACTGCAACATCGTGAGCTTAAGCAGGTCAAGCCTCCAGACATGTGGCCAATCAGAATGCAACATCACTCATGAACTTAGGTGTGAGGTGTGAGGGATCCACAGCTAATATAGAAGCACCCTCGATAAGACGGAAAAGGCCACCTCATCGTGAGATGCCTTCTACTGCAAAACAAATCTACCTACGGGTATTAATAAAGTTAACCTGAACTTTAACCTCATCTCCACTTGAAGGGTTGTAACACCTGCCAATGTAATAATGCCCACAAACGTAATAAACCACAAACGTAATAAAAATATGCAGCTTTTAATGTAATAATCCTGCAAATGTAATACATTTCCCACAAACGTAATAGTCGCTGCCTACTACAAACGTAAAGTGAAAATCTTCAACTTTCAATGTTGTAATAACTTCCCAAAAATGTAATAATGCAATGAATAATGGTTGTTGGTATGTATATATATGTTACGGTTAATGTAGAAAAACGGTTATTTTGCAAACTAGCCGGTGAATGTGTAAATTATAATAAAACCCATCCGCACTCTCGCAGCCTGCCCTGCATAATTAATGCTGTGGATGTGTCAGACCCCACACTTTTTCGGGGAGTGTAACGTTAGGCCATTCAACTGAACTGTAGGCTATTCTGTAGTAACTGGACTCTATCTACCAAATGAATTACGTTTGCTTAGTTTGTTTTGGTTTAATCAATTTGTGCAAAAATGGAGGAGGAGGAGAGACCTCATCTCATCATGCGCTTCGGGTTTGCGCGATTCGGGTTTAGGAGCGGGTTTAGGAGTTCACAAACGCCAATCATGAGGAGGAATACATCAAGGACCGTTACGTCGCCCGGATCGGCGTCACCGGGGCCCCGCCCTGGAGCCAGGCCTGGGGTTGGGGCTCGCTGGCGAGCGCCTGGTGGCCGGGTCTTTGCCCGTGGGACCCGGCCGGGCTCAGCCCGAAGCGGTGACGTGGGCCCGCCTTCCTGTAGGCCCACCACCCGCAGGAAGGTCCATGAAAGGCCGGTGCAATGTGGGCTGGGTAGCAGTCGTGGCGGGGTGCCTCGACGACCCAATCCCTGGACCAAAACCCTCACAGTGGGGACATGGAATGTCACCTCGCTGGGGAGGAAGGAGCCGGAGCTTGTGCGTGAGGTTGAGAGATACCGACTAGAGATAATCGGGCTCACCTCCACACATAGCTTGGGCTCTGGAACCCAGCTCCTTGAAAGGGGCTGGACCCTCCACTACTCTGGAGTTGCCCAGGGTGAGAGGCGGCGGGCTGGTGTGGGCTTGGTTATAGCCCCCCAGCTCAGCTGCCATGTGTTGGAGTTCACCCCGGTGAACGAGAGGGTCGCTTCCCTGCGCCTTCGGGTCGGGAAAAGGTCTCTCACTGTTGTTTGTGCGTACGGGCCGAACAGCAGTGGGGAGTACCCGGCCTTCTTGGGGTCCCTGGGAGGAGTACTTGATGGTGCTCCAACTGGGGACTCCATTGTTCTACTGGGGGACTTCAACGCTCACGTGGATAATGACAGTGATACCTGGAGAGGCGTGATTGGGAGGAACGGCCTCCCCGATCTGAACCCAAGCGGTGTTTTGTTGTTGGACTTCTGTGCTAGTCACAGTTTGTCCATAACAAACACCATGTTCAAGCATAAGGGTGTCCATCAGTGCACGTGGCACCAGGACACCCTAGGCCGGAGGTCAATGATCGACTTTGTTGTCGTTTCATCTGACCTTCGGCCGCAAGTCTTGGACACTCGGGTGAAGAGAGGGGCTGAGCTGTCAACTGATCACCACCTGGTGGTGAGTTGGATGCGCTGGCGGAGGAGGAGGTTGGACAGACCGGGCAGACCCAAACGGATTGTGAGGGTCTGTTGGGAACGTCTGGCCGAGCCCTCTGTCAAGGACATCTTCAACTCCCACCTCCGGGAGAGTTTCTCTCGGATCCCGGGGGAGGCGGGGGACATCGAGTCCGAGTGGACCATGTTCTCTGCCTCCATTGTCGCGGCGGCTCGAAGCTGTGGACGCAAGGTCTCCGGTGCCGTGTTGTGGCGGCAATCCTAGAACCCGGTGGTGGACACCGGAAGTACAGGATGCCGTCAGACTGAAGAAGGAGTCTTACCGGGCTATGTTGGCCGGTGGGACTCCTGACGCAGTAGATGGGTACCGGCAGGCCAAGCGAGCCGCGGCTCGGGCGGTCCTGGAGGCAAAAACCCGGGTCTGGGAGGAGTTCGGGAGGCCATGGAGGAAGACTTTCGGTCGGCCTCGAGGAAATTCTGGAGGACCGTTCGGCGCCTCAGAAGGGGGAAGCAGTACTCTGCCGGCACCGTTTACGGTGCTGGTGGGGAGCTGTTTACCTCGACTGGGGACATTGTCGGACGGTGGAAGGAATACTTCGAGGATCTCCTCAACCCGACTGACATGCCTTCCACTGAGGAAGCAGAGGGTTGGGGCTCGGAGGCGTGCTCATCCATCACCCAAGCCGAGGTCACCGAGGTGGTTCATAAGCTCCTCGGTGGCACCGGGGGTGGATGAGATTCACCCTGAGTACCTCAAGTCTCTGGATGTCGTAGGGCTGTCTTGGTTGACACGCCTCTGCGACATTGCATGGAGGAAGGGGACAGTACCGCTGGAGTGGCAAACCCTGGTCCCTGGTCCCTCTGTTTAAAAAGGGGGACCGGAGAGTGTTTTCCAACTATAGGGGGATCACACTTCTCAGCCTCCCGGGGAAAGTCTACGCCAGGGTACTGGAAAGGAGATTACGTCCGATAGTCAAACCTCGGATTCAGGAGGAACAATGTGGTTTTCGTCCCGGTCGTGGAACACTGGACCAGCTCTATACCCTCCGCAGGGTGCTCGAGGGTTCATGGGAATTTGCCCAACCAGTCTACATGTGTTTTGTGGATCTGGAGAAGGCATTTGACCGTGTCCCTCGTGCCATTCTGTGGGGGGTCAGTGAGTATGGAGTCCGGGGCCCTCTATTAAGGGCTGTCCGGTCTCTGTATGATCGGAGTAGGAGTCTGGTTCTCATTGCCGGCAGTAGATCAGACTTGTTCCCGGTGCATGTTGGACTCCGGCAGGGCTGCCCTTTGTCACCGGTCCTGTTCATAATTTTTATGGACAGGATTTCTAGGTGCAGCCAGGGGCCGGAGGGGATCCGGTTTGGGAACCACAAGATTTCATCTCTGCTTTTTGCGGATGATGTTGTCCTGTTGGCTTCATCAGACCGGGACCTCCAGCATGTGCTGGGGCGGTTTGCGGCCGAGTGCGACGCGGCAGGGATGAGAATCAGCACCTCCAAGACCGAGGCCATGGTTCTCCATCGGAAAAGGGTGGCATGCCTTCTCCGGGTGGGTGGAGAAGTCCTGCCTCAGGTGGAGGAGTACATCAATGTCAGTTACGTGTATTGAATGGATGGATGACAACTTAAAGCGTAATCCGACAAGCTTTTCTGTGTTATTTTGGACATATACTAACATGACAGCTCGGACATCATTTTTAATCATCTCTCCAGTCTTGATGCTCCGGCATGCCGTGGCAATTATAGCCATTATTCTGAGTCCAAATCCCTATATATCTAAATTGAGTATTCCAAAACGAATAATGCAAACTACAGATCACGTCATTGGCACCCCAGAATACAGCTTTGCCACCGAGGTGGCAAAGCGCTCTCTGCTCTGTGCGCTCTGTGTGCTTTGTGCGCTCTGAATTTGGGCACACCATAGGTCTGGGTAATGTACTCGCAAATATCCAGTGTAACAGTCTTTGTGAGGAAATATCTATTCTTCTCTTTGCCACCTCCAAAACAGACAAACAGTTGTTGCGTCTCTCTCATGGAAGGTGAAGCTCCTAAACCCGAATCGCGCAAACCCGAAGCGCATGATGAGATGAGGTCTCTCCTCCTCCTCCATTTTTGCACAAATTGATTAAACCAGAACAAACTAAGCAAACGTAATTCATTTGGTAGATAGAGTCCAGTTACTACAGAATAGCCTACAGTTCAGTTGAATGGCCTAACGTTACACTCCCCGAAAAAGTGTGGGGTCTGACACATCCACAGCATTAATTATGCAGGGCAGGCTGCGAGAGTGCGGATGGGTTTTATTATAATTTACACATTCACCGGCTAGTTTGCAAAATAACCGTTTTTCTATATTAACCGTAACATATATATACATACCAACAACCATTATTCATTGCATTATTACATTTGTGGGAAGTTATTACAACATTGAAAGTTGAAGATTTTCACTTCCCCACAAACGTAATAAATCTCTACAAACGTAATAGTTATTACATTTGTGGGAAATCGCGTGTTACGTTTGTAGTAGGCAGCGACTATTACGTTTGTGGGAAATGTATTACATTTGCAGGATTATTACATTAAAAGCTGCATATTTTTATAACGTTTGTGGTTTATTACGTTTGTGGGCATTATTACATTGGCAGGTGTTACAAGGGTTTTTTTAATATGCACAGACCACCATGGTATAAAGGGGATCCCAATGGCCTCTTTTCGCCCCCGTCCTTCGGCCAAGCTGTCGAAAGCGTTAACGCTGGCGTTGCAACTGTTGGTGCTGATGGAGCTGAGTGTTTTTTTAGCTTTCTGGCCTGGATCACATATGTACGGAAGAGTATTAGGGCCAGGCAGGAGAAAAATAAAAATAATATTTTAGAGGAGGAAGATTTTCTTTTCATTATGCACTTGAAGAAAAAAGTTGAAATGTCGAGAAAAAAGTTGAAATGTCGAGAAAAAAGTCAAAATGTTGAGAAAAAAGTCAAAATGTTGAGAAAAAAGTTGAAATGTTTAGAAAAGTCGAAATGTTGAGAAAAAAGTCAAAATTTCGTGAATAAAGTGGAAATGTTGAGAAAAAAGTCGAAATTTTAAGAAATAGTCTAAATGTCGAGAAAAAAGTCGAAATGTCGAGAATATTATTGAAGTATAATTTCGAGAAAAAAGTCGAAATCTCGAGAAAAAAGTCAAAATTTTGTGAATAAAGTCGAAATGTTGAGAAAAAAGTCAAAATTTCGTGAATAAAGTGGAAATGTTGAGAAAAAGGTCGAAATTTTAAGAAATAGTCTAAATGTCGAGAAAAAAGTCGAAATGTCGAGAATATTATTGAAGTATAATTTCGAGAAAAAAGTCGAAATCTCGAGAAAAAAGTCAAAATTTTGTGAATAAAGTCGAAATGTTGAGAAAAAAGTTGAAATTTCGTGAATAAAGTCGAAATGTTAAGAAAAAAGCCGAAATGTCGAAAAAAAATCTAAATGTTGAGAAAAAAGGCGAAATTTCGACTTTATTCACGAAATTTCTACTTTTTTCTCGAAATTGTATTTCAACAATCTCGACATTTCAACTTTTTTATCGACATTTCGTCTTTTTTCTCGAAGTGCACAATAAAAAAAAAAATCTTCCACTCTCAAATTTTTTTTCTCTTGCCTGGCCCTAATACTCTTCCGTACATATGTGTGTGTGGTGTGATCCTGCTGCGTAAATACATCCTTGAAAAAGCAATAAATACATTTCTGTTTGTCTTTGAATCAGAGGCAACACCCTGCATGAGGACACATTTTAGGGAAATGAAAGTCACGTACAGGGTTTTTTTTTTTCTCTCCTAACTTATCCTTCCAGGTGAAAAGATGACTCTCTCCATCTCCGTCCTGCTGTCTCTGACTGTCTTCCTGCTGGTCATTGTGGAGCTGATCCCCTCCACGTCCAGCGCCGTTCCTCTCATAGGGAAATACATGCTCTTCACCATGGTGTTCGTCATCGCCTCCATCATCATCACCGTCATCGTCATCAACACGCACCACCGCTCGCCCAGCACACACACCATGCCTGCGTGGGTCCGCAAGGTTCAGACGCTGTTTTTAACACTATGAATGAAGAAATGTGGCCCTTTTTTTTCTTTTTTTTTAAATCACTCATAAAATCACTTTTCCTCTCACTTGTCAGGTCTTCATTGAAACCATTCCCAACATGATGTTTTTCTCAACAATGAAGCGCCCCAGCCAGGAGGTCCGGCAGAAGAGACTTTTCCCTACTGACATGGACATCTCCGACATCTCAGGCAAGACACGTCCAACTAAACACTGTAGCATAAGCAGTACTCGAGTTGTAAAAAACAATCAGGGGGGTGGTGGATTTTATCATATGGGGACAGATAATTTGTGCTGATTACAAATAATATAATATTTTACAAATAATAGCAGTGACCAAAACACCTGCAGAAATACTGCAGGAATGACATAGCAGCAGTTAAATGCAGCCTTCTGTAAGCTTTAAATATCCACTGGGCTTACATCAAATACATCAAAACACAAATATAAAAAACACTTTTCTGAACTTATCAATATGACTCTGTCCTTCAAGTAAAAGGGATCACTGCAAAAACTCAAAATCTTAACAAGAATATTTGTCTTGTGAAAATGTCTCATTTTAGTAAAAAAATCTCATGACACTTAAAACAAGACTCATCACTGGAAAAAACAACAATTTTCACCTGTTTCAAGTAGATTTTCACATAAAATAAGTAGAAAAATCTGCATGTGGAACAAGATTTTATTGCTTGTAATGAGAAGATAAATCTTGTCCCATCGGCAGATTTCCCTACTTATTTCAAGTGAAAATTTACTTGAAACAGGTGAAAATTGTTAAATAAGTTATTTTTCTGGTGTTATTTTTCTGGTGATGACTCTAAATGTTGAAATAGCAGTAAAACCACATTCATTGATGAAATGACATAAGGGATGGAAAGGGGGATGGCAGTTTTACAGGGGGGATGATTTTGACCGTTTTTATTTCAGGGGGGATGCCATCCCCCCTCATCCCCCTTCAACTCGAGTACTGAGCATAAGACGAACAGCGGGTCTGCTGGGTGACAAGTCAGGCATATTTGTTTCACACGTATTGAATCCGTTGAACACCGTAAATTCATGACTGCAGATCTAGTAAGCTTGCTGTGTCATCTACAGGGAACCCCACGCCCACCAGTGTCACCTACCAGTCTCCCATCATTAAAAACCCTGACGTCCGCAGTGCCATCGAAGGAGTGAAGTACATCGCTGAGACCATGAAATCAGAAGAGGAATCCAACAACGTAAGAAAACATTTGAATGTCCGTCATAGCAGCTCTCCTTGTAGCACCCTATAATGTAATAATTTCCTGAAAATCTAATAACGCCTGAAAATGTAATAAAATTTGAACTTAACTCAATCGAAAATGTTATAAAATCCAATAATGTAATAACTTCACCAATAATGTAATAACTGATATTGTAATAACATTTTTACCGATAATGTAATATCTTATTACATTATTGGGAATTTATTACATTTTCAGGTGGGTCTTTTTTCTTTTTTTTTCCAAAACTGATAATGTCATACTTGACAAATAATGTAATATATATGTTCATTTTCAGTCCAGAGTTCTACATTTTGTGTGTTAAGTATCTAAGAATGTTATATACACTGGATTTGAAACACCAGAATGACTATTGGGTTAAATTGCAGACTTTGAGTACCATGTAATAAATTCCCAATAATGTAATAAGGTATTACATTATCGGTAAAAATGTTATTACAATATCCGTCAGGATATTTTATTACATTATTGGGGAAATTATTACATTATTGGGTTTTATTACATTTTCGATTGAGTTAAGTGCAAATTTTATTACATTTTCAGGCGTTATTACATTTTCAGGAAATTATTACATTATAGGGTGCTACACTCCTCATTTTATCATCAGCTCCTTCCAAAGCGTTTTACCACTTTGCCACACTGATTAAGCTGTTTTTATTTATTTTAATCCAATTATGGCTTTGAAACCTTTGCATCATTTAACACACCATCCTTCATCCTCAGGGTTGCCTCAGAAATGTCACTAAAACCTTTATTTCTCAGCCTCTGACTCGGATACTGCAAGCTCATTGTTGTAAATAATTGACCTGAAAAAAGAAAAATCATAGTTTGTGTGCCTTGAAAATGACGACAAGCCGGATTTGACAGGCCCAAACACAAGTGTTACAGTCAAATGTATCAGATTGTATAATGGCTCTGCGTCGTATTAGTGAAATATTCCACGTGTCATTTCCTGCAAGCCAAACCAAAGATCAAAGATCAAAGGTCATCATGATCATTGCAAACCTCTAAACTCAGGGAACTTTCAGGGAAATGCTTTGCTGTCTTCAGAGTAACTTGAACAGTGACAGTGTTTCTGTGCTGATAAAGTGTCTTCTTCAGAGAAGCTGATACCCTAGGACCAAAGTTTTGCCTCATGTCTTCTCTTCCAGGCTGCAGAAGAGTGGAAGTTCGTCGCCATGGTTTTAGATCACATCCTCCTGTGCGTGTTCATGGGCGTGTGCCTCATCGGGACAACCGCCGTCTTTGCTGGGAGACTGATTGAGCTCAACTTGAAATATGGGTCTGACTCCTAAAGGAGGACACGTGTACTGAGGTGGAGGTGGAGATGCCCCAGTAGGGGGTTTATCTGCGGACTGGTGTGTCTTTTATTCCCCTGCTGTGCCAGAACTCTTGTGTAACATCAGTCTCATCATCAGCCTCTCCATCTAAATGGGTCAAACTTGATGGCATTTTCATCAGTAACACATTTTATTTCCATCTTTCAATAGTTGTGACTATTGTCACACACCAGATGGCGCTATGAATGTAACACTGATACAAACGCTAGATTTATTTTCCTTTTTTTCCACTTTTATTCATTGAGGAGCAGTTTCATTGATTGTTTGATCTGCTCATTTTAAGTGCAGGCAAATCTTTCCTACCTGGAAGTTTGATTGATTGTTTTTGCCTGACATTCATTTGACTTTTAAAGATATGTTTAGGGGTGAAAGTGTTTTTCTACTTCAGTGTTCATGTGAAGGTTGTGAGGTTTAATGATAAAATCCCCAGAAAACGAGGTCTGTTGCAGGCAGAGCTGCCGGTGAATGTGGGGAGTTGGAAAGCGTTAATATTGAGAACCTCAAACTTGTATTTGTTGCTTCAACTACTGAGCATCAGATACTTGTCAAGGAAAAGGTCATTTGCTGAATGCGCAGCCTTGACTGCATTCTAAACGTGGAGAGAACAGAAGTGTCACAGCTGTGCTGTTGCTGCCTGTGTTTCAACAAGCTAAATGCAACTTGATTTATTTTGGGATTGTGACTCTCTTCAAACAAGACCACACATTTAAGTGTATTTATGCAGAAATATTGTATTTTAATGTATCAGTAACATCATATACTGTTTTTTTTATTAGGAGTTGTGTACCTAGATGTGGAAAAGAAGAAGTAAAAGCCAAATCACCATACCATTTGTTTATTTGGATCTTTTGACGCGTCAATGAATTTCTTTTGTTTTGCTTTTTTCATAAATAGCTCCTAAACCCGACCTTATAAAGAAGAAATTCTTTCTATTCAACCACATCATAATTAAAAGGAAAACATGAGGAACTGACTATTGAGCAGAGGTGTCTTCAGTATTCACATTCATTACTCAGGTAGAAGTATAGATACTAGAGTTTAAAAATACTCCTGTAGAAGTGGAAGTATCATCTCAAGTTTTTTACTCAAGTAAAAGTATAAAAGTACTGGTTTCAAAACTACTTAAAAGTATAAAAGTAAAAGTAATGTAAGGGGGAAAAAGCCATTAAGGACAAAAGCCATTGAAAATGAATGCAAATATATTAAAGAAGCATATATGTGTACTATTGAGTATTAACATGTGTTTCAGAGAGCAGGAGATATGATGACTAGTTGTCTATAAGTATTGTAATGGTGCAAAAAGTCAAACTTCCGAGGCATGTTATCATTTATCCTAACCTTTATTGGAATGTACATCCAAGTTTAGTTGCAGGAATCTGAGGGAACGGATGTAAGAACAAAACTGGACAAGAACATCTGAAACAACCACAACCAAATTCACTCTATCCAGATGGAGCAATTTAACTGGATAGTTTTTTTTAAAGGCCGAAATGAAATAGAGTAACAAGGCTGTTTTTAAAATGTAAGGAGTAAAAAGTACAGATAATTGCGTGAAAATGTAAGGAGTAAAAGTAAAAAGTCGTCTGAAAAATAATTACTCCAGTGAAGTATAGATAACCAAAATTTCTACTTAAGTAAGGTAACAAAGTATTTGTACTTTGTTACTTGACACCTCTGCCTTGTGAGTGACAGCATTGGGGCATAATAACCACATAAAAACTATTTCATTTGTGCTGCTGAAAAACTTTATTAGGCGCGGCGTGCACACACTTACAAACTGTATTGGCAGAAATGCACTTCATAAACCTAACAGAGCAAAAGGAAATCTAGAAATGAAAAGTAAACGGGTAAAGATGAGACATTTGTGAGACGAAACATCAGAGATGTTCTTCAGACGTTCAATACAGTTCCACATTTGAATTTTAACATTGAAAACAATCTCCCCAGTACCAGCGGCACGTGTACTCGCATGTCAGTTAACGGGAAATTACAACCCTAACTTCATAACTGGGAAAATTAAATATTATGTTAATAACCTCAAAAACAGAAATTATACAAGTAGCATTAAAAAAATTCAAAATGTGAACCTGCGATTTAAGTTTGAAGACTTTTAACTCACACACAAGTCTCTTTAAACATTCAGTTAGTCAGTTCAAAACCCATTTTTCTTCAGGCATCACCGGACCTTCGTCAACAACTTCTGATTGATTTTGTTTTACAGGATAGCTAATAACTAGCCACGCATACAGAAATAATGTGAAACCTTAAAAAAACCCCTTCCTATATTACTCTATCAATCACACCAGACCATGCTGAGCACTGGGCCGACTGCACTTCCTGTACCAGACCTGTGCGACACGGGGGACAACGTTTTTACCTTTGCATAGACACTCAAGGTTGTGTTCACGCCGGCTAAATAACCCATTAATGTCCTTTCCCAACAGCAGTACCAAGAGAAAGCACAGGTTACATGGTAAACTGATGAATATAGCCGCCGTAAACAAGGCACACACTATGTTGGCACCCAATGAACTTTTAAAATGAAATAAAGCACAGAGAGGAAAACTAAATCGTTCTTAGAATGGTAATCATTCATTCCTTAAATCCTGGCGAGCACAATGACAAGTACATCTTATTTCTAAATGTTTAAAACAAGTGCAGAGATACCTGAAGTTAAAACATAATATGGCCAAATAAATATATAAATAAACAGTACAAGTGAAATCATCAAATTTAGGAAAACGCTACATTCCTAAAACGTCTCCTAATGAAGAGGATGGACAATAATAAAGAGAACGTACAGCTCAGTTTACCAGTTCCTTGCTCTTCAGTTTGTTCAGTGCCAGCTTTATTGTTAAAGCAGCTCGTTTCTACAAACGTTTTCCTCAGGCTAATAAACCTCATTTGGCAAATTTAGATTAAAACCAGTATCTTTATCTAAATGTGTAGGTCTATGTGTCCTTTACTACGACAAAAACAGCTAAGTTACTTCTGTAAGATAATAGTGCTGCTCAGTAGTTTCTAGAGTAAAGGATCCAAATACAGAAACTCTGCAGACACAAAACCTCAGCTGCCAGTGTCGTCACGGCCCGTGACTCAGCTTATACGCTCAGATATTCAAGCAGACTTCATTTCTACACTGTCTATATCTATAAAACAGCACAATGTCAGATCTCATCAATGACGAGCCCAGCTCAGAGAGCTGCGGGGGGAGACTCGGGGAAGTATTGATGGAAGAGAAAAGGAGTGACCATTTCCAGACCTGTAGGGGGAGCCACTGAGCCAAAACTGCTCAGGTTGCCGCTTTAACTTACTTGACTTCTCTATTATGCATTTTCTGAAATTAGGCGACTGCTTTCACTCAATATTATTCATGATCTAAAACACAACCAATCCTCAAAAAGACATTTCCTTGTCTACACATGGTGATATTGAAAAAAAAACCAACACTATGTACCCTAATACATCTATTTTGGCCTTAGATGGACATAAGCACAGTTTTTCAAGGAAAATAAACTGTCAACTTTTAGAAAATGTTGCCGTGTAGACGGGGAAACCGGACCTCTGTCCTCTGATGTCAGAACAAGGGTCATTACTCCCGAAGTCCCTGCGTTATAAAAGGTGATGGAAATATTTTTTCCTAACATCTTTCTAAAAAAGGTTCAACTTCATTCTGCTTCTTCTTTGGAGGTAATACTCATACACTTGATCTATTCTTCCTTCTTGCTTTTCCACTGAGCTGGACAGTTTTCTGTATACTGTTCATTTCTATATTGCAGATCTGATATGAGCTTTTCACACTTAAGAAAAACAACATTAAAAATTCATCAGGATAAAAAGGTGCACATGCATCAGTTTAAATGGAGAGTTTAATAAACTTATACTGGAGCTAGATGTTTCTATACTGACTTCAAATATCGTATATGACGGTTAAAATAGAGAAGATGAAAATGCCGCAGCAATTCTGTGAAACCTAACTTATACAGCTAACATAGTTCTCTTGACAGGTTTGCTACCGAGACCGAACCGTGCGTGAACCGGCTGTTCGATCTAAACCTTTTCATTACCAAATCATGAAGAACACAAGTGTGTTAAACCTACAACAACCTCGTGGTATAAATTACAGAAGATTAAACTATAAAACAGCATCAAGAAACACCCTTAAGCGTAAAACTACAATCATGTATCTGACACCACTCCAGTGGACAAGTCAAGCTCTTAAAACCATTAAACATCAGGATGTTTTTAGGCAACACTGTTGGGCAACTACTATCCATAACAATACCTGTCCATCAATATTGAATCAAATGACATCCATCTATCATGGCCAACACCTTTTGCTTGGAGTGAACTGCTACGTGCCTCTTCTTCCTCTCTGGACTCCAACTATGACGGCTGAGGTTTAGTCTCGGAGGAACTCTTCTCCTCTGATTCCTCTGATTCCTCCGATTCCTCCTCTGCTGCCGCTGCTGCCGCCTCCTCCTCCTGCACCTGCTGCTCCTCCTGCTGGCTCTCACTCTCTACTTCTTTGGTAGGTCCTTCATCTTCTGCAATCTCTCTCTCATCTGTGGAGAAGATGTCCGAGTTAGAGGTTTTCACAACAAAACAAAGAGGTGACAAATTGAAGGGGTGAAGAGTTTGGATCACGACAGATGATTGGTTGCTACAGATTAGGTCAGTGATGTGGACGATCGATCCATCACGTTTGTTCTGACCGACACAAGGTAAAGAGCATGCAGGCCTACCATAACCCAAGATATGTATCTGCTGGGCCCTCAGAAGATAAGGATGATTCACTTAAATCACACTGGATCAAATTCCTTATTTGTTTGCACAAACGTGGCAAATAAAGTTGATTCTGATTCACGATTACTATTCATTCCAGTAAACGGATAATAACAGCAGGTCAATGCTGTGTTGAAAGGAAGAATTGAGCCCCATTTCCATTTTTCTTTCAGGGAGGAGGAAAGTAATCACAATCCACGTCACCAGCTCAACAATCAGTAGAGATGCAGGTGTGTGAAACTAACTCAAATATTCTGCATTGTTAAGACAATCCCTCGAACTTTCCTTAGTTTAGAAAACATTTAAATAAACCCATCTCTCATCTAAATGGGGGTTGAAATACCACTCCTGACCACATGAGGGTAAATAAATCTGGAGTATCAAAGGAGCCACTAACAAAACTGCGCTAATGATACCTCCCTTCTCTAGAGGTGGCGTTTGCACCGTCTTTCTATTTATTTATTTCTTGGGACGTGCTGCCCATGGACATGGTATTGATACATGGAGTGACTTTAAATGGAAAGAATCAAATTCAAATGTGTGTAAAATATTTAGCACCTCTAACTGGTTTTATGTTTCTGGACAAGATATTTAGTCTTTTGTCCTCAATATAGTCGTGTATGTAGAAGCAGTTTAAGGAAATGTTAATGTTGTAACAGAACTTCCACAAAGGGGTCAGAAACAAAGTCAATCGTGTGGGAAGATTATCTATCTTATCTTGTCCACACAGTGATGACCAGATCTGAGTCAAACTGGTCTTACCATATTTCCAGTATTTGGAACTTCTTTATATTATAATCTTTCAAAGTAACTGGTTACATCTGATGTCAATGGAATTGCTCAATTTTCAGTAAATGTCCGAAGTTAAAAGGCTACATTGGAGTTTATTTGCCACCATCGGTAGAAATTTAACCCAGGTCTGGTCTGCCGACATCCAGCATCTGACAACACCAAGAACTGATTAAGTACGATTAGAGGGAGGAGTGTGCATAAGTATTGGGCTGTATTCAAAAATTTGATGCATTTAACAGTAGATCAAAAAACGGAATGAGGAGGAATCAAATTAATTGCAATCAGCTTAAATTATCCGGGACTAGGCAGTGCAGGAGAGAAGGGGCAGAGGAACCTGGACTCTGCAGCGGTTGGCTCTGAGGGCTCTTTGAACTCTGCTGGATCTGGAAACTGTGGACCAAATTCCATGGAGCTGGAGCTTTGGCTAGGGGCAAGATCACACCGTTAAAACCACCGATCAGCAACGCTGCACTGGAAACGTGCAACCAAACGTGTGTTAATGACCACGTCAACGGAGGCAGAGTGAAGCATTGAGGAACTAAAACACATGATTAACTGTTGCTGCTCCCATGTGGCTCCGAAGACACTGAAGTGATACTGAAGCTGCTCTCTGATTTAGAGCTTACAAGGCATTCAGTGTCGTGCAGGTGTGACACCCTGCAATCCTTAAGACACCAAAACAAATCATTTGTTAGCAATTAAATAATAAATATGGTTACTTCTGTGAACAGACACATCCATGACAACGAGCAAGAGAATAGATGCAAACTGGTGAAAGTGAAAAATGTAGATACCAACTTACAAAGCTAATCATAAATGACAACATTTCATTGGTAAAAAGTTACAAGTTAAAGCTTGGAGTAAATTACTCCAAGCTAGTTGTAGCTTGGAAGATCAGAGGAGTGCAGCATTAAAAAAAAAAGTGTCTCCTTTTGTAATTCCCTTCCTGCCGTGGTTGATTTTATTCCACCTTAACTGTTATTCCTAAATAAAACCATCTTATTGCATCAAGATAGAGTCCCCTGTTTGTTTGGATGTTGTGTTCCCCAGTACCTCCAGAGGGGGGTGCACTCTCCTCTGTGTCTGTCCCAGCACGCGGGGCCGGTCCAGGGGAGCGGGATTCTGCTCGGAGTCTCCTCTCATAGCTGAACTCTGGGAGCTTGGGAGCCTGAGGCCGTGTCTTCCTGGCCGGGTTCAGAAAGTAGCAATACGCACAACGAAATGCTGGTGGGAGACAGAGAGAAGGGGGGATGTGGAAAAAAGGCGAAGGTATTAAAAAAGGGAGTGCAACTTATTAGTGCAGAATGAAACAAGTAGAGTATTGATACTGGTCAAGAATTCCTTCTAAAAAGACAATTAATAATGATATTATTAATTATGGACTTCTTGGTTGTGTGCCAATGATATGGTTTCAGGTTTCTTCAGGGCTCTGTGTTACTTGGGAAATTGCTTGCTACGTTTCTGCATTTCAGGAAGTCTACATGCAACAGTTCCTCCCTTAACACAGGTGGCCACAGGAAGTTTCAGATCTCACCTATATATTCAAACTCTTCCTTTAGGGCCATGCCGTTGTGAGAGAAGCACTGCTGACAGATCAATGCGTATCTGGAGAGAACAAGCAGGGACAGCGGGTTGGAGAGAAAGTGATTATCTGCCAGAAAAAGTCTGTCGTCTATTTTAGTCTGGGTTTCTATTTTAGGGTCAACAGCTGTTGTTTGTCAAGCTTGTTTTTTCCTATAACTTGTATTCAAATTACTTGTAAGAGGTGACATTAATGTCAAAGGGGCCTGTTACATCACCACACCCATTTTTGTATTAATCACTACACACATTCAGGTTGTGTGGAAATGCTGCCACTACTGTGACAGCAGTAGCAGAATGCATCAATGAACTGCTGATGAAAAGAAGGATTCAGAGATCCACTAACAAACCATTCAAATCACATTCAATCACCATGAATAACTCTCCTATTAGCTAAACAATTATAATAACTATATAATGTGATTTAGATCAAATTATTCTGTTACATTATTTTGCTCATTCTGTGCTCAAATTGATTAATTAACCAAACTAGCTCTTTGGAACCCATAAATAAAGCTCTGCTGATCTCTTGTTGGCTCATTTCTGCAGTTTATAAACATTTCTGTTACATTTGTTTTCAATGAAATGCATGAATGTGGGTAAATTTAACAGGGCCTCACCTGTTCTGTGGACCATCTCCTACCAAATACTCAATGACTCGGTCCATTGCTCCCCTATCTTTGGGCAGAATGGCCCTTGCTAATGGAGGACCTGGGGGGTGCATCCCTGGAAAAAATTTTTAAAAAACACACAACCACGGATGAAAATCAACACAGAGATAGAAAAATCTACAACTCTGTTGAAATTCAGACGTTTTAAATCAACCTCACACTACACTTGACTGTATTTTGACAGCTTCACTATAAGATGAGGTTTAGTTGGCATTGTCTAAACCAGTCTTACGAATCAGGAAATCAAAATCCTCATGGGAGTGGCCTCCAAGGTAAAGTCGTTTTATATGCCGCTTATATCCCACCCCTCCCTACCCCTTTGAAACAAACACATTATAAACACTTGTATTTATGGCCAGTTTTAAGGCTCTTTAACCTACCTACACCTGGAATAGGCGAGCAGGGGGTCCTTGGTACGGCTCCATGCAGAACAGAAGTAGAAGCAGCAGATTTCTCCGGTGGGCCTCCTGGAGCTGAAAAAGGAACACGTTCTGTCGGAGGAACAACATCAAGTCAAGGCAACAGGACTTGGAGTTCATCCCAGGTGGTTTTTCTTTGACATATTTTCTTTGCCCATGAACAGGATTTACTATCAATTTCCACAGATAATAAAACTGATGGACAAAAGATAAATAAATAAATAAAAAATTGTATTTTCTAAGGAAGTGTGTTATTGAGAGAGAACAAAGAGAACAAAGTTATTTGCTGACAAATTTAGTCAGAGACTGCTCAGAAACTTATTGGTGTATAAATAACCTGTGTTAGCTTTCAAAATCATTAATAAAACGAGTAATAAAAATGGAGTGGACAGACATTCGCTGTACAGATATATACAGTTTGAATCGGGATTCAATTGTAATGAACTGATCGCAAATAGATTATAACTGGACTGTATTTAATTGTACTGCACTGAACTTGTATTCTATCCAAGGTTTTTTAAGATGACTGTTCTTTTGAATTAGCACTGTACATAAACTTGATCCCTGATAGTTTTATAAATCTCCCTTTCAGTTGGAAGGGAGGGAGGCTTATTCATTATAAAATTATCCGTGATAAATATTAATTCAGAAAAAATATGAATAACATTTACTTATTTCACACAAGATTTGAAATGTTTTCATTAAGATCCTGTATTGCTAGTGGAGGAACAGGTTAAGCAGCATAGCCGTTTATTTTCACCATCCAAATTCATTACTAAACCTTTTAACATATAATTAAGAACTCATGTACAGTTTTCTCTGCGATCAAGTTTACTTCTGCTTTCTTTTTGCACAAAGATACTGAAATGTGCTCATTCGTACTGAATCTAGAATGGCTTGAATCTGTAACATAAACTACGGTGTTGAATCATGCTAATGTAAAGTATTGAGTTGTTCCCTCACCCATGGGTGTGGCCACTGGTCCTGGTCGGGCTCCAGGTGGGGGTGTCATCATCATCTGACCTGGGGTGCCCATGGGCATGGGTCTCAACGCCACGCCCCTCTGTCGAAGCTCTGCAAGACAACACAATCTCACTGTATATTTTTCACTCTTATTTTTCCAAAAACAAAAATTAGAGCCAATGATTCAAAGAGAAATCCTTGACTGCACCAAGAGTCTTGTTGACATCTGGTCTGAGCAACATCTAAAGCCGCTCAACAAGCTTTCAGTGGTGATGCATGCCGTACCTTGACCTGGCCTGGGAGTTATCTGAGAACGCACTGGAGTCGACTCCAATTCCTACATGAAAAAAAAGCCAAAACATGTACAAAAATAAACAAATAAATAAAATCACATTTAAAATAAAATCAGGGAAGCTGCACTCACAGCTTTCTTCTTAGCTTCAGGATCAAAACGTTCCAGGATCAATTTGGCATTTTTGTACGTCTCTGTTTCCATCACTTCCTCCAGCTGGAAACAAAACCCAGAGCACATGGAAGATACTTAAATAATGTAAAATTAACTATTCTTTACTTTGTTAATACAATATGACATTAATATGAAACCCTTGACACCAAAATTCTCTACTTAAATTAATAACTGTGGGAGGCTCCAAACTCACAATCTTTTTCTTGGCAGCTTTCAAATCTTCAAGTTTGTAATCTAAAAAAGAAATACAGAAATACAATTAAATCAACTAATTTTTATGATTCAGGTTCATTTTCATCCATCGTCTGGAATGAAAATGTGTCACATACTTTTGAAAATGGTTATACGTGAGAAATCCTAAAGCTGGGTTTTGTATTATGTCACTAAACTACAGTTATTGTTATACTGTAGTTGTGCACTCTTGAAGCGATAAAATGTAGTGATAAAGATGAATGTCGTTTCATAGGTTAAAAATCCAAGGGTCAGGCAGCAGCAGTGTTCAACACTCTAGAGTATGTAGCAAAGTTACAAAGAACAATTCAAACAGTTGAATAAAAGTCGTGCACTACCAAAGGGGAAGCTATGGAGCCAAATCAGGGCCAAAAGTTTTGCTAATTTGAAAATAAAATTTGAACCTGAAATTTTTTTTTTACAGTTTCAGTTTTATTTTTTTCAGTATCAGATCTTTTTTTCAGTTTCAAATCTTTTTATTTCAGTTTCAAATCTTTTTTTTTCAGTTTCACGTCTTTTTTTTTCAGTTTCACATCTTTTTTTTTCAGTTTCACATCTTTTTTTTTCAGTTACAAATTTTTTTTTCAGGTTCAGACTTTTGGCCCGGATCTGGCGTGGGGGGCGTGGCATCAACGGAGAGGGGCGTGGCATCATGAGTGACAGCAGAACAGAGAAGGCGGGGGACGTTACTCAGTCATGTTGCCTTCAGGAAACGTAGGTTGCAGAAGTTATCAGTAGAAGTATGATTCAACACTGTATATACACTATATTCACGTGATTGGCAGTGGAAAAAACTGATATTAGTGACACATTTCTGTTTGAAAGGCTGTTTTAGGCACCAATCGCAGTATAAAAGCAATAAATGCCAGACTGTACAGTTCAACAGCCACACTTTAAAGTTTGACATTTCCCACTTCCACATACTACCAAGTACGGTCTAAAACAGCTTTTTAAACAGAAATGTGTCACTAATATCAGTTTTTTCCACTGCCAATCACGTGAATATGGTGTATATACAGTGTTGAATCATACTTCTACTGATAACTTCTGCAACCTACGTTTCCTGAAGGCAACGTGACTGAGGAACGTCCCCCGCCTTCTCTGTTCTGCTGTCACTCATGATGCCACGCCCCTCTCAGTTGATGCCACGCCCCCCACGCCAGATCCGGGCCAAAAGTCTGAACTTGAAAAAAAAATTTGTAACTGAAAAAAAAAGAAGTGAAACTGAAAAAAAAAGATGTGAAACTGAAAAAAAAAGACGTGAAACTGAAAAAAAAAGATTTGTAACTGAAAAAAAGATTTGAAACTGAAATAAAAAGATTTGAAACTGAAAAAAAGATCTGATACTGAAAAAAATAAAACTGAAACTGTAAAAAAAAAATTTCAGGTTCAAATTTTATTTTCAAATTAGCAAAACTTTTGGCCCTGATTTGGCTCCATAGGAAGCAACATTGAAATAATAAATGGTCAAAATGTAAATTTCTACGTTATGTTGCAAACACAAACCGGAAAATGATAAAGAAGCTTGTAACTTAATAGACGGATATAAGTATTGGAGAAAACTTACTGTTTCTCTCAGTGCGTTTAGAAAAGAGGAAAATCAATAGCTTCCTGATGAACCACACACTAGAGAAGACACAGACAGAGATATTAAGACAAAGCAGTCGAGGTGCTACTCATCACTAACTTCAGATTCAAATCTGTCAACTTTCAAACGCACTCATCTTTCATACAAACGTGCTCATCAGACTAATTAAAGCAATCAAAAGCAACTTAAAGGTATGAAAAAATGTTGGAATATACATTTTGCATCATATAAATCCAATATTTTGCATAAGATTTTGAATACTTATGAAAAACAACACTCACAGCAAAGGGTACAAAAAAAAAGGCAGCGCCATAGTGAGCCTCTGCAGCCATTCCTCAGGCAGGTAGAGACAGTAGACGATGAGAGAGATCAGTAGGTAAAGGGCAGAGGAGTAGAGGAGCAACCCGCCAACCCACAGCTGGACACAAATATAGACACGACAATGAGGATAAACAAAGAACATCTCACTGCAAACATCTCTAATGCTTTACTGGGTTTACCTTTTGAAGACGCTGGTTTTTGGCTCTAAACTCTTCCAGCTCTTTAATATCCTGGAAAGGAATGATGGAAATTAAAGGTTACTCAAACAGCAAAATAATCAAATATTACATTTTACCAACTGCCAATTCACAGATCAGGTATTTATACACGTTTGATATGTTTTTCTCATCAAAAGACTGACCTATGAGTATGAGGGATGATTCATTAAATGAATTAGATAACTGTGCCAAGTAGAACTGAGAATTTCAGCCTCGTGTTCAGTTTTGGTCAATTTCTAATTCAATAATGTTGCACTCAACACGGGACTTGCTGATTATATACAGCACAGAAATGGGCTTGTGGGTATCTGATGCGGGTTTACATAAACAGAAACAATCTTTGGTCAGTACCTTATCCAGGTTCTCCAGCTGCTCAACTGTGGTCGGTTTTGTCTGGATTGAGGACAAAAATGCACACATTATTATTAATTAATTATTATTATTATTATTATTATTATTATTATTATTATTTTTGAGCTTCTTTTTGTCTTTTACAGCAACCAGGTTCAAATCTGATAAAACTGAAATGACGGATTAGGCAGGTGATGATCAGAATGAGTCCTCCACATCCTTACTCACTATACTCTCCTCAAAAGGTCAAATTGAGCATCACTGAATAGCTCAGATACATGTAATAAAAAAAAAGAAGAAGCTAAAATTGAGTTTTATTTTGACACCACAAAAATAGGCCCTCTAGAAATAAGCCTAATGTTCCTAAATATAGTCTTATATTAAGTAAAAATATCTCTCCCACTGGGGTAAGAAAAATGTACTTTACTACAAATTTTAAAACTAGCAAAAGAAGACAATAAGTAACACTTTTGAATTATCTCAAAACAAGGCTTTTTACTTTCTTAGAGATTAGTTATTGCAGGCTAAAAGAATGTAAAATCAAATAATTGAACTATTGCCTTATCTTTCCCCCTTTATGTATGCTTTGAGCAAATGTAAATCGATATCACTGCATTTCTAAGAAATACGTATTTTTTTAAACCATTTTTTTTTATAAAATAAAGTTCATAAAAGTCAATTATAAGATGTTTCATGTTTTCACAGGTCATCAACATAGTCTTCTCTTCCTCCTGAGGTCAATTTCAATTTTATAATAACCCTACCGGTTCTTTATTTTCTACCTCACTTACCCTCCATCTGGATATCAAGGCCCCCATTGCTCCAAATTAGAGAAGCCTCCTCTTCGATATCCCAGGTCCACTAATTAACAGAAAACTCTCATTAATATCAGGATTTAGGTGAACAAAGCACAGTATTTGTAGTTATCATTAACACATCAATATAGTTTCAGATTTAAGCCTTCCAATTCCATTTATACACTTACATCACGGGTGGATTAAGAGAGCTGCCCAAAAAATAAGACACAATGCCTACAGTTGTAGTGGCTTTACTTATGTAATCGTGAAATTGTCTTAAGACCATTTCTAGAAAAGAAAAGTGCAAAAATGGGCTGCTCCATGTTGACAAATATAGTGCAGTGTAGGGCTTTTACTCTGGCAGTACAGGACGTGTGTGGATGTGACACAACGTACAAGTTATCCAACAGCAATAACCATTCTTAACAAAAACAGGAGCCAATGTGCAATAACAAAAAATGATTGTATGCTGATGAAGGTTCTTGTGGGGTCCGTGTGTTGATGTGTGTGTGGAAGGGTGAATGTGTCTAGATATATATATATTTATTTTATTTGTTTTTATTTCATTTTATTGATTTATTTTTCAGTTATTTTATATGATGCGCTGACTGGAGAGCACTTTTACTTTTGTTGTACAATGGTGATAATGACAATGACAATAAAGATCTACCTATCTATCAGGGGCATCACTGTCGGCCCAAGTCCATGTATTTCATAATGTTCCTACCCTTAAAAACTACTGTAAAAGGAAAAAAAGACAGCAGCATGCATTATGAACAGCATTCGTCTACAATGACTGATTGTCTTGACTTTAAAGGTTGTAAGTAGATAATGTTGAAGAGTGATATTATGTTTGGGGATTTGGTTTGAAGTCTGAACAGCCTCTCCTTTGTGCAGCAGAGCAGTAATGACCCGGGGTTAAAGTCACGGTGGTTCCTGCACATAAACGACCCATTTATAAGTAAAGATGCTGGTGGGAGAAGGTCTTCTTGTGAATCTGCAGCACAAACAGCAGTGATCAGCTCAACCCGGCTAACCAGTGGTGTGTGCTTTCATCTGCTGTCACATTAAAACACATGAAATCAATCACAGAGCAAGTGCTGCTTCCTGGCTGCAGTACTGTGCTGGGAACAGCCAGCAGAAAAGCTGCTGGACATCAGACTGTAACTCCGTCCTGAGTCAGACTAAAATTACACATGACAGCTTCACCGCTAGCATGAGCAGCCCGACCTACAGCCTTCACTGCTGAACCTGCTGTTATCATCACCTTCTTCTCTTTTCACAGTAGCGGCTGGTAATACTTACATTAATGTGGATTTAGATGTCTCCGTTCTTCCTTATTTGGGTCGAATGAACGACAAACGAACAGAAAACACGCTTCAGGTGCGCCGCTGTAACTGACGCGGTAACTGCCAACCACAGTTCACTCGGCGTGAGGAAACGTGATGACGTCACCCACGGGTTACGTCATCGACGTAACCTCAGGACGGGTTGTTTTTCCCAGAGGCCTTTGCGATGTAGTCTTTTTCATTCTTTCAGCTTTTGTTTTGTTTGGGTTATTTTTTGTATTGTAGTGGAGCACATTAATGAAAAATCGTTCACTTTGTGGTACAAGCGCCAAATTTGGTACACAAGTGCTGTTGGACCTACTATCTCATAAAAGTACGTTGCCCACTTGAACAAACAAAGTGGCCACCATTTTTCAAAATGGCCGCCATTCGAAGTGGTTTGAAACAGCGTTTGAACTATATTTTGATTGAATAGTCCTATTCTGATGGTTTATACATTGAAATATGTGTTTTTGCACATGAGAAATACAACTCTGCATTTAGAAAATCAAAATTATTGAATATTATGATGATACAATGCGAATTAAATGAAAAAAACACTCACAAACAAAGACATTAGTTTCACTTAAAGCTCTCATACAGACAAACTGAAGTAGAGCTGGAGGAAAGGAATCGTGCACTGAACTCTCATAGAGATTGCCCTCAAACTTAGACTTGTGATTCACCATGTGCCTGCGTAATATCTTGGCAGCTTTGGCGAGAATAATGGCATCAGCATCGGATGACGCTTCTGACAAGACTGGACCAACATCTTTTTCAAATGCCAAAAGTATATCTCGCCGTTTCTTGTAGGCTACAAGTCCAGGTATCTCTGCCAAAAGCCTTTCTTTCAGTCGGGTCGCATTCACATCAGGTAGGTTTATCCCAAACTGCTTAAGTCTCTTCCTGTATAGACTAACCAATTCAGCAAGTCGGAACACAGAATGCCCATCACTGTTTGTTTTTTTTGCCTCAATGACATACGTCAGAAGTTCAGAGAACACCAAATGAAAGGCTTCCTTTTCTTGAGACGACTGGATTTTTTCTTGTTTTTCCGCTTTAATGTGTGCCCTCTCTCTGTGATACAGGTCCGTTAAGCAAGACCAGTGGTATTTAAGTTCTAGGGCCACCACATCTCCGCCACTCAATAATGCCAGAAGCTTTCCGTCATTAAGGCTACGAGCACATTCATTGAGCCTCTCATTCAGCTGCATGGTCATGGCTTGTCGCATCTCTGATGTTGGTTCCATCTTTTCGCATAAGAAACACTGCTGTACTTCAGTGCTAGCCCTTCGAATTTTTTGATGTCCTTCACCAGGATCATTTTGAGTTTCAGCTGCTCTTTTAGTGGCATGCTTGAGTTTGTAGTTGCTAAACATTTTGCGACAATTTTGGTGATACATTGCACCGTTTCGCCTCAATGTATCCTCAATGCCACCTCCATCATCCAATCTGGATGTGTCTAACCTGATGGGCAACAGGTTGATTGCCTGAAATAGAGGTATGTTTTTGGCTATCATGGAATAGCCGTCAGAACTACACTCATAACGGGTAGGGGGAGACTTCAACGCTGCTTTTGTATCTGTCTGACAGAGGCAACACTTGCTCCAGTCAGTTTTAGTAGCACAACTCAATGGATTATCGGCAGACATCTTATACAGTTGAAGGTCAAGGGATTATCCTTTTACCACCCAAACATACAAAATATCATAGCACATTGGAATATGGGATGCAACTAGGTTCAAGTATCTGGTGCCCTGCACCTAGCCCGATCGTTCATCCAGTGCCATAAATCCTGTGCGATCTGTACACCATCCAGGTAACTAAAGCCCCGTTACCCTTGGCTCGGCTATCCCGCGCTGGCACATCCTGTCAATTCAGGTGTGGCTATCTAACTACAATACTACAACTAACTAAACTTCTAGTTGAGTCTATACAGGGGCTTATTAGATAGCATTTGGGACACTAAAGTATACTTCAACTACAGTGAGTATACCACAGCCCCCGGGTCTGGCACTCAGAAGGCGCGCCGATTTTTTCCAGTGGCCAACCGCGGTACTGCAACCAAAAATCCCATGCGGCCCAGAAAGCTTTTTTCCCATAGACCGCAATAGTAAAAGAGAAGCCTCTAAAACTGTTCACAGGACACCTCCAGCTGTAATCCCCGGCAATTACTAATCTTTGTATTCTATATTTTTAAGTCATGGACTTTATATCCGTCAAAAATGTTTTATAACGGCCAGAAAAGTAAAAGAAAAGTCTCTTTCTGGGCGTGACGTCACGGCTGACGTCACAGCCGTGTCCGTGCATTCCACGGATGTTTTATATTAATATATATTATATAATTATATTATATTAATAATATATGTAATGCTATACATGTAATAATATACATTAATTAAGATATTATATTAATACATATTATATTAATACTCGCGTCATTGCCCCGGGGCATGATGGGAGGCCCCAGAGCATCATGGGAGGTGACTCAACTGCGCATGCTCTATGGGCCGCTGTATGCGGAAGTAAACCCGGAAGTCAGAGATTTTTTCGGCTTATGCGCTGGCTGAGCAGAATGCATTGAAATGAATGGGCGGCCATTTTTAGTCTCCAATCCAGTTTCTATAATACATCCATGGTATACCACTACAACAGTTAGTAAACTACAACTACAGTTAGTACACTACAAGCTGACACTGAACCCCATGCTGAGTCTCACAGCAGTGATGTCACCAGTGTGCCCTGGTTGTGCTTTGACATCACTCTTATAAAAAATTACTAACCAATAAATGTTGACCACAGAATTTTAATGAATTATCATTTATATTGCTAAATTAGTACTTTTATTTCAGTAAAGAACGCTTGTGTTGCTGTGTGTGTGTGTGTGTGTGTGTGTGTGTGTGTGTGTGTGTGTGTGTGTGTGTGTGTGTGTGTGTGTGTGTGTGTGTGTGTGTGTGTGTGTGTGTGTGTGTGTGTGTGTGTGTGTGTGTGTGTGTGTGTGTGTGTGTGTGTGTGTGTGTGTGTGTGTGTGTGTGTGTGTGTGTGTGTGAGCGTGTGTGAGCGTGTGTGAGCGTGTGTGAGCGTGTGTGAGCGTGTGTGAGCGTGTGTGAGCGTGTGGTGAGTGACAGTCAAAAGTTTGGACACATTTTCACAAATGATTCACACAAAAAACATCCCTCAGAATTCTGCAGATTTTCACTTAAGATCATTGCAGAAAACTGAAGAAAAAACGCGAAAACGCTACTTTTTAGTCATTTAATAGCCATTATCTTGAAAATTGGTGGCCATATTGGAATTAAATTGACACCATTGAGTTATTCCAGACATAATACATTCATTTTGATGCTTGGATCATTAACATTCTTCTGTTAATTCAAGTTCTACCTCGAAAACCTTTTTTTGGCGTTTCACGAGGCGGCCATCTTGAAAACTGGCGGCCCTCTTGGATTTTCAGCTGGGCAACGTACTTTTATTAGAAGGTATGTCCTGGACATCATTTGTACCAAATTTGGTGCTTGTACCATGAAGTGAACGATTTGGCTCAAAAATGGACTTAAGCAGCCCCACTATTGACCGTAATTTGAAGTATGTTCAATCAAATAAAGGCAAGGCAAGGCAAGTTTATTTATATAACACAATTCAACACAAGGTGATTCAAAGTGCTTAACATTGACATTAAAAGCGGCAAGTCAGTAAATAGCAAATAAAATGAAATAAAATTATGAGAAAAGAAGGTAAAATAATAAAAGCACAGGTTGCTAATTTAAGAGTACGCTTAAATAACGAATAAATGAAATAAAAAAAGAAGAAAAGAAGTAAAATAATAAAAAGCACAAGCTGTTAAAAATAAGGGCAGTAGAGTACAGCAGGTAAGTATTTAATATAAGAGTACGCTTCAGTAAACAGTAATGTTTTTAGGCCTGATTTAAAGGAGCTGACAGTTGGAGCAGACCTCAGGTCTACAGTAAGTTTGTTCCACTGGTGAGGAGCAGAATAACTGAACGCTGCCTCACCTTGCTTAGTTCTGGTTCTTGGAACCACAACAAACCAGATCCAGATGAACCTCAGGGGTCTGGGAGCTTCATAGGAACTAACAGATCAGGTATTTTGGTCCAAGACCATTCAGTGCTTTGTAGACCAGCAGTAAAATTTTAAACTCTATCTTTTGACTCACTGGAAGCCAGTGTAGTGATTTCATGACCGGTGTGATATGGTTCAGTTTCCTGGTGTTTGTAAGGACTCTGGCAATAAATACAGTCGATTTGATGCCAGAAAGCATTTTATACACCCCTGGACATCACTTCACCCACTGATTACTAGCACTTCATGAGTTTATTGGTCACATCCATGTTTAAGAAAATATTTCTCAGCTGTGGCGTAACACATGTACAGTCATAGTGCATACGCACTTTCAATTATAAGTGTCAGGAGATAATAATTATTAAAAAAAAAAGAAATATGTTCCTATATATATATATATATATATATATATATATATATATATATATATATATATGTGTATATGTATATATATATATATATATATATATATATATATATATATATATATGCTTAGGGGGCATCTTGGAAAAAGATATGGACAAGGGAGGGCATGTATTATCAACATCACAAAGAAGTGGCTCATATTGGTAAATGGCTTACACTTATATAGCGCTTTCCAGCTGTATTCCTACAGCCCCAAAGCGCTTTACACTGCAAACATTCACCCACACACGCACACATTCACACACCGGTCGTCGGCGGAGCTGCCATAGACAACGGCGCTGGCCTGACAACCGGGAGCAACCAGGGGATTCAGTGTCTTGCCCAAGGACACTTTGGTGGACACAGGCGGAACTAGGGTTCGAACCACTGACCTTCAGGTTCATGGGCGAACGCTCTACCAACTGAGCCACCTTCCCCACCATTTTTTTATTAGGAAATCCCTACCAATGGTTTAAAAAGGTTGATCTGAATGACAGAACAGAGGCATTTATTATAGGAGCAAAATAAACAGAAAAGTGATCGAGGCCAAGGTTTACCTCACCAGAGAAGTCCCAAAGTCAAGGGGGGCATTACTTCCATGATTGGTAGAGAATGAAACGTCAAAGTTTTCAGATTCAGACCAACAAGCTGGTGATGGCTAACCAACAAAGACAGCAGTGGGGATTGCCGTTGCAATCCAAGTGACAGCAATATTAAGAAGAAGAAGTAAATTTGAGAAACACTAAAGGTGAAGACAGCAATGGTGCCAGTGGTTGTTGGGGCACTTGGAGCGGTGTCCTCCAGACTAGACCCAGGTACAACAACAATGATCTGCCTGACAACCGCAATCCTAGGAACAGCAGAAAATACTGCCCATGATGACCCTCAAGGTCCCAGGCCTCTGGTATAAGACCTGAACTTGTCCAGGTGTGGCTGATTGTCTCCTTATGTGCAGACACATGAAGTAGATAAAATGTCTGGAGTTGATATAAGGTGTTGAATTGACACTTGGCAGCTGATCGATTGTAGGTAGCAATATGGTGTTCAAGGAGATATCAGTGTAAGTTAAGGAGGCAATGATTAGGCTGGAAAACACGCACATGCGCAGAAATCTATAACATACAGCAAAAACCTTAGGTGAGGCCTAATCAACAATTCGGTACATTCTTAAAAAGACTGAGAGCACCGGTGAATTCAACAACACCAAGAGGTCTCGAAGACCATAAAAAACAATCGTAACAGGGATGATGAGCAGAATCAGTTCCTCGGTGAAGAAAAACACTTTCACAATATCAACGGAAGTCAAGAATACTCTGGAGAAGGTTTGTCATTATCACAGAAAAAAACATTAAGAGAAACCTTCCTGAATGTCAATACAGAGGTTTTAAAACAAGAACAAGAAAGAACAAGAAATCAGAATTAGACTTCAACAGAAAATATTTAAAAAAAGATTGATGTTATGGAAATGAATTAATTGGACAGATGACAGCAAGATGGACTCGTATCAAAATGATGGGAAGAGAAAAAGTATATAGAACAACATCAACACTTCCTCATCATGATCCGAAGCAGACCGCGTGTATCTAGGTGTCAAATGTGGTAGAGGGAGTTTTATGGTATGTGGTTATGTGGGTGCTGGAACAGGTTCACCTGATGTTTATCGATTATATAACAGCTGAAAGAGGTATTAAAGTGAATATAAGACTCTCTCCTAACATTCCGAAAAATGCAACAAAACTGGCAGGGCAGCACATCCCAGTGCAGATGAATAATTGCCTTAAACATGGTGTGAGAGCAGCTCACGACTGGAGGTTCTGAGTAAAACATCAGCACTATCATACAAAAAGAAACTATTCTTTATGGTGCTTAATACTCACGGCCTATCTGTGGCTTTTACTATTGTTTTTTATGCTTCTTTTGTGAGGATTATGAGATTTGCCAACTGTAAATAAACATGCTGACCATGTACACTGTATTCTTTAAAAATGCAATATTTGAGTGATATTTAATATTTTACTCAAAAAGGTTAAAAAAAACAACGTTTATGCAGTTTTGATCACATTTTATGCAATTCAAAAAGAGCTGTGTAATTTCTGTTCAGTAATCTGAGCCAAAACTGGGAAATCACGTGAGCAGCGTCAGGAAGCAGATGGAGAGCAGCCGCGTCCGGCTTCAAACCTGCAACGTTTAACTTGTAGTTCCAGCTTTGGCCAGTAGATGGCGGAATTGCATTTTTCTTCATTGCTTTTGTTCCCAGTGTTCAATGTCAGATGAACAGAAGGGTGCAAAATATCTGCATTTCACTGCCCCCCCTCTCTCTGCACACACACACACTCTGTTTTGTACTCATGATCCAGTCAAATAACTGTCGACTGGCAGAAGTTGGAGCCAGCTGAACTCAGCCGTATCCCACACCTGTGGACTATCCAAATCTCATCTGCGACATCTCACTCCGACATTCGCAGCTTTTTCTCGACTCTAAACGGAGTTTTCTGAGGTCTGGCTGCAGCAGGGAGGTAGTTGGCCTTAAACTTTGGGGCTCAGAGTTTCCTCCGGAGTCTGAAGAGTTATGGGCCTAATAAAGCTCTCTCTTTCTCAGATGCACGGGCTCTCCAGAAAAACCTATGCTCTTGATACATAGGGTATTATAAATGATGAGTAATCCTGATACTAATGTTTTTTCCGTTTCATTAACCCCTAATAAATCAAATATTGAATGAAAAATTAACGGCTAGAACTATTCCAACTTTCCAGTTCCTGCACAAAGCACACATGGGTACATGTGCGGAATGCAGAAATCATATGGTAGATAGGTAAAAAAAAAAAAAAAAAGGGGGAAAAAAATCCTCAATGAGAATAAAAATGGAAAAACAACCGCGTCTCCTTTTTGTGGATTAAAAAAAAAACAATAGGGCAACAGAAAATACACAGCCTTAGAAATGATCAAATGTTTTAGGAATATCATTTATGTTTGTTCATAAAAAAACAAAATATATGTTTTCAGTGGACTGAATCCTATACATTTTCTTGACAATGTATAGGATACAATTCTATTGGTCCCTTATAATGTTGGAAAACAGCATTTATTCTCACAATTCTTTTTTTCTGGTTGTATGTCTTTTTATATCATTTGTAGTCATTATTATCGTCGCTGGTGACGCTGATATTATATCATATTAATCCCCATCATAACTGGAGTTCGCACGGCCTATTTAACGAGGATGCCCTCGTTTCCTCTTTCTATGTTGACATAATATCTGGGCCAGAGACCTTATGGGCCAAAACACTTGGTTATAGAGGGACAGACCATTTATTGGACTTGTCAGTATGTTATTGCCAGAAAAACGTTTAGTTTAAGGGCGCATGTCCGTTCCGACAAAGCTCGGCCTCGACCGGGAAAAACCTCCTATTCGGTTGAATTCTGTGGGGATAAACACATTTATCAAATATTGATCATATGACATATCGCCAATAGCTGAACCTATTTTATTTTCTTCTGTCCAGGTTCTGATTCTACCCCAGTGATCCCATTCTTGCCCTGGTAAGCATTAAGAAAAGGATAGGGAGAGAAAGACGGTAGCGTCTATAGCGATTTTTATACTATCGAGAGTAAATATTATAATGCAAGTAATTCTACATCTAATTAGTGTTAACTGCAGAAAAGAGCAGTTAGTATGAAAATATACTTTTAAAGTAAAATAGAGACAAGATACCATTTTAAACTTTATTTGGGGTTTTATAATTATTTTTTATTCTTACCCATGATAACAGAAAATTAACAGTAATAAGACTAAAATAATATCACTGTTTCAAAACGGACATAATTTCAATGGAGTCCATTCTTATATTTAATTTGAACAGTTCCCCCCTTTATATTTCCCAGATTGATTTTTCTCAAATCACCTATGAAATGCAGCTTTACGACTGTCAAGGTAGAGTTCCAGTCTCCTTTGAGGTTTGCAGATCACGATGTAATCGCTGAGAAAAGGCATCCGTTTTCACGATCACGGGATTCAAGTCTAAATCGGATCAACACAGAGTGACAGAGCAGAAAATCCGAGCAGACAGAGCCCGACCCTCCGGTCTGAACCTGGACCAGAGGAAGACGCGTTAACCTCTCGGGAGTCGACAGTGCTCATCTGAGACACATGAAAAAACAGATTTAAGTTAACACTAAATTTGGTTCATTATTAAAAGTAGTATGGACATTTATTTAGTTGTATTCCGTTGTTTTTCTACCCATGACTCGTCCATTATTTAGCTTGTAGCCTAATGACCAAAAAAATGCAAACATTAAATTGGCACCTGATGCTGTCAAACACATAGGCCGACAATTCGTAGGATATTTATGCAGAATAAAGTAAGATCAACGCATTGATAAAACAGATCAATTCCCACCGTTTTCATCTGTTATAAGGCTGCCATTGCTTTAAAAAGCCAGTTTTATATTTAGATATATTAGCAAAGGTGTTTCATGTTAAATGATTCATTGGGTTTAAGTTCATCCAGCAGGACACCACTGAGGCGTGTTTTACTCAGCTTCGCTGAAAGGATTTTTGATTCGTCAGAAGTTATAAGTGTAAGGTTTGTGTATACATTCTCAGACATATAGTTTAAATCTATTTATCTGTTGCAAACGAAAATCCTAAACTGTTTAGACAAGTGCCAATTGTGGACAATGGTCTGCTTCAGAATAATATAGACTGTAAAATAAATGGATTTTAGTTGAGTGTTAATAAAAATATGTATTTTTTTTACTATTTTATTTATTATTATTGTTGATCATTTGATAAATTCGCTTCCATTTTGGCTTGTTTAAATATAGGAATGATCATATCACAACAGAAACAAGAAAGGTTATTATGGACTCAATTAGGCAGGAATTTTGACCAGACCCGTTCACACATCACTGCCGCGTCCCTGTTGTTTGACATCCCTTCTCTCCAAACCAAAGATTGAAATAAATAAAGACTACGATTAGATAAAAGTATGAGAGAAAAAAACAGAGAGAAACCGGAAGATACAGTATGAAGACCGATCTCGTCAAAGTGAATCGCACAATTTTGTATTCTACGTTTTCACTAAGAGAAACATACATTTCACTGAGCAGCACCAGTCCATTTAATGTAAAATTATTAAAAGATTATTATTTAAAGATTGCTGTTAATTTAATGCAATACAATACATCTTTATTTGTCCAGGAGATGTCATGATACATACACAATTTGTCTGGACTTTTCATAATTTCTGTTTCCCTAAACGATTTAAAAAATGTTTATTTATGAATGCTGTATGTTAAAATCGAAACAATAGAGCCAGTAGAGTCAATTCAAATATATTCTAATTTCCGGAAGAAAATTTGATGTTTAGATTATGTTTAATTCACAAAAAATGTTTATTAACAAAAAAAAATCTAAAATGTTTTTCCAATCCTCGAAGGGAAATTGATGAACTCATTCTGATGCATCTCATGTACTGTAGGTTCACTTTTATTGATATAGTGCCATTAAAAGTAATCTCCCTTGAAAGGCAGATTGAGCTGTTCTTTCTCAAATCCAGGATCACATTCATTCTTTCTTTTGAGAGCTGGTGTATATGGAACCACGGCAGATTAAAGTCATCTTTCACATTTTTTTTAATATAAATGATTACACGTATTTCCACAGAGTCTCCAGTTAATAGCTAGATGCGGGAGATAAAGAGGATATGAGTAGGCGCTGCAGTCGCACCATTAGGCTCAAATGTTTTAGACTGAAAAATGAAGTTGTTTTATATCAAACTACATCCCACACATGCTGTGGACTGATGGCTGGAGGAATTAGTGGAGGAGTCTAGACCTTCTACCCCACGTTGACATCAGCCAATTACGTGCTGGAGGCAATAAAGGAAAACATGCAGACGGAAGTGCAGTTCTGCAAAGAACCACTAGGGTTTGACCCAAAACTTGAGTCAATTTCTATTTACTTTTATGTTTATACGGGGAATTTTAATGTCCCTCATCAGTTTAAATTATATTCAACCATAAATGTATCCATAGTTAGTGGCGTTGTTTTTTATGGTTTATATTGCAGTGTAAGTGTTAAATCATGACTCTGCAAGTAACTATCCCAGCGGCAGACACGATAATGTCCAAAAAGAGAACTGTGAGAGAAAATCAGTCTCAGTCTCAGTGTGTGACATGTTAGAGTGATCGTGTGAGACAGCAAATTACCTTGAAACTAACTGTATCAGCAACACATTAACTTCAAACACAGACTTTGTGTCTGTACTCACAATGGTGACAATAGGAAACACTGGGCACAGGACGCATGTGGACTTGCCAAAGGAATTAATGACATTGTGGAATTTTTGTAAATGACTAAAGTCGTAACCAAGTAGCCCACTTTATTTGCTTTTCTACACACTTTGATTGCCTAACTTCAGTGCCATTCTTTCAATGTGTAGTCCTATCAAAGAAATCTTTTTCAAGTAGCTTGTTTATGATTTTTCCATTTACCAAATAACCTAGTTTTAATGCACAAGTTATAGTAAAGCAAAATAGGTTCAAATGAGGAAGAAATTAATGATTTTAAGGAATCATAATGATTTCCATAATGGTAGCTTTAATAAATTTGGTCTCTAACAGTAGACCCTTGTTTTTCAGTGACTGCTAATCCACCTGTGGCCCCAATCAACTCCAACATGCTGAAGGAACCAACAGCAGATTAGTTACGTTGCTGTGCTTTCCCTGTAACAACGAAGATGGCTGTGACAACATACTATTGTACAGTCAACCAACATAAAACTAGGACAAGAACTCTTTGGGTTTATTTCATGGTCACGGCGTGAACGTTCACATTTACAAAAGATCTCCAGGTTGGAACTTCTACAAAGTCAGCACATCCAGAAACAGTCCTTCTCATGCTGAATCAACCCTTAAATGCAGTTTCTTTGACTTGATTTTTCTCTTTTTCCAGCCCCAGCACCCCTCCCCCTCCCCCATCCAATTAAAAGGATGAAGTTGGCAGCAAATGTACAGATGGATGTTCATTACAGTGTTTTACTTGTGAATGCAATGTGAATGTTGTGGCCGTTATTCCACAATTTTTGCTGCAGATGTGCAAAAATGACACCAAACTTGAAGATATTGCCTCTGTCAGCATCAGTTATTTCCCGAGCGACGGCCATGTCATCTGTTATGCATTAGCACTCAGCACTAATCAGCATATTGACACTGACGCAATCAGCAAAATCACACACGTTATAGGGTCAGTATCTAATGCGAATTTTAAAAAGATAACTCATTGTTTTGTGGGTCCCTGACCTTTCTATTTGGACAGCACACAGTAAGACATCTCCATAATGAGTCAACGCCTCATATTGATTAGGTACATATATCTGTTTGACAATAACTGTAAAGTCTTCTTACACCACAAGGTCCTCCTTTCACAGAGCTCTTTCATGAAGACAATCAAAGTGGAACTTGAGGAGCGTGCACTATATAAACTGTTACCACAACTAACCAACTACTTGTCTGCTAGAATTATTGATTAGTAGTAGTATTGATTGGGTTCTGCTTAGATGGCAACTGCCAGTGTACGATTACGCTGAAATCCTGATGTTATAGTTGTTCATTTGTTCTTATTCTTTTAGACCAAGATATAATCAGGTTTTTAAAAGAGTAACACTGTTGGGAAGACAGATGACCTTGAGGATCGTAAAGAGAAAAAAAAGAAATTGACTTTTTGAATTGTAAAGATTGACATAAAGAAATGAAAAAAATTGCAAACGGAAATGTTTCATTTCGACTCACACTTACATCAGATTTGATTTGATTTGATTGTGCCACTTGATTAAACCAAAACTACTGTGAGGAGCAAATTTAGCCTTTTACAGAGAACAGTCTGCAGACTGATACTTCGTCCCTAAAAGATTACCTCTGTTTTTCTGTATCGTAATGATGAATCATCATTTATGCTTTAAAATCATTATGATTCCTCTGTTTCATTGTCATTCTGCATCGAGACGCCCGATGTATGTTCTGACCCTTTTGCATTCAACTGCTTAATAAATCTACTGAAATCTGAATCCTCTCTCAGGTCTTATTCTTGGTAACTTAGACGCTCAGTTTCAGTCCAGTTATTCACCTAGTGGGAAAGAACATATTTAAGAGCGTTTAACAGGTTTTTCCACAAGATTGATTTGATTTGTTTTGATTTAATTTAACTGGATTTGATTTGATTTGAGTTGATTTGATTTGATTTATATATTAACATTTTGGGAAAGTTTATATGAAGTAGATGGTGCAGAAGTAGCAGAGATGAAAGTGTCAAATCTAAGACATTTTCTCTAATCCAGTTCACAAATGGAAACTATTACTTCCTCTGTACCAGAATATTTGTTCTGCTTCATTTCAGTTTTCAGGCCATGTTGCAACATTTTTCAGATTCCCACCTGTAAAGTTGAGATGGGAGATCTCCTCAGACACATGAAGGATTCAGGTTTTGCCACAGGTGTTATTAATACAATGAGAATGAGGTTTTAGTGATAAATTCATCATTGTTCTAGAGCTTCCCCCCACCAGAAAGTCAAAAGGAATCTTAAATATTTGCTGAATTGAATCAATAAAATCTATTTTAAAAACCTGTTTTCACCATTCTCATATTTTCTTTGAATTATGACTGACCCTCTTTGAATCCTTGTTTTCTTGGCTTTTGAGGGAAACATCTGACATCTTCTAATCTAGACCATTAAACACTATAAATGTGATATTCACTGCATAATCATCCTTAAAAAATATTGGTAGTCAGCAAGCAAATGTGTTTGCCTGGACTAGTCCAAATGACATCTAAGCAACTGGAAGATGTGTAACAACCATCCCCCACCGCCCTCTCTCTTTATTTTACTTTCTTGAAGACTGCAGACAGTCATGTCCCTGTCAACAAGCATCTGTGCGATATATCACCTTATTTAGCTAATCAGATTGTGGAGAAGGGAAGACTGTTTTGATGCAATTTCCTTGGAGTTATGAAGACATTTTATTTTCATTTAACTCAGTTGAACACAGAGAATAACACAGATGATAACACATCCTGGTCTTTTAAGGACTGTTCCTGAGAAGACGCCATTGAACCCATTTTTCTTTTTAATTAAAACTTCAAGAAGTTTACTTTGGGGACAGGTGTCTCTTTCATATTTACAGCTACCCCAGGAGTCTTAGAACACACACATGCATGGAAAAACAGACTTGGTTGTTTCTTAGTTTTACGTTGTGTGTATAAGCTGTCTGGGTCCAGACCAGGTCCAGATTTAGAGCAGAAATCCATATCCACAGCCTTGATGGGTGTTTTTGATCATATATCTGGTAACTTAGAAACATTTTATGATCCTGTGAACACATTTAATAACATCATCATTATTAAAGTTTTATGATGATGATCATTATTTAAAATATGTTTTTTTTGTGGGTTTTTTTTTGGTAACACAATAAGACCAGCCTGGGCTTTGCTCTCTCCGACTTAACTGACCGCTCACTGCAGCTGGCCGGGATACAGCAGCACAGAGCTGCAGCGGGGGATCGGATCAGGAATTACCTCTTCATTTACAGAGTGTCATTCAACCCTCCGGCTGCAGTTCAACACTATCATTACATTACAGTTAAATACCCCACAGTCCCACCACGACACCACCATGCTGCATGTGAGTCACATGAACTAATGGAAGAAAGATAATGTCAATATTTATAGTATACACACACACACACACACACACACACACACACACACACACACACACACACACACACACACACACACACACACACACACACACGTTTTCACTGTAAGACTGATTGACAGGAGAAAAATTTAATTAAACATTAAATGACATAAAGTTTTGATTGATCTTGCCATTCTGAGAAATGGTGCATTTATCACAGCTTTGAACCGTTTAATTTTTACAATATCAATTTTAACAGCATTTTCTTATATACGTCCATCGAGACCAGCTTGCAGTTTAAACAACTCCTTGTTTATAAGATTTAATATGTTGTGAAATGATATTACATCAGGGATGAACGCAGGCCGGGCCGCCTGGATACATTTAGGTAAAATCTTCTTTGACAGAACGCAGCAAGAGAAAAGAGCAGCTGTCTCTCCAAAACACACATTCAAAACCAGCCACAGCAACTAACAAGAAAACATGTCGGCCACGTTAAGCTGTGTCATATCACGCATCACTTTGTCTGATTATTGACTGGTTCTATTCCAAATGATGTCTAAACCACCATGTTGTGTTTTGATGTTTCATCACAACTCCATAAAGTGAGTGCTAACGTCCAACAGTGCAACTGAAAAGGGAGTGGGCAGCTTCCCTACTCTTCCACCAGGATGAAGCACGTTTCAGGCAGGCTACTCACTCAGGGTTATCCACCCATCCATCTACACCATCCTATTTCTGTTTAGGGTCATTTAAGAATAATGTGACAAAACAAAAACAACAGACACACAGAAGCAGTCAACCAAATGCAATATAAAGATATTCAATCCATAGTATCCATAATATTTCAATCCATCTTGAATTTGGAGAGGTTTCAGATTGAGCATGTTGAATGTACAGCCTGAAACTAACTTGACCGCAGGGAAGCCTCTCCAAAAGTAAATAATAAAACATATTTATTAACACTACGACGTTTTAAACAGCACATTGTCTTTTTGTGAACTGCTTCTGCATCATGATAAACTTCCTCTGAATGAACCTTGTTGTTATCTTTTATTTCAGCCACCAGAGATGAGCATGAACTCCTGTCAATGCCTCGCAGCTAATCTGATATCCAGCTCTATGAGGTTTGGTGAGGCAGATGTTTATCACAAAATCTCAATCTTCATGATAATCTGTTTTATTCTGAGAGGACAGATATCTGCCGAGTCAAAAATGTGAAAAATCAACAAATATTGGCAGAATGCAAATGCAAATGTCATTTGTTAATATTAAAGCTTATCCAGCCCCTTGTTACGTGAATCTGAGTGACACCACAACTGCAACCCAAAGCCGAAAGGACAGAAAGTGTGAGGTTTTTGTGTGAAGTGCAGTATAACTGCAGAAATTTTGTTAAAACGTGAAAGAACACAAACATGTTTCACCTCAAATCAAAGTGTGTCACATTTGCTGCCTGATATCTTGGAAAGGATGCGGTCTTTGTGTTTTCATACAGTATCAAAGTGACGTTAATGTCATGCACAGTCACTTTTGCGACAAATTGAGTATACCCAGAGGCACAGTTAAATAGGCTGTAAACTACAAAGCATATTATCCAGCAGCTGTTTATGACCTCCGAGTTAACATTCCGGAGCACAGAGCAGAACTGTCAAACTGCTGTATAAAATAAAATATGTAAAGGTGGAGGGGAGCTTCTCGGGCTTGTGTTCTGTCTTCTTCTTTGCAAGCCAGGGTCCTGACTTTGAACAACAGGGGTCCAGACAGCAGAAACACACAATGGGTCCAAGGCTGCTAATAAACCTTGAACCGCGAACAAATCACAACACACCCCGCCGTCATAACCACCATTTCCTCCACTTGATGACTTTTATTGGGGCAATCCAGAAAGTCTGCTGTCTCTCTCTTTGTCACACACATTTACTCAGTCTGTGTGAGAATGGGAACGTGCTTGAGTGTGTATTTGTGCGTGACGTCAAGGAAGACAAGGAGATGAAAGGAGAGATTGTGTGTGTCTGGTTGGAGGTAAAGGAATTCAACCTCCTGACCAACAATAACTCAGCCATCCAACTTTTTATCCCCCCCCCCTTTTTTCCAGCTACTTTTCAAACTGAGTTATCTCTATTTTTTTTTCATTATTGCCTGTCACTGGTGTTTTGATTGGCATACATTCAGATAAAGGTCTAGAAACGGTTATATTAACTAGAAATAGACCACCAGAAAGACGCAGCTGTGGTATTTGATGGTGCAAATAGCAACAATTACTTTTCTAGGGTTAATATGACAGTAACGCCGTAGTCCTATAAAAATCAGCATGTATCCTATTTGAGGCATGGATCCCTGTGACCTCTACAGCACATGAAGAAAAAGATGTTTTATACAATATAAAGTAACAAATGAATAAAATGATCTATTGCTAAAAAAAAAAAAAAAGAAATTGCTTGGAAATGGTTAAAGACAAAATTGGGAGTGTATTTAATTTTAAAATACATAAACACTTGGTACAAAAAACGTAGTTTGTTCTATCATTGTGTATGTATGGCAGTAAAGGGTTAATATTGTAGTAACTAAGTTGGACTGAAGTTAATTTTGTGGCTGTGGCAGAAACATGAAGATAGTGTCCACTACTCTAAATCATCCCTTAACTAAAGTATTTCAAACTGCTAAAGGATTTATAACACATAAACATCTGCAATATATTGCAGATTTAAGTGATAACAACATTGGTGGGCCTTATAGGTGCATGGAGCCAGGTCTCTATAATGTATACATAATGAAAAAATAAATGACAAATCAGATAGCTTCATCTAAGACTAACTAGTCACTAATGAATTATCCCAACAGTATTCATCTCTTGGCATCACTTTAGGGGAATGCAGTCTTGGCGATGCTTCCCATCACCTCTTATACAGTGTCATATAAATTTATACGGCAGCCCTGAGTGACTTTTACACAGCAAACATTCCGCGTACGTGGACATTTATTATGACACCGCCACCTACAGGATGTTACGACACATTTCATTCACTCATTGATGTCGACGTTGCTCTGCCTGGATCCATGAGAGTGCAGCTAAATTGAATTATAAACTCGGACTCGTGAAGTTACATCATATTACTGCTAAAAGCGGCTGTCAGAGATAGTAGGCTGCTTATGTGGTAAATAAAAAGGCAATGTTTGATGCTTATATGGCAGAGCCCTTCTGAATTGACAGCTTAAATTCAAATGTACTTAAATACAAACATGTGCTGGTGATTGTTTCAGATACAGAACTAAAATAGAAACGTTTTAGATATGAGTAGCTCTAAAAGGGAGTTTACAGCGTGATCTCACTAAAAGAAACATGTTTCATTCATATTTTAGGGTTTAAATCCAGCTGGGAGGAAACTAACGGACAGGAGGCCTTAATCATGTATGATAAAACATATATATATATGTTGCCATTCTCATAGCTGACATCTGCAGCTCTTAACAGGCTCATTTGATGCTTTCCGTTTGTAAAGTCCTCTGGGGAGCTGGTGCGCTGCTGTGCCGCGTCCCGCCAGCAGGTGGCGGTATTAACTCACAATAGAGCGGTCAAGGCCCATGTAAAGGCCTGCACATGAAGGACTGCCACTTTTATAAGGAAGCACGGGTAGTATGATAATCAATAATCCTTTAAATTAATTTACACCAAACTTGTTGCCGTTAATGACCTCAGAGGTTGAAAAATAATGTACAAAAAATTTCATTTGCGTACATCTGAGCAGCCTGGATCTTTTCTGGTTCACATTTATAATTATCAGAGTAGGCTAATTACTGAAAAAAAAATATAGTAAAGTGTGTTAAATGACACATTAGAAATATCTTCTTCCAGAACTGGCTGTATTTTGAGAAAGGATTTAAAAGTGTATGATGGACGCTTTAAGGACTTGCTGCTGGCACATGTAGCACCTAATATACGCCTGTTGTGGTTTCTATCCCTTTAAAAATATAGTGGTCGATGTCCTTTAAGAAAGCTGCTGTAGTGTCAACACATCATTTCCACCTCATCCTAAACTAAAAATAGCTCAAGATTTACATTTTAATACCGTATTGTAAGTAAAGCCTGATTTATTTACACAACCCCCCATGCTCAGTTTACCAAAAAAATAAATTCCATTGAATAATTGAATCAAATTTTATAATCTGAAATTATATTAGTTAATAAAGATAAATCAAATTTAAACGTCAGCTTTCTTTACCCAGAGCTGATTAGTGTGTGTTTGTTCCATCTACACATGCGCACTATAGCCTACAACATTTCTGCATCGTGCCATCCGACCCCATGACTGAACAACATGACTTTAATCACCAATCTCCTAATTTAGCATAACATTTGTGCACATGGAGGAATATTTATTTATAGTTGGGACTTCCAACTTGAATTTTCTGCTGGTTGGGAAATTCTACCATAAATCAGACCAAATAAATATTCTATGTTTACAACCAACACCAGACTGCCCTAGATATTAACCAGGGCCAACCAAAACCTACCAGTAAGCCCCTAGAGTGCTTTCCCAAGGAATGAGTCATTAAAATGAAATGAAACACTAGGAATCAGAAAGACGTATATGTTATACAAAGTTAGTGCAAACTCTATAATTAAGTATAACCATAAACACAAACTCGATTTCCTTGGATAATATTTTTTTATCATCTAACGACTGGTAAAATAAAACACCGACCTCCCAAATAGAAGCTAAATCACAACCATTTTATTCTAAAAAGGAGAGAAAAGGGGGAGAAAGGAGCATGTTGGCACCCACACAAACTCCCAACAAGCGTATAAACAGTTTCATGCTTCTTTTTATTCAGCCAATAAAAGCACTAGAGAAGTGAGGGGATATATGTCCTACATCCAGGTCCATCTGCAGCAGGCCTGCCATCTCATTTCTCGACGCACAAGAATGATTTGATTTATTTCCCATACTCGCCAAATACAGTCTAATCATGTGATCCGCAGTGTAACCAATTGGCAGCCGAGAAGAAGGTAAGGGCAGGAAAAAAATTACTACCATTTTAGGGGAGGATGTAAGCCACTATACCAGCCCCATCTAACGTTTTACAGTCGCACTTAAGTGTCTTTTTATTGAAATAATAAAATAAACATGTCGCTAACGAATTATTATTCCATGATGGGTCTGCAGACGGAGGAGCCGTACGGAGCGCATTTCATCCCCGGAGCGCTGCAGGGATCGACGGCCGCCTGCGCCAAGCCAGCCCGGGCGGCGGAGGAGGAGGAGGAGGAGGGGACGCCCGGCGCCGCGCACATCCCGGATTTCTCCCATTTTTCCAACAAAGCGAGCCTGAACGGCTTCTCCCCCTGGACGAACACGCCGACGTCCTCCTCGTCCAGCTCCCCGCAGCTGCAGCCGGCGGCCGGCGCGTCCCTGCCGGGTCTGTTCCACCCGCACCACCTCCTGGGCCACCACCACCACCCGCATCACCACCCGCATCACCACCACCCCTACTACGGCCCGCAGGCGCCGGCGCACGCCGAGCACCTCGCCTCCGCCTCGGAGAGCAGGTTCGTCCGCTGCTGGGAGGGCTCCACCCCGGCAGCGGACGGAGCCCTGGTCTCGCAGGTCTCCGCCGCAAACGCTTTCCCGGCGTGCCTGCCCGCCCGGGGGGAGCTGTCCGAGCCGAGTCCGACCTACGAGCCGGGGAAGCCGGCCAGCTCCCCGCAGCCGCAGCCGCCGCCGGCGGCGCACGGCAGCCCGGCGGAGCTGGTGCTGGAGCGGCTGGGCGGGGAGGAGCAGCCCCGCGGCCAGCCCGAGCACCGCGGAGCCCCGCAGCAACCCGAGCCCAAACTGGAGGACGAAGACAGGAAAACACAGCAGCCGCCGCAGCTCGACCCGGGTAAAAGATCCACTAAACATCCACTAAACATCCACTAAACTCAGGAATGTTTATTAGCTTTAAGAACACACAGGTGTGTGTGTGTGTCTGTGTGTGTGTGTGTGTGTGTGTGTGTGTGTGTGTGTGTGTGTGTGTCTGTCTGTGTGTGTGGGGGGGGGAGAGAGTGTGTGTGTGAGAGAGGCGGATTATATGTAAGAGAGTGTGTGTGTAACTTTTATAGCCCTATAAATGTCTTGTAAACGGTAAAATATAAAACTTTATTGTCCATTAAAATAATTAAGGTGCTATTGTTATTTAGCAATTTGTCAGTAAAGGAGTAAAGCAGGTTGGCTGGCCCTGCTTTTTCTGATCCGACTCAGTCTAGACTTTTTTTTTTTTTGTTTGTTAGTGTTTAGGTTTTTTCACACACGCACAGACACAGGCAATCTTAATACGAAATAATAATAATTCCCCTTAGTGAACACAGACCTTCTTAAACTCAAAAGGGCATTTTTACTCGAGAAATACTAGTTAGTTTTCAGAGCAACGTCTACTTTGGTTAATGTAAATGAGAGTGTAATCCGTTTAAAAGCCCGGAAAGCTTGACATTCACAGGGACACAAATAACAGAATTAGAAAAAAAAAGTCAAGACACTGCAATAAAAAGGTCAGTAAAGATTTAATAGAATAATAACAAAAGCAATTTAATTTAGGTCGGTTGGAGGATTTTGTCATTCGTTCCATTTGTATATACTTCTGTGGTAAAGTCTTGGGCACCATAGTCTTGTTTTATCAAGATTTAAAGACTATTCACAGGTATTTTTCAGTCACTTCATTAAAATACAAACATAACATGTTAATATGTATGTAATGATGGAAAAATCAGACATAGAAAAACTCCATATCTGTCAAACTTAACATAATATGGAAATACAATAAAACCACACTGTTCAGAGCAAAACATCTCTACTGCAAAAGTTGGTGTTAAGTGTGACCTCACTCAGAGCCGAGCACAGATTTAACTTTTCCTTAAGAAGACTGTGCATACACATGTTTGCAATATTAATTAGCATTCCTTTCTATTTATATTTAAGAGAAGCCATGCCTTTGTATTTCCGGATATGTATCTTAAAGAGACTGGAAACTAAATGCAGATACCAAAGGAAATAAACAAAAAAGGCTGCAGGGGTGCCTAAAACTATGACGAGCTCTGTTAGCATTGGTGTGTCCAAACTACTCTCAATCTTTGTTTTTGTTTCATTAATCTGGATTATGCATTTCTTTATATTAAAAAGTCATTTGCAAAGAGAAGAAAAAAGAAACATTGTAATTATAATCAAGATATCTTGGGTTAAGGAACCACAGGATTGCCAATGACTGTCGTTAATGAAGACAAGATGTGAGGTAGTTTTGAAAGTTTCATCAATACAGCTTTTACTTTAAAAACACAAGATGAGATGAGATGAGGAAGGAGACAAGGAAAAAGGAAAAAAAAAGTAACATTTGTAATGCAGGCCTAAATGACAAAGTTTGAAATCACTGTAAACATGCAGGATCATTCACTTCAGGTTTTAGGAGACTTTTGCCAACCTGAAGTCCATTTTATGAAATAGATTATTCAAAAGATTTAGGAAAAGTAACAAAAGATGTCCTACCAGACCAAACCTGGAACTGCACGTTGTTTTCCTGCCCGCTGGCTGTCCAGCTACTTTTGTCAGTAATTTCTTCTAAGTTTAGGGTTTAGTACTCCTAAAACCGACGCTCGGTCTGGTCCTTTGCTTGCACAGTGCTTTATAGTCGCTAGTATCCTTCCAAAACTCATCTAAAAAGAAAAAAAAAACTAAATGGAATTCAGTGTCATATTTTATGAAATTGTTGGAATCAGAGTGTTATTGTTTTAACCTTTGCAAAAAAAAAAAAAAGATACTACATTACAGAATGATGAGAGGGAACTGGAAGCGCTTTTTTATTTATGATGCCCCATTTGGAGCATGTTTTTTCTTCTTAATGAGCCAGAAGTTGCGGGCTCATAAAGTTTGTTCCTGAGTATGTTTTCTTCCATCTTTGAACTGCACGCACACACACACACACACACACACACACACACACACACACACACACACACGTGCAGATACACACCGGCTGGAGCAAAGGAAACACACCGGTGAGTTGTGTGAGTGGTGTTTAAATCTATGGTTCCCCATCTCTTCTTTTGCAGAAAATCCATCCGCCAGCTGGATCCACGCCAAATCGACCCGGAAAAAGCGGTGTCCGTACACCAAACACCAAACCCTGGAGCTGGAGAAGGAGTTCCTCTATAATATGTACCTAACGAGGGATCGGCGCCTGGAAGTGGCAGGACTCTTAAATCTGACAGAGAGACAGGTGAAAATCTGGTTCCAGAACAGGCGGATGAAGATGAAGAAGCTGATGATCCGGGAGAGGAGGAGTATAAATGAATGATGCATCCGGAGGCTGGGCATGTTTTTTTTTTTTTCCAGGGATACGTGAGGAGGTGGTGAGGTTTTAGCTGGTGAAGGAAATGCAGTGCTCCAAGGCGCCCAGCATCAACTGCCATGATGAGCTGTTACTAAGCAACGGACTGTGGAGTTAAATGGCCGCCTTGGATAACAGCAGTGGTAAAACATGATGGGGGAGACCAGGATTTGTTGTAACTATATATCTATATATATATAGATATAAATATACTATTATTACTTTTGGGACATTTGAATGAATCTGAACTCTGCTGAAGAATCTTTCCATTTGCATGTTTTAAAAATGAAAACAGTCTGCAACTTGCAGGTATTGTAAATAATAAAAGTTTAAGATTTAGCAGCATATTCAGTAGCTGACCCACAAAGCGCTCATGTCAGAGACTTGCACATTTTAAAACACATCTGCTTTTGATAAAGCTGCATAACTCTCAACTGGATACACTTGACACATACTTGACTTCACATAAAGTGTCTGTGCTTCAAGCCAAAATAGGAATCATGTTTTATGATTTAATGCTGAAACCGTCCTAATGAAAGCTGCTTTAAGTGAGCTCGATGAGAGTTTAGTTCACTCTGAGGCAACAATCAAAGCTGAATCCCCGGAGGAATTGCATGGTGGAGTATCTATAACATATGGAAAAACAAATCTGCTGCATTTTTGAAAAATAGAAATGAAATAATGGCCTAAAAACTGAGGAAGTCTCAACTATGTGAACATGAATATGAGAGGATGCTGTGATATATCGAAATGAACAAAACCTGTTAATATGCCTGGTTTTAAGTACTTTAAAACTTGCAAATTTTCATAATTTGCAATAAGGTCGATTAGTCAAATAACCCTCGTCTATATGTCGCAGACAAGCCAAGGAAGAGAAACTCGTTTTCACGCGTAAATGCAAATCTCTCACATGTCGTGTACTCAAGTGTTAAAGTATGCAAAACATCTTAGTGCTGCACGAGGCTTAACGCTGAAATGACCACAGAAATGTGACAGACATGTGAAATGTGTTTCACAATATGGAGTCACATTTGAGCAAGTTTGTGCGCATGCAAGCAAACCTGCTTTGAAACGGAGACACCCAGCAACAGAAATCCATGAGATCGCCAGGCTTTGTCTGCGTCCAACAAGGCGCACAGTCAGGCCTCGGTGCGTCTGCGTGTTTGTGTGCAAAGCCAATAAAACGGATAAAATAAAGGCCGGGATGCTGTGATTTCGCAAATAATTTAAACTCTACAATGCAGGTGAAAGAAGAAACTCCTATTTTGTTTGTTTTGTTTAAGGTTGTATACATTTTTAGTTTTTTTTTTAAGTTGGAACTGCAAAACAAAAACAAAATGTCTATTTTGCTCAGGAGAAAACCTTGTGGGAGACCTAACAAGGTTAGCCTGCACCATGAGAGGACGGGCAGCTCAAAGGTAACCATAGAAGCAATTGTGTGCAATGTTCACAAATGTTCATCAGTTTTTACCCATAGTTCATCATTTCATTAGCAGATTCAGAAGCTGAGATAAATATCCAGAGGAACAAGGCTGAGTCAGTATTTAATGCAGTGATATTTGCCACCGAACACAGTTTGGCAATGACTTCACCATTGCAAGTTTATGTTGGTGTTAATATATTTCCCATGAATAAGAGCGGCGATTTTGCAGAAGAGATGCATTGATTAAATATGTAGAGACGGCCAAAACTACTGCTGCACCTCAATAACACATGCCCCACGATGTAAACTAAGAACCACCATAAACCACTTCCCAGTCATTTGTGCTGACAACACTGGTTGCTCAAATATTTTTTTTTCTTTTGGCTCCATGAGGGGAAAAAAACAAGTAGAAAATCTTCACAAATTTCAAACCATCCAAGTTTGTTCCACAAATAAGAAAGCAGACTGTGCAAAAGGAGAAAGCTGCATGCTCTCCTCCAGTGTTTGATCTTGGTCATCTTGTCCTGAGTTAAAGAAACTAACATGGAGCAAAATCAGAGGGGCGAAATGTTGGCCCCTCTGATCATGAACTCTTTAAGATGGACTGAAGAGAAGCTGAAACTATTCTGGGGTTTAAAGAACCGAAAGGATCCCTGGAAGCCACGCTGCATCCTCAACAATCAACAATCAGGCTGCTGTGTGTGTGTGTGTGTGTGTGTGTGTGTGTGTGTGTGTGTGTGTGTGTGTGTGTGTGTGTGTGTGTGTGTGTGTGTGTGCATTAATGTACATGGTTAACTTGCACACCTTTAATGCTAAACAGTATGAAGAGGGTTCTGGGGTTAAATCTCCGCTGGCTCTGTCTGGTTTTTTCAGGGAAAGTCTTGCTTAATTCATCAAGACAACACCGGACCATCTCCTAAATGCATTTCAGTAAGGACAGACCTGCCTGCAGTCCAGATCTGTTATCTGGTGAAAATGAGCAATGATGAAGCAAACAGAAAACTGTTTACCAGGTGAAAATAGCATAGCAGGAAAGTTTTGGTAAAGTTTTCATTTTAAAATAATTGCTCTCAAAGGAAAGGTGATCCAACAGAGACGTAAACAAATCTGTGACCCAACTGTTTGTGAAATATGCTGCTTTTATTTATTTTCATTTTATTTTATTTTATTTTTTAAGAAACTTGTCCTGTGAAATTTAGCTTCAAACAGTATTTTGTAAATTGCAGAATTGTGTTATGATGAATGTTTAACTCACCATTTTAGTGATCTCAGAGGCAGAGTTGAATAATGCTACTACATTTAAAAAAGGAGCTCCAACATGTTCCTCGGCTTTATTGAGCCTATTTTCATAAAAGTTCAGAACCTCATTTGTAATCTCTGTGTGTTCACCGGATTAGCCAGTCAGCTATCAAAATATGTCAAATATGTGCACATTTTGTACATAAATGCAGCTAATGCAACCACTTAAAGACATGTAACAAAAGGTGCAAGATGCTTTCTAATGTGTGTCAGGTGTGTGAAACAGGCTCTCAGAGTGTGTCCTGTCTTTCAGTTTGCCTCCAAATTTTGGAAAATTGTCTCTCTGTTGCAGCAAAATCTGGTCTCCCCTTAAGTGTGAAGCAGAAAGGACGAGAAACATGTTGTAATCTATCTTGTTTTGTTTTTCTAAACTTTGCATGTAGCCTCATAGGCATATTTGTTGTTACTGTCCTTGCTGTCGTTGTCATTGTTGCTATGTATGTATGTATAAATCTGTTGTTACTGTGGCTCTGATATGCAGATATGCCCATGCCTATATTCCACTACACACACACACACACACACACACACACACACACACACACACACACACACACACACACACACACACACACACACACACACACACCAGTCATGGCTAAGCTATGGTGTGCCATCACTCTGCTGGTTGTTTTTCTGTTTACTGCAAGAATAAAGCAATGCAATCCCAGTTTTGAGACATTTTAGGAGGATTACCTGGCGCAACGCACAACCTATCCACTTCCAAGTGTACGGTACAATACTGTTGCATTAAACTGTTATAGCAGGGATATCATAAAGATATCCTGGTGTTTTTGTTTCTTTTTTTTTGTTTTGTTTGTTGTTTTTTTATCTTCCAAGACGATGGTGTTGATAAATAAGACTGTTTCTGTGAGAAAAAGAGGGCTATGTCAGCCATCTACTAACCGGAGTCCATGTCGGTCTTTTCAACAAGGCCTCCATCCATCCAATCATACTCGAAACATGCTGCTCATGGTGATTTTTTATTTACATGAAATAAAATACTTATTACCAGAAGAGTGTTGCTTGTGAAATATCTGTGTTTATATTTTTGCTTTAAATCTTTGTGATCTTAAGCAATTAAAATTGCCATTTACGACCGTTTTTCGGCTTTTAGAGTTATATATAGGGTTATTCCTGGCGGTATAGGTTAGTGGTTGCATTATTTAGGGGTATAAGAACAATATTAAACCTATACGAGTATATTAAAAGGTTATATAGGCCCGCTTATGCTAGAATCAGTGGGCCTAGTCTCCTATTTGCTCCGCAACATCACAGAAAAGCATAGAAATGGTTTCTAAGCAACACCGTCTTCACACTCTCATACTATTCATCATTATTATGATATGATTTCACAAGAGAAAAATAAAAGCAGTGTGTCACGTTGACATTTACCTGGATTATAGGCCAGTAATCCCGTTTATTAGGTGTTTCATTATGATTATATTCCATTGTCAAGGTGTCTCACTGCTCTCAGGTAGAAGTCTGGGTTTGAGTCCTGGGAGACACATTTCTGCCTCCTTGTTTTGTCAAAGTCAGTGCAGCGGCTCATAGTTTCGCTCATTTATTGCGGCCGTATAATGTCAGCGCTCATCCTACTGCAGGGTCATAAAGCAACAGCATGCAGTTGGAGAATAAACGTGACTTTCCGTCCAGCTCAAGTCACAGGGACGCACACACAGGGGTGCCATAAAGTCATTTAGGCCAGACAGTGTTTGTGACTATACAGTATATGGCTTTATTGGAAACCCTTTCCTGCCCTGGAGCCTTAACTGTCCTTCTACACGTTACAGTCATTGTCTGCGGAGTAGACCAGACAGCTTCCGTCACGTATTAAGGAGAACACAAAACACAGGAAATTTCATTACACCGAGAATTATTCCTATAGAGCACGTGAGTCTTAATGTGGCGGTGTCTATTTGTTTGTTTGGTTTTTTTATTTTCTAAAACTGCCTTCCAGATGAGCCTTGTTTTTTTTTTTACTAATTCAGTGTAATGTAGGCCTGCTATACTTTTCGGTCATAAAATCTGTTTAAAACATTCAGAAATGGCTCTATATCCCCTCTTATCAGTGTCACTGTTTAAACTATACACCCGTAGGCTCAGTTTTCCTCTCAACAATATGGGCTACGACTTTGTAGAACAGAAAAAAATAAAATCTGAGAGGAAAAATTAGGAAAAAAAGTGAGAGCAATCATATAAGGCGTTCATTGGCAATTTTATTTGTATTGTGTGCATAAGTTATCCATCAGTGTTGATTTGCATTGATAAATATGAGGGTTTTTTTGCCTGTATCTACTCGCATCCACTGCAGCAGAGAAATGTAACACCAAATAGCCTATAATCAAGAAACCAGCGTTGCAAAATAGAAGAAAGTAAAACCAGGCATATGCTGACCTGTAATTGCCATTAAACGTGGAAAATGTATAACAAAATAAAACGCTCTTAAAAACTGCACTCACAGGAAACTATAAAATTGGGGTTAGTCTATTTATTGTGCTGCAGAAAAGAAAATGCGGCGGCTTGTAATAATTAAAGCAATGATTACATTTAGATTAGGGGCTGAAAAGTGATACCACTGCAGAAAACGAACAGCCTATAATTAAGCAGAAAAAGGATCTCTGCAGAGTAAGTATTTGTAAAATCCACGTTTAATAATTCAGCATTCGTAGCATAGGACAAGTAAAAGCCTGCAGTGATAGGCCTACAGAGCCGATGGTGTTCTATTCTATCAAATGTGGTGATAACTGTCATTTCAAAGAAACGGATTTTTTGTGTAACTGGAAAAAAGGCCTAAAAATCACTAGAAATCAGTTTCATCAATCATGTAATGGTTCTAAACGTTCAAAACAAACAAAAAAGGGAAAAAAAGCACCCCCGCAGCAATGTTGCTCTCATGTGTAGTTACAGTCCGTGTCCACTAGATGGAAGTATTGTCTTTCATTGGTTGTTGCGCTGCAGCTCAGTGGTTGTGGAAAGATGGGGTCTCTGTACTGTGAATCCAAGAATCCGAATCTCAAAACAATTTGAAGAACGACATATCAAATATTACACAGTATAGTTACTTATTATATGAAAATCAAGAAATAACAGATAAAAACTAAGCACACAACTCACATTGAAGTTGAGAATCTAATCAGCTGTCAGATACTGTCAATCAAATGTGTTTTATTATTTGATCATCATGTGTGATCATCACTATAAAAGAAAAGGTTTCTTCCCCCTTTGCTGATATCAGGCATAAAAACGTGTGATTATACAATGCCAAAGAGGAAAGACATTAGCAATGTTCTGAGAGAAGTAATTGTTGCTGCCATTTACTCTTTTAGGGTTATAGGGTTTTAGGGTTATATGGATGTTTGCAAACAATTTGAAAATCAGCATTTTACTGTGAGAAAAGGGATTTACAGACGCCGCTATCCACAATGATCAAAGAAATTACAAAAACCCACGGGCTACATATCAGACTTCATGTTAAAGTTTATGACGACACACGAAAAAGAAAACACAAGTAGGCCTATGCTATGGCAGGGCTGGCAGAAAAAAGCTTTTTTCTCTTCTCTTTAAAATGAACCTGGCAGCACAGCTTAGATTTGCACAGTCTCATGTGAATAAATCAAAAGTTCTATGTCCCTCAAACAGATGAGGCCAAAGTGGAGATGTTTCATTATAATCTACAGCACCATATTGAGAGAAAAGATGACCTATCAGCCCACACACCTCATTCCAGCTGTCAAGCACGGTGGTGGCGAGGTAATGGTTGGGACTAGGTTTTGCAGCTTTTTGATTTTAGCACATTGCAGTCGTTGAGGTGACCAAGAAATATTCTTTTCTTTTAACCTGCTGTGCATCAATCTTTTTGACAGCTAAAGTTTGACTGAAATTGGGTCATGCAAGATGGCAGTAATGTCAAAGACCCCTGCGACTCTAACACAGACTGTCTGTAAAGAAAAATAATCAAGTTTTGGAAATCATCCAATGAAACTTCAGACCTCAACCTGATATAAAGGCCGTGGCAGAGACCTGCAGAGACCTGTGAATACACAAATATGTGCCAATATGATACCAATTCCTCGAAATATGCGCATTTCAAGATATTGCAGATGATTACAAGCTATTGAATCATGGGTGTACTTAGTTTATTGCACTGATTTTGAATTTTTGCTTATTGACTTTTTGCTTTTTAAAAGAAGTCCAATATGTCATGTGCTGTTGTTTTTAAGGATGTATTTGCTTAATGTTCCGACGTGGTGTATGAATGGGTGACAATTTATGATGTCTTGATAGATAAAACCGTACAATAAAAGATGGTTTTGTTCAACTGTCTAAAGTAATTATGACTTGAACAGAAACTTGAACAGAGTCACCGCCTCTTCACCAAGAAAGATGACGGTAAACCTGAAAGCTGATTTGTAGAAAAAAAAATTGAATGTTGAAGATTTGATTTTTATGAACAGAATTAAAATGAGCATAATCAGGCAACAAAGAGAAGTTAAAAATTGCTGTCTAGTTTTTTTTTATTATTAAAATTAAAACATAAAGGAAGTATCCTACAAAGTGAAGAGAATGTATGTCATGTATGTTTCGACTGCTTTATACGACATTAATTTATCTAATCAAGGAACAAACCGAGTAGTATACTCCACATTTTAATTTACCGCGACCTGAATGCGCAGAATGCGACAACTGTGACGTTGTTTCCGCTTTACAGCTGTACTTCAAAATAAAACTTTCTAACGGCACCAAAAGATCCCTGTAGTCACCACAGAGAACCTTGACGGCACTAAACTAAGATAGTCGGTTCTTATAGTAGGGAGAGAATTACAGTCATAACGTGGCATTCTTTGACTCGGTGTCCTCTTGGAGCGTTTTATGAATGTATTATTTATTTATAGGAGGGTGTAGGGAGAAATTGGGATCAAGTTTGTAAAGAATTTAAAAGTTGTCTGGAAAATCTGTTTTTTAAAGTAATAGATTATGATGTGCCCTTAAATCAATAAACTACTAACAATAAACAGTAGTTATATTAAATATATATCAACAGTATAGTGAATCATACAAAACTTTACTATACAAAAAAAATACAAAATACAAAAAGGAAGCGTATTTACTTTAAACTGCATTAAAGAACATGATCGGTATCATTCAGCCCGGTGCAAAAACATGTAAGTATTGCAAATTGTGCAACTGTGCCTGTGTGCAACTCTGTCAAAAGACAGTAGTAGCTCTCACTATCTCACTAAGAAGAGGCAGCACTTTGATAAGATAAAGCTGATCAGGCAGCTGGCTGCTCCACGTTTGAAACGCTTAACGAATTATATCTCCGTTTCTTTTTCTTTTTTTTTTTTTTTTTGGTTGGTTGGGTTTTTTCTGTTTTGCTTTTTTGCTTTCTCAGCTTATCTGAATGAGAACTGGTCGCCAAGCTGCGAGGAATGTTGGCGTCTGTGGTAAAAATATGTGGGAACAAATATTTTCTATAATGTATTTAGCTTTGGAAAATGACGGTCACTAAGGAGTCAGAATAACAACATCAGCCACACACATCGTGAGAAAATCAAAGTGAAAGCATGATCATATTGCTACAAGGCAGAGAATTGTTCTCGTCATCAAAGTACATATTTACTTAAAATTAGTCTGTTTTATTTAAAAGAATAAAAGAATAAAAAAACAGTTTCACATTAAATTAAGACATCAGCACATTTTCATGTTCATGTTGTCCGGCTTTGAGCTGCTGTAGCACCCGAATTTCCCCTCTATAAATCAATAAAGGACTATCTTATTTTAGGAAACAGGTCCCTAATTTATATTAACAACAGTTTCTGAATCAAAACGTGAAATGTTGTGTCGAATTTTCCATGTTTCCTCATTTAGGAAGCAGGTTTAGCAAAAATAATACTGTGACCCCAGCTTCAAGCACAAATAATACCAAAACCAGAAGACGGGCGCTTACAGCGGTTTCAGGCCAAAAAAGGGGGGATAAAAAGAGAGAATGAAAAGAAGAAAAGAAAAGACCATTTTCTTTTAATGTCACATGGTATATCATCACGTTATTCTCCCCATGCCTTCCCTGAAATATAGAACTCTTTTGGTCCATTTTCTCTCGTGTTATTTGTGCAAACTAGTGGCGCAAAATGGATTTTACGGGTTTCATGCGTGTTAATAACGTTTTGATCCACTCTTCTGAAAAAGTAGGTGTATTTCGGCCTGACCAATAACTGTATATGTATGGAGAACAAAATTATTTGATTTTTGTTATTTTTTTTCTTTTAAATCTGAGAACTTATTAGGAGCCTGGCCCACACTATTTTGGTTAATGTTTGGATAACGAGCGTTGCATTTGTTTATTCTTTGATTCATATCTTGAACATCAGGGGTCTGATTTTTTGTGTTATAGATATATAGCAGATAAATAAAAAAAAAACAACGGCACAATTATAAAGCGCTTTGGAAAAAATGAACATAGAGAATACAGCGTTTCGCGTGTGCGCGTTGTGCGCTTTTGTGCGTCAAGTATTTCTTTTTTCTTCAGCTTTCTCTCGACTGCAGCTATCACAAATTCCCGATTTTTTCTCTTTTCTGTCAACAGACCTCCTTTCTTTCGCTCCTTCTCTCGCTCACACACACACACACACACACACACACACACACACACACACACACACACACACACACACACACACACACACACACACACACACACACACACAGGTCGTAAAACGCTTTTACGAGCCGACAGCAGCCACAATTGGCTGCCAACTGTCATGTGCGCGCGCGGACTGCGTCTCCTGGAGCTGCTCCGCGCGTTCACGGGAGAGAGATCCGCACCTCCGCACCCGCCGCCTCCGGTCCGTAAAACTATCTTTTTCTATACACATTTATTTCATTCTTCAAAACTCATCCGTCCATTTGTTCGTTGAACCGTTTAAACTTTCTTCTGTTTCTACACATCTGGCATGAAATAAGTTTATGAGCTCCCTACAACCTGTTAGAAAATATAGCCTACTGTAGATACATAAATATTGCATGTTTACTTATTTGTTCCCAATGTCTCAGCTAAATCTTCGTCTTTTTTTCTGATTTCTGGCTGATGTTTCAGTTTCAGTGATTTGCAGGATTTTCCTTGTCTTTATCAGAGTGCTGCAGAGGAATATGGAGTCCAACGAAACGCCCACTTCAGGTATACCAACACGCACACTGTAGCTCTGACATCTGAACTGAAATGTAATCATTGCTCTGTGCTGTTTGTAAAGTGAGATGCAGGAATGAGAGTGTGTTTTGCTGATGATTATTGGATGTTATTTCGTGGACGTCCATAAAGCAGAAGGCTGGGGTTTCAGGTGGCGCATGCATGTCAGCAGGTGTTTTCAGAATACTGCGTTTTTTTCTCTCCAGAATATCGGAAGTTGTCATTGTCATGATGCAATATGTTCTCATGGTTGCACATATAAAAGGTCATCTGCATCAATATTTTTTGCATTTATAAATGGTCCAACAGTAAAACGGCATCTGTGAGAGGATCACAGACACGAAGAATTAACATTTATCCATATGACGCAATTAATCATTTTAGCCTATATTTGGTTGATGATCACATGTGGGTTTGAAATTCTCTAGGTGCATTTGTATAGTCTAGTCTAGTCTAGTAAATGCCATGAAAGGGTGTTACACTGCAACAGAACAACAATTATTCTTTGGGGTCGTATAAAGAATAACAGATTCAGATGCCTCCCTGTATTCTGCAGTTCTCAGTAAGTCAATAAGACACACTTTAACAGAGCTTAGAGGTTACATCTCTGCACAACTCTCACCGACCCTGACCCTTTGTGGGTTTACACCAAGGCTGCTTGCCAAGGTTTTTTATTCTCTGAATTTCGCCTCTGGGGATCCCAACAAATGATCTTTTCTCAGCAGGCTATCCACATTTTGAGGATTTTTATGATTTCAGGGAAACTATATATATTAAGGGGATACAGTTTTTAATGATGTTGAGGGAATATATTCCATCTGCACATAAATCCCAGAGTTATCTCAATAAAGACAATTGTATTTTCATGATGCACATCACATTGCACATTCGTTGACTTCAGCGATGTGCAGCAGCCTGATTTATTTCTTTTTAGAGCATAAATAGACTTTCTAAAGGTGAAATGCACAAATACTTCAATTCTCAGAATTATGTTTAGCAGTATTCCACCTTTTTCTTTTCTTTTTTTAAATTCATGCATACTAATGCATTTGGAGGCCTGGATGTAACAGAATACAAGGTTTATATTCCCCCTCCATAAAATGCACTTGGACAGATGGAGTGAAGCACAGAGAAAGAATCCTTTCCCTCTATTTTTGTTGTCAGTGACTTTTTTACGAGTGCAGGCTGGATGTCAGAGAAACAAAGAGATAGTATTTTCTCGACCCCCCCCACCCCTTTTTTTTTTTGAATTTTGTATTTCTTCTTCTTTATCACGAGGCCAGCAGGCGGGGTGTGAGAGATGGAGAGAAACAAAGACAGTATTTCACTGGTGCTGCTCAGTCAAGCTCAGCTGGCCCTGAGTATTTACAACCTACTGCAATGCGGCAAAGACTGTGTGTGTGTGTGTGTGTGTGTGTGTGTGTGTGTGTGTGTGTGTGTGTGTGTGTGTGTGTGTGTGTGTGTGTGTGTGTGTGTGTGTGTGTGTGTGTGTGTGTGTGTGTGTGTGTGTGTGTGTGTGTGTGTCTATTTATGTGCATCTATGTGTCAGTGCTCTACAGAGAAACAAAGACACAAAAGGAGGTAGGGAAGACACTGCTGCAAAGACTGAGGGAAACAGTGAATATGAGTCCAACGCTGGCAGAAACACACAGCAACTGAAAAAGTGAAGGAGTTACAAAGATATGTGAAATGTGTTTGTGTGTCGTATTTCAAAGATCCCTGTCTGACCTTGCAGGACCTTGGAAAGACCTCAGATCCAGCTGGATGTCAGTGAAGCTGAATACAAGCTCCAGGTTTGTCTGAATCTAAGAACTGATTATGTAGACTGAAAATGATGATTTTGTTTATTTTTGAGTCTAAATTTGAGTCCATATCTTTCCAGTTTACTAAATACATTTTTTTTCTTCATTATTTGGATATTTATTTTTCAGAACAACCCGAGGCAGCTGGCCTTCATCATCTGATACAGGTAAACCTTAACCAATGAAAAGCAAAAACAATGTTCAATAAGGTTTGTTTTCTTCCTTTTTTAAAAATCAAATATTATCCCTTTCTTTTATTTAGCTTTTCACAAAAAAAAACAACTGTTGAATCAGAGAAATATGAAAAATGTCTGCTGTCAATGGCGCTAATTCTGAACAAGGTGCTATGTCTCAAACCCACCACTAGGGGATGCTAGCACCATGGAAACGGTGCAGTCAGGACTGCAGTTCTGGAGTTGGTGCTCAGGAAACACCACAGTGCAAGCTGTAGTTGCTGCTCTGCTCTAACACACCTGGTTCAGATTAGTGGGCCCTTGACAGACGTGCGTAGACCTGGACGATGATAGATGTGTTTATAGTGAAACATTAAACAGCATGCAGGACAGTGAGGAGGTATACGAGGAACTGTTATAGAGGAAACAAAAACTTACAACCTATCAGATCTCCGGGTGATAATAGGCAGATAGTAGGTGACATGTAGCGTGGGTGAAATAAAACTGCTCAATAATAGTCATGTACTTCCATACAGGACAAAAGAACATGCATGCCGTTGAATACTCTTTTAATAGGCTACTTTCTCTTTGTCGCAATAAAAAGCAGAACATAAAGGTGATATGAGTCTAAAACAGATAGCAGGATGATGCTTCCTTGAATCCCAGGTCTGCACCGAAGATGAAGATGTAAGTCATCTTTATTAGCTCTAGATGGCGCTCGAGGCCTGAGGGAGAAGTCTCAGTCAGCTCGGCGCTTCTGCGGAGGATTTGTCTGAATTTGGTTTCAGTCTCCGCTGGAGAGTTGGTATTATTACACTAATCCCGACTGGGTGCAGTTTAACCTCTGAGCGGCTATGAGGCATCAGACAGCCCATCAGAGAGAAGAAAAAGCATTTATTTAAAAAACAAAGGGATGAAAAAAGAAGGGGGGCTGGGGGTTAGGGGTATAGGTTTCTTGGATATAGCCAGATGAGATTTAATGTTTGTTACTGATGTTTGTTAAGATTTTCTGAACAATTCGGTGAAGAAGATATTTAAAGACAGAAAGGACGTGCATGAAAAACGTTTTTATTTCCCTGCGTGCATAAGAATTAAATGATTAATTCCAACATTTTTACGTTTTAATTTGCAGCAAAAGGAGTTGCAAGTATTTCCAGATTCATTTATCAAGAATACGCTTCTTTATGAAAAGAAAAACAGTTAAAAGGGTGTGTGGCTTTTGTTTAATGTCTTGTTTTGACACTAAATTGTCCTCGGCAGCTCGGAGCTGCTAAAGCAAGCACAGCAGCGTCCAGTTTGACACAGTGACACACATGACACGCACAGAGCCGCGCTCTGTTTTCACAGCGCTCCTTTATGGTTTTATTGCTCCCCATTTACGGAAATCAAAGCAGGAAACAAATGCTCCGAACAGCATTCCAGACACAAGCAGGAAAACGCAAACAGCGTCCAGTGTCAGCTCGGCTTGAAAGTGCTCAATTCAAAACGCAGGAGTCTCGACGTGGGAGACTGAGCGCAATTACGCGCGCACACACACACACAAACTCACTTTACGCACCAATGTGTGGTTAATTCTCTTAAAGCCCACCTTGTTTTTATTTAGCTAAAAGAATTCAATCAAATCGAAGTTGCAATTGAAATAATTTAAAAATAGACGAATGGTTCCTCATCACATTAAAAAGACCCCAGAATAATGAAATGTATTCTCCAACAGCACAAGGTCCCCCTATAGATTAAATCCCCCCTTTTTTTTTTTTCCTTTGGCGCCATTATCGAATAAAGCGGCTCTTGGAGCAGGGCCTAATAATTTATGAACCCTTGTGGGAGTAGCGAGAAAAAAAAGAAGAAAAAAAAAAGAGAAGACGCTGAGCACGTGACGGTAATAAAGCGTGTTTTATTGCCAGCGTTTGACAAGCCCCAAAATATAACTCAGACAGAATAGCCGACAGGCGGGCCAGATGGGATTAGTAGCCGATATTTGTCCGAAATCAACAGAATGCGGCTCGTATCTGCGGGAGACGCAGCGGAGCCTCGGCCGCCGGGACGGGAACGGTGTTAACGCGAGACCAGCGCGCAGCAAGTAAGTGTTGCCGTGTTTTCATATTTGGCGCAGATATGAAGTTATGTCCGCCAGGGAGCAGGGGGGCCGAGGGAGGGGGGAGTGTTCGGGGGACCACCAAAAGGGCCGCGGAGCCGGCTGAGTGACGGCTTCGGAAATCCACTTGTGGACCGAGATTTTAATTAAATCACTCCAAAAGATCCATTTGGTACTGGAAAAGCCCTGACTGTACTGTACGTTGCATTCTGCAGCAACAAAATTCAATAGCTACTCAGCCCAGTGGCACGAATTAAAAGCGGGATTCAAAGGTATGAATAGGATGGGTTATTTTAAATTATATTTCTTTATTTTCTGCTCATAATAAAATGCAGCTGGGTTTTGATTAAACTTGCCAGACTAAATTTGGACTGAATTTAAGGCTGGTAACATTTTGTCGAAATCTGAACACAGTTATTATTTCGAAATACACATTTTAAAATTACCAGCATTATGAAGTCCATTTATTCACAACCATAAAAACCTCCTTTAAGTTTCCCTTTAATTAAGTTTCCTGCTTGCTTTTTCTTTCCCTTTAGTTCTGTTATTTTTTTCAAGAGTACATGTGATCCCATGACGTTTAATGTAATAACTGGCCTGTAGATTTAAGTGCGTCTGATCGCGTGATTTCCACGTCACGTCTGTTTTTACGTTGTAAACAGAAACGAGTCCCCGAAATCTGATCACCACAATCTCCCATCGCGATGACAGAATAATCATTTCGTTTTGCACTTGAAACGAGGCTCCTGTAAAAGGTTTTTTGCTTTTAACTGGCTTTTTTTTCTTCCTCTTTTTTTTTTTAAATTTGGCTTTAAAATACGTTTTAATTTTGACTACTTTAACATTATAATCTGTCCATTAATTGTGGGCTTTTGTCTCATTCTGGCCACATTTGTGGACGTTTTTGCGAACATTTGGGTCTAGACTGAGTGCAGTTTGAGACAAAAGTGAGAGTTAGATATATGAGCAGTAGGAGTAAGAATGGGATAGTGATCTTTTGGCACTTTTTCCTCCATAACCGCATAACAACTGAAGGGGAAAACAAATGGTATAAAAGCAGTTTTTAGAAAAAGGCAACGAAGCATGTGTTCAAGGCTGCAGAACAGCAGAGCTGATACTCTGCACCAATTAGTGTTTGCTGGAAAAATATAACAGTAACTCAATAATTACATGCAATAACATGATTGGGTTTATTTGAATTAATTATCTCAAATTATTGTTATTTACAGTGAAATATTAGTAGTTTAACGGATAAACGAGAATCATTTCACTCTGACACGGTCCTTATACGGCAAAATATTCACTTCTGATAATTCACAGGCTTTAAACGGGTGCTTTTAACATCTGATCATGATTTGCAGAAGCTTACTTGACCCATAAGAGGGCGATTCCTAAAAAGTAAATAAAAACTGTGCCAATTTAAAACATATTTTACAGCGAGAACAATGCATTGTTCAAATGATTCGCGATTTATCATGTCCTCTCCTGGGGCGGGTTTTGTTTGCGGTTTGTTGCGCTCCCCGAGACGGTGCATGCGGGTTCCCATGCAGGGCTGGAGGTCGAAGTTAATGTCTAAACCGGGTTAAAGCAGCACCCAGCTCGGCTTTGACCCGGCAGAGGGCCGGGGGTGGAGGGGTGAGCTGGCGGTCAGCCTGTCTAAGATGAAAAAGTGAAACGACCTCAGAAAGAAAAGCCACGACTGAATGGCTTTATATCCACGAACTCGCAATGAGAGGCGCATTTCTGCTGTTTCCCTGCAAAGCAGAGCCCGGTTTGCGGTTTATTATACATGTGCATGTGTTGAATTCTGACCTGGACAGCATCACAGTCTTGCAGGGGCGGCTACTAAAATGTGCGCTTTAGATTAAATAATGAGTGGAAAAAGTAGATATTTGGAAAAAATCATGAAAAATGGGCTGGCGATGATGAATTTAACAGGGAAAAAATGCTATAATTGTCTACAATTCAGTCTATAAAAACTGAATTTTTGACCCCCCCTTGCACTTTATGCCCTTAATGTCATGTAGCTTTGTGCACAACAAGGATCTGCAACAGAAAGAGAGCAGGAGCCCCGCAGAACAATGTGGCTCCCACAGGCCGCGTGAACTCTGCGTGTCCCCGGCTCGGGCCCCTGCTCGGGCCCCTGCGCGGGCCCCTGCCCAGGTCCTGTCCAGCAACAGGACTGATGAAACGGTGAACCAGCGGTCAACGATTCCGATTGACCCTCGGGCGACCCGACGGCAGCTAGGCTACATTCTTAAAGAAGAATGCGCTTTGAGAAACCGAAACATCACTCCGTTGTTGTTGTTGTCTCCTAAAGAAGTGCAGCAAAGTTCAGAGCTGGAGCCCCCATTCAAAGGTGCAACGCTAATGACTCCCGTTTTCAAAAACGCCCCATTTAGGGGGCGAATCTGAGCTGGAATAATTGTGAAAAATGAAAGTTTTCAGTCAAGGATCTTCTCCTTTTCTAGTGGGAATGGATTAATAGTCAGAAGTGAATGGATTTGTGTCCATTTGTACACCTGCAAGAAGGTTCAGTTTCATTACTCAACCGAATCATTGTGGATTGTTCCCTGGCATGTTGATTTTCAGTGTTGAACCCTTTTGTGTCCAGATCTCCATCTGCTTAATGTGAAACCAATCAGGCTTTACTCAAAGTTTTGCTGTTGTTCTCACCAGAACCACAAGCTTTTCTTCTCTTTTTTTTCCCCTTCAGATCAACAAATGGTTCAGACAAGAGTTTTCATCAGCCAGTCGCTCAATCAGACGTGGGAATTTAGTGGGACATATAAACAGTAAAAAGTATTGTCAGTAAAAGCACAGAACAATCCTCCAAATGTAAGAAACGGTAACATAAACTCTCAGCTCATGCTGGGACTGCCAGCAAAATTCACCGCCACATATTTCTGTATGTGAATAAAGATGTCAGTGCAGGAGAAGACAAGTCGCCCTCAGCCACAGAGATCCAAATCAGCTACACGTTTTTACTTACATCTGCTTTACATATTAATTGCATAATTGATCGTTTTACTTATAGGCTATAGCCTAATCAAGGCAGCCTGCACACAACCGTCACACTTCTTCCAAACACCCTTGATTAAAACTTGCAGCTTGCTGTTTCAGCAGATGGCAGATCTTGCATTGTAAACATTTATAGGGGACGTGAAGCATCACCGATGGGAAGTTTAGTTTTACAGTCACGGTGAAACTCCTTTGACCTCTGTGACCTCATTTTGGTCCAATTTAAAGCCAATCAGGCTCAAATAAAAAGACCACCCGATGTACATGCAAATGTGGCTGCAGTCTTAAAAACACATCGTCCAGGGTTTGCATTAACCTGCAGGCGACGGTGATGCCAGAAGATGAGTTTCAGCCCCATCTGAACCAGTTTGTCCAAGGACTTTGCTACATCATCGTCAGACGCATTTGATTGAAGCTACACATAATCAAATAGGGCCTAAAATTCAGGTTGGATACCAATAAATACAATATTAGGGATACAAGCACACATTGATTGGCGTTGCTTGGACGTTGGCATGACCTCATCTGAAACCAAAAGCCTGAAAAGTAAAAAAAAAAAAAATTCCATGTCATAGTTTCTGCTTAGTCTGGTCACTTATACACCGGGCCTGCTGCTTATTTACAAGCGACTCTGGCAGGAGACCGACTGCAATTCAGCGCCGGTGAAGGAGGAGCGACTACCAACTCCTGACATCTGTAAAATACGTTGCCCATGTATGCCGTTCAAGATTTGTTGGACCAAAGTAAAGCCCCCGGTGACAGACCTGGATTTGTCATATTAAAACAAGTCAGTCGTGATGAAGTGCCTCCCAGCCTAAGCACACATGCCTCAACAAAGAACTTGGCTCTCGCTGACAGAACCAAGGCGCAAACGCTGAAGTTAAAATAAGATCATAAACAGAATTCTAACGTAAACACGTGATTTATGGCACTCTGGTACAACATGATTATGGGACGTGGCCCACGTTACCCCATGTGACTCCATGCAGCATCTCAGGTCTTCCCTATGGAGGATGAGCTAGACCTCCTGTGATTCGGCTCTGTAAATCCCTCTCCTATTGTGCCGTGGACAGATTTTACAAAGCTGACATCCATCACCGGTGTGCGCCGCTGAGGCTGCCATCCTCTCGGTCTCACTACTTTACATATTTGCACATATGTATCATAATCAACGCGGCGTGTCCGTTCTGCAATGAGTTATTGATGTCAAGAGCTACATGCAGGGGCGCCAGTAATGGTTTCAATAAATTACACAATGACAAAGGCCAATAGGAACATGCACGTCTTAGAAATGAGTAGCACTTTTAAGTACTGTTATTATTTTCAGACACAGTGTTAGTCAATACGATGCCTTTGGTGGAATTAAAATCTCTCTGAGTGAGGACAAATGAGTGTAAATCCCTGTCAAGAACAGAAAGAAGTCATCAGCAGCCGGCCGTGAAGTGAAGCTTCGCCTATATATACCCTGTAGAACCGAATGTGTGTGGAGCTGCCTCAGTCACAGATTGGGTTCTAGGGGAGTCTATGGGCGATGACTAGCCATCGATCACAATTCAATGCAAAGGCACAAAAAAGCAAGCAATGGTTATTGCTGTTCCTTTGTGAAGGGAGCAGAACCTTTGACGGTTCTCTCTTTCATCTGCAACCTGATCTGTTTGATATTTGTGCTGCGTTATCTGCAGAAACCCTTCAGGGAGATGACAGGAAAGTTTAAGCTGACTCGTCATCCTTTGCTGCACGGGTTCGGGTTCCCCACTGGGTTTGGCGGGATCAAATGTGATTATGCCACTGGATCTTATTCATTATAGCGCTGTGGTCTCCTTCAGTTACATTGGCCATATTATGCTAATTTTCCGCCATTTTATTTTAATCATTGTTAGCCTGCCTTTATAGTAGCTCTGAACCCAACATGACTCCAAAAGGTTTAATTATTTCATACACAGACACACAATAAAGATTAAAGAATAAGAAAGCAGGATAGTTCTTATTTACTACACTTTTAATTAAAGTCCCAACTGATTCAATTTGTTCATTCAGTTCATGTGTAAGATTATAATTCATGTCATAACTTTAGTTAAATAAATCAGAAAACATGGAGATCAATAATTTGGACATTTCTTCAAGTCTTGATGAAGAGATGCACTGAAGCCCAAGTGTCACTTTTTGGATGAAACTACCTCTGAAATCCATTCATGGGGTGAAGCAGCTACTGTGTCTGGATTACTTCTGTAAAAGTGTGATATCTTGATAACTTTGACAGTCTGATTGTCTTCCCTTTGAAAAGCCTCCATCAAACTCATTATGTTTACCAATAAAGTATTTTATGGATGCCTGCTGTTTTTAGATTGCATTTTATATTAATAGGCTTTGAGTGTTTAAATGACCGAAGACCATATTTGAAACTGATTGAAGATGTATTGAGTGACAAAAAAAGAAGCTCTGTCTTATCAATCATTCATTATGAGCTGGTTTGGGCAAAACGACTCATTAGATCAGAGTTATAGCCAACATTAGTTAATGTCAGCAATCCCAAGCCTGCGACTTCCTTTAATTCCCCTGCCAAGAAAAAACAAGCTCGTCCTCTTTTCTTTACAAGCCAGAAGTAATATCAGAGGCATTATTAACAGCTTTTGGCCGAGCATCAGATCTGCTGACTTTTTAGAGAGCAGCTGCAGCCAAACAAGAAATCCCGAAAGGATTTAATTGATGCATGTCTGCCTCCCGACTGCAAAGATATTTCTTCAAAGTTATTGGCATGCATGCGCAGCCAGAATCTACAATTAAATACAACTTTAAAAAAAATAACTTTTGGGTAATATAAAAACGTGCAGGCAAAGTATCAGCGCATCCTTATAGTGTGACTTTGTCTTCGTGGGAGGGCTTCCGTTTAGCATATTCCCACTTATCTCTTTCACCCTTTTTTTCTCCATTTCTTTAAACATAATCAAGCTTCATTTTTTTTTAAAGAGAAGCCCTGTCGCATTTTTCTCCGGTTCAGCTTACTTTGGCATCATTTTTTTAAGTCAATGCACCCCCCCTCCCTCCTCCAGCTCCTCCTCCTCTAGGAGTCATGTCGGTGGACACCCTGGCCTGACCCCGGCCCGAACAAAGCCAACAACAACTACTAGTCACTGTCTGGGAGCCTTTTATCTCATTCTTTTATTTGGGACCCCTCTGACCGGCCGCGTCCTATTGTCCGTCCTTTGACTCGTCACAAGGCCAAATATGGGCCCGCGGTCCGACAATATGGACCACATTAATTTTTCAGCCCAGGCCATCTGTGGGGGTAAAAAGTCAGCAAAAAGTCATAAATTACAGTCCGAGCGATTTCAATAGGTGCCAATGGGCGTGTGGTGTGGGGATTAGATGGATGGATGGATGGATGGATGGATGGATGGATGGATGGATGGATGGATGGATGGATGGATGGATGGATGGATGGATGGATATAGATAGAGATAGATATAGATAGATAGATAGATAGATAGATAGATAGATAGATAGATAGATAGATAGATAGATAGATAGATAGATAGATAGATAGATAGATAGATAGATAGATAGATAGATAGATAGATAGATAGATAGATAGATAGATAGATAGATAGATAGATAGATAGATAGATAGATAGATAGATAGATAGATAGATAGATAGATAGATATTTATTTCTCCCGAAAGTGCGTCCACGGATGTCTAATCGTGGTAATTTTCCCAGTCAGCAAATCTTCATTAGCCGTATGAACTTTTTTTTTCTTCTCTTTTTTGCCTCTAAATTATCCCATTGCGTCCGACAGAAACAGCTCGGCGTCGCCTCCCATTGGCTGGCCGCCGGGTCACGTGACCCGGCCGGCCGTCCGTCTATTTGACAGCCGCAGGATGGCTTGATGCCAGAGGGGGGAAAAAGATACAGAGAGAGGGGAGAGAAAGAAAAATTAGTATTCTCCTACTAGCCTCCCTATAAATCAATCATGGAGTCGTACGTGGTGAGCTGTAAATACGCCGAGCCGCAGTTCCCGCCTTGTGAAGAAGATTACAGTAATTTTACTAGTGATCAGGGGGGGTTTTACAGCAGCAGCAGCCAGCAGGACAGTGGCCCTTACGGCGGGGGCTACCAGCCCATGCAGCCCCCTCCGCCGGCGTACGCACCACAACAAACCGGCTACCAACACTGTGTGCAGGGCCACCGCCGGGAGGATGGAGAGGAGCCCGCGCAGCAGCACCCAGGGGCGCCCTACCCGCCGTACAGGCACGCCGGCGCGGCCGCCAAGGACCGGCTCCCCGGGGCTGACCTGCAGCAGGCCTGGATGACCTGCACCAAGCCCGCACAGCTGCAGAGGAAAGCGGCCTGCCAGGGCAGAGACAAGCCGCCCATCGTGGTGTACCCCTGGATGAAGAAGGTGCACGTCGCGCACAGTGAGTCGGGGATCAGATTTAACTGTCCGTTTAATTGCTGCTATAGGGCCGCTGCCTTTGTTTATGTTCTTATCTAACAGAGGCAAGTCCTTCTTTATTTCACTCTTGCTTTCACTCTTTCTGTCTTTCTTTTTTTTCTTTCACTCTTTCTTTTTTTTCTTTCTTTCTCTCTTTCTCTCTTTCTTTCTTTGGTCCATTTGTGAGCATCCTTTTTTGTTGTCGGGTTATTTACGATCTCAGTGAGTGCCAGAGAGAATTACAGCCCCTGTAAAGTTTTATGACCCTACCAGTGTGTGTGTGTGTGTGTGTGTGTGTGTGTGTGTGTGTGTGTGTGTGTGTGTGTGTGTGTGTGTGTGTGTGTGTGTGTGTGTGTGTGTGTGTGTGCGTGTGTGTGCGTGTGCGTGCGTGTGTGTGTCGCGCTATTGTGTGTATGTGATGTTCAGCGAGGCGGACAAACAAAAAGCTGCAAGTTAAAGGCAAAAATCGTTTCTTGGACCTCTTCCCAGTCAACCACAAATGAAGATTAATACACTCAGAAAGAGATATCTACAGCAATGTTTAGATAAGACTCTAAAAGGCCAATTCATACATTATCTTATTGAGAGAACTTCTTATCTTTATATATATATATAAATATCTAAATTGATAGTCTTCTATTGTCCATTAATAATAACGAGAGAAAGAGAAAAATTATATATATATATATATATATATATATATATATAAATATATATATATATATATATATATATATATATATATAAATGTGTGTGTGTGTGTGTGTGTGTGTGTGTGCGTGTAATAGAATTATGAATGTGTTATATACATATTTAAATTTGTCCATTTCCATAATATGAAATTAAATTGATAGCAGTGGAAATAGGAAAACCCAAACCTCTTAAATGTAGCTCGCATAATAAAACCACAAAATGTTCAAAACATAAGTGACTGTCTCAAGTCAAGTCTGTATTTAGTGTATTCTCCCCCAGAGCAGACTCTTTTTAACAACACTGTTCTGGAGATGTTTGCAATGAATCCATTCAGCACGTTTTAAAAGACTCGCGTTCCTGAATTTTGTCAACACAAGAAAAATCCATTGACTGTTTCTCTGACTGTCTTTTTCCTCTTGTCTCCCCAGTCAACCCGAACCACGCGGGCCCGGAGCCGAAGCGGCTCCGCACGGCCTACACGCGGCAGCAGGTGCTGGAGCTGGAGAAGGAGTTCCACTTCAGCCGCTACCTGACGCGCCGCCGCCGCGTCGAGGTGGCGCACACGCTCTGCCTGTCCGAGCGCCAGGTCAAGGTGTGGTTCCAGAACCGCCGCATGCGCTGGAAGAAGGACAACAAGCTGCCCAACACGAAAGGGAGGAGCAAAAACAAGAAAGCGACGGACAGCAACAATAACAGCAACGACGACAGCGGCGGCGGGGTGGTTGTTGTTGGCAGCGACCCCGTGAAGGCCATGATAACTGTCTGAGCGCAGCCATGCAGCACCTTCACCCCCCAAAACTGACGTTGTTCATTGATCCAGGATCACGTCCTGAAACAATCCCAAACCGCTTTAAATTTCCATGCATTAGATCCACAGAGAATTTTGTGAATTCATACATGTATTCCTTATATTTTCTTTATCTCTGTTAAACAAGGCTGTAACCTAAAATAGGTTGCATTCCATTTCCAGTTATGTATTTAATTAATCAATGAATGTCTTTGAGTTATGGTAACCTTTTTTTACGGTTGCAGCCGGTCTGTCATCTGCCTGGTATACAAAAAGGAAATTGTTTTATATCTAGACATCCGATCACTATGGCGCAAAGCTTGCTGCCTAAATATCTGTTACAGTGTCAGGCTTTCTAATGAAGGATCGATTGTGTCTTTTGGAGAAAACAGGGTTTTATTTCTACAGGGTAAACACAAGGCAGTGTTTTAGAGTATAGCTACCTAAAAGTGAACATAGTCTAATTTATGAATATGCACATTACCAATATAGTTCACAAAATTGGCGCTTAAACGACGGAAACCAATGGAATAAACGTACCAAAATCTATTGAAGACTGGTTTGCAAAATAGCGGTATGAAAAATGTTAAGCTTTTTTGTAGGAAAGTAGCCATATCATGCTTTTTTTCTGTCTTTTTAAGGTTGTCCAAATTTGGGGTGATAGCCAGGCACGAGTGAATAATTAAAAACAGCCAAATTGGAGGTACAGATTTTTATAACGCACATCGTGGACTGTAAATTCAGCTCATTTTCTCAGGGTTACAGGGTTTTTTAGGAAAATAATGTTTGTTGACTTGCGTTTAAAACTAGCCTTCTCTGGTAATGTTGCAAAAAAATATGTTTTCTCTTTGATTCCAGTTTAATATGCTATTAAAGCTTATACACCAGTACTTATATTATTTAGAAGCATATTTTATTCTTTGTAGCGATCACTTCCTCTGTTCCTTTTATGTATATGTTCATTTTTTTAAAAGGGAAAAATCCTTGTGTAAGAATTTTATATGTGTAAATGTTTTGATAAAATAGATGAGGAAATAGTAAAAAATGTTTGAAACAGCAAATTTGTGAATATTTCGGTGTTGTGACCATTTTCAATACGGTACTTTCTTTGTGCATTAGGTTGAGGATCAACGGATGGTTCAAGAATGGGGAACAAATTCATGATGCTCAATTTTTTTTTCTTAAGGAAGAAAATTCAAAGCTATGAATAGAAATATTCTGCCAGGGCAATAATGGATATCAATATATTCGTGCGTATGAAGAATTTTAACAGAGGAGTGATCTTCTGTAGATTAGACGATCTTGGTTATAACGGACCATTGAGTCAGTGGAGGTGAGCCAAGACCAATATATGGAGTTTTATGACTCCGCTAAAGAGCATTTAAAATGTTAAGATTGTCCCTGGCGGGGGGAATTGAAATGTCCTTCGAATTAAACTCGGTGATAAAAGTTTTTAATCATTACAGCAATAACTTGGAAGATTTGATTTTGGAGGCAGCGGATAATTGAGCCGTAAAGCTGCTTTTAATTATTAAAACCCCAGTCTTTCTGACTCTCCGAATGTGCAAAATGTCGAAATAGACTAAGGAGACTTGGAATCTGTGAAGCCCAATGTGCGGGAGAGAAAATTGAGCCCTCCTAGCCGTTAATTGGCAGCTTCCTGTCGAGTTACACCCGCAGAATAGGTACATGCGGCTGCATGAGCAAAGAAAACACTTCACACATCAGAGAAGCAGTAAAACCCATAGGACACCATGGCAACTAAATGTCTGTTCCAAGCCTCACGTTAACCTTTGTTCAGTTAAGATCAATAATTAAACATTACTTTATTCCCAGGGGCAAAACACATTACACCAATTCGCAAAATAATACCATAAATAAATCCATTGCAAGGCACTAAGGCTCGGGTCAAATGAGCCGAGCCAGAGAACAGGCCCTCAGTTTCTCAGAGCTTGCCTATCCATTGCCTATCACAGTTTAGTCTTGCAAGGGGTAACCGAGTAAGCCGTTTTCTTACTTGGCAAGCAAACAAGAACAGAAAAGGATTTTTAAATTATTTGATGATTGGTTGACATTCAAACAAATGCACATCAAAAAATGCACATCACAAACGCTTGCATGTATATAATCTGGCTGTGATGAAGTGGGGATGCCCCCTACTGGCAGCGCGACATATTGCAGCCTGATAAACCATAAACTACTGTTTTATCGCCGAAACTTTCTCTGAGCAAATAACTTTTTTTGACTGCCTTTGCAATTGTCTAGGTCAACTAACAATGCAGCGTACCGATGGTGCATTAGTGTAAATAACAGGCTTGAAATGCACACCGCTGAGTGCAAACGATTAATGAAAGTATTAATGTCTTAAAATTAAACAACTTTCAGTTTTTCTGATTGTTTGGAATTAGGTGAAAATTTAAAGGCGCAACTTGATTTTTTTGTTGGACGAATTATTGAATCACGAGGCGTTTCTGTGATTGCAGGGTTATAGCTGGAACCATAGGCTACAAACTGAACAAAGTTTACAAAAAAATTACACTACCTTGTAAGGACGCATGTGATATTTTAAAATAAAATGTAAAAATGAAAACATATTTTCTAAACTTTAAGATTTTTTAAGATGTCGCTGCCAGCGGCTGTGGTTCGTGTGTAAAGTGGAACTCACATTTGGAGTATAATGTTCTCCTACGGACAGTATTCGCAGGCGGACCTACCCATGACTGCAGGACAGCACTTGTCCTTAATCTGACATGAACTGTCGTTTCTTACATCTTTTACTCTAATTCCGCTTTAGCAATAAGTCTATTCCAACAGCACAATGTCTCTTGCGGCAGAGGCTTTCGTGACGCAGATTGCAGGTAGAGTATGGACTCTTCTCCGGGCGTTTATGGGGTAAATTCAGCTAACTTTAGCCAGTTAGCTCAGGTCAATATGTTAGAAGTGAACAGAGCGATTTAAGGACGCTGAAACTGTAACAAGAGCGGTCATGTCGACCTCTTTACTTCCTTTGAGCAAACACCATCTCTGGTGAAGCACCGTGTGATTTTCTGCGTCCTAAGTGGCTCAGTAACAGTGTTATGTGTTGAAGGATGTTCATGTAACAGCTCAGTGTGAACCCCATGACCTCTGTTCCTGAAGTGCAGCTGTAGATGATGTTAAACTCAGTCCAACATGAAATGAAAGACGAGAACACACAGGGTCTCTCATACACGCAGCAGGAGCCGGAGCTGCATGACAACCAATAAAAATCAATAACAATCGATAAGATCCCATACATACATGTTATCATCCATATATTTATGTATGTATGGATATATGTATGTGTGTGTGTGTGTGTGTGTGTGTGTGTGTGTGTGTGTGTGTATATATGTATATATTACATATATATGTATATATATATATATATATATATATATATGTATATGTGTATATATGTATATATTACATATATATGTGTATATATGTATATATGTATATATTACATATATATGTGTATATATGTATATATTACATATATATATATGTATATATTACACATGTATATATGTTGATATTACATATATGTATATATATGTATATGTATATATTACATAATATATATATATATATATATATATATATATATATATATATATATATATATATATATTACATATATATATGTATATATTACACATGTATATATGTTGATATTACATATATGTATATATGTATATGTATATATTATATATATATATATATATATATATATATATATATATATATATATATGTAATATATACATATACATATATATGTGTAGGGTTTTTGAAAGTCCAACTGAGGGACCTTCATCCGTCATTATAAAAATAATTTAGATTAATTACCTCTGGTTTTTCATTTTTATGTCACTGTTATGATATTTATAATAATAATAATAATAATAAAATATGCTAGACCTTAAGGCAAAAAAGAAAGACTGAAAAGAGTACTGCAAGGAAATTATTCCATTGACAATGTGCGAACTCTTATCACTCTTCAAACTAATTTCAAACGGTGAGAAACAATATGGAAATACTTTCACTCAGCTGTTAACATACAAGTGTGGAAGAAAGCCTTTATTATCATTGCATAGAGAAGTACTATGAAATTGATGTGCATCATTAAATTGTGCTTAAAAAATTAACTATGTTAGTAATGTAAAAAAAAAAACCAACCCTGAAATTGACACGCATGCTCACATACACACCCACACCTGAGGAAGACAAACATACAGAGAAAACTAAGTAAATATACCCTGGAATAACAAACACAAGAGTAATAGCTGCACTGGAAAAGTGTACAGATTGCACACATGTCGGTAGTGGAAATTTGCAGATGGCTTTGCGCCGTCTTATTGCAGTTTATGTGTGTTCACTGTTCTGATGGCTGGAGACAATTATGCAGGCATGAAAATGACACTCAAATAACAGTGATTCATGGTTAATTGGTAATTTTGTCAGATCTACTGAGCAAAAGAGAAGTTATATTCTGTACAAAGTTTTATGACCACATTTCAGACTCGTTCAGCAAAGTTTAATTTTGCTCATGCTGTCTCCAGCACATCTGTGCGCGAGTGAATAAACTAGAACTAAATTAGCAAAATTCTACGACGAATGTGTGACTTCTTCGGTATGAACCCCATCTTTCACCTAATGACAGCTTGGATAAGTAAATCCAGTAAATCCCAGTCACTCCTGATGGAAGAGTAGGAAAATTCATTTAAAAGTAGTAGAAAAAGTGATATATATATATATATATATATATATGGATAATCTCCTTAATTTCTAAATAAAGTCAGTATAAAGTATAGATGTAAAAAGGGGAAAAAAAGTAGTTAAATGCACTAATCTGGACTGTACTGAAATACAGTCTCTCTAATGACATTAAACTAAGCTCCCTGAATGGTTTAAAAATCTTTTATTAATATATTATATTGAATAAGCATTTGACCAAGGAGAAGCTACATTTAGTGTGTGATACCACGTCTGTTTGTGCAGTTACTTTACAATTAAGGTCACTGTGATAGAATATTGATTACATTTCACAGGTCAAACTGCAGATAGTTAACGGAATTAAACCAGCTAACGAGCTGTAATGTTTTGTGTGTGTGTGTGTGTGTGTGTGTGTGTCTGATTCTGACACTAACAGCTGCTGAACCTTGGCCAGAAACTGCAACCTTGTACCAACCCCTTAAAGGTAAGTCAGACTATTCGGGGACAAACACAGACCTGAGTTCTCAGTGTTTTTTTACACCACTGTTTCTTGACTGTCGTTCTCAGAGGATCAGGTCCTGCTCTCAGACTGCGCCTCATCGCTCGCTGTTCAGGTGATGTTCCTCATTCATTTTCATTGTTTGGCAAATATCTATCTTGTGTGGAAATATAAGATATTATATTGATATTTGTAAAAGATGTCAAATATATGCTTATTCTGACTTTGATGTGAGCAACATGTGTCGCAGCAGTTGGGACGGAGACAATGAAAGAATGTAGAAAGTTATGCAGTGTTATGCAGCACAAAAAACAGAAGAGTAAGCAAAAATATAATATAAAAAATAATATAAGATGAAATACAATACTATATACAATGGTAGCTGGTATTTATGTACGAGCATGCAAAGTATGGATTATGGATGGAGGATTGTGGAGAAAAAACTGAATGAATATACTTTATTTTGCTATCTTTTTGGATTAAATGGGCGAGCCTGTTGAATTTATAGCTAGTCTTTAGTGGGATATCTGACATTTTTGAAATTTCTTTGGTGAAAGGTAAATGATTCAGTTATATAGTGTCCTCTTTAACCTCATCTAGTTCCTATAAAGCACCTTAGGTGTTTCACATTTGTCCAAAATGTTATTTATTTATATTTGCACCCGAGACCATTTCAGTGGGCGGTGTGGGGGGGGTTTTACGCCTGAAGCCAACACCTGTGTGGTAATTAAGCAGACCTGGTCTTTCTAAAGTAAATATGGTAAAGGGTTTCATTTAGAAATATTTCTACTAATATGTATAAAGAAAACATTTATTAGCACCGTGATGAAATAGCAGGTTCAACGCCAGAGTGAAAATCACAGCGTTGCCTCTTGACCACTTTGGAAAACCAGTCAATGAACAGACCTCAGTGTTGGATCCACGGAAGAGGCTGAAAACTATCACGCAGTGATAATAACAATAATAATCATATAGCATTCTGCAGTCGTACAGACTTCTCTAAGACGGACTTAGAAGAAGTGCAAAACGGCAGCAAATCAAGCCTCTGGTTGTGTATGCACACAGCTCCACATGGCTGTGGTGACATCTGGGGGCAAAGTTGTGGACTTCAACTCTCAGACTATGACACCTTAAAGGCCACTAAAGCCCTTACAGTCACTGTTGACTCCATTGACTCAGCAGAAAAACGACAGAGTCAAGGTTGAGGAGGGGGGAAGAGGATGCACATTGTACGTGATAGTAAATGCTTTTTCTAACATTAAATCAACAGTCCTTTTTTTCCACTTTCAAATGAAGCATGTGGTTCATGTTTATCATACTCAACATATATCATTTGCATATCGTTGCGTTGTGTTTTTATTTCCATGTTACACTGCATCCCAGTTGTTTTGGCGCAGCAGCTTTAGGACTCTCTGCTTGTCTCCTGCAGACTTACCTCAGGATGTGTGGTCTTCCCGTGCAGGTGGTTTACAGATCAAATGCTGAGTACATGTCACCATCTGGTCAGTACTCACTCCCAAAGAGACAAAAATCTCCTCTCTGCACACTGACCTTTCTGTAGCTGCTCCTGAAAGGGCCAGCTACTGAAACACATTTTTACAGTTGCCTTTATTTCTTCTTTTTTTAGGTAAGATTCCCTTCATTCATGTGGGGAACCAGGTGGTGTCCGAGCTGGGGCCGATAGTGCAGTTCACCAAAGCTAAGGTGACGTAACAGACATCAACGTTGTTGTAAATACGGCTGATACACTCTAAAAGTGTTAAAATTAACCCTTTCTGTCCGTCTTTATTGGTTTTGGGTCGGCAGGGCCACTCTCTGAGCGACGGCTTGGACGACGTCCAGAGAGCTGAGATGAAAGCGTACATGGAGCTGGTCAACAACATGCTGCTCACTGCCGAGGTACAAATATGTGAAGCTAAATTCTCTGCCTGAAAGAACAAAACCTAAACGCCGTATAAAAGCTTCTCTCTGATTTATGAGACCCTGCATTTGTGTTGCACCAACTGACATCAGCAACCACAACATTCAAGTCCTCTGTCCTCTCTGCAGCTTTACATCCAGTGGTGCGATGATGCCACGGCTACTGAGGTTTGTACTCAAGTTTTTTTTGTTTGTTTTTTTTAAAACAGGAACTCCTGATGGTCTTCATATGTGTGCAGATGTGTCAAGTAACGAAGTACAAATACTTCGTTACCTTACTTAAGTAGAAATTTTGGTTATCTATACTTCACTGGAGTAATTATTTTTCAGACGACTTTTTACTTTTACTCCTTACATTTTCACGCAATTATCTGTACTTTTTACTCCTTACATTTAAAAAACAGCCTTGTTACTCTATTTCATTTCAGCCTTTAAATAAAAACTATCCAGTTAAATTGCTCCATCCGGATAGAGTGAATTTGGTTGTGGTTGTTTCAGATGTTCTTGTCCAGTTTTGTTCTTACATCCGTTCCCTCAGATTCCTGCAACTAAACTTGGATGTACATTCCAATAAAGGTTAGGATAAATGATAACATGCCTCTGAAGTTTGACTTTTTGCACCATTACAATACTTATAGGCAACTAGTCATCATATCTTCTGCTCTCTGAAACACATGTTAATGCTCAATAGTACATATATATGGTTCTTTAATATATTTGCATTATACTAAGATGCATTCATTTTCAATGGCTTTTTTCCCCCTTACATTACTTTTACTTTTATACTTTAAGTAGTTTTGAAACCAGTACTTTTATACTTTTACTTGAGTAAAAAACGTCTACAGGAGTATTTTTAAACTCTAGTATCTATACTTCTACCTGAGTAATGAATGTGAATACTGAAGACACCTCTGTATGTGTGTTTGTTGCGTAGATCTCTCGTCCCAGATACAGCAGCCCTTACTCGTGGCCTCTCAGCAGCATCCTGGCCTATCAGAAGCAGTGGGACATTCGCAGGAAGATGAACGCCATCGGCTGGGGAGGGAAAACGCTCGACCAAGTTAGTGGCAACAAACAACGACCGTCTGATGTGAAGCTAATTTTCCAAACCACTTAATGCCACCACAAACTGCGTTTTAAGAGCGGGTCGAGATGTTTTGTTAATCTCACGTTCCAGTTTGGTTATTGTGTTTGTTTTCTTTTGTCTCCCCAACACAAACAGCAGGATACAGTTTCCATCAGACTCTTGACTGTGTTTTCTTTTTTTTCCTGCTCCAGGTTTATGAAGATGTGAGTCAGTGCTGCCAGGCTCTTTCCCAGAGGCTGGGAACACAACCCTTCTTCTTTAATAAACAGTACGTATTCTGTCTGAAGGAGCCTGAGTAATAAAAGTAAAACAGTACGGTGACGTCCGGTGACAGAAAGAAAACTGAAGCAGTTCAGCAACATGATAGATGTGTGGATATTGGTTTCTCCTGGCTGTTATATGTGAGGCTTTTTACCTGAGCGCCACCTTGTGGTTAAATAATAATAATAATACATTTTATTTTTAATGCACTTTACATTATTGAAAATCTCAAAGTGCTACAGTTTGATAATTAAAAGCAAACAGAAATAATAAAATCAAGATAAGAGATAAAAGGGATAAAAAGTCAAGATATGGCAGAAAAGAGAATAAAACAATTAAAAACAGCAACTAGGGAAAAAAAACAACAGCATTGTTTAGTCATAAAATGCTCTGCTAAAAAAGGTTTTTAGTCCTCTTTTAAAATTGTAAATGTAAATAAATAATGTCTTGACCGACTGAAAACTGGAAGTTCGATCTAGGCATTAGTCTGTTTGGTGTTATGTAGTTTAGTGCGAAGGAAAACAGTTGGAAGAGGTTTGTTACAACCAAAAACGTAATAACGGCCAATAACGTAATAACTGCCAATAATGTAATAATTTTGGCGCCAATAATGTAATAAAACTTTTGAGTCAATAACGTAATAACTTTTTGCCGATAATATGACTGATGAATGATGAATATATGTAATATGGCATTACATTATTTGCTGGTTATTACGTTATTGGCCTGGTATTAAAAAAAACCTTTCATAATGTAATGCCTTATTACATTATCGGCAAAAAGTTATTACGTTATTGACTCAAAAGTTTTATTACATTATTGGCACATTATTACACTATTGGCTTTATTACATTTGAAATGGCCAAAATATTACATTATTGGCAGTTATTACGTTATTGGCCGTTATTACGTTTTTGGTTGTAACAAGGTTTATTCATCTGAAGCAGAGAGGCCACGTTGTATCACTGCTGTTGGCTTTAGCTTAATGTGATTGATGTGTAAATGTCTTCAATTAGCCGTGTTTATGTAATCAGATTATGATTATAAATGTGATGTCTTATTGATCTGATCTGGGTTCACCTGAGTGACTTGGTACCCTGCGGCTTTGGTACGCATGGTTAATGAGACGGTTGTTCTCAGCGGTGTGTTTGTGTGCTTTAGGCCCACGGAGCTGGACGCGCTGGTGTTCGGCCACCTCTTCACCATACTGACCACCAGACTGACCAGCCCCGAGCTGGCCGAGAGGATCAAGAGCAACAGCAACCTGCTGTCCTTCTGCAGGCGCATCGAGCAGACCTACTTTGAAGACAAAAGCTCCTGAAGGACTGAACATACCTTCTCTTGTCTTCTCACCTTGTACATTCTGCATTTCTTTCTCTCATTCCCCTTGTTGTAGCGCAGAGGAGCTGAAAACATGTCCATCCACTAACCCCCCCCTCCCCGAGTCCCCCTCCTCTCCGCTTGCTTCTTGCTTGTACATTGTTGCGTGCAGCTGCTGACACTCGAGGAATCAAGCTGTGCCAACAGCACATGATTGGGATCACAGTACCGTAAAATCTCTGTAAATGCCACAACTAAGAGTGATTATCTGCATATTTATGTATCTAAAACAGCTACGATAAACACATTTTTGGGGGGTCATTACGAGAACATGCGACGTACACACACACGCGTCAGCTGAAACGCCAGTAAATGAGTAGCAGAAGATCAAAAGTACAAGCAGTTAATTAACCCCCTGAACACGACTGCCAAAGCTTGCGGAGATTACGTGTCGTGCTCAAGGGCACATCAGCAGGAGGAGCCTTTCATGAAACAGAGACATCGATGAATTTGTTTATTCTGTACTTTTCCGTAATTTGCACTCTCTTCCCCTGGAAAGCGGTCTCCTTTTCCATATACAATGGTGCGTTTCCAATCACCCACACTCTCCGGAGGCTCAGTATGGATTTCCCAGCTGTGTGACACGGCCGCCATCCAGAAGGCAGAACTCCACTTGACCCGGGTCAGAGGTCAAATGGCAAGTAGTGTTGTTCTTCCTGAGGACTCGCAGGCTCGTAAGAAATCTATAAACGTGTGGGTATATCTTTGAAATCCAGAGCTTTAATGTGTAAAAAAAAAACATGAACATAATGATGAAGATGTGATTTACTTCTAAGTTTTTCCACGTTACTTTGTGTTAATGTAAAGTGCCTCTGTATTAAGACACTTAGCACAGAAGAGGTTCTGTCTCCCCCATTAAAAAGTCTGACTTGATCATGAAGTTGATTCTTTGATGTTTTACGAGAGAGCTGTGCACATCCACTAGTTTGATTGTTTGACTTTACAATTTTAGGGTCTCCGTGGGCTGCTGGCTCCGCACACTTGACTGTGTTTTGCCCTCCGGGTCTCATGCAAGCTCAGTGGAAATGTCTGATCACCTCTGCGTGCCCTGGCGTTGCTCAGGTTATGTGTGTGTGTGTGAGGGAGAAACAGACAGACAGAACCAATGTCTGTCTTCCAGGTTTCCTGTGAGGTCGGGCTTTGACCTGTGAACTTCCGGGAGCTGTGACATCATGAGTGATGACCTGCAGTGACCAAACGCTGCCCAAATGGAGGTCACGAGCCGGACAGCAGACAGAGAAATAAACACAACATCGGTTTGAAGAAGAGAAGTCCAGTCTGCCACCATTTGGTGGATCTTCAGACCACATACATCCGAGATCTATATAATAATATCTTGCATTTATATAGCACATTTCTAGGAACCCAAGGTCACATTACAATGGTTGTGTATTATTCATTCACTCCATTCATACCTGGTGAATTACATGTGTAGCCACAGCTGCCCTGGGGCAGACTGACAGAAACGTGGCAGCCAATCCGTGCCAGCGGCCTCTCCAACCACCACATACACATTCACACACCAGCGACGCCTCACTGGAGGCAAGGAGGGTGAAGTGTCTTGCCCTAAGACACAACGACAGATGACTGGGGGGAGCAGGGTTTGATCCTTGGATCAATGGACGACCAACTCCAACACCTGAGCCCCTGCTGCCCCCGATATACAGGACTGTCTCAGAAAATTAGAATATTGTGATTTTCTGTAATGCAATTACAAAAACAAAAATGTCATACATTCTGGATTCATTACAAATCAACTGAAATATTGCAAGCCTTTTATTATTTTAATATTGCTGATCATGGTTTACAACTTAAGAAAACTCAAATAAAAATTAGAATATTCTGGGAACCTTAATCTTAAACTGTAAACCATAATCAGCAATATTAAAATAATAAAAGGCTTGCAATATTTCAGTTGATTTGTAATGAATCCAGAATGTATGACATTTTTGTTTTTTTAATTGCATTGTAGAAAATAAAGAACTTTATCACAATATTCTAATTTTCTGAGACAGTCCTGTATTTATATATCCATATAATGCTGCATTCAGTATCAAATTAAGTATTTAAACTCTTTAAAAAAAAACAAAAAAAACAAAAAACATTTGAATGAACCCTACAAGCTTATGAGATGGAAACACTATTCTAAGAATACTTTTTTTCCTTTGATGAAGAAAAAACAGCCACAATTTGTTTATAGGGTTCATTCTTAAAGATTTTATTTCAAAATGACTTCTTGAAATCAAATCTGAACACAAAAAACCTTTTTAAACCTCATGTTTTAAGTATCAGCTAAAGAGAAGAGCCAATAATTGCCCACAGATGATTTGTAGTTAAATTAGATTTGTTTTGTTCAAAGAAGACTGGAGATTGTGGCCTGTTTCAGAGATGGACTTGTTTTCTATCTTGCTCCCCTGCAGGGAAACGCAGGACACTGAACCCCGTAAAGCAGGGATGTCACTGTCCTGCATGTTTTAGATGTTTCCTGATTCTAATTAATGGTCTCCATCAGCTTGTCATCCAGGTCTGCACAAGTCTGATGATGACGCAGTCATTTGTGCTGAAGCAGGATCGTTTTGTGATTCTTTGACCTTATGTGCTCTTTACAGCTGCTTTAAGCAGCTATTGCTGGAATTTCCAAGGTCTGTCCAAGCTCTCGTTTTAGAGGACCCCCAACATGCAGGGAGCCAGCTGTCCTGGGGGATATGAAGCAGCCTGCAGGATCTGGGTTTGTTAAATGGTAATCATGGTTAGATGATGCACCAGGCTCCTGTGCAAAGGTATGACGTTGTGGTGATTTTGAATTTGGACATAAATCCCCCCCTACCCCCTGTTTCTGGGGGGTCAGTTCATACCTCGTCTCATGGTTATTTTGCATGTCTGTACTTTTATCTTATTAAAGATGCTTTTGTTACGTTTTGGTCTTGTGGCTCCTTTGGAGTCATTTTCTGTCGTATTTAGGGTACTCTGGTACGGGTACACTTTTATGTGTTTGCATTCTGTATTACCTTGGTTGTTTGTATATTTACTGCCTTTTAAGTTTAATTTATTTCAACATTTTTTTCTTAATTATTTCTATTTTCAACTCTTATATTACATTTATTGACCAGATTTAAAATAGCAAGAGGTTCCTTTTATACCTTGGGCTTTATCTTTGGCCGCCAATTTGTTCTGCTTGCTGATGATACAAATATCATCATCAAATACAAATATTATTGTGTGGAAGTTTGGGGCAACACCTTCAAATCCTCACCCCGACCGTCAGAACGGTTCATAAGGCAGGTTTCCAGGACCCCACTAATGAGTTATTTAGAAACTCCTGCCTACTAAAACTCACACATCTGGTAGAATTTCAAACAGCTCAGCTGATGTATGAAGCCAGAAACAAACATAGCAGATATACAGAAACTCTTTACTGATAGAGAGAGATGGGGGGTTATGGTTACAGGGGGCTGGTGGTGCCTCCTGTTGCTCCGTCTCCTCTGCCTGGTGGGGGTCTGCCTGTGCTGGGGTGGGCTGGCAGGCATGCCCCCTGCTGCCCCAGGGGGGCAGGGATGCTTCAGTTGGGGGTGGAGGGCTGGAGGGCTGGAGGGCTGGAGGGGTGCACTGTGTATGTGGGTGTGGTTGGATGTGAAAGGCTGTCTAGATTTGAATTTACAACTCTAAAATACACAAACATATTTTATTCTGGTGAGAATTTACAGCAACCTTTGGACAATATTACTTCAGAATTTGGCTAAATTAAAAAATGGTTTGACAATAACAAGTTATCATTAAACTTAAACAAAACAAAAATGATGGTATTTGGAAACAATGAAAACAATCAAGCACAGGTACAGATTGAGGGTGTAAACATTGAAAGAGTACATGAAACTACATTTCTTGGGGTAATTATCGATGACAAGATTTGCTGGAAATCTCATATTAAACACATCCACAACAAAGTATCTAGAGGCATCTCAGTTCTGGCCACAGCAAAGCAATTCCTGGATAGCAAATCACTCCGCATTCTGTTCTGTTCCCTAGTTTTGCCTTATCTGACTTACTGCTTAGAGGTTTGGGGAAATAGGTATAAAAGTTCACTGCAACCACTATTCATACTGCAGAAAAGAGCCATCAGGATAATTCATAAGGCTGGTTTTCGTGAACACACCAATTCCTTATTCTTCAATTCTAAAATAATCACATTTTTTGACATAGTGGTATTTCAAACCGCACAATTCATGTATAAAGCTAGGAACAACTTATTACCATCTCACTTGCAGGAAATGTTTTATGACAGAGAGGGGGGATATAATTTAAGGGGTTCTCTAAATTTTAAGACTTGCACAAACAACAATGAAAAGATTTTCTATATCAGTCAGTGGAGTTAAACTATGGAAAAGAATGGATTCAGAATTAAAACAATGTCCAAACATTAACCAGTTTTTGGGGCCTGATATAACACTATTGGGTAATGGGTAGATTTGTTTATATTTAAGTACAGAAATGGGCAGCTAATTATATGTGTGTGTATGCATGTGTATGTATATATGTAGGTATGTATATATATATATTCAAATATATATATATATATATATATATATATATATATATATATATATATATATATATATATATATATATATATATATATATATATTTGTATATATATATATATATATATATATACAAATACATATATATACATACATATATATATTACATTATATATATATTAGAGCAGATGCAGTTAATAGAGGCTAACTTAATAAGTATATTTATATAAATATTAATATGGGCATGTGTGTACAAATATATAGAAATATTAAACTATGTAAAGGTATGTGTGTGAGTATAATTACAGTATAAAATAATAATAATAATAATAATAATAATAATAATACTGTTATTTAGCAGTGTGAGTACAGTGTGTGAGTATTTATAAATATGGGTTAAATGATTAGTGAATGGGGAAAGGATTAAATAAGTTTACACTTCTTCCTACTCCTGTTTTGCACATGTAAATTAAGATATCAAGTGCTAAAGGATGAAATTCTTTGTTTTGTTGTTTTGTTTTCTTAAACTTCTCTTGAAGTGTTGTTTTTTTACACGTACAAAAATAAAATAAATCAAATCAAATCAAAAAATGTAGCATTAAACTAATATGAGATTACTTTCTGCATTACTTTATATGTTGTTTTTTTTTTTAATTTTTTGTTTCATAAATGAATAAGACTCAGAAAACCGGATGAATGTAAAGTGTAATTATGGAGAAGGGGGTAGGATTAAATAAGTTTTACTTGCGCCTTTTCAGACATGTTAAACAGGATTTATGTGTAAAGTTTAGTCTTGCGTGTGCATGTATATATGTGTGTGTGCACATTGGGTATAGATGTATTTATGTTGTGTATATTCATTGAAATTTTAAAAAATGTTCTCCTAATATTCTAAATTACTCAAATTGTCTTAAAATCTTTATTTTATTTTAGAAAAATAGAGTACAGACATAAACAAAACGGGGTCATTGAGTATGACAGCTGAACCTTGTAATGAGCAGACGTGTCCAGTAGGGGGCAGCATGTAGCTGCAGAAGTGCCTCACATCTGCAGCACTTTCACTGCTCACTGGTCCGCTGATTGCAGCAAATTTGGAGGACCCTATTTGGGTTCAGGAAACATTTTTATTTGCTTCTCAGCTCTGGCTAATTTCATGTATTAAAAAAATGGGATGTGGTGACAGTAACACATGCTCGGAAGGGCATCTGCTGTTTTTACTACTGACTACTTGTTTCCTGGGGGTTTATATGTATTGATTAAAGAAAAGAAAAAAAAGAAAAAAAAGAGAAGAGAAGAATTTGCTGAGCTCTTACTTCCTATTTAATGAGATTAAGCTACAGTTTTCTGGCTCTTGCTTTCATTGCAGTGGACGGCGGTGACCGCCACCCTGTAGTACAGCTGGTTGCACTGATTGTAATTCTTGATGGATGCTGTGAGATGATGCAACAAAATGCAAAAAAAAAAAGAGAAAAAAAACTGGGGACATTCAAATGGATGAAGCTTTTGAATCATGCAGTGTTACAATTAAAGTAAGTGCAATTTGTACAATATATAATAAATTCGATATATAATTAAAAAAATGAAAATCTGAATTACTTACTCAAGAAATGTACTTTGAATTTCAGGCTTTTTTCCTCCAGTTTTCAGATACAGAGATAACACTCCTCGTTACAAAGATGGGTGCACATTACAACAGATGCAGCTCTGACAGCATTGTGAGCATCCTTCAATTTAAAGGTTGCCAGTTCAATTCCCAGCCTTATTTTCAAGTGGTCCTGCAGGACACTGAACCTCACGTATCCTCTCGATCTGTTCCTCTCTTACAAGTCACTTCAGATAAAGGTGTCTGCTATAATAATATGATACAATCATAGGTGTGTGTTTGTGTGTGTATGTGTGTGAAGGAAGGTGTCGAAATGCATTAAAACTTTTGCATGCGTTCAAGGGTGTGAATATGCATCTGTGCATAAGCTGTGATGTGAAGTGTCAGATTAGATAATGTGGCTGGAGGCTGGTAATTACGCAGTTTGATCGTCAGAGTGAATGATGATTCATAATCTAGACTAAGAGAAAGTCAGGGAGAGAGGATTGTTTTTTGAGTTTAATTGCATCTGGTGGGTGGGTGAGCTGCATATGTTTGAAAATCGTGCACTTTTAAAAAAAAGATCTTATAAAACCAATGCAATATGTCTTTTCTGGTACTGATCCAGTTTATGTCTAATCTCATTCTCATAAACTGGATCAGCATGACTTCTCAGGTGTCAAAGCACCGAGGCAGCTTCAGCGTTTGGGGCGCCGTAGGCGGGAAGAGACTGAGACTGAGCCGAGGGCCTGTGGGTTTGTGTGAGTGTGACCTACCCACACACTGAAAAATCTGTCTACATTACGTCTTTACGTGACAAAATCAGAACAACCTTGGGGGAAAAAAAAGGGAAAAAAAAAAATCACTGAGGTTGAGCGGCCGACTTTACAAAATAAAATGTGACAGAGTACCCGACGTTCTCTGTGATTTCCCACCACTTTGCTGTGACTCGGTGGCAGTACAATGCCGCAGGAAACCCAGCCTTTCTCTGCTCATGTTACACTCTTGTGGCAAGAAAACAGAAACTATTAGCAGGCTACCATTTTCACTCAGCAAAGACAAAATATATGTTTTCTCTGTGAAAGATACTTCACTTCAGAATGGGCCAAGAAAATAAATACAAATCAAGCAGCTCATTAATTACACACATTTATCATTCTGTGAAAATACAGACTAAATCCCTACAATCCCCTGGGCTATTTTCCTGAAATTTCTTTAGTCTGAATGTAAAGTAGTTGTCTTTAAGGTTAAAGGATCAATTCGCTGATTATACACAAACCATTTTTTTTTAATTTTATTTGCCATGAATGCTGCACTGCATGGAAAAACAGCTTAATAATATATATTTTCCTCTCTGCGGGAAGCTCTCTAAAGTAAAAAGGATTATCTCAGCCTTTGGTTGAGATTTAGCTGCCATTACAAAATGGGATTTAAAAGATTTCGACAAGTCGGAACATGCTATGAATTGTTGGAAATATCCGTTTTTGTTTTGAGCCTGTGAATTAGACCTGAAAAGCGAAGACATCTCCACCTCTCATATTTGACTATTGACCAATCTTGATTTGTCTGTTATTAGATTCCCCGACCAAATCCTTTTAAGGCAAGCTGATCCATTTTAATGTCATCCTTTTTTCTCGAGTCTAACGGAGGATTGAAGCCAATCCAAGCAGTGAAAGCTGTAAGAGGCGGGGATGGGTCATCGGTCCACACAGGGCCTGAGAAAAATGAAACTGCAAAAATAATGAGATTATGAATTTGGATCAGAAACTGTGAGGGAAATACTTTCACCACCTATAAATCAAAACACCACAGAATACAGTTGATGTCTCCTTTAATATAAAACAGTCTGTGTTCTGTTAAACAAGAGAAAAACCTCAACCACACAACCTCATAAAGACACACCTCACTTGCTTCTCCTCAAGGAAACAGGTTTCTATTTTTACATTACATTACACTACATCGCACTACATTTAGCAGATGCTTTTATCCAAAGAGGTTACAACAGAGGAAAGCAACCAAGTCAAAGTTAACTTGGCAAATTTTAGAGTAAGTGCAGTTAAGACAGCATTCAGGTGCGGGTTAAGGCGTTTAAGACAATTTACAACAGAAGGTACTCTCGGTAGATTAGATCTTCTTCAGCAGAGAGAGGGATGGATGGTTCTGCTCTTGTAGCAACTGGTAGCTTCTTCCACCGTTGAGGTAGGTGAACACTCTAGACTGAGATCATTGTGTGTGAAGAGAGTGGTAGGCCGGTTGATCTTCTAGTGAGCACAACACCTGGGACAGGGCATAAGCCTTTGAAATTGAGTTCATATAGGCAGGTGTGGAACCCAAATTCACCTTCTGAGAGTCAGCGATTGTGATTTGATTGAGGTAGCCAGTGTAGAACATTGACATGAGGTATGACGTGCCCACTGGGTTGATTAAAGATCAGACGTACTGCCACATACTGGACCTTTTGCCGAGGTTTTGATGCACAAGTTGGTCGGCCAGCTAGAGCGCCCTTGAAGTAATCAAGGTGGTCATGGCCTGTAGCAGGAGTTGAGTGGCACGTCAGCTAAGGCCTGATTTTTTTATTTGTTCAGAAGCACAACACAGGAAGACTGAGAGACATGAGCAATGTGGTCAGACAAGGATAACTGGTCATCAATCATGAAACTCAGGCTTTTTTTTAACCATTACAGGAGTGACAGTAGTAGTGGTGAAGATTTTGTTGATATTGTGGTTGATGGAATGATGGACAGGGATAACCAGGGCTTCAGTCTTAGTTTAGGTTAAACTGAAGCTGGTTCTCCTTCACATACAAGCTTCATGAGATTCATGCAGAGATCATGGGGCCATCTGACATGAATAACAGGTAAAGTTGTGTATCATCTGCATAACTGTTTATGTGTGGATGTGTTTGTGTATGTATGTGTATATATATATATATATATATATATATATATATATATATATATATATATATAGATATATATATGTCTGTGAATATAATATAGAATTTGACTTGGAATGTTGAATATGATAGAGTATTATATGATGGGTATATGTGTGTGTGTATATGTGTGTATGTATATATATGAGGTATATATTAGGTATATGTGGGGAGGATATAGTTGACTTGGTTTCTGTTCTTGTCTTGATCCTTAAGATATCTTGATTTTGTATACATATTTTTTTTTTTCTTCTTGCTCTTTCTGTGTTTTTATTTTTTTAAGTTTTTTTCTATGTTGTTTTCTTTTGTATTGCATTTTCTTGTTAAGACCCCAGGAAGAATAGCTGCAGTTTCTGCTGCAGCTAATGGGGATCTCAATAAATAAACAAATAAACAAACAGTGAAATCAGACGGTGTGTGAGTGGATTAACTAGCCCAGGAAGGTGATGGATGGCAAAGAGAAGGGGCCCAAGCACCAATCCTTGGGGCACCCCTGTGGAGAGACGATGAGATAATGACGTTTTTTTCTTGCCATGCCACTTTAAAGGAGTGCCCGCTGCTCTCGCTGCTGCTCTTTGGGCTAACGTCAAAAGAATCAGAGAGACGTAAGTGGTATGGTACCTTTTGAACCCAGACTGATTCATATTGAGAAGGTTATTATGTGAGGAAGTCGGTGACTTTTTATGAAACGGCCCATTCAATAGCCTTTGAAAGAAGGTAAACAGGGAGACTGGCTGTTAGTTCTCGACTTGAGTGGGGTTGAATACATCTATTTTTCATTGTGGCATATTTTTAGATGAAAAAAATCTGCAAGCAGGTAGAGGAGGTATCTGTATGTATAATTTGGTTGCATGTCGCAGTCGCTTGTTATCATCACAACAGATGCGAAGCTGCTGAAAGGCAGAACTGGAATCTCTATCAGTGCATCCGTGTTTCAGCGCTAATATTTTCCTGTGTGCTTTAGTTTTGTGTGTAGGGTCTCACATTTATCTACATCATGTCTTATGGTGACCAGACATGCTTATGCATGTGTGTGCAGGGACATAGACGAGGTGAGGAAGGGTTTTGAGATGAAAAGCTGAGACACTGACACAAGCACACAGACACTAATGATTTTTTTCACTTTATGATTTACATATCTCATTGTGATCCTCAGTCTCTTCCTTTACATTTCCTGATGATAAGCTTGCTGTGCAGCAACACTTGTAAGTTTAAACACAGTAGTGTGCCAACTCTGGAAAAACAGAAAAATTCTCATTAGTCCCAGACAAAAAAGTGTGAAGGTTTGAGACTAATATTCATGACTTGGTTCACAGTAAGTCTCATTTTCACACAGCCAGTGTAGTCAACATTTTTTGTAAGGAATACTAAATGCCCTCTGCACCTGCTCAAGGGATATACGTTTAAAAAAAACACATTTGGTTTATTTTTTATTAGGATTTAGAGGGTAACTTAAGACTAGTTGATATTCATTTTTTATGTAAATAATAGGATTACTCCATGTGCCAGCACTCACCTCTCAGAATATTAATGTGCGTGTAGAAATTAGGGATGAAAAAAAGGAAAAAGGCAAAAACTTTGGATCTGAGCCCAGATTCTGTTCAAGATAGTTCATCTTAGCTGAAGTTTTTGTGCCAAAACCCTTCAACTCCACTTTCTAAGTAAGTGATTTGATGTCAATGTTTTTTCTTCTTTTCAAGATTGCGTTTCTAATTTTTCTCCCAGTGACTCCAGTGTTGATTTATGATTAAGTTTGTGGTCAAGACGGCAAATATTCATTTCAAAAGGGAATCGTGGTGCCATTTACTGTCAGAGACCCACTTCCATCTGTTTCTGTCTGCTTCGCAGTTCAATCAGTAACTGAGCTGCAGGGTCTTGTATGCAAACTGAGACAAATTAGGTGTGTTTAGTTGAATCTTGGCAAAAATAAGAGCGTCTTTTGAACATAATGAGTGTGCATTTGAGTGGCGGAGAAGAGGATTATGCTGAAAGACTGGTTCCAAAACCGTCTCCAACATAAAAGCATGTCGCTGATCGGATCCAGTTTTCCCACTGCGAACAGATGTCAGTCTCTAGCTTAACTGCTGGAGCAAACTACAACGTTTTCACTGTATTTTTTTAAGTGCAAAACAACTATGACTACACTCCAAACCCTAATTGATTTTTTTCCATGACTGAATAGTTTCTTGTCTTGTCTTGTTTCCATTGGCGTACCACATCATGTTTCTGAATTTTAAGGATGTTTCTGTTTGTTTTGTTAGGCAGATATTTTACTTCACTTTTTGTCCTTCAACAGAGAAAAATGCTGCTCCTGCTCAGGGGAAACGGGAGTGCCCGGAGAAAGCCAACGCAAGCACAGAGAGACCATGCAAACTCCATACAGAAACTCCTGGGGCGAGATTCAAACCTGGAACCTGCCAGCTGTGAGGTAGTGATGCCAACCGCTGCACCACCTTGCTGCCCTGTCCAAATCTGTCAATGGATTTACAAGCATGAATCAAGTTAAATTACTTCAGATTTTTACCGTAAATGGACACAAACTGCATACAAATTCAAGGGTTAGGCTATCTATCAAGCTCTTTACCCGCCCAAACATTCTTCTTTTTTAACATTAATAGTCTCTCAAGCTAATTTCGCACTGGTTAGAAACAGGAAAGTGTTACGTGCAACAAAAAAGTTGTGTCGTCTGCGAAATTGAGGAGTTGGAGGAGTGGATTGGTCTGGTGTCACGGTTTTAGACAGAGTACAGGAGTGGACTCAGCATGCTGTCCTGGGGGAGCCGGGCCGGTGCTGGGGCCGGGGCCGGAGTGTGACAGTGGAGGAGGGCCGAGCTTGACAAGTCTGAGAGTGGTCTGTGAGAAAGTCCATGATCCAGAAGTAGAGATAAACATCAGGGCCGAGGTGAAGCAGTTGGTTGATCAGTATGATGGCGTTAAAATGCTGAACTGTAACCACCAGAGCATTTGGGACCCATTGTGTTAAGCCTGGATTATGGTTCTGCGTTACACCAACGCAGAGCACACGCCGCTGCCGTGACGCCGTTGTGAATCCTTCGGACTTCTCTGTCACTCCATTTTGACGCGGTGCAGTACCCTCCAAGAGCGCTAGGGGAGCGCGATCTTTTCCTGAATGGTTTATCCGACTTTTCTGGTCACAGTGAATGAAAGAAATAAGGACAACTATTGTGCAAAAAAACAAAACAAAATAAATCACACACACACGAAGAAAAGAGCGCTGAACGTTCACTACTGCTTCACAAACCGGAACTGGAAATGCGTTGCTACCAAGCGAACCAATCACAGCCCTCTCGGTCTGTGTTGGGTCTGCGACCTCTCGACGCGTAGTTACAATTTTTGGGAGGTGCACGTCAGGCACAGCGTGGCGTGCACCGTGGGGTGCTCATTGCGGCGCAACCTGTGGCGCACACTCGGCGTCGATTTAAAGGAGACCTATTATGGCATATGGTATATTTTAAACAGGCCTTGAATGTCTTAAAAACAATCAAAAGCTTGTTTTTTCTACATAAATCAGAAATTCAGCCTGTGGGCCATGTCTCTATTTTTACCGCTTCTAGCTTCCTTTTCTGTGAGTGATTCTGAGGGGAGGGGAGGTTATGATAATGGGGCTCTGCACTGATTGGCTGCTTGAATGACGTGTAGCAGGGGAGGGAACAAAGCCTCTCCGGGCAGAAGAGCAGCAGCTCCGTACACTATTAAAGCGTGTCCCATGCGATGCGATCGAACTTAAGTGACAAAATCAATTCCATTGCTTTATTTTCTATTGGACTGTCCTAACTGGCCGCGAGTTTAATGGTTTCAGTGTGGACAGAGAGCGTCCGATGTCACGCAGCTCGACGCGATAGTCGGACTCTCGCATGCAGTAAGACACGGTGTAAACGGATCTTAAAGCCTGATTTACAGTTCTGCATTAAATCAACGCGTACCCTACGCCGTAGGCTCTGCGTTGGTGAAACGCGGAACCATAAATCAGCCTTTAGTCACCTGAAGGGGGAACGGGTCACCTCGTCTTCACACTAATTCACACAGGAAGATTTAATTGAATTCTAAACAGGTACACCACAGTTATTAATCCGATTCCTCATCATTTCATTTCTTATGTTACAAGACAAATGAATCATGTTAACTGTAAAGAAATCACAACACTGAAGGTTCACAAATGGCCACTTTATTGTTAAAAAAAAAAAGAAATGGTATATAAATAACATGTATGCACTATTGCTGGCTCAAGGAAGGACCGTGCGTCTTCTGAAGATGTCGTTGAACAGCTTCAGGTGCTTGGAAGATCTGAAACCATCCATCCATTATCTATACCCACTTTATCCCTTGCGGGGTCACGGGGGTCTGCTGGAGCCTATGCCAGCTCATTTTAGGTGAGAGGCGGGGGTTACACCCTGGACAGGTCACCAGTCCATCACAGGGCCACATATAAACACACAAACAATGCTCACTACCACACTCACGCTCACACCTACGGGCAATTTAGAATTACCAATTAACCTAATATGCATGTTTTTGGACTGTGGGAGGAAGCTGGAGTACCCGGAGAAAACCCACGCAAGCACGGGGAGAACATGCAAACTCCACACAGAAAGACCCTGCCGGGCCTGGGAGTCGAACCGGGAACCTTCTTGCTGTGAGGCAACAGTGCTAACCACTAAGCCACCATGCTGCCTAGATCTGAAACCATAAACTGAAAAATATATTACGGTATTAATAGAGCTCCGTAACACGCAGTGATCCCGGAGCTAAGCTAAATACTTAGCCCATGCAAAGATCATACTTGTAGACAAATATAAATAACATAAAAAATAACGTCACTTACCGCTGACTCGTGTGCAGTTGCCGGGTCCGTGCTGTTGGTACTGATCCTTTTATGAGGGTAAGTGTCGATGCAAAACCTAATTTCTACAGTCCCTCGCTGTTCAGCAGCCACCGCTGCTGAACAATGGCGGACGCTCCGTCTGACGGAGTTAGTTTTGGGCGTGGTTTCAGCAGCGGGGGAGACCGAGACGTGGTTTGCGTTTTGCTTACGTAACGAAAATGCACAAATCTGAACGGCTCGTAGAAACCACATGACACTGGAAGGATCTTCCGGGCGGGGTGAACAGACCCTGCAGAATTTAGTTGCATTCCTCCTTCCCTGAGTTGTCAGGGTGAGGGGAGACCACTTTATATATGTTAAAACAAAAAAAAACGTGTTTTTCATAATAGGTCCCTTATAACGCAGAAACATAATCCAGCCTTTACAAGTGCTGGTGTCACAAGGCGTGGTGTTGAGGACCCAAACGCAAGGAGAGAGAGGGAGGCTGGAGGCAGGAGTTCTCAAAAAAACACAAGGGTTTATTCCAAAAGGCAAAAAAACAAAAGCACTGCTTGGCAGGATCAAGATAAACTCACGTAAAAACCAGGAGCACATGGAGGGAACAAACAGTACGGACCGACAGGCAACAAAGGAATGACAAGACCAGATATACACAGGGGATAACGAGACACGACGAGACACAGGTGCAGACACAATCAGGGCAAAGGGGAAACAGGAGGGACAGAACTGAAACTCAAACTGGGGGGGAAGTGTCAAACCCTGACAGTACCCCCCCCTCATGGGACAGATCCCAGATGTCCCAACAGTCCACACCCAAGGCAGGCGGAGGGGGCCCGAAGGAGGGCCCAAACCATACACGGCCAATGTTCCGGGGGCCGTCCTCGGGACCGAGCAGACCGGCGAGGCAGTTCGGGGGGTCGCCCTTGGGGCGTAACAGGCGGATCCGGGGGTCGGTCTCGGGGCTTGGTAAGCTGGTCAGGGGGTCGGTCTGGGACTGCGGCAGGCTGGTCAGGGGGTCGGTCTGGGACTGCGGCAGGCTGGTCAGGGGGTCGGTCTGGGGGCTTGGCAGGCTGGTCAGGGGGTCGGTCTGGGACTGCGGCAGGCTGGTCAGGGGGTCGGTCTGGGACTGCGGCAGGCTGGTCAGGGGGTCGGTCTGGGACTGCAGCAGGCTGGTCAGGGGGTCGGTCTGGGACTGCAGCAGGCTGGTCAGGGGGTCGGTCTGGGACTGCAGCAGGCTGGTCAGGGGGTCGGTCTGGGGGCTTGACCGATCCATCCAGGATCGCCTCAGGAACTGGGGCCGACAGGATGCGGGGAGCCGGAACAGGGGCAGACAGGATGCGGGGCGCCGGAACAGGGGCAGACAGGATGCGGGGCGCCGGAACAGGGGCAGACAGGATGCGGGGCGCCGGAACAGGGGCAGACAGGATGCGGGGCGCCGGAACAGGGGCAGACAGGATGCGGGGAGCCAGAACCGGGGCAGACAGGATGCGGGGCGCCGGAACAGGGGCAGACAGGATGCGGGGCGCCGGAACAGGGGCAGACAGGATGCGGGGCGCCGGAACAGGGGCAGACAGGATGCGGGGCGCCGGAACCGGGGCAGACAGGATGCGGGGCGCCGGAACAGGGGCAGACAGGATGCGGGGCGCCGGAACAGGGGCAGACAGGATGCGGGGCGCCGGAACAGGGGCAGACAGGATGCGGGGCGCCGGAACAGGAGCAGACAGGATGCGGGGAGCCGGAACAGGAGCAGACAGGACGCGGGGAGCCGGAACAGGGGCAGACAGGATGCGGGAAGCCGGCGTCGGGGGGCAGAGGATCCCCGGAGCTGCCCGAGTGGGGACCCCGGTTCGTGGTGCTGGCTGCGGGGGTACCCGGGTCCGGGGTGCTGGCTGCGGGGGTACCCGGGTCCGAGGCGCTGGCTGCGGGGGGTCCGGGACCATCACCGGAGCAGGGGCTGATGCACTCTCTCCTGCTGGGTCCATGCTGGTCGGTCCGTTCTGTCACAAGGCGTGGTGTTGAGGACCCAAACGCAAGGAGAGAGAGGGAGGCTGGAGGCAGGAGTTCTCAAAAAAACACAAGGGTTTATTCCAAAAGGCAAAAAAACAAAAGCACTGCTTGGCAGGATCAAGATAAACTCACGTAAAAACCAGGAGCACATGGAGGGAACAAACAGTACGGACCGACAGGCAACAAAGGAATGACAAGACCAGATATACACAGGGGATAACGAGACACGACGAGACACAGGTGCAGACACAATCAGGGCAAAGGGGAAACAGGAGGGACAGAACTGAAACTCAAACTGGGGGGGAAGTGTCAAACCCTGACAGCTGGAATGCCAGGTGAAGAGCGATATATGTCCTCCGTCAATCGGTTATCTTTGTATGCAAACCGAAACAGACCAATGGCCACAAGACTAGGGTTGACTCGTCTCTGGAGAGACAGAAACAGCTTTATTGATAAGGCCTGACAAAACAAATATGTCACTTAAGGGTATTTTGCTTCTAAAAAACAAACATTATCTCTGATATGAAAGAATAAGCACGAGGTAAACAGTTGAAAAGATTCCCTCAGCGATCCCCTCATTTTCACCTCATTTATCTGATTTTAATTGGTTAGTCTTTTTTGTCTGGAAACCCTTGAATGACACTTGGCCTAGTTATTTACTTCCTCCACAGCAGTTAATTGATACAAAGCTGAGTTGCATTTTGCTTGATAAATGGTTGGAAACTATTTTTGCACCGTGACAATGACACAAAATGTAACTGCTGAAGTTATGGAGGTAGATTTGTGTCTTAATTATTCGATCAAAAAAAAAATTCACTTCAATCAAATATTTTTTTATTGAAGTGATTTTTTTTTATTGAAAATATTTTTTGCTTTTTGAAGCAACTTATTTTTGATTAAATGATAAAGACACAAATGTCCTACCCATAATATGGCCCAAACACAAAAAACACTACTTCAATCAAAAAAGTTGCTTCACTATCAAAGAAAACATTTCCGTCAAAGAAAAACAGTGTTCAAATGCGTTTTTTTGAGTCTCAAATAAATTTTTGCATTCAAACACTTTTTTTCTTTGATTTAAATCTTTTTTTTTTGATTGAAGTGAATTTTATTGATTGAAAATATATTTTTTGATTGAAGCTATCTTTTTTTTAATTAAATAATTAAGACACAAATCTACCTCCATATGAAGTGAGATGGCAAATAACACTGCAGCAGAAACCAACCGCGAGTTCAGACCTAAGATCCCTGACAATAATGGGCCGAACCCAACATGCAGACATGAGGGGGGTTGAACGTTGCTATAGTTTTACACCAAGAGAAGCTGGATGTGTTTGTGCTGTTTCTACGAGGAGACGGTAGACATGCTCACATGCCATCCATGTGGAGAAACAGCTGCTTCCCAGCCAGTTCCCATGCGCAAGGCACTTTCTTACTCCAGCAGACAGCTTTTATCTCCCAGCCCAAGAACTGCATGTGTGTAACACTAAAGTGTGCGAGGGACTATAATGTTTTTGAAGATTATTTCCAGATGGAGCATGCTGCTGTGATGTCAAGAAACTGACAGCAGTCAAAGAGTAACTTAATGCATGTGTTGATATGAAAACACCCAGCAGAAACCTGCGTGTTCAGATGCTTTTCTTAATGGTGAAACTCCATTTTAATATTAAACAGGAGCAGATGGCGTCTTCCGGAGGGAAGAAAACAAGAAAAACATGCCCTGATATCTCCTACTATGCCGATATGTGCAGACACCGACAGGAACAACAAGAAAGCAAAGGGGAAAACAACATTTCAGTGGAAACACTGCAGCACTTAACGTGTGGAGAATGTCCTTTTTGTTTCGACTCCTTGGCGCTCTGCTGTTTTCGACTCAAAGCAGTCGACAGAAGAGCGAAAGGTTCAATCAAGAAAACGCCCTGCTCTGATGGAGAGGCCGAGTCATTCGAAGCCACATGTTTCACGTGTTAGTTAATGTTGTTTAGCTGTAATTTGAGGTGTATTTCATTTCCTGGAGCTGTCACTCTTTCTCCAATGACCTCACTGTGAGTGTGTGCATGCTCGTGAGGCCCTCCACGGCCGTGGGGAGGAGGTGGCCTCCGAGACCCCAACATGGTGTAATGACCCACATACACATGTGTGCGTGTTGAAATCTAATGATCATGTGAAACATAAAAAATGTGCATGTGTCGCGCTTTCGCGCATGTCCGTGCAGACTAAACACTGACCTACACTGCTGTTTTTACTGATTAGAGGTTGGTCATAATGAGACTTATTACCATCAGACCTTAAACGTGCACACGCACACGCGCGCACACTTCAGCGGTTCATGAAAACCTCAGAACCAGCCTGCAAACGGCAGAACATAATCTGTTGTCAAAGGCAGGGTGTGAAACATTTATCGGAAAAAGTAAGTGGGTTTATTTTCATTTCGCTTTCCTGTCTGTTACCTTTCCTGCAGTTTCTATCCATTATTTAACCCAAACTTCTAGTTTAGGTTAAATAATGGATAGAATTGGAGGTTAAACATTTCTCATTTTGTCAGAGAGGCTCTCAGAGACAAACTCAGGAACAAACAAATCTTTAGCACATTTTTTCCTCCCTGAAAAATAGATGAATTCTTTTTTTTTATCCCCTCTCTGTGTTCTGTTTGTTGAAATTACAATCAGGCAAAATGTTGCACATCTTCAAACGTTCGGATATTCTGCTGGTCTTCTAAAATGTTTGGTTTTACGGGTTCTGGAGACGCATGAAAGCAAACAAATGTCCGCATTAATGTCTTGCAGTGACATGTCTCTGGTGCTGCTTTTGTTTTTCAGGGGTGTGTGTGTGTGTTTCTCTTTATTTACTTCAGCAGGCTCGGTGCAGCTGGAACAACTGTGTGTGAGTGTGTGTGTGTTTGTGTGCATGAGCGATGTTTACTGGAAACATGAGAATTGAGAGTGAAAGTGGGTTTTCTTGGCAGTGGAGTTATGTTTGCCATGCACTCGTCTTGTTCGTATATTGCACCCTGAGATGTGTTTTCCTTCTTTCTCCTGCCTTTTTTATTCTCCTGTTTTGCCTTTATCAAGTTCTTTTTGCTGTGTCTGAGTGTGACTGCGTTGCTATAGATGATTGGCCAAATGTTGTTTTGTTATATAGGCGCTGCAGCTCTCATGGCTTTGTCAAAGTGCAGATCATTTTTCTGAAAATATAATTTCCCCTAGAGTCCTTCAACATACACTGACATCCTCCAAAAGAAATGAGAAAATCTGAAAATGTCCCCAAATTAGCCTGATCTATTGGGTTGAGATCAGGCCACTGAGTAATGTTCATTTCAGTTAAATTAAAAAAAAACGGTATTTGTTTTTTTGTTGTGGTTCTCTGCCCACCGCTGGATGAAACCATCATTGGTAAGCTGTCATAATATGAATTATTTCTGATAACATTTTCATAATGCTGAATATATGGCCTTTTCTATATTGTTTGTTGCTGTTTGACCGCCGTGTCTGCTCGGTGATTGTGTTAAATACATGTTGAACACGTGTGTCTGAATTGTGCTACTCGGCTGTATTGAATCCGCCATCACTGGATGTCATTTGATTTTTATTTCCAGTTTGATACCTATATCTTAAAGTCGGCATTAGGCTTATAATTAGGTTTGACATAATGACTGGCAAAATCCATGGTGCTGAAACCTCATGTGAATCGTTCTGACCGTGTGCGCCTGCGTGCTGTGGTTGTGTGTCAGAGGGGCTGATCTGTGGCATTTATTTTTTTAGCGATTATGTTTTAAGAGGGATGTTTAGGCCACAAGGGCCCATCTAGAATGATTCGTCCCCCCCAGGGCTGGGACCCCTGCTCCACCCCTGATAACCAGGCATTATATTCAACATTTAAAAAGAAATGCGATGAACGGGCCCTCGCGCGTGCAATTTCCACCAATAGACTCAAAACGAAGTCCGATGACACCACCCACGGCTCTCTATATCAAACCATTCAAAAGTTATGGCAGAAAGTAGGAACTATCAAATATGGACCAATCAGATGAAAGGGGGGCGCGCTTTTTGTCGTCTATTGTCGCCACGGTAACGCTTTTGACTGAAAAAAGTAATGCCCATCGTCAGGACGGAGACACACATTTTTATGTATAACACACCTGGGTGCACGTTACGGTTCGGGCCGCTTTAACGGCCGAAGAAATTGCACAATTTGCGCCAAAATTACATGATTAATTCAAAATGGTCGACTTCCTGTTCGGTTTCGGCCATGGTGCCAAGAGACTTTTCTTTAAGTTGCAACATGATACAGGTATGTACCGATTTTCGCGCATGTATGTCAAACCGTATTGTGGGGCTTGAGGCAAGAAGTTTTCTAGGGGGCGCTGTTGAGACATTTTGCCACGCCCATTAATGCAAACCATTAAATATCAGATTTTTCGCCAGGCCTGGCTTGCGTGCAAAATTTGGTGACTTTTAGGGCACGTTTAGGGGGGAAAAAAGGCCCTCATTCCGTCGGAAAAATAAACATAAAAACGAGAAAAAAAAAATTCCTATAGATACAATAGGGCCTTCGCACTGTCAGTGCTCGGGCCCTAATAAATAAGAAAAAGCCATGCAGGTGATATTAAAAAACAATACAAGGGTGCAAAGTACACACATGACTGTGGAAATAAAGAGCAAACTTGATGGGTGAAGTTTGGGGAAAAAACGATATAGTAAGTGGGGTAGGGGTGGAGGAGGGGCGGTTGGTGTGAGGAGAGAAATGGGGAGAGAGTGAGTAAGTGTAGGGGGATGGTATGTAAGGTGTTAAGAGTTGAGCTTTGGGGACCAAGGAGTTGTGCAGGCGGCGCAGCTGAGCCGCTGTCTGGAGGGGAGCCACTCAAATGAGGGACGGAGAGCTTGTGAAGGGCCTTTAACAATCCTGCCTGCTGATCATGTCCGTGTGTGAGGGTTATGACGGACAGTCCAACGGTCTTAGATCTTGGAAGCAAGGGGAGCAGAACCAGCAGGTTATGGAGAGCGGCAGGATGCTTTCTATGAAGGAGTGATAGAATATCAGTGTTTCTGCCGACTCCAAAGGAGTTGAGTTTCTGAAGGGGGTATTGCTGCTTATGACATTCAATGAGAATCTCCTCTGTGTTGGAGGAGGATTTCAAGGGGGGGGTTTGGAAAACTGTGCCCAGATGTCTGTACCCCTCAACTAGCTCCACTGGCTTCCCGTGGACGAGGGTGGTGACTGCTGCAGCTGGATCTCTCTGCTCGCTGGAGAAGGTCGGCACCTTCTGTGAGGTTTTTTTGACATTCAGTTCCATGTTGAATATTCCAGCTCTTAGCTTTCAAAAAGTCTCGAGCTGCTGTCACATGTCATATGTTTTGGGTCACTATCCATCTGCACTGCGAATCACCGTCCCATTAGTTTTGCAGCATGTGGCTGACAGCGAAGAACGAGTATTACCCTGAAACGCTCAGAACTCACCTACTTCTGACAGCAAAAAGGTCATCAATAACCATCACATGCTGTAACACTGTTTCCACCATCATGTCTTGGATCATGAGCTGTTTCTTACCCATAATGTTCCCTGCCATCTCACCTGTGGACATACCAAACTCTTGATTTGGCAACACCTAAGGTTTTCTTGTTTTTTTCACCCTAACGGTGGCCTTCTTCATCGACTGACATCTCCTTGGACTTCACAGTGGTAGCTCTAGTCAAACAGCTGCGAAATGCCAATTTAGTACCTAATATCAACTCCAGACCTTTTATCTGCTTCATTTGCCTTGAAGTAATGAGGTAATGGAGCACATCTGACCAATTTACTTCTTTTCAGTGTATTGTGCCAATGCTTTCGAGCTCCTGAAAACCGAGGAACTTTGCTTAAAATGGTTCAGTATTTTGTAATCTGACATCCTTTTCCCAACTTTTAGGGTTTGAAATATTAATAAGGAGTTAAAATATTGGAATCCTTGGTTAAATCAACAAATACTAATCGCTTAGACTGCTGTAGGTTTGAGAGAAGAGATCAAAAGTGCCATCTCCAAAAGCAAATAGTATTCAGTTGGGTCTGTCTTCATGACATAATGTCTATATATAATCCTAATCTCAACTACACATGCACACACACACATTGTACAATACAATTTGCTTTGAAATAGTCAAGATAGCACGCCATTCAAAGCACCAAAGAAAGGCCGAAGTATTTATGGCTCTAAAACTACTATAGTAATGCAAAGACAGCCAAGAAATATAATGTGCTCCGAAGCCTGATCCCAGTGGGACGTGTCTATAACTCTTTTCTTAAGAGGAACCCTGGCCAGATTCCCAAACCACCTCTAGGGTCCCTCTGATGTGGAGCCGCTCCCAGATGGTTCATAGCCAGTTCTATCAGCCAGTTTCAGCAGCAGGGCACTGGATCATCGAGGATTTGGTCTCAAACCACTCAGCACTGGATCACGACAGCACCTCCTGTAGGCTGTAGAACCGGAGGTAGCTCATTTGGCTTGTGCCAGCGAACCTCTCCCCCAGGGCGAAAGCCCCGGCCCGCTTATACCAAGGTGCCTTGTTGATTCATTATCAGGGTTTTTGAATTGTGCTTTGTCTGGCACATTACCCAGAAACATTTGGCCCTGGGAGACCCTAACGGGAATAAACTACCTCTGACAACATCACTCCTGGTACACTGGGGCACTCAAACCTCTCCACTGCGCTACGGTGCCAGTTTATGGATTGTATAAAACCAAATTTGTCAGCTAGGTGCTAATGCTCCGCAGCAGCTCATTAAAACTAACTTAGAAACAGAACTTGGGGGCAGGCTAATTGTGTTAATCAGGAAAAGGTGTCGTGGTTGTTAGCCATTTTTTTTTATCCAGCAATTTCAGGCCTTAACCCAGACTCTTTACTTCCTGGAAAGTTTAAGCACCCAACTTTTACAGTTGTTATTGTAGGTGCTTTGTGGCTAATTTCAGAAAGATGTGCACACTCACACACATGCAAACATAGTGGGCACTGGTCTGGAAAACCCAAATGATGCTAACTATCCAGATCCTCTTAATGATGTTAATGTCATTATTTTTGTGGAAGATTAATGGGAGCTATTTATGGCTCATTAATCCATAGTGAGTAGGACTAAAGATTAATTTGTTAATCACGCATCACATACAATTCCTGCTGTCGGCCACTGACATAATCGCTTTGGATGTATTTGTAATGAGCATCTCTTCCTCCTCTGCTCTGCTAGAAATCCCCACCTCCCACTTTTGTTTCTCTGGTACACTTCTAGCTTTTTAGTTTCTGTGCACCCTCCCCAACAAGTGTCACCAGTGATCTCCTGCCTCCAATTAGCCTTTAGTCCCTGAGCCACTAGCCCCGGGGTACTGGGCTTCAGTACTGAAATCCAATCCCCCTCAGTCTCTGCTGTGAACCGCATTGCCAGGAATTATGACTGGGAGGACTCATCACTTCAATTTTTTATGCTGAATGAGTGCTGCCCTTTCCCCGCTCTGGTAGCTCCATTTATTTATCACTAACCTAAATTTGTTTCACTGAGCAGCATGCATGCTCCGTTGTTGTAGCTCACGTTTTGAGCAGTTTTATATTTTTGTGGGCAGAAGGCATCCACAGCTTTGATTTAGATTTTCTAGTGTTTCGGTTTGCTTAAGTCAAGAAAAAAAATCATCTTAATTGACAATAATGAAGCCCTCAATAGCAGTGATTGTTGAACAAGAAAGCAGCAAACATCTCTGGAGTACAAAGTTTTCAGCTGAACTTTTAATATGGGTCTTCATTGCAAAACATATTCCGCACATAATAAAGACTTTTTTAAGGTAAACTTCCATCTCAACTTCCATCTGAATTTCTTGCTTTACACAAACGCTGGGCCCAGACTGTATCATTAGTCCCTTAATCTTCATATTAAAGAGGTCATATTCAGCTTCTTGGATATTCTGTCTCAACACCATTTCGTTATGTAGATTTTTGTACAAAATGTCTGCAAAGTGAAAAAGTCTGAACTCCAAATAATTAGATATCCCCTCCCAGAGAGAATCCTCTTCCTGAACGGCCTGTAATTCCTCAGCTGTAATTTAGGCCCATCTTCTCTTACAGACTGACATCAGTCAGTGATACATGACATTAGGAACAAAAAAGAAAACACCAATTACTAGTATATATATTTTGTGCACGTGCAAAACATATTTGTACTTGTAGAAATATTTTGTGCATGTGCAAAACATATTTGTACTTGTAGAAATATTTTGTACATGTGTAGAACATTTTTGTAGCTGTGGAATTCATTTGTCTGTGTGCAAAATAAAATATTTATGGCTTTAATTTGAGCCCATAAACGAGCACCAGCTCTGGCCCAGAACCAGCCCTGGAACCGGTTTGGTGGAAAAGGGGTAAAACAGACCGCACCAGAATTAGCTGGTAGCCGCACCAAACCCACCTCGTCCGAGAGTGTGTTGCTCAAGTGCATTCACATCCACAGACCTATCGTGTCGGTGTGAAAACACCCAGCAACTGTCGTGTCCTCAACTATACTGCTGAAAAACCTTTCAGGGGTTTTTTTGGATCACATTATTGGATTTTTGTCATATTGATAAAATTAACAAATAGTTCTGACCCTTACTGTATTCTCTATTTTCAAGGTGGTTAATTATTCAGTGTAAAATAACAAACATTGTTGGCTTCCACAACAATAAAAGCTGGATTTATTCTTTAACCCTCAAATCTCCTCGCTCCTATACTTTTATGAATCCCTCATCTATAAATGATGAAAAACAAAACAGGTATTAAAATTCTTGCAGCACTTTATTATAATCTCATTGGAGTGGAGAGAGGGGATTTTTGTATAAGACATTAACACTGGCTTAACCCTATAACAATCAATTTTCTGTTGCTTCCCGGGAAACGCTGCCTATGTTACATTTATATGAGCAGTAGAGGAGGATAGATCGCGTGAGGGGGAGTACGGACTAAATCCCAACAGAGGACTAGAAACACAAAGATAGAGAGGGATTTCCAGAGTATCTGGGTGCTTCTAATAACAAGTTTAAACCACCCCCCACCGGCCCTCCACCTCCTCTGGTTGATATGACTGCAGATCATCCCACTTGGCTTTAAACACACACTCTGCTCAGATTAAACTCACACACACACACACACACACACACACACACACACACACACACACACACACACACACACACACACACACACACACACACACACACACACACACACACACACACACACACACACGCACACACACACGCTCCAGATGCCGGTGTTGCCTGCGATAAAGCTGATGTCAGGCCCCACGCTGCTTCTTGTGTTTACGATTGGATGGCAGTGAGTTCTACCTGCAGGGTTTTTCTGACCTTTTTGTGGCAATGGTGACAAAAGACAATGACATTTTCCACAAATAACAAAATAAAGGGAGCAATCTTTGTATGCAATTCACGAGGGACCAACAATGGTGGCAGTTACCCTTGAGCGACTGAAGGAAAAAAGAAAAAAGAGTGTACTTTTAGTCTTCAATTCATGGATGGGCTCATACTACCAATCCACAAATGGATGAAGGGATAAGTGAGAGATTTTATACCAAGAGAGGTTTAAATGTCAATCAAACTCTGAAATTCGTAAAATTAAAAGATATTTCATTTCATTGCTGTGGCTCCTCATAAAAGTAGTCTTTTCTCTGTAACTAACTCTGGATCTATGAATATTGTCTCTTAACGCTGGATTCACACAGCAGCGTCAACTGCATCCGTCTCCATGAGGTTGAATGGAGAGATGTCGGCCGCTGCCGTGATGAAGTGAGGGTTGCATCGTTGCAAAGATTGTGTTGCCTTTGTCAAAAGTTGGGGAATTTTCAACTCTTCCCGCTTCAATGAACTATCAGCCAATCAAGTTGCAACTACACAGTTTGATCCTAGCTAATGAAATTGAACTCGGAGGTGGGTCGAATGTGAAAGCGGGTCATTTTGAACACACATTGAAGGAGAGCGGAGTACAAACTCATCATCGTCCTCTTCACCGTGAAATTCAACCTTCTGCTCCCGCTTCTGAAAAACAGAATGCCCCAAAATCAAGGGGTTGGCGGATCGCCTGTGGAAAGCATCAATAATCCCAAGCCACAATGAAAGTGTCAGCCAGAAGTCGGACACACCCTGCGATGTGCGAGTCCAGCTTAAGAACTGCATTTGGAGTTTCTTACTCTGGTAATAACTTTGGTTCTTCAAGTATGAGCATAGCCATTTCATTCATGCACATCTTCCTTGTGAGGATAACAGCAGAAAGAACAAGACATGGGATGTTCCGTCTTAAATGAGCAGACATGATTCTCCTGTGATCTGATAATCTCGCATATCAGGCTGAACATGCTGTGCTTGAAGCGCTCAGCTTCTGAAAAACTCCTGGTGGGATCTGAGATTGTGCATTGCACAAAACTGCAGCGGAGCTGGACAGTAATGCATCCAGACCCAGACCCAGGGGTTAGTCTTTTAACACATAATAGTAATGTGCTTTCTAACGTGTACAGTAATGTGTTAGAATCTGCTTTTACACAGATCCTTGCTTAATTTACAGAAACTTTACAGAAAGTAAAGTAAAGCTGGCACTGTGCAATATTTTAAATTGTTTGATTTAGTCCCATCTCAAACTGCACAACTAGATTGCTGAGTTCAAAATGGCCTCACACTGTACGTCCCGATGCTCTGATGCAGGGCCGCCGCAAGGGGTGTGCGAACCGTGCGACCCCACGGGGCCTCGCGCCCCAAGGGGCCTCGCGCTATGGGCGTTTTTTTTTTTTTTCATTTTTTTTTTCGTTTTTTCCCTTATAAATATCAACAGTCACGTTCCATTACAGACCTAAATATGTACTAGTCTGTGCATATCAATAAATATATGTGTAATGATGCGCGTGTCTGTTGTTCAATACAACTGCGTCAGACCAAGCGCAGACACAAGCTGCTCTGATCCAGACGGGGGGAGTGTGGAACAAACTGTCACACAATGTCGAGAGAACGAGACAGAATCAGGAAATTTCCATCAGGGGATGAAAAAAGAAAAAAACTAAAGAAAATGGAAGAGTTTAATGCCTCTCTGAAAGGCTCGTTTGATAAATTTGTTACAAAAATCACCGATCCAACCGGGTCTCAAGCAGCCGTGGGGCCCTGTGTCGAGGCAAGAGATGATGATGATGAGGCAGGGGAAGGTATCCAGTATTTTGCTAATTGGAGAGTTAAAATTGCGCATATAGACACCCGATCCGACCCGAAAAACCCCAAAATTTTGCGAGGGCCCCCCTCGGCCATTTCGCACAAGGCCTCGCAAATCTCCCAGGCGGCTTTGCTCTGATGCGACCCGTCTGCTCACACTATACGTTCATAATCCTCACGTCGGACCTCTGTGTACTGGAACTGCAACGTCAAAAAGAAGTGGAAGAGGAGGAACCCTGAACTTGGCAATTTGTGCCATTCTGTGTGGCGATAAATCAAAAAAGATTAGACAACGTCGTGATTGGACAAGGAATTGGCTATTAAAACATGATTTGTAATGTGAATTTGCAACACATTAAACTACAAATAAGAATTTTTGACGTAACATCAGAGATTGCGCATGCTCTCTGTGAAAGGATGAGTCCAATCGGGTCGTAGCTGCTTCAACTGTGCGATTCCTTCACGAGGAGCGACCAGGATTTCAAACATGTTTGATTTTCTTGCGAGCACACGATTCGTGATCGGGAGCTCGTCGTGAGGTGTTACTCTCTCGCCGTGAGGTGTTAATCTCTCGTCGTTACCCCACGTATACTGCACGAGGCACGAGCAACGATTGGGTCAAAATCTGGCCCGATCCAAAAAATAGTCGCACGAGTGGAAAATCGGTTCAAAACGAGCCGACAATCGCACAGTGTCTGCCCGGCTTAAGGAAGGATCTATCCTGCAACATTGTGAGTGAAAGTAAACGGCAACACCAGTCTCACAGCTTAAATGTTAACTATTTTCATAGCAGGAACTATTTTTGCTGTTTTTATTTCTTTTGTTAGAGATAATAACTACACAGTGGTACATATTATCATCTATTTAAAAAAATATCTGGTTCATTGAAAGAAACTCCAGAACTATTGAAGGCAGGGCCGTCAACAAAGACTCAGTCTTGTCTGCCTGGGTGTGGGTGCAGGTGTGTCAGCCCCAGGGGGAGCAGCAGGCCCAGATCAGCAGCAACTGTTGCATCCACTGCTTCAGTCTTTCACTGTTTCTATCTGCAGTTTCTCCCCCTCTGGTCCAAATGACTGCGGCTGTGCAACAAATGGTTCATGCTTCCTCTTAAAGAGAGATTGTCAGCATCACTCGTTAAGCTTCTCTGTGTGCGTTTACTTGTTAGAAAAAAATTGTTCCTACATGAAATTGTTCACACATTTTTCAGGATTTTCTTGAGACACTGAGAACAATGGCTCTTAATTCATTGAAATAGTATATTTATAGGTATTTTCCTAAAACTCAGCAACTGTGGAGATCTAATTGCTGAATGACATCAGTACAAGTAAGATTATTTATACACACACATATTCTTACTTTCCCTTTACAAAAAAAAATACACAAATAAAATGCCCAACTATTTTATGGATCCTGTTTGCTATTCAGTTTTTTTGTCTTAGTCGTTTTGCCTTCAATTCAAATTAATTCTTTAAATGCCACAAGGATTTTATCTGGTTTTGAGTCAAATAGAAATTCATTAAAGCCTTTTTAATAATGTTCAAATTATGAATGAACATGTTTTTATTACCGGTAGTCTACTTTAGAGGCTTTCTGTGTGAACTTTGCCACTCTGCAAATCCAGTCGTCTTACATTTAGCATAATGAACGTGTTTTATACATGTTAATAGATTTGACCGCTTTAATCCAGTAAGTACAAGCACATACGGACGAGGAGCAGCCTTTCAACGCCCGTGCCTCCATCTGGATGCTGCACTTGAACACTTCCTGGCATCGTCGTGGCCGGAGCGTTTAGTTGTCAGCGGAGGAGGCGTATTAAGGCCTGTTCACCAGAACTCGGCCGACTTCTTTCAAACTGCGTGACTGGGACGTTCATTTGAAATTTAGAGTCTGTTTCCGAATATAACAGCTCCTCGTGTGCGTGACACAAACCTTTGTGAATATTACTGTTCTGCAATATTCTAATTGCTGCTTAATTTTCACTTTAAATTAAAGTCGTCTCACTTCTGAGCTGAACAAAACCACAAAACGCTTGCTGAACTGCCTCCGAAGGCCTTTTCATCTCTTCATTTTTAGCCTGTTTGTTTTATATTTAGCTACATGGTTTTATATCAAGATCCCCAGGGGATTGTCAAGATTGCATAAACGCAAAGCCTCTATAAAGTAACATGCACTGACTGGGGACAGAGAGAAAAGAAGATAGAGGTGAGGATTTGTGTAAATGGGAAGGCAGAGAAAGAGGATTTAGGTTAGGCTGGAAAGCTGCATCACTCCTCTTAGCTGTTATTTCCATTCAACTGCGTTTTGTACAGAAAATCCACATAATGGATTCTCAATACTCAATGAACATGAACGTTGATTTCAACATTCATTTTGATCTTCAGATCACAGAGTTTATGCTTACCGTTATCACACTGGTGTTGGGTAGTGTCCAATAAGAGGAAGTCATTATTTCCGACATGTAGTGCACTGTAAAGTCTCTCACGGTTGCAGCTTTTACATTTTTTGTTGTTGTATTGAAGTGACAGAAGATGACTTTAATAAAAAAATCCACAGAAATAACAATCCATAATATCGGAAACGAACCGGCTGAGAGATGAGATGTTGTGACTAGTACTAACATTTGGATCCGACTTCAGGCACGTCTCTCAATTTAACATCGGCTTTCTCCACATTTTCTCCACATTTTGGTCGTGTGAAACTGTAAGGCAAGCTCTGTCTAGCCTACATTCAAATCATGTTGGTCCGTCCGTCAGTTTTTCATGCTATTAAACAACGTGTTTACCTGTGCATGAAAAAATAATGAGACAGAGTTTATGAAAATGTTCCATCTTAACTGACGCCGGCTGTGCATGTCTCTCTAATCTAAGTGCCTGCAGCCCAGACTTTCACCACACTGAAAGTGATATGGAAATGTGCGACCTGGTAGGAATACAGTCACAGCCTTTATGAAAAAGCACCAGGGTGTTCGTTCAAACACAACTCCTGCATGTTTGGTTTGGGTCAGATAATTGACTGAGTGCATGCACGGCAAAAACTTTATTATGCATCTTCAGGTCGATTTCTATTTCTGCTTATTTGCAGAAGGAAACAGCAAGCCAGGAAAACAGCATGAGAGAGAGCGACTGAGTAATGCATGTCACAAGCACTGAACGAAAGTGAATACATACGTTACTTAAATTACTTTAATGGTAATTTATTAAATAATTAAACACTATACTTGTTATGACAAGGAAATAAAACAACAGCTGGACAACAATCGATGGGTCTGTACTAGTTGCAAAGATAACACAACCGCTCAAGCTCAGCAAGGATTGTACAGGAAATCTTAGTGGAGACATCGGATGGCCATTTCCAAGCATTTTTGTCTTTTCTTGGATACTTCTGCATGACCTTCGCACTCATCATGACTCCAGTTTGTTATTATTTTAGAACAATGAAGAAAAATCTCGCAAATAACACAAATAGCTTGCACAACTCGCACAGAGCTCCAAACAAAGAGCTCAAAGAAACAGAACTTCCTTGGATGTTTTTACCTGAATATGACAGTCATATGGAGGAAAAACAATGATTACATGCTCACATTTCTATTCGGGATGGCTGTAAAAGCCGGATTATTTTAGCTGGAAAATGTTAATTACATCCGCACAAACAAATACACATTTCTTTCAAGAATGATAAAAGAAAACAGCGCAAAGCAGGAACCCGTCATTCCTTTCTCGGTGCACTGTTGACACTTGTTTTTAAAAATAAATGTGATGCCCTTATATATGTATACAAACACACACACCTCACGACAATATCAGCTACACTGCAATCTCCCATGGACCTGCAACATCATGATGCACAGCTGTAACCATGCCCTAATCTGACCACTCAAGGTAATCTCTACCTCGTGACATAGTTTAATTGAAGTCCTTGAAGTCTCTTTTTGTAAAGGTAACGTTGACATCTACTGTAAAAATCCATCGTTTTAACACTTTTTTTTGATAAAAACACAGAAAAGCATGCCATGCCTACTTTAATGTAAAACCAACAAAGTATTCCGTGATGTTCTCTGCTCAATCTGTTCTATCAGTAATGCGTTGCCATATGCCAGTCAGCAGCACATTGTATGGATATAATAATAGCATATGGACAATGTAATACCATGAACAACACGACAGAAAGACGGACACTTTATTGATCCTGAAGGAAAACTGTGAATTCAGCAGCACTTACAACAATGGAGAAACAAGATGCACTGTAAAACTGCAGAGTAAATGCAGAGTAAAGAAATAAAATATAAATATACATCAATAATGCCAATACTGTATCTAACAGTAAAGTGCTTTCTGAATGAAGCCATAGCAACATATTGCTGTTCAAGGTTTTTGTTTACTGCTGAGGAGCATAAGCTTCTCCCTCATATATCTGTTAAACAACAAACCAATACCATTGTTAGAACCTTACATTATGTCTTTTACCTTTACACATTTTAAGGAGTTGAATATTTTAAATTCTTTGTGCATCTGCCCGTGTGTGTTTAATGTGATGATGCTGATAAATATGACGATTATCCATTTCTAACTTATTTCATCCCAGTTCTTTCTCTGCATTTTCGTATTATTATCATTAAACTGGTTGAATTTTTCCCAGATTTTGGTCTCTATGGTTAAAGTGCTCCATGGGGATAACATTGTCATCCACTAAAGGAGACATTCTGTGGTTGTTTCATGATGAAAGGCCGCTACCTTTTTCTCACCTGGTATCCCGGGAAATTACTCACATGTCCATTTCACAATCGTGAATCATTTGAGTCCAGATGACGACATGGCGGTTTATCAGGGTGACGTGAACACTTGGAATGGCTGGCGACCAGAGAATTCTTCTACTGTGCAGGACCACACCGACTTCCTCCTATTGAAACAGTAGCAGCGTGCAGCAAATACACACACAAAGAGCCCTGGGAAACCCTGTGACCTCCGTCTTCCTGTTGTGTTGATGGAAAGTTCTGACCGGTCCACAGCTGGAGACAAGTCGCTTTAACTTCAGTGTAAAAACTCCTAAAGATAGCAGACATTCAGGCAAGACCGTCTTCTCCGTTCATATTTTAAATGTAGAGGAGTGTGTTGATTAAAGTCTGGAAATGTATTAGTCAGAAATTGAAATAAGTATTATTATTATCATTATTTTTCAAAGCAGAAGACTGTTCCTCCCGGCCTGTCGGGTCAGGCCAGATGTTCCCAGAAGACTTCATCAGAAAGTCTTTCGTGCTCTTTGGGCATTTTCTCAAAGCTGCAGCTGTCAAAGCAATATTTTAGAATTTCTTTAAAATCTACACTGTCATGTTTCCACGAGATTTATTGGATGTATTCATGCCTTCCCAAAGGAAGAACTCCCTTCCCTTTTTAATATTTGAGGCTCCCTGTAGAGCCATTCTATCAAATGTTTATTTTATCAAGGCTCAAGTATGCTGTTACAAACCCAAATCACAAAGAGATGACCGTACATTTCATTGCAGATTTTGTATTACAACAGATCCATTCCTGCATTTCAGGCCTGCAACATATTACAAAAAAAAGAAAAAAAGTTGAGTCAGGCACTTTGTAATATTGCTGTTTCTTCTCACAACACTCAAGAGAGGATCTGGTTTTGATAGAACCAAGGGATTTAATTATTTTACCCTAGTAACTGAGGCCTCTTCATCCTCAGCCATGCCGTTATAATAATGCACAAAATGTTAAAAATGTTTCATGTCTTCTTTAACATTACATGGAGAAGCTATAATATTATAAGTATTTCTAAAAAATTATCTGTGAATTTCTGTCATGTTATTGTAAACTTCTGGCATCTCAGACCGTGTCTTGTGGACTTGTTGCTGATAACAGTATCATAACAGATGGAATGGTCCATTTCTTCTCTAGTCTAGAACTCACTGCACCCATTTCTCACGAAACAGATCAAGAATTCTGATTAATCTGACCAGAGTTGCGTGGCGAACATCCCAGACGCCTCTGAACCCAGAGATACTGACAAATCCTCTGGACTAGATCAACATTAGGCTTGTTTTTATCCTAGTCAAGTTTTTTAGTGGCCTTTGTGAATGTTGCTCTATATTGTAGAGCTTTATAAAGTCACTGCTTGCCAATGTGGTGAGATCAGCCTTCAGGAACCATCATCCTTGAGGCGGCTGGAGATGATGGGGGTTCAGCTTAGGTTTCCCCTCTATACATTTAAAATCCTCCATTTTCTACCACAGACTGTAGACGGGTAAATAACCAAGTCTTCTAATCTTTCTTCACTGTTTTACAACATTTTTTTGATTTTTTTTTCTCATGCATTTGTTGACACACTGGAGATTCTCTATCCATCCTCTGCAAAGACTAAACCTTTTGTTAATATTGGTGCCTTTTAAAATGTTGTTTTTACTTCATTAGTAGCCTTAATTTGTCCGAGTTACAACTTTCTGTGGTAAATGTAACAGGCATAAAATACAGGAACACATTATAGAAAAAAAAACTAACAAAAAAAAAGCAGTGAGGCAAATGAAATATGAAATATCCAGGGTTACTACAGTGTGCAGTGAAATCAAATCCCGTATAAATGTGGGATTAGTTTTTAATTTAGAGTTTTTGTTTTGTTTACACTGTTAGAGCTTTCTCCAGTTTGGAGTTGCACTTTTAACCGATATGTTTTCTGCCACAGTTTTTTTTTTTTTTTTCAGAAATTGGCAAAAAAAAAATCCCCCTCATATTTTCTGAATTAAATTGTCTTAGAATAAAAACACAAGTTTAAAATCCCACCTCTAATTACATTGACATGCATCTTCCAAGAACATTTATTTATAGAGACAAAAAAAAAATGAACAAAAATTTGTTTCTGGGCATATACACTATACACTCAAATTACAGCACAGCTTAAAGGGTTTTTGCCATAAAAAAAGACTAAAGGAAGGACTGGAGGCAGCTGATTAAGGACTGGCTAGAGACTCAAACTTCACACACACACTAACACACACACATTACTCAGTGGTTTGGTGGACGTATGGAGGAAGGAAGTCCTTTTATGGACATGTCTTTGATGTGAGCCTCAGTTTCCTCAGTGTCACGTCTTGAAGAAAGCAGAACAGCTGACACATGTTTAACAGTAAACACCTCAATATTTCACAGTCAAAGCATCTGTATTCGTCATCAAGTGGAATGTGACTTATTTCCTTTCGTGTACATCGTAAAAATGATGTGATTTTACTTCACAGATCAGTGACTTATTAGACCAAATAAAGATTTCAGAAGAATATTCTAGCTGTTAGCAACATATAGTTCATTCTAAACTTTGGTACTAGACCTGACAAATGTGAGAGAAAATGAATTTCCCAAGAGGTAACAGCTGATTGTAATCTTAAACGGAAAATGACCCTCCCTTCTCAGTCAGAGAAGGGAAAGGAAGTCTATCTTCTAAACAAGATACACGTTAGGAAGATGTCACATGAGGTCAACCAGGAAACTACACAGCAAAACATGAAAGGCATCATGTGTTTGAGACACGCCACCATGATATAGCTACGATTTTACTTTCATTCATCGTCAAGACTTCACCCAAGAGATGTTTCTACTTAAACCCAGAAAAATATTATATCAGCATTATCTATTTCAAATGTATTGGTGAAAATAAAAACAATTATTAACTCATTTTGTATGCTACATACTCCATGGACCATGTAGCATCAGTGGACATTGTCATCAAACAAGCAATATTGCAAATGTGAGTCCGTGCTTTGGGGGGTTTTGTTATTTTTTTCAGGCACATGCCTGAAAATGTCATTTTGCATCATGCATACAAATAATAATCTTGAATCAGTTTTGTTTGTTTCTACCAGGCACTTCACAAAGTTTCTTATGCAGCCGTTCACGTACAGTAAACACTCATTCAGAGCTTCCTATTTCATACATTTGCCAAGTGTTTGGCAGTTTTGTTACCTCATTCACTTACAAACCAGTAGCAGTGGAGCTGGGTTAAAAGCTTGCCTGACAAAGAGAAAAACTATCAGTTTAAAGGGCACAAAGACTTTTGAAGGTCTGAAGATGCAACGCCAACTCACTGAAGGACAACACACTCCACCATGAAAACCTTAGCTGCCGATTAATCCTGATGATCATGTGAAGGCGCGCAAGAGTACTTCATTCTTGTGCAAAATCAGCGATCTCTTCACATGGATGCTGACCAAAGAGGTGACGGCCACGGAGCAATGTGTGCAGAGATAAAGCCAAGAAGTTCTGTTTGACAAGTCAGACATGCACAGCCTGGGAGAGACAAACATGGTCAGATGGTTCGATTCCTCCCCCAGAACTCCTGATCTAAGCCTGTGTTTGATCAGGATGAGTCATATTGCTTTTCTTTTCACTTTTAGTTTTGCTGGGTTACATTGGGGCAACAAAGACAGTTGGTAAAAGTTAGAGAAGTACTTTGAAGGGCTTTACAAGCTGCACTTAGCAGACAAGAAATGTGTTGCTTTTTCTAGGGATGCCAGTGTCCAGCTTCGCCATGGGTCTGGTACGGCTCCTATTCAGAGTCGCTTCCACCCACACACGACGTATCGAACCAATCGAACTGAGACGGGCTTTATGTGATAACTAATACCCAACTAATACCTGGCTGCAGAATTGGTTCTAACACCTTCATTTAATAAACTTCTACTCCTAAACCGTCAATAGTCTTTCACCTGCTTGACACTTGTCTTGTTTTCGTTCTGTCCACATCACGTCCTTTGTCTCTCTGATTGGCTGTGCATCTTTCTAACAACGTTTAGAGGCAGTTTCTTCTTTGTCCCTTGAATATATCCCCTTGGAAATTAAAGTTAAATCCTAATGTTTTGTATTGAAGAGGGAGAATGAGGACAGCGGGCCAACCCAGCCAACAGAAGAAATTAAATTAGCATGAAAATTAGCATTTGGAAGTAAAATCAAAATGTGTCATTTAAACTGAATAAATAAGTAAATACATAAATAAAATGCTGTATCCAAACCTGAAAGACAATCAAAGAGGAGTGATGGTGGTTATTTTTAGCTATAGGGACATCACCTTAGCTTTAAACATACTGCCTGTGTACAGTATTTGCTTGTTTTTATCTCCCGTTCTTCTTTGAGTGCTTTGTTAAGTCATATTAATATACATATGTTTTATTTGTCCTGCATACTGCAAATCCTGAGACACACAGACACAATATTTTTTAAGGATTTTGTTCATACTTCTGGTGGCATCTCGGCATGACCTCACGCGTGCACTCGTGTATCCTTGTGTGTTTGGTAAGGGGCAACGAGGGCAGTGGGAGCAGAGTGGGGGGTGATGATGAAATTCGGTGGCAATTTGAAGTCTCCAATCACTGAGCCATGCAAGAAAAAGAGGCATGGGGGAAGGGAAAGATGTGAAAAGACAGAAAAAAGAGGTGGGAAGACAGTGAGACATGGAAGCAGGGTTAGAGGAAGCCATGGAGAGGTAAAGCACAACTAAGCAAAGAGAGGAACAGTTAATTGCTTCATCGCAGAAGTTAACTGAGACAACATGAAAGCATAGCCCGAGTCTGTTTATTATAAATAAAAACACTTGTGTGTCTGTTTGTGTCTCTGATTGCACTGTTGCATCTCTGTTGCAAGCTTTTTGTGTGTCTGTCAGTCTGTGTAATTACTCTCATTCCTCTCAACAAAAAAAGCTATAGCTGGAGGTTTTGCCAAGTTGACATTCAAGCTTTAGCGATAAACAACTCAGTCAGATTTGTTTGGCTCGCCCGGTGCTTCTAGGGAGGGCATCGGAATTGCATGCCGGGGTAAAACACCAAATTAAGAAGGGGTGGGTGAAAAAAAAAAAAAAAAGGCACAAGGGAGACAACCGAGTCTGGCACTAGTTAGCACCGTTTGGCAAGGAGTGATGAGAGGTTACATCATCAGAGGAGAGGAGAGGGAGATCACCTACTGGAAACATCAAAACATTTTAACCTTGATTCTCTCGCAGCTGGACATCTGAATGTCAAAGACAATCACATAGTGCGGGGACCTTGAAAATTAAAATCACATTACATCTACGTTACATGTTTCTCTTTCAGCACATTTAGCAGACGTGTAAATCCAGAGGGACGTACAGTGTTCAAATATGGCTCTTGGATAGCAGGAACTACAGTATTCCTGCACCTGAGGCAACAGATTAAAAAGGATGAATAAATAACTACGACACTAAAGCGAGGAATTAAAAGGGAAAAACAGGAGGCATCATGAATATGAAGAAAGACACACATACATGCATATATAAATATATAGACAAATATACCGTCTTCTCTGTAAATATTAAGTGGCATACAGATGTAGCATTCTTCTGAAGATGCTCCGTTTTCAGACCAAAATGCAGGAGGAATAACAAAAGGAAGAGTGAAGAGCATGTTTATTTCTCCCTTTCTGCCTCAGGCAGTTTAAACTGAACGCATTTTCTTTGCGCCGAGTTCATTTGAATTCAGTCATTTGAAGAGATAAAGTCTTTGTCTCCTTTTTTTTTTTGTATAAATTAGAACTCATTCTTTTCACCTTGCTTACTGAACGCCACCCAAAATTCAAACAAGGGAGGATGAAACGTATGCCAGCTTCCCGGCTCTGCATTTTAATATTCCGTGCAGCAATGCAAGATGGCTTTTGTTGCCTCATTTTAGAAGTCGTGTGCTTATAAACAACGTTAAGCTGCGCTGTTCACTGCTGCTGCCAGAAGCTGCTGCAAATGCCACATGAAGGTCTGAAACATTTAGAAAAGAAAACGTGGAGGTGAATGATGTCTCACTGGTAATAATCCATCCATCCATCCATCCATCCATCCATCCATCCATCCATCCATCCATCCATCCATCCATCCATCCATCCATCCATCCATCCATCCATCCATCCATCCATCCATCCATCCATCCATCCATCCATCCATCCATCCATCCATCCATCCATCCATGTCTTATTCTTTACACACATTACCATTTTTTTTTGTTTTTGGGAAAATGAAACGAACCAACAAAATATAAGTATGAAAAGAGATATTATTTAAAGCTTTAAAGGAGCTTGAGGCTCCTTTTAAGAAATGAGACTCTCTAGCGCCACCCTTCACCACGACGGCCGTTGGGGGTACTGCAGCCAACAGTGAAGCTGGCACGGGAGAACGGGGAGAACGCACATGCAGCGTCATGTGACGTCACATCCACAGGACAGCGCGGGAAATTCGGGACCGAATTGCAGCACATTTTGCAGCACACAGCCTGTTCAAGGCAAAGGAGAGATACGCTAGAGGGCTCATTCTTTTTGGTTTGGAACGCTTCATCTGACATTATTACTAGAAAACTTAAAACGTATACAATTTTTTTTCATAAATCCAGCCTCAAGCTCCTTTAAAAGAAACTTTGCAAGATGTTTTTTATGATCATCATCAACAGGCCATCGGAGGTGCAAACTATTACATTTGTCAGTAAATCAGTTTGTCTTCTTTGAAGGTGGCACATTGATAAGAGCCTCGTGTCTGCATGTTGACCAGGTCGTTTGGTGCTTTTAACATGTTACCGTGTCTAACATTCAAGTCTAACATTCTACAGATCAACATTCTCACTAGTGTATCTTGTACCTTCAAGACACTAGTTGCATTACTTGAGTATCTCTGAACACGACGATCGACAACTTTGAAAAACGACTCAGTGGCTCAAACGACAAATCGATTCCCTTCTGAGTTAATTGCTGAAATGGCATCACGACGTCTAAAAATGAGACCGGAATTTCTGAGCACTTCTACCAAAAATGCTCAATCCCACATCTCAGATGACTTCAGCAAACTCCAAGAAAAGTATGAAGAGAATGAAAGGAGAGTTGATTTCCTTAAAGGAGCTTGAGGCTCCTTTTAAGAAATGAGACTCTCTAGCGCCACCCTTCACCACGACGGCCGTTGGGGGTACTGCAGCCAACAGTGAAGCCGGCACGGGAGAACGGGGAGAACGCGCATGCAGCGTCATGTGACGTCACATCCGCAGGACAGCGCGGGAAATTCGGGACCGAATTGCAGCACAATTTGCAGCACACAGCCTGTTCAAGGCAAAGGAGAGATACACTAGAGGGCTCATTCTTTTGGGTTTGGAACGCTTCATCTGACATTATTACTAGAAAACTTAAAATGTATACGGATTTTTTTCATAAATCCTGCCACAATCCGGCCTCAAGCTCCTTTAACAAGTACAATGAAAGTCTGAGAAAAATAGCTGGAGATTTTGAAGAAAAAGCGAAAAAAATGCATGTGCTCAACAGTCAGCTACTCTCACATTCATCTGATGCCAGTGATCTGAGAGACCAACTCCAGCGGTTGGAGGAGGACAAGAAAATGCTCCAACAGAGAAACCGGGACCTGGAAGAGTCCAAACATAAGATGGACGTTGAGGAAAGGTATGAAGAGAGGAGGTTGTGGTTAGCACAGAAGAACATGGCAGAGAAACTGAAAAAAGAAAGGAAACTACTGACGGAGAAGGAAGAAGAGCTAGCTCATGAGAAATGTTTACTGGAAGAGGAGAAGAAAAGACTGCAAAAAGAGGAAAAGAAAATGCTGGAGGCCAAGACACACAAGGCACAATCTTGATGTGAAGACTGAGATGGATAAAATGGAGGTGCAAGATAAGAAAAGAGACAAACAACTGCAGACCGAGCAGAAAAGGCTGCAGAAGGAGGGAAACCTTTTAATGGAAAAGAGAAAAAAGAAACAAGAGCTCCAACTGGAAAAGATGGAAATTGAAGAGAACAAGATGAAAATGATACAAACGGAGGAGAGGAAGATCCAGACTGAAAAACAGATGGATGAGTCCCAACAACTTGTCAGTAAAAAGAAAAAGAAGAAACACTTCTTTTCAAATGTCTTTAAGAGTAAAAAGGCAAATGACAAGAAGCAAGAAGGAAAAGTTGAGGAGGAGATGAATGACATTGAGGACAAACATGACAATGAGAAGAAAGAGAAAAACGATAAAAATCTGAAACTAAAGAAAAGAGAAGAAAAGAAAGAGATAGAAAAGACAGTGAAGGGGGCACGGTGGCGCAGATGGTAGTGCAGCCGTCTCACACAGAAGGTCCTGGGTTCGATTCCCACCGGGGCCCACACCCTGGGTGGGGTTGGTGAAAGGGCCTTTCTGTGTGAGGTTTGCATGTTCTCCCTGTGTTCCCTTTGTAGCTAATAGACCCTTTTTGAGCCTACGTCACATAATATTGCGCGCACATCTTGGCAACAGAAGTGGCGTTGTTCTTCAGCAGTTCTGACTGAAAGCAAGCATTTAACAAACTGTTCCCCCTCTGGCCCCGGGAACCCGCACACCTGCTCCGCCCGCCGCCGCAGGCTCTCCAGGGCCGGCCGGAGCCGCTCCGGATCCTCCGGGGGCCGTTCCGGATCCTCCGGATCCTCCGGGGGTCGCTCCAGAACCTCCGGGAGCCGTTCCGGATCCTCCGGGGGTCGCTCCAGAACCTCCGGGAGCTGCTCCAGAACCTCCGGGGCCGCTCCGGATCCTCCGGGAGCCGCTCCAGAGATCGGAAACTCTGAGTTTTCGGTTCCAGAACAGCGGATTGGAGTTAATTTACTCAACTCTAAGTAGTTTCACCTCGAGTTACGCGCGTACGCCACAACTATCAAAAGCCAGTATCTATAGAGCCCTGATACAACGATTCACCATGGCAACCGGCGACAACAAAAGAGCCACATACTTTTTCTTTTTTTCTTTTTTTTTTTACTTTATTTAACATTTCAATTTACAAAATCCCTTTGGGAAAATTTGTTTGCATCTGAAGATCCACATACTTCACGCCGTGTCCTTTTTCACCCGAATGGAATTAGAGATCTTAACGGAATTGTTCTGTAATTGGGAATTAAAAGTTGCGTTCCGTATTGAACCAATACAGACACATATTATGCCAGGGTTCTCCAACCCTGGTCCTGGAGAGCACCTATCCAGCATGTTTTAGATGTTTCCCTGCTTCAGAACACCATGATACAAGGAGCTGTGTCAGCAACAGAACTGTCCAGACCTTGATGACAAGTTAATGACGACCATTGATTAGAATCAGGTGTGTTCATGCAGGGAGATATCTAAAACATGCTGGATAGGTCTCTCCAGGACCGGAGTTGGAGACCCCTGTATTATGCTCTTATTTATTTATATAATATACAGGTGGAGGTCGGAAAATTTGAATATATTGCAAAACTTCATTCGTAGTAAATTCAACTTAAGTTGAAACAAATATTATTTCCCACTACATGCAAAGTGAGATATTTCAAGCTTTTATTTGTTATAATTTTGATGATTAGCCTATGGCTCACAGTTTATGAAAACCCCAAATAAAAAATCTCAAAAAATTAGAATATATTATGAAATCATTAAACAATTCAATCATCAAAATTATAACAAATAAAGGATTAACATATATTGCTTTGCCTGTAATGAGACTATGTACTGTAATGTACATGTATTACGTGGTCTGATAACCATCTCCTGACGAATATTTAATTCTCTGCGCATTAATTCTGCACCTTCATCAATTGGGACTTCATCAAAAGGACAGGCCGTGTTCGTGACAATGGACTTCTAATATTTATACTGACTCTGTTTTTAATGACAGACGGCAGAACTTCGCCAAAACTCGCCTGCTGACTGAATGAATGAGGAAATCAAATGTGCGTGCGGCTCTGAAAGAGGCGGAGACGCAGAGAAACTCCAGGTTCATTCATATAAACCTGGTCCCGAGACTCCCGACCAGGTTAGATTCAGAGAGCCTGTTACTATGGTAACTGACCGAGAGCTTAAGTTACCTCTCTTTGTGAAACGGGCTAGAGTTACCTCTCTCTCTCTGGTTTGAGTGAAACTCAGAGTTTCCCTCATTTCAGGGTTAACAGACTCAGAGTTTTCACTAAACCTGCTTTGTGAAACGGACCCCTGAGCTCAATGCAGGGTCTCCCGGGGTGGTAGAGGGAGCAATGCCCAGCACTGTGAGGGATAAAATGGGGAAAAATAAATAAATGAGAAGGCTGAGGGAGCTCCTAGAGTAGTTCCTTCTCCTTCACCTCCTCTCCATCTTCCTCCCACCACGCTTCTCTCCAACATCACTTTCATCTTTATTAGGGCCCGAGCACTTACAGTGCGAAGGCCCTATTGTATCTGTAGGAATTTTTTTTTTCCTAGTTTTTCTCGTTTTTATTTTTCCAACGAAATGAGGGCATTTTTGCCTCCCAAACGTGCCACAAAAGTCACCAAATTTGGCATGCAAGCCAGGCCTGGCGATAAATTTGATATTTCATGGTTTGCATTAATGGGCGTGGACTAATGGCTCAACAGCGCCCCCTTGAAAACTTTGTGACTCAAGCCCCACAATACGGTTTGACGTACATGCACGAAAATCGTTGCACACCTGTATCATGTCGCAACTTAAAGAAAAGTCTCTTGGTGCCATGGCCGAAACCGAACAGGAAGTCAGCCATTTTGAATATATCGTGTAATTTTGGCACAATTTATGCCATTTGTTTGGCCGGTTCTTCGCCCGAACCGTAATGTGCACCCAGGTATGTTATACATCAAAATGTGCGTCTCGATCCTGCGAATATGCGCATTACTTTTCTCAGTCAAAAGCGTTACCGTGGCGACGATAGATGCCAAAAAGCACGCCCCCCCTAAATCTGATTGGTCCATATTTGATAGTCCCTACTTTCTGCCATAAGTTTTGAATGGTTTGACATAAAGACTCGAGAGTGGTGTCATCAGACTCGGTTTTGAGTACTTGACGTTCATTGGCATGAATTAGCCCCGCCCCATCTTCTGATTGGTCGATATCTGATAGTTCCTACTTTCTGCCATAACTTTTGAATGGTTTGATATAGAGGGTCGTGGCTGAATGTCCAGGCCTAAAGTATCTACATGTAAGTCATACAAGCACTTCCACTGCAGCCTGAACGTGCACAAGGGTGCGAGGGCCCGTTCATCGCTGCTTGCAGCTTTAATTTTTTATTTATTTATTTTTCTACCGACAAAACGTTATCTTTCTCTGTAATGAAGAATACTTGTATGAATATGTCAAATTAACCCATTATTATTTTACATAAAACAAGAAACAGAAAATACAAATTTTTGTTTGTTAGTGTTTATTATTAAGTATTTATTAAGTGTTTATTATATATTGCTGGTAAAAACACACTATCATTATGAACACACGGGGTCATTCTTGCTCGTAATTTCAATCTCGACAAGTTCTCTGTTAAACATGCTTTCCAAGAAAACAGTTTTTTAACAGAAGATGTAGTTGACAGTTCTGCAGAAAAAGGTAAATAATTATTTCATACAAATGTGCTGACGCTCCCAGCAGCAAACCCACCTACGGCTTCCAGGTCTAAAGACCAACATCCTAGTGTCTTCATCTTACTGAAAATCAAACAACAATTTGGACCTTAATATGTCCAATACAAAGTCGATATTGTGTACGGAATTTTTAATTAGACTGAACAATTTAAAAGCCCATTTGTTTCAACTTATTTAAAAAAAACCACACTTAATAGATTGGAGGAAATTTAATTTCACTGAAGGTCTTCTGAATGTGACAATAAAGCATTCTTGGATAATTGAAAGTTTTTCAAATGTGTTTGCTGAGGAAGAACTTCAAATGCTTTTAGGTAAATCCATTAAACTGCATGAGACAGTGATGGATGAGAGTCTATTGCTGACAAGATACAATGAGATTCTTCATCATGACTCTTTCCTGGGTTTGTCTGAAGATGGATGGATGGATGGATGGATGGATGGATGGATGGATGGATGGATGGATGGATGGATGGATGGATGGATGGATGGATGGATGGATGGATGGATGGATGGATGGATGGATAAGGTCCAAACTGTTTAGCATAGTTACTGAATGACTTCAACAGAGCTCCTTATGGATTTAAATGGCAGACATCGAAAGAACATCTGACTGATCACTTAAGCTTGATTTTCTGGAAATGTATATTTGCACATTAAACATTATTACATATATTGAAGGTCTCGGCTTTTTTACTTATTATTCAACCAAAACTTCTAAACTGTCTCACACAAAGAAAAGGTTTCACAAGTAAAGCACCATAACATTGGCTTGGTTATTCACAGTGATGAATACTTGCCTCTCTTGCTCTCTTCTTCTCTTTTTTGGGGGGAAAATGGCACAAACAGGTGGTACCGGGTGGGTTTGATTTCTTTGATTTGAGAACTTGAAAGAAATCAGAAGAAAAGGAAGTCTAAAAGGGAGTCAACTTTTGAACTATGCGGTACTCAACGCGGTTCTCGAGATAAAAGCTAAAATGTCAGTCTTCTGATTATGTCAGTGATAAAACCCATTTTCTCTGCATTATGTCAGCGCCATGATATAAATATTGATTGCAAGATGTAAGATCCAATACAAAGTGACATCCTTGACGCGTAGCTCTGCTGCAGATTAGCCTCGTTTGCAGGAGGTGCGTAATTCTGTGCACCACTCAATAGGAAAGCTTGCAAGAAAATAAACCGGTAAAACAACATGAGTCGGGCAGCTAAATAAAAAATTCATAACATCGTACCTTTTGAAAATTTCTTTTGAATTTCTAGTTATCCTTTTTTCTAATGTGTGTATATGTGACTATTCTTAAACGCATAAGTAAAATTTGTGGCATTTTATCTTTATGTATTTACACAAATACATGAAAATAAAATGCTACAGACTTCTAGGAGCTCTAAGTTTGCTTGGTCCAGTCTTAGTTTCAATTTTAAGTTTCTTCTACTTTACTTTCATTTTCTACTATGTTAGGTGCAAGCAATAGAAAGTCATTGGTTATGAAATGCAAAACCACAAAAAAAACATTCAGATCTTCACATTTCTTCGCAAGTTGTTACATGAGTCAAAAATATATTTTATTTTCTGTCCATTTCAGATTTTAAATGAGGCTTGGACTGAAATAACAACCCAGTTTCCTTGTTTCAACATACATGTTTGCTTTCCTGCCTTCACTGCAGACCCACAGGAATAAAGTTGAGGATTTTTCTCCCAGCGCTCCAGTGTGACGGAGCCCTGCTGTGGCTTGCCCAAAGTGATGCTTAAACTTAGTTGATCTAGACTTTCTTCATTGAAGGCATTATGGGCCTGATTTACTAAAGGTTTGCGTGTGTAAAAACGTGTGCAAACTTGACAGCACCCGCAAACCAATGTGCCAGCTGATACTAACAGCGTGCAAAGAGGACTGCGCCTCTCAAATGAGCAAAATAGCACACGCTATTCATTTAGTACTTTTGCCCTGATGAATAATCAATATGGGGCGTACCCGCCAGAAATCGCTAAATACTTGGAGGGGAAAATGCAAATATGTCCATTTACCACACGCAATGAGATTTACCAAGCCTGAAAGTTTTTGCGGGGATTGTGATTGCGTCTGTATTTAATACGTTTGAAAGGAAGGTGCTAATCTGCCCAGCATTACGCAGGGATGCTTGTTGGTGCCTGATTTGAGGACTGGGGTGGGGATGGCTCAACTGTTAAATCGAGTATTATTCAGCAAAAGGTTGCCACAGGAGGCACATTCATTTTTTTATTTGTGATAATAAATAAATCACGTGTTTTCATGGAGAAAAAAGTGTTTCTCATTGTGCGCCTATACTTGTTCTGCAGTTGTCATACCCCGGTGTTGTGCCGTATTTAGCACCCCTGCCGTGAAAAGCACCCCCTCGTCTGACAAAAATGATATTCTCATTCCGTGTCACGTTCTGTTTAGCGTCCAGTTTTGTGTTAATGATTCATGTTTAAATGCGCTCATGGATTCCACAATAGTCATACTTTCCCACAATCACAGTCACAGATAACAAAAATCGGGTAAATGGTTATTGATGTCATTAATTAATAGCCTGCTTACTGTGTTGTCTTCCATAATATTTGTAAATATATATAATATAAACTCCTAAGTATGTGTTTGTGTGAGTGTGTATATATAAATATATTGAAGTGTCAGTGTGTTGTTTTTTTTCTTGGTCTACTTATCATTGAATATACGAGGGGGTGCTTTTCACGGCAGGGGTGCTGAATACGGCACAACAATTTGCCTCGTCCACTAATATCTATAACTCCAACTCGTCAAATTTCATTTTGCGCTTGCGACTATCCAGCTTTCCATCCAGACTCTCCATGGCGCAAAGTTTGCGCCGCAAACCGTAAGACGCGCAACACCTCATTTAAATACTGCGGTTTGCACCTGTTATCAATTGCGCACGCAATCTTAGTTGATCACCCGCAAAACACACAACAACAGCACGCGCAAACTTTTTCAGTGCACACGCAATTTAGTACTCTTTATTTAGGATCTTAGTAAATCGGGCCCTAAGTGTACAGTTTTACAGATGTGTTTTATAACAGGAGGTCTAAAAGTAATTCCTAATGTTTGGCCTGGTGAAGATTTCTTTCTTTTTCCATACATCCATTATCTATACCCGCTTTATCCTTTGCAGGGTCATGGGGGTCTGCTGGAGCCTATCCCAGGTATTTTCAGGTGAGAGGCAGGGGTTACACCCTGGACAGGTCACCAGTCCATCGTAGGGCCATATATAGACAAACAACCTGACACACTCACACTCACACCTACGGGCAATTTAGAATAATCAATTAACCTACTACGCATGTTTTTGGACTGTGGGAGGAAGCCGGAGTACCCGGAAGAAACCCACACAAGCACGGGGAGAACATGCAAACTCCACACAGAAAGGCCCCTGCCGGGCCTGGGAGTCGAACCAGGGACCTTCTCGCTGTGCTAACCACTATGCCACTGTACTGCCCTTCTTTCTTTTTTTTTTTTTTTTTTTACTGGTTCTTTCTTTTTTTTTTTTTTTATTTAATGAAAACCATGTACACTGACAACACACTAACCAAAGGACCAACAGACAAAATTAGACAAAACCTGACAAAAACAAAAAAAAAAAAACCACAAAAACAAACCAACAAACAAACAGGACCAAAAACAAAAAGGACGTAAATATACAAAAATTAAATATTATAATTATACATTTACTCAAAACTTAGTTTTTTCCATTTTCTGTTATGCATTTCTACTTTGTCATGATTTATTCCGATGATTTTTTCCAAAATTGGCTTCGCTCTTTATTTAGAAAAAAAATACAAATTCAAATTCCTTTTTGATTGAGCCTTAAATATTAATATTTTCCTCAAAAAAATAATTGTATTTACAATCTGTGGGCAATTTGCATCTAGTAATCCTGACAAAATATTTAGCGGTGTGAATTCAAAATTAACATTTATGCCAATTTTGAATATTTCTTGACGATTTCTTTGTTGAAGACAAATACAGCAAATTCAACTTGGTGCATAAAAAGCTTCTACCCTCAAACATTTTCTTCATTTTTTTGAGGTGATGCTCACCAAATTAACCATCACCCCTAAATTGTTAGGACTAAAGCTTTTAAGGGATTGTATGATATTTCGCTCTTAACATTCAAACTTCTTAAAACAACCGTTCACATCTTGTATTATTGTCATTTAAAGGAGCAGCACAACGTAACTTTCAGCTTTTCTGAGTTTGGCGGCATCTTTTGGACAAAAGCGGTAGTGCTTTACCAGAAAGAACACTATGTTTCCCATGAGCATCAACGCGTACTCCCGGAAAACTCCTGTCCGCGTGCATTTGTTTTGAGAGAAGGCGGGACGCAAAAAAAAGATGATAAACTGCTGGAAAGGAACTGGAATTTACCGGGATACCTTAAACAAGGAAGCCAGGGAGCGGTATATGGAAAAAATAATGGTTATTAACGGTCTGGATCCATATGAAATCCCTACTGAAGAATGGAGCTCCTCGTCGGAGCTGCACTCTTTAGAAAGTATTTACTGCCGTGGTTCTGCAGAACCACCGTCTTCGGCTACCTTGTTTAGGAGTGTTTGGCAGCTGCTTTGGTAAATGTTTGACTCGCCATGTGTTTCAATAAATTTGTATAATAGTCAGGGCTGCACATAAGTGGGCCGCCAGAGCGCATGCGCCGTCAAAATCCACAGTGCGCTGTCAATCTTGTGCTGCAAAGCGCTTTTGCGTACCAACAGCTGGGGCTCATATTATTGGTTGTGGCCAGACCAGAATACTAATATTAAAACATCTATTGGGAGAGCTTTTCCCCAGAACCGCCACTCAAAGTTGGTACTGGGCTGGCCAATCACAGCGCGTCCGTTGCTGCGGTGGGTTGCGCAGGGAGAGAGGTAAGGATCAGCTTTACTGAACAAACTTCGACACGTCTCGTCAAAATGTCCAAGAATCAAGCGCCATTAAGTAATTATTTTGGCGTTCCACCACCACCAACTACAAAGAGACGCCAAACTGAACCACTACCCGTGGATAGAAACAGAAAACGTGTGTTCGCCGAGAAGTGGCTGCATGATGTTACGCGGCGACACGCGGCGACGCGCACCGTACGTTCGCGCTCCCGCGTACCCCGTAAGCTCTGCGTTGGTGCAACGCGGAACCATAAATCAGCCAGTGTCCGTCACTGCGTGCAGCAGTTCCTGCACCAGCAAGACGCGTCTCTCTGATTATGGCTCAAAGTTTATGAAAACCCCAAATAAAAAGTAAATGAGAGAATATTTTATGAAATCAATAAACAATTCCATCATCAAAATTATAACAAATAAAGGTTCAACATATCTTGCTTTGCATGTAATAAGACTAGGTAATATATTAGTTTCACCTTTTAAGTTGAATTATTGAAATAGATTAACTTTTACACCATATTCTATTTGAATTATTGAAATAAATTAACTTTTACACCATATTCTAGTTGAATTATTGAAATAAATTAATTTTTACACCATATTCTAGTTGAATTATTGAAATAAATTAACTTTGTAAAGGACCATATTGAGCCATTCATCTTTATAAGTGAATAAATATCGTTTTGCCTATAACTTATTCCTGCATCCCTCTTTTATCGATCCGGCGAGACGGGTCACCGCGTTTTTGGAGGCCCAAGTCACATATCCAGGGGCTCCTCTGAGCACCAGACCAAAATAATTATGTGCAGCCCTGATAATAGTACAACATACAGTACATGTTTTGTATCACTCTTACTTCTCTTTTCTTTTTTTTTGACTGCTATATTATGGTGAAGAGGCTCCGAGCCGTGAGCAATATTCTTGTTTTCCTCGTGAGATTATTTTTTTCCTCTGCAGCTACAAATAAGAGTTAATATTTTTTCCTCAACAAACTAGTTTTATCTGAAGATTGGGGTTAATTGCACCGCAGAGAGCTGGCCAGCAACTGCGTTTAGCTGGCGAAGTGGGGAATAAAACCCGTGTTTTGATCCGACCCGGTCTGTGTGAGTGTTTGTGGTACTGTGTGGAAGGTGTTTGGTCGTTACAGCCGCGATCCAAGCGAGCCGACGACTCTTTCACTCTTTTACTCTTGTTATATCAGATACTTGGCGTCCGTGGTTCTGCCTCTGAGCAGGAAACCGGTGAAAAGTTAAACCATTAGCGATCTTTTCCCCACGTCTGTTGTGTGGAGCTGCTGCAGCCACAGCAGCAACGGGTTACCAGCTTCTGCGGGGCTGAGCTCCAAGCCCCGCCCATTTTCGTCTCGACTGCGAATGGGGAAGGAGGGGGAAGTGACGTATGCTGTAAAGCAGTAAAAGCCGTAAAGATTTGTAGTTTTTTAGTGTGGCAGGGTTCCTACCATGCTCCTCAAAGTTACATAGTGCCAGTGAAGGTGATACAGACTCCCTCAGACCATGACAGAGGTGTCATTAAACCTGTTGGAAGTTGATGTACCATCACAATGACTCTGGAAATATGATATTAAGGTGGAAAAGTTACATAGTGTCGCTTTAAGTAATATTGACACAACTGAGCTCTTAATGAAATGTGTTTGCCCTATTTCGGTCAAAAAGCATCATAGATGTACTACAAATTTACTTCTTCAAACATATCTTTGTAGAGTTCTGTGTAAATGCCAATTTTAAAAGTTGGTTTTACAGTTTTGGGCTTCCAGCTTCCAACACGTATAATGCAGCATGATGTGAAGCTGATTAGAGATGAAGGTGGGGAAGCTAGTTAAATTTGACTCTGATCCGTGTGTGATGTCATAGCACCAACACTTTAATCAATAACACGATGCTGTCACACACAAAGTAACAGGAATATGTAATTTTATTTGGTAGTTACTTCAGATAGATATCTCTGGAAAAATGTCAAACCAGAAGAGAAAGAATTAGAAACCACATGATTTAACAGTGCAGAGCGTTGAAGAGTCTCAGTAAAGATCAATAATAAATGAGTTCTGCTCTCTTTAACCTCTTTGTTGGCCATCTGTGTGGCTGCATGTTTCTGTCTGTCTGCCTGTGTGTGATTTTATGCAAATGTGTCTGTCCAGCTCTCCTTCTGTGCAAGTGTGAACACGTCATCCACGAGCCTCGTCAGTCTGACTTTCTGCAGTCTGATCTGAAAGTGGAATAACTGTGTTAAAAGCATTAACATTTTCAAATCCTGAATCACTAATCAGGATGTTGTCAGGGAGGAGAGGCAGAACTCTGCATTATTTAAACTCCACCAGTTAAGCGGTCTCACATGCACACACACACACACAAACACATGCACGCAGACCGGTTAGTATGTGTTTTTCACACTTTTAATATACTGAAATGAGAACCGGCCAGGGCGCATTAAATCACGCAATCTCTCTGTAATGAGGAGGAAACAGACACATCTTTATTCATGCTGTGCACAGGCATACATCTCATCTCAGATCTCAGATATGCATCCAGTAACACCCTCAGACAGCTCGTCATTGATTCACCCTCTGATAGGCTTCGGCCACAGACCGGAGGGAGTGATGAAAGTCAGCAGCAATAAGAGACAGACAGGTGGGAGAGGGGAGAAGTGATGGGGGAGTGAAACAAGACGAGGCAGCAAGGCGGAGACTCTGTCACAGAGCAAATTGTAGGTCATTATCTCTGTGTTGTAATGAAGATAAGGAGTATAAACTCTTTCTAAATGTGTGCACATGTGGATGAGGAACGTGTCCTTTATCTTCAAGTGTATTCTGACTCCTTTCACCGCCCTTTCCTCCTGGATATGTGCCGCCCACCATATCCGGATTCATTGGACTCTTTTGAAAACTAACACTGAAGCAGCATTTACCTGAAAAACGTTTTTATTTCTCATTTTTCTTCTTTTGTTTGCTTTTTGAACACCCTTGGCATCAGGGCAGTTAACAAAGAAATCATATAAGCCATTTTTAATCGTACACAGTGTGGAACAACATAGGCTTGCAGCTTACCAAAGCAGGAGAAAGTCCAGCTTTAACCCTGGACTCCAGTCTTTTAAGACCATTTCCACAAAACACAAGTCGAGCACCAAAGTGAAGGCACAAAGAGACAACATTGTGAACAGAACTCGCGACCAGATGCTACTAACAAAAGCCAGTTAGCTCCTGAAAGCTAAGACTCTCAATTTGTACTTAGTTTGAAGGTTTTCTTATCAATAATCATATTTTAGCATCAAAATCCACTTCATTCATGAGAAATGAATGTTCATTTTTCAGACTATTCCTGTTAACGGCCGGGGAGCACCAAATAAGACAATACAGATCTTGCATCTAGGAAACAAACAATATTATCTTTCTTATGGTTGGATAATACCTGAAGTAACGTGGCTTTATTTTGTTCGTTCGTCAGCTTACAATCAATCAGTACAATCAATTACCAAAAAACAATCAAACAAATCTGTCATGATCTTCCTGAAATATTTTCTTGCCCAAATACCGACAGACCAACTGCTCCATAGTTCATAAATGTGCCAAAATGTACACAAAATCCCCAATTTAGTATATTTGTCTAAACATTCCTCTTTAAAAATTTCTTAAAACTCACTTACACAATAATAGGCATACTTTATTTTGAACCTCTGCTATAAGCTAACATTCTTTTATTTTCTTAATCAAAGTTATTCAAATGCCCCTTCTTCACTGCTCAGATCTACACAGTGTGAGATGAGTTTTGCTGGTTCTCCTGCATGTACAGTAAAGGGGATGACTGGTTCTCCCACTGTCTATTCTGAGCTCGCTAACTTGGGTGGAGAAGTGACAATTTCATCTGAGAAATATATAAAACCTCACAGCAAACATTACACTTTAGTTGGATATAATTGTTCAAGTTGCTGTGTTTTCCTTGAGTACAGAGGAATACAATAGCTTTTGTGGTTTCACATGATTTGTCATGTGGAGCTGCTGCTACAGCTAGGTAAATCCAACATGATTTCCTTATTAATGCTATTTGACTGCGTATAGAAAATATGTGGTACCCAGTGGTACAAAACGAATACTATTGGCACAAATGCTAGCAGTATTTGCTCCATGCAGAGTTACCAGGCAAGGTACCCAGTTAGGAGTCAACAAAATGACATGTGTGATACAGGACCCGTCCTGAGCATTTCCAGCAGGGGAGTGGGCATGCTGCTAAGACTCGCTGCTTCATGCTGCTTTGCTGACCTCGATTGTTTTCCACTGGTTTATCCACATTTTGTATACGTTCACATACAAGTGGGTTTGGTAGTCATCTTTACAAAAAGGTAGGACGCTCATCCACTATTTTCATTGTGCTGTATATAAAGTATTTTGAATTTACTTTCCACATTTCAGTATTAGGCTGAATGTGACAAACTATTGGATCACCATCAGCTTGTATCAACGTCTGCACAGGTCTCTCAGTGGGTCATTCATTTACATCGAATTTGGAGCAGGTACGATACAAATTTGCGATACTATCTTACCCCCCAGACAACTGATGCAACCATGAAGATGTAACATTATTTGACATTACGACCTTCTATTAGTCTGGGGAGGAAGGGAAGGTAACATAACGAGATGGAGTCGAGGACATGAAACAATCAGCGATTTATTTATATGGGAAAGAATACTACTCCCGGATAAGGCCCTCCGTCCAAACTGTCCCATGACAAAAATAATCTAACAACTACTGGCCCATGGCCTCAGTAAGAAAAAACGTACAAACTGTTAAAAAAATAATCTAGTTTAGGACCTAAGCCAACAAAAGAAAACAACCAAGGGCTCACTCCGAAAGCAGCAATAGCCGAGTCACGAGTCAAAGACAATCAAAACACTCAAGTTGAGCACAGTCTGCTCGCATCCCATTGAACTGACGTTGAACTGATGTTTTTAAGGTGGGTGATGGGTGGAAGTCTAATCAGACGGAGTTAGGTGAGCCAATCAGAGATGGGTGCAGAAACTGTCCTCCAATCAGAGTAAGGGACAGGGTAGCGGCGAACATCCACACAGGTGGTGGTGGTTAAGGTAATGACCTGCATGAATCAAGAATGACCCGGCAACGTCATGGGTACGTAACGACAATCCATTTCAAAATCTATCCCTAAATCTGTGTTGTATTTAACTGTCCTACTGGTATACACGTTCTCCAGCTGTTGTGGCTTAAAATCGCACTTAAATTCCTCAATCAGCAACGGTCACATCAGAGTTGACAAGACAAGGAAATGAAAGCAACACTTTGTCACGATACCACTCCAGACCAAATGGGGACAGCATATCAAGATAGAGCTCATGAGCCAGCAAAGTTTCCTCTTTTTTATTTGAATATATGAAGGTAGGTTGAAGGAGACTTAAAGGAGACCTAATGTGGCATCTAATAACTATTTTAAACAGGCCTTGAATGTCTTAAAAACAAGCTTTTGATTGTTTTTGCTAAATAAATTAGAAATTCAGCCTCTGAGCCATGTCTTTATCTTCCCATTCTCTAACCTCATTACCTATGCGGGATTCTGAGTGGGCGGGGCTATGATAATGAGGCTCTGTGCTGATTGGCTGCCTGCATGACGCGTAGAAAATGGCGGAAGCTCAGGCCAGCGGAGTTAGTTGTTGTTGTTCCGGCCAGACTTAGTTGTGGGCGTGGTTTCAGACATCGGAGGCCAACCGATGTAAATCGCATTTTCGTTACGTAACGACGGGAGCAGAATCTGAATGGCTCGTAGATCCACATCACACTGGACGGCTCATCCAGGCGGCTGTACAGACCCTGCAGAATTTAGTTGCTTTCCTCCTTCTCTGAGTTGGCAGGCTGAGGGGAGACCACTTTATATATGTTAAAGCAAGAAAAAACCTGTTTTTCATAATAGGTCCCCTTTAAATCACCTCCAGAGGGACAATGTGGTATTACAAGGCATGCCGGACCATCCCCACTCGTCACAACTGTTTCCAGCTGTCAACACATTAAATCTTTCCGCTCAACATGGCACTGAAATGTTTATTTATTTACTTTGTATATACACTTGCATACATTTTGTTGGTTTTCAAACGTCATACAGTAATAGTCTTACACATAGCACCTTTAAACACTTAGGGAGAAAGGCTAAGTTAAACAAAGACTTACATCATTTGTTTTACATTGCTCCATTGTCTCCTCAGCCACATTTTATTACCTCCCATCCCCTTCTCTGTTGCTCTCTATCCATGTCAGCCTTGGGCGGTGTTTCACATTACTACGAACATCACTCACAAGGTCCCTGGATAGATGCACCCTCATACCTCTTTGAAGACACTCGCACGTTTATTGGCGCACACACGCACACACAGGGCATGTGCAGATCAGTCGTGCATGATGACAGATCTTAATAGCTGTTACTTGTCTACACACATGTGGAAGACTCAGACAGATCCAGCGGAGGGCTGCGCGGGGCCGGGCGAGCGCACGGGCAGATTAGGGTGGCATGTAGGAGCACACACAGAACCAGAGAGCTCATCCAGACCCGAGTAATGTTGACAGCGACCCTGCTATTTTTAAAGGGCACACTTCACAAGATATCATCTCCTCATCATTTGTCCTCGGGGATCGTCTATTTACACGGCGCACACACACAAAAACGGTGCACGCACGCATATAAACAGGCATGATCCCGTCACACACGAGCACGGCGGGGGTTAATGTCCTAACATATATCTATCTGGATCCGTGTCATAACAATTCAAGCTGGCAAAGACTCAAATGATATTTTTTTTATTTTTTTTTAAGCTAAAGTCAAGGGAGAGTCCATAAGTTCAAAGACTGAATATTTCAGAATATTACTTCAAATTCAAAGTCACCTAAATTATACAGCGCAACATGGGACTTCTCTTTCCATTAGCCTCACAATGGTCTGGTTTCAGCCGTACTTCTCCGGCTGCAGTGCTGAATAGGAACAAGAAATGACTGCAATACTTACGTTTTATAGGGTGTGACACACTGACCTATGTGAAAACCCAGATCTGACCTCAAGAAATCCCGTATCACTGAGCTCAGAGACGCGGCTGACTCAGAGCATACGGGCAGGCTTGACACGGACACTAATTCATACATATGCAGCTCGGTCTGACCTGTTACAAACTGTTGAGATGAAGCGGGACACCCACAGTCTGTGGAGGCGCTCATGCAGAATATGTCAACTGTTTTGTTCGGCAGCAAAACCGGAGCTCGGCTTTACTTGTTAAAAGCTCCAAGGTCTTAACACCATGTTGTTGTTCAAGGTCACAGAAAGATGAAAGGTTTACGAGCCAACTGTTGGAATCTGCATCCTGCTCGCTAATGGTGTTGGCCAGCTTTGTTTTTGGTGGGTTTTAGTGAAGAAAATCCATTTAAGATCATTCAGCGTGTACAATTACTGTGAGAAGGTGAACATGTCCATGTCATAAACCACCACTTGTATTTCAGCGATGTGTGCTGGTCACTGTGACCACTCTGGCGCCTGATTCTGTTTTGAAGTTTTGTCCATATGTATCCACTACTTTTTATCTTTCATTTGTCATGTGTCCATAAACCAGATTGTTCATTTAGTTTGTATCTCTGCCACGTCCCAGTGAGACATAGTTTTTATATCATTCCCACCAGGGGAAGGGGCCAAGGCGTGAGATGTAACAGGGGATGTTGGGTAGCTAATTCTTATTGATTTGAGAATTATATTAGGTTGTCCTATTGTGCTGAACCACTGTGATGGAAATCTGAAAATAAAGACTGACAAAATAACCAAATGGTCTTTATGTCCTTTAATGAAAACCTTGCAAGGGATCAACATACAATCACAACAAAGTATAACTGCACACTGATGGTTTCTCCAAGGTTTAGGTGTGTTTTACAGACAAAGATTGTGTAAGTAAATGTATAATAATCTATAGGTGTGGTATAATGCCAAATGTCATCAAGTCTGTAAACAGTCAAGAAAGAAATTACAATGGACAGGTGATCAGTAGTTTGTTCCTGGATTCAGATAAAGTTAACAAACAAAGAGCATAAGCAGAGCTGGGTAGAGTAGCCAAAAATTGTACTCAAGTAAAAGTACTGTTACTTCAGAATAATATGACTCAAGTAGAAGTAAAAAGTAGTCATCCAAATAATTACTTGAGTAAAAGTAAAAAAGTACTTGGTGAAAAAACTACTCAAGTATTGAGTAACTGTTGAGTAACGCCTGCTTCTTTAACACAACCATTCAAACAGACACAAGTACAAAATAATCATCTTCAGGCAAATTAAATCAATAAAATAAATTAAAATTAATAAAAAATAAAAAATAGCTTAAATTAAAATAATCTTAAAGTAAATTCAAGCACTAAAATAAATAATAAAATAATAACAGAATAAAAAAAAAATTAAGCACAAGTAGCACAAAATTTCAAGCCTTTGTACTTTTCATTTTTAACCAGGCAGAACTAGAACAAGCCCATGAACTCATAGAAACTCTGTGTGTGTTTGAGTCTGTGTAAATGTGACAAAACATGCAAAAACAAACATTTTTCCCAAAGAATCACCCAGTGATGTCATGAGATTGACGTGTACGCGGATAAAAGGGATAAAAGAAAAGTAATGAACTCAACGTAGCCTAATGTAGCGGAGTAAGAGTAACAGTTTCTTCTTCACAAATCTACTAAAGTAAAAGTAAAAAGTATAGTGATTCAAAACTACTCCTAAAAGTACAACATTTCCCAAAACTTACTCAAGTAAATGTAACGGAGTAAATGTAACTCGTTACTACCCACCTCTGAGCATAAGATAAGATGATTGCATTTCCAAGACTCATTCACTGAGTTCATTCACAGTATAACAATACATTGTTATTTTTCCATTACACCACTTTATGTCTGTATTTGTTGGTAGAGAGCATCCCTCTGTTGATGGTCGCTGCCCAACCAATGCACTAGGGTTGGGCCCTAAAGGAGGGCAGCTCGCTGCTCAGAAACGAGGGTCCTGTCCTGATTGTTCAGCACTGGTAAAGAAGTTTGAAGATAAAAGAGCAACTGTTGTCTGAGCTGCAAATGGCCTCTCCTTCATTCCTCTTCCCACCTGGAACTCCAAGCCCACATTCCAGCGAGTGGGCGGAGCGCTTGGTATCTCACACTCACCCAGGTTGCAGTGGGAATTTATGGCCTTATTTACCACCAGGATAAGAAAAATGTGATATAAATAGACAGAAGATGGGTAGAAACTCACAAATCAGACTATTTTCCATCAACGCCGGGTCTCTCAGGTGTAATGTATTACAACACATATCGTCCAGCAGGAATAGGCGCGTATGTTAGCAATTTAAGCTGCACGGACCGTGGAAGCTAAGCTAGAAATAGAGATGGGTCGTCTAATCACAGACATGATATTGGATATTTCGGTTCTTTTGCTCAAGTGTCCGTGTTGAATTTGATATATAATCCCTGTATGTCTGACCCAAATTCACAACAGCTGTTATGAATGAGGTAACACAAAGGACATGCAGCATCAGACATGAACGGTGCTGACGCAATCACACGGTGAGAAAAGTTGTAAAAGCGTTCAGCCGTCTTGATAACTGTGCTGAATTTTACATAATGCCTTTCTAATAACCTTCTGGAGGTGGTGTGTTGATTTACAATTATCGTGCAGTGCAGCTAATGATACATTACTGAAAATGCACACAACAGTTATTTAGTGATCAGCTTAGAAGGTGTGAAAATAGTCAGAGCCATTAAGCCAACGAGCTCCTTAAAATAATTGGTGTAAACTTGGAATCCTGACTCTGCAACAGAATTAGCATCCCTTTGATTTGTGCAGTGAAAACATTTAATTTCCTTACAGGAGCTGACTTTTCATGCTCTTATTTATTGCGCCAAAAGCATGTGCAAGTATGGCGTTGGATCAAAAGTGGTTAACTGAAGGCACAGTTTGTTGCCTGCTCACAGTTTTATTCAGATTTTTTTCTCCATCTTATCACGTCTTGTACTCCACTTGAGTCTCAATACTCAGTGTCTAGCCGGCATCCTTTGTTCACAACCCCAAACACTACACCTGATGATGCAAGCGCGAGCCAAACAGCAGCAAGAACAACTAATTTCAGCCCCGAGACTTGTAATTACCCTGTTTAGCAGATGAGACTGTGTGAATCTTTTAGGCTAATGTTGGATTGTAAAGCCAAGAAAACTCTAAGCTTTCCAAAACAGATTAAATAAAAGTCAAAGGAAAAAAATATCTGAAAGTATCTACCAGGCAGAAGGATGTTTGTTGCAAAACTGAGTGAATTTGTGGAGAAATTAGGACACAGGAACCTGTGACGTCATATTGGAATAGATCTTTAACTTTCTCTGTATGCAATGATTTATTGAACGCTCAGATGGTCGTGGCTGCCTGTTGGTCTGGTATGCATATGTTGTTAGGCTCTTGCAGATAAAATGTGGAATAGAAAGTGTATTGAAAGATAGCGTGGGAGGAAAAAAATAATAAAAGTATGAGGTGGAATAAATATAACGCAGGTCTCGAGTGTTGAGTAGAAACAAACAACGAACTATTTACTGACTTTTGAGCAAAACTTTTGTGAATAAAGACTTAACAGAGCATAGTTGTTCCTATTGTAAGAGAATATTGTAAGGCTGGTGTTGAGTGAAGCCTTACTTGAGTAAATTAATCTTATTTCGGGTCGTGAGTAAGAGAAAAGACGGGGACAACGGCTTCGGAGTTGGCGTGTACTTTAATGCCCCAACAACAGAGTAGGAATTTTGAACATCCACCGGTATCACTCCGCCTTATGTAAAACATATTAATCACAACAGGTATGCTGACTAATGCATACCTGCCAACATTGGGCTGTGAAAAATAGGGAGATTTTCTGGGGTAGCGGTTGGAATGCTCCACTCACAACATCCCCACCCTGATATAAACAAGGCGACTTTTAATGAGCTTTAAATCCATAGCTACAATGAAATATGCTAAAATGTACCTTCCAAAATGATTCTACAGCCTCTTGGAGCCAAATAAGTTTAGTATTACTAACAATTAAATACAATATTTGTAGAATTTTCCAGGTTCCCTTTGTCACCCAAGGACCTGTTGTAATTGTACGTGGCAGACTTTGCAGCTTCAATCACTTTCTTGGAGGGTACATACTTGTGGCCAGGGCTGGTATGGTTAATCTTGCAAGAAAGTAGTGCTCAAAGAGTAGAATTATCCATACTCATTGTGTTTTCTGTGAGGATCTTTTTCACCATGCTGAATGACCTCTCTGAGCTTGCATTGCTGTGAGAGATGCAGAGCTTTGCCTTCACCAGTGATGTCAGATTTGTAAAGCTCTCCTCTTTCCCTAGAAGAACCAAGAACCTTCAACTCTCTCTTCCTGTGGGAGATCCTTGCTTACTATGACTTGATTCTCCACCAACTCTTCCCTCAGCTTTTTTTCAAAGCATTTTCTCAAACAAAACAAATTTTCAAATTTTCAAATAACAAAATAACATATTTTAACCATTTTCCAAACAATAAAATAACTGAAAAAATCTGAAAAATGGTTCAAATATGTTATTTTGTAACTTGAAATTTTTTAAATATGTTTATGTAATGCTTTGCTGATGAGAGAATATGTTTCTCTATTTTTCTTGTTTTTGTGAGGGGGGATATTGTTTTTCGGCACTAACTTGTTCTGCTGATATAACATGAATTACTGTGGGATCGATAAAGTTCTTATTTTTGCCATCTGAAAAAATTAAACGTATTATATTTGGTGCCTAACTGTTTCCCAAGTATATTAGTGCGTGTGTGAATGAATAAATGAGGCGTAAAACGTAAATTTCTTTGTAGAAAGGCGCTTTATGAAAATAAGTCCATTCACTAGTATTAGTTTACAGCGCAGTCTTGCAACATCCAATATGGCGGCGACGTTGACGTATTGGCAGCTCCATGGGGCGGAGCTTGGACGTAGGCAGTGCTTTTGGGTTGGGTTGCCAGGTTTGTCAGGAACCCGTTAATATAATACATCCATGCAGGAACCCCGACACGTGAAACACCATTGACTCATTTCACTTTAAAATCGGGAGATAAGCGGGAGAAATTACAAATCGGGAGCAGGGCGGGAGAAATGGTTGAAAATCGGGAGACTCCCGCTTAAATCGGGAGTGTTGGCAGGTATGCTAATGTAACTATAGTCCCTGACTTACATCAGAATATACCAAAATATATTTATAAAATACTGAACCATGAATTACCAAAATAAACTTAACAAAATAAATCTCCTCTTACAATATGTTTTGCTGTGCTGTTAATGCGGACTGCTGTGACTGTGGCTTGTGCTGGTCTGAGGACGAAGCTTAGCTCAGAGCACGTAGCTTGTGCTAACCCTGCGTCGGCTCAACAAAGTAGTAATTTCTGAATTCGCAGCTCAGATGACATTTGAAACGGGAGGTCCTGTTGTTCCACAGTTTGTCCAGTGTGGAATCGAGTGAAGGCAAATTATTTCAGGACCTTTCCAGGTGGACGTCTGCTGGGACTGGTGGCCAATCTGGCCGCGATGCCACTGGACATGTCCGACAGAGATGGCTATAACCCCACTAGTGGCAGGCCAGGTATGTTCCAGCACAGCTCTGCTGGTCCTCCGGGGCTCTTGCAGCACTTGTTTCAGACAGAAATGAGGATGCTAGGACCGATTTTGATCTGAATGGCTGTAAAGAAATAAATTTGCATCAATATAAGATAAGATGAGATACCAGAAGATAAGTCGGCCAAGATAAAATGACCAATGGTGATTGACATAAGGTGGCCCTGCTCCAGCCGCTTTGCCAAGCCTGTTCATTCTGTCCATTTTAAATGGATTTATGAGGTAATAAAAGCTTCAAAAACACTCTTCACAAAAGATAGGGTTGATATCACAACGGGTTTGTCCAGGGCTACATTCACATTGCAGGCAAAAATGACTACTTTTTTTTGCCCATATCTGTTTTTTTTTTTTTTTTTTTTGCTGTCCAAAGAACTCAAATTACACAAAATCATATTTTTCTTTACATCGGACCTGGATAACTTTCATCAGTTATTGACGTCACCGATATGGGATTAATGTTAAAATTCTGCGATGGCAGTAAGTTTTCGCTTCAACGATGCCAGTCCTGGCATGTTTCTGTGATCCTCCGTTTCTTTTCAAGGGTTCAGGTCCCTCAAGTAAGTGGACATCCTTTAAAGCTTCCAGCTAATACCAATAGTTCAGCAGGGGCGTTAAACAAGCTGTGAAGTGTACACCTGCATCGATGGACTTGAATGTAAACAAATGAAACCTTTTAAATAGTATTTAAACAGGATAAAAATATATTGCTTGAAAGACATTGCTTGTTTATTATTTCAATTTTATTGGTGGGTTTGGGAGTATTTGTCTCCCCTGTTGAGTAGTAGGACCTGGAGAGGGAGTAATGGTAGCTTATAACAGGCTCACAGGTAACATCAAAAAGGGCTGCTGTTAGCTGCTTTATTACTGATTCGGGTCAGAAAGCCTAAAAACTGGGTATATTACACTTAAATTCAAGTGTGAACCTTTGAAAGTCAGGAAAAGTGTAATATGGGAAAGGGATCAATGAAAAGTTAAAACATAGCAGTTTGTGGGGGTCCACTTATGCTCTCTTACTGGATCGTTTGAGGATTCACCGAGCTCAAGGGCTCCAACTGGTCAGAAACACTTTCAAGGCTTCCATGCAAAATTTCAAATATTCAACTCCAAAGATCTTTTAAAAAGTACATTCATGTGGTTGTAAACCTTCTGTTACCTTAAAAAAAACAGTATGTCAGGTACCTTTTTTAAAAGTTTAGTTTTTTTAGTGATCAGAGCAGTTTTTGGGTAATGCGAGCCACGCCTGAAAACCTCTTCTGAGTATGTTTTCATTGCAGTTAACTGATCTTTATCAACGTTTTTGAGGGTGAAAAAGCACTGAAAAACAAATAGATACCTGCTAAACCTCCGGAAATGTTTACTGTGGAGTGTCTGTCACGCACACAGATTAGGCATCACTAGCTCAAACTATCTGCAGCATTTTCCTTTTTAGCTTCAGAAGCTGCCGCGTTTTCAGAGCCTGAGCCGACTGCAGAGCCTGAATGACCAACATGTGCACGACTGTTTCCACTGGTGATTTATTTCATGGGATTCTGCCTGCTCTCTGAACATGTTTGCAGCTAAAGCATTGCAGGTGTTAATGATGAAAGCCGGCCCTCTAGGCGGACAGACCCTATTTTAAAAGACCTGTCATGTTTAACATTTTTCCATCTCTCCTTCACTTCTTTCGCTCTCAGTCCTCTTTAGTCCTTGATGTTCGGCCCCCGTCATCTTCTTCCAGTCAAACCACCAGTGGGGGAACATCGCCCATTTCCTAACGTGTCAAGAGTGGAACGCAGATGCAATTTTTAGTGCCGAAAGAGTTTTTGAGGAAAGTAGGCCAAGAGCATGAGGGTTTTACAGAAGAGAAACATAGAGACTTTCAGGGAAAGGGAAATGTAAACAAGAGACTTTCCATCATCCGTGTGACATTTTGCTTGTTTGTTAAAGAGACAACCATCACTCAAGCGCATTGTCGCCTCAGTCACAGAGGGAAAAAGTGTGACAGCCAGCATGAGGACTTAGCGCTTTTGTTTCCTCTCCGCCTCAGTTTCCACACTTATATCTCTCTTTACACTCCTTCCAGTGCAGATCAATGGCATTCAATTAAATAAAATGCATAGGCATAAGTTTTAAGAGTCGATCCTCAAAATGTATTATATAATATTTATAAGTAACCAAAATTGTGACAGATGTTAAAACGTATCTTTTTTTTTTTTAGGTTAGTGCCCTTCAGGTTTTTTCTCCTCTTTAGCGGGTAACTGTCATCCAGGAGTCTCTTATCTGTCAGAAATGGCAGTTTTACAAACCTTCACACACGCGTGCTCATTTTCAGACAGAGGAGGCGAGAAGACGGCAAAAGATTTTCCCTGAAGTGAGACGCCGCGTCTCTGTCAGAAACAAGAAAGCACTTAGTGTGCGGTACGCCGGGGAGACAAAGACGTGCAGACGTGAAGGAGTCTGTACGAATGCAAAGGCGAATGTAACATAATGTCTTTGTAACGATGCGAGTTCTCTATGGACAGCCCTTATTAATTATCCAGGCGTCAGAGATGTTATCGTCTATTGGTATGATGTGGAGTTTAAGTGTTCAAGTGCGGCCTTGGCGTTTAGTTTAGTTTAGTTTAGTTTATTTAGCACATACAATAAAAAAATAACATCACACAAATAAGTGCAGTTAAAAGAAACTGTGCAGGGAGGAGCGAGCAAGCCAGTAGGCTTATGAGGAGCCCCCTAATAACATTTAACAATAAAGTTATGAGGATACAAAATAATAAAATAAAAATAAATAATACATCATAAAAATTGCATGCAGAACATGAATGAAAATAAAAAAATACTGTAGACCTATGATCACATGATCATGAAAATATGAATATTATGATGAACAAATGGCAACACAGAATATGAAGTACAAAAGAAACATTAACAGTGGGAAAAGCAAGAGCTTTCTTGACTACATTGTTGAATTAAATGCTCTCTTGAGCAACTTTTGAAAATGGATAGGGACCTACAATTGTTTGCAATATGGTACCAACTATTCCAGACTTTGACACTTCTAAACCTAAACAAAAATTGGCTTCTAGATTCCAGACATTTAGGCGGATGTAGGGCGAGGGCCTGCCGTGTTGAGTAGGAATGAAATTGAGAGTTTGTAGCGAAGTATGACCTAAAGTGCTCAGGAACATTTCCTTCTGAGGAAAATATCTTGTAAAGAAAAATGCATATTTGGTAACTGTTGATGTCATAAATAGTAAGGATCTGTAGATTTTTAAATAAGAGAGCAGCAGTACGATCCCAGACAGATCGAGATGCAAGTCTTACAAAACGATTGTTGCAAAGTAATTCCCCAGGAATCTGTGCCTGGACGCACGCGACTGGCCGGGGCAACTCGCTTGAATAGCCGGAGCTGTTTGCATTGGCGTGTCCCCAGTGTTGCGCTTCACACTGCGCTAATGTCATGTGAACAACAGGGAGAAACCAACAGCCGCGTGGAAAGGCAGCGGTGCTCGTGCATGTGTGGAAAAGCACCGGGCCGGTTCTGAGCACGTGGACTCCCCGGGGTAGTTTTACACAGACGAATAAAGCGGTGCCTCAACCAAATAGGCTCTTGATTAGAAAAATACCAAAATGTCAAGTGTCTCCATTTTTACAGGCGATAATAGACGAGCGTGTTGTTTTAGCGCCTGGAGGATATTTCCAGGAGAAAAAAAGGTTGTTGAAGGTTCCCTGTTTACGTCTGTTGGTGCAGGAGCCAGTTTGGTGTTGGTTCCAGCAGAAAACATCTAGAAGCTGTTTTCTTTTTCACAGTTGGAAGGGTCATAGTCACCCTCCCCTTTCTAGAGGCCTGTCTTGACGATCTGTCTCGTCTTATTGTAAGTTATCTAGTTTACTGTAGCGGACCGCACTGCAGTATTCTCCTTTCACTCCTTTAAAAACGCTAAAAACGACTGTCTCTCTTTCTCCATCATTCACGCAGTGTGTACATTATGTGCCATCTGTGAGTGCATTTCTAAACAAATGGAACATATAAAAAGCATCGCACATCTTATCATCGCCAGCTGGTGTTTAAAAACCGCCCGTCTTATGGTTAAATGTTAAACTGGAACAGAAGGAAGAGGGTCCTGTCGGTCCACACAGATCCATTTGTTTTGCCAATATTCAATACAGTTTTCAACATAATGCGTTTCAGATGGACGAGTCTAGCCTGCCTGTATTGTGTTTGTGTCTTTCTGCAGATAAAGTAGGGCTTGTTGCCTAGTAAACTTGGAAAAAAAAGATATTTCTAATAAAGGCCAGATATTCTCAGGCTTTATTTTGAACACAGTTTTGATGATTACTTATTAGCTATTTGTTTTTTGAACGCCCGAACCCAGGACAGAAATAAACTTCCCAAACCTTGCTTCGGTTCGCCTTTATGACCCAATTTCACGTCAGAACGTAAAACAGCTGCCTTGCAGTTTCACAAGTACTTCACTTTCCAAATATGGAGCCGCTCTTCTGCGTTGCTGCATCATCACATCACTGTTACACATGTCGCCAAGTGTTGACGTGAACGCAGCCTGATGGTATTTACCAGCAGCTTAAAACTGCATGATGATGAGGTTCGTCTGCAACCAAATACACACTTTTACCCCTTCCTCCATAGTACTGTTTGTTTAAATCACGATTAAAATGGATATAGTTCAGCAACTATGCAGAGTCACTCCATTCACGATAAAAGAACTGTGTTCATGTTTCTATTTCGGGGCTCGTTTTATCTTGCTTCCATATATTCAATGAAGGGGCGTGGTTATTTATATGGGTTTGGCTGCTGTACTGAACCTCAGCAGATCTGCATGAGGGACAGGAAAAGTGGATGGAAACTGCTGCAAAAACACTGACATAATAGAGGAATGGCTGCAAATGTTTTGGGCCAGACGACTAAAGGACCATTCTGCTGCATTTTAGAGTGATGAGGCTTTGTACCAGCTCCAGCTCAAAAACTACAATATGTAAAACTGGATTAAATTAACTCTTAAATAATAAAGACTAAACAAAACACAGTTTTTGATGCATGAAACCTTTATTCAATTTGTGAAAATGCAAAATGCAGGCATTTTCACTGTATTTCTGTCACTCAGACCACCGACGACCAAGCTGCAATGTTACAGAGAGTTTGTAAAAGCAAAATATGTATTGAAAATATTAATGCAATTATTTCATATTCATTCTGAGGGTAAAAATAGGAGGAAAATCCATCCATGCATTATTTTTGCCTAGTTACTCCAGTTCAGGGTGTCAGGGGTCTGCTGAAGCCTATCCCAGCTCTCTCCAGATGAAAGGCAGAGATCCATCCATCCATGCATCCATCCATCCATCCATCCATCCATCCATCCATCCATCCATCCATCCATCCATCCGCTGTATAATAACCTTCATTATTTTGTCTTCATGTCACCCTTGAAGACTCATCATTCATCATCAAATCAGCATGCAAAACTGCATTTTATATTTAGTCAGGTTATTTTTGTCTAATGTTAACATTTATTTGATGATCTGAAATGTACACCTGCGACAAGAAAGCAAAAAACACCTCCTCCTATGTCAGAGGAGGCCAAAATGTACCTGAAGTCTCCTGGTTGGTCCACAACACTCTTCATAAACTGTAACTGCCACAGCCAACCCGCCCTGGGGAACCTGAGGCCGCTACAGTATCTTCCGCCTGTTACGAACAGCCCTGCCTCCAACCAATCAGCTGCAGTTTCCCACCCACACCCATCTCTAGTCCATAACCTGTCTCCAGTCCCTGACCCTATGCTTTCAGTCACTACTACACTCTCTGGAATTCCTTGCCACAGGAACTAAGGTCTGCTCCAACTAGTGGTGGGGGAAAAAAACGATATTGCAATATATTGTTGCGCTCTCTGTCGCAATAAATAATCGATAAACTGACGGCAAATATCGATATTTTATTACAACACATATAATGAATTTACGCGGTTGTCACCGCACTATTGTTCAAGCACTTCAATTTGTCCAGCTGTACAGAGTTTACATTTACAAGACTAGGAGGCAGTGAGGTACTATGCAAAATTAAGTTACTTACTGACTTTTCAGTATTAGAAACAAAGCAGTGCACTGTCCTGGTTTATATAAAACATGTTATTAATGTTAATGCACTTTAAATATCGTGTATCGTGATATTATTGTTATCGTGGGCCACATATCGCCACAGTATTGAATCGTGAGTTACCGTATCGTCCCACCCCTAGCTCCAACAGTGCCCTCTTTCAAAAGCAGACTAAAAACGTACCTTTTTGCACAGGCGTTTGAGTAAACTCTACATGGTTGGCTGGGTGATCGCACTTTTGTTAAAATGGAATTATGGTTGTTATTGTTGTTTTTCTCTTGTCATACTTTTTGTCTGTTTCTGTTATTCTAAACTTGTAATTTTGTTTGTTTGTATTTGAGCACATTGAGTCCATGCTCATCCAGTGAAATGTGCTTTATAAATAAATGTGCCTTGCCTTGCCTATTCCTCGGCCCTGAGTCAGGTCTACTCCCAGTTCCCCTTAGTGCGCCTGACTCAGCTCCAGCTCCCGTGCATGACTCTACTCCCATTCTCCTCCTCTAAACCATCTCCAGTCCCTGATCAGACAGCAGCAGCTGTCTGTTCAGCCTCCGCCAGTCCAACCCCAGACCCAGACTCAGACCCAGACCCAGACCCGGCTCCACCTCCTGCCCTGCTTCCTAACCTTGCCCTAATCCCAGCCACTGTCCTAGGGACCCTGTCCTTGCTCCCGTGCCAGACCCTTTCTTGTCAACACTAAGCAAGCGACCTCCGTGCTACAGGCTGCCAAACCCCAACAGAGGTCTGCTCAGCCTCCAGGCTGCCCTCTGACGTGACCTCGGTCTGATCATTGTGTTATGTAAATGTTTGATACTTACAATTCTTGATTCCGACTGAATGCACCCATCGTGGATGAGAGTGAGCAGACTGGGCGCTTCACCTACCAGACGTTGTCTGCTTCCACCTCACAAACACGGCAGTGAGCGGAGTCGGTCTGACTGGAGTGTCTAGTGCGTTCAGAGGAGTGTTATTAGAAACTGGTGGAGACTGTCCTCACGTACGTGATCGCTCGGGATTTCAGCCAACCCTGTGACAAGTTTTGCGTTTCATCACTTCTCTGTCTCTGCCTCTTCCCACGTTGGTCTCCACTGATTATTGCCACCTGTGTTTTGTTTTCCCTGATTGCGCCGTCTGCCCTGTTGTCTCTCCTCCTTTCCTTGTTAATGTGTCACTCAGACTCTCCTGCTCTCCGTTGTGCTTCATCGTGCGGTTTGTGTTTGCTTTGTGTTCTTTCGAGTTTTCTGGGGATGTGCGACTCTGTCAGTGTTTTATGTTACTAATAAAAAACATTATTCCTGGATCCCTGGTCTCTTGCATTTGAAAACTACTCACGCAGCCCTGACAAGCATTTGTGACTTGAACTAATACAAAACTACAAATGCATAAGATAAGATAAGATAAGATAAACCTTTAATAGTCCCACAGAGGGGAAATTTGCAGTTTACAGCAGCAAAGGGGATAGTGCAAAAACAAGAGGCATCAATAGAAAAAGTAATAACACAGTAATAAAAATAACACACTATAAACAGTAAACTGGTATACAATAATAATAATAATAAGAAAGATAAATAATAAGAAATACTAGTATATAAAAAGATAACTGACGGATATTTACAGATGGATACTATACAAATATGCCATTTTATCATTTTGAGTCCTATATTTAGGCACTTACACATGCAGAAAAACTCTGGGATGTATTTATAAATGCAAGTTACAGATCAGCATTTTGGAAATTGATGTTTTTTGCAATTGTCCTCTCTTATTTTTTCACAATATTTTTCCATCTTCATTGTCAATTTAAATAAAGAATGTCCCATTTGGGTTTGTATTGTTGGTGGCTGTAATCCTACCCTCAGCCTCTGATGCATTTGGAAAGTTGGTCCCACATGAGAAGCAACTTTCCATCCATTACCCTCATTCCTTTGCTTTCAAAATGAAGGGCAGTTTTGAAATGAGGCACCGACTCCGAACTGGAACTACTTCAGTGGAAAAGAGGTAATGGAGACAATAGATGCAAAGCTTTTAAAAATTGCTAACGTTCAGTATGAGCCGCCTGACAAAACTGCAGCAAGATGTGATGAAAGTATTGTAAGAAGACGCAATGCAAGTGCTTAACTGAAACTACAAATGACAAGAGTGAGCAAAAAGAGGGAGGAGGAGGTGGATGGCAGTTACAAAGAAAGGATGTTACTGACGAAAAACTATCCCCAAAGAGACAAGCAAGGGGGTAGAGAGTGTGTGTGTGTGTAGCAAAACGTCCAGCTCATCTAATTTACCGGATTAGACAAGATCTATTTGTCATCTACACACACATGTGCTGAAACACCAAAGTCAGTCCTCTGAAATATTTACTAGCCTCATGTGGGGAAATCTCTCAGGATTATCCCCAATAACCTGTTTAACTTAATCCGTATCTCACACACATGAATAATAAATCCCTCCCTCCGCTCTCCATCTCCTCTCTCCGAGACGGAGCAGGAGCCGCGCTCTCTCACCTGAAGGCTGATTTATGGTTCCGCGTTACACCAACGCAGAGCCTAGAGCGTAGGGTACGCGGCGACGCGCACCACCTACGGCGTAGGCTCTGCGTCGATTTAACGCGGACCATAAATCAGGCTTTACTCCATCACCCTCCCTCCCCTCTCCTCCTCTCCTCTCTCTCTCTCACACTCACTCCATCTCCCTGACGAGCCTGTACCGGCTGCTCTCTCTGCCTCTCCGTTCAGACAGATGTGTTCCCTCTCAGCTTCTCTGCCAGTCTCTCTACTTTCCTTCTTTTCTCCAGCATAACCAGCCCTCTCTCTCTGCCTCTGCCTCCCTCTCTCCCCGGGATAGGAAAAGCCACAGTAGCAGGACCAGGGAGCACCGGCAAACAGCCCTAAATAACAGGAAGAGGAAGTGGGGAGTGACCTGTGAGAGGGAGAGAGGACCGCACTGCTCGGACAGCTGCGCTTCCAAAGTGTTTCTGACACTGGATGAGAAAAGACGCACATCAGAGGCGACTGGAGGAAGAGAGGAGAGACCTGAGGAGGAACCTGCTGGATTCTCACCTGGGGAAAAAAAACCTTGGCAACTTGAGGAAGGAGGGAGTGAGGCCGATAAAGACATTTTAGGGTAAATTACTTCTCTGTCGGAGTTCCTGGAGTTTCTGCTTATTTGAGGAAAAAAGAAATTGACAAGAGACTTGTGTTTCCACTGCGATAACATCACGGTAGATACCTGCCAGGTGATCTATCTAGCCATTTCTTTTTCTAATTCTCCCATTTTTTTGCCTCGTGATTCCTAGTTTGTCTTCTGAAATTCATTTTTTGGGAGGGATTCATTCTTGCTCAAGAGGCAAAATCATACTTTTCATCATCACCGGCTTTCTTATTTGTCTGACACTCCAGAGAAGGATTTGCCACAAAGCCCTGGGAAAAAAAACAGCAAAACCTAAGAGATAAAACCTCTTTCTGGGCAACACCTGTTGCTTTCTTTCTACTTTGGGAAAAACAGTAGAAAAAAAAAACTGTAGCAGGACTGAGGACGGTGGAGTGATTTGTGCGTCTGTTGCGCTCTGATCTCCTTCCAGCCGAAAACTGCGCTCCAGTTTCAACCTTTCTGCTTGATTCTAATTTGTGCGGTGAGTTTATTTATTTATTTATTTATAACTCTTTTGGCAAATGGGAAAAAAAAATGTGTTGTTCAAGTGTTTTGTGCGTGCGCATGTACCTGGATATAAGCATGAGCGCCGGTGCCAGATAGAACATCCAGAGCTGTTCAGCAAATGGCACCGCGAATATACAATTTCCCTCTGATTGAAAAACGGTGTACATCAGTGTCGCCGGAAAATGTAACCCAGATCCCCTGAAAAATGCTCCAGGCTACTTTCCCAATCACTCCGGGCTGAAATGCTGGGGAACAGCGGGGGGGACCGGCGTTAGTGAAGGTAGAGGAATAACTTGAGCTGACGGTGATAACCACTTTAAGACCGGCCTGTCGGCCCCCGCCTCTGCTCACATATGTTATTCCAACTCTCTCCGACAGCTCGGTGTAGATTTGAATGCTGTAATTGAATGCTGGCCCCCCCTCCCCTGCTCCCCCAGAGGGCGGACTGTCATTCGTGCAGACAGACGGCTGTGGCCATTAAGATGATACAGGATGATCTAGAGACACAGCAGGGAAAAAATAACCGAATCCACCAGGAGGTCTTCAGCTGTTCATTTTGAAGTGCTCCACATTGGGAAGAAAATGTTCCATCACAGCTGTCAAGTTCAAGTCGGCCTGTGTATGAAGTATTGATGACTCACATCTAATATTAAAATGAAGGGATGATCTTGTCAGTTTTGTCAGCTGAAGACATCCCTGATATGCATTTATAATTTGTTAGAGACCTAATTTATCAACACTTGGAAAGAATAACACCTACCAGTAAGATTTCTGTATCAAGCTGCACATTGTTGCATTCCTGTCTTGGGTTTCACCAAAAAAACCCAGTGTAAGATAATTATCTGCCCTGTGAATAAGATGATATTTACTTTGCAGCAGTGACTTTCCTCTGTGGGCGTGTCCTTGTGGCCCAGACTGACACAACTGATTTGATTTGGTTGTTACATCGAAAGCTGTTGATGCTACTAAACCCTGTGGTCTAATTCCTAAACAGAAAACTCTCAGGGAAAATCCTTTGGGTGCCATCTGGGAGTCTTCACCCTCACGCACACACACACATACACAAACACACACACACACATACACACACAGACACAAGATTCGTGATTTGAGCCGTTCATTCATTCAGATATATGTCAGTGAGGTTGACAAGCCGTCCAGCTGTGGTGATGTTAGTTCAGCTGAAGTCACTGATTACTGCTGAAAGACCCACTTCAGGTTTTACTCTTCGTGACGACTCCCCCCCTCCCCAACATATTATGCTTAATCTTGTATTAGAATGTTTTAGATTTTTCTACAAGTATTTTTAAATTGTTTTTCTTTTTCTTTTTCCCCTTCCCTGGAAATGGTTAGTTAAGGACAGACAATTACGACCATATCCACTGATCCATTACCGGTACTCAGTAACTCCTGTTCAGTGTGCTGGATCATATCCTAGGGGTTTTGGGCTGAAAGGCCGGGACCAGTCCTCTACAGGGTCACAAATGAATAAAAAATATATTTAAAAAGCAAATAAAGGTCCGTATTGTTAGTTCAGATTAGATATTTAAGGCTTTGAAATGCTGCAAATGGATGTGATTGGACAGAATGTAACACTGTGTCTTGGTTTACACCAGTTCTGCTAGACAAGTGTTGAGATAAAACTACCTTGAACTATGATTTTCATTTAGTTTTTGATCATTTGTGTTTTGTTTTATAAAAACAGAAGGATGTTTTTTAAGCCTTGAAACAGAAAGGGGAGCTTGAAGCTGAAATGACCGTTTTTGTCTCTCAGAGACTGTCAGGAATCACTTTGGAAGTCAGTCGGTGTGAACGACTCTCCTATTAATATTTTCCATTAGCATTGATTTTGGTTGCCCTGAAGCAATTTGTGGCCAGCTCACTGTATTAACATCTGATTTATCCCATTTGACAGTGAAGATAGTGTGTGTGTGTGTGTGTGTGTGTGTGTGTGTGTGTGTGTGTACAGTGTTTGTTGTGGCGGTGGCGGTGTGATTTGCTGGCAGACAGATTGTTTTGAGCTGCTCTGTGATTAAACCTGCTTTAATCTCTGCAGCAGACACCCACTACAATATTTGGGAGGCAAAAAAAAAAAATCCCAGATTTGAACGATCCCATGGGAACTGATCAGACTCAAACAAACTAAACCGTGTCACAGAAAGATTTAGAAGTAGCACAACTTCAAGAAAGAAGCTCCTTTACTCACAGTTTTTGCTTATTTTGTGATGTTATCTCAGAGATGGCCGGTACATGGAAACTTTTGCATAAAACAACAGAAGAAGAATCACATAATTCAACCTGAGACATGTTGGCAAGTGTCAGAGCGGTCAGCTCGCTCCTCCATGCAGAACATTATCTTGTGTCCAAATAGACACTTTTATGTTGGAGTAAGAAGAAACCGATTTATGCATTAATAAAAATTCACGAGCTTCATCCTGCGAGGGACCAGGGGTAGTTTCAACAAACCCCATGGAAATCAAGTCAGTTGACATTTTCTGGGTAAAAATTGGTTGAATTGTAGGTTTGTAACTGAAGGAGAGCTCGAGGTTTATTCAGAGGGGAGCACGAATGTCGTGTTATTCTGCTAATCTTTTGTGTGAAGCCTCAACTTATCATCTAATGGCAGAGTGAGGGCATTTTTTTTTTTGGGGGGGGGGGGATGACTTTCAGAATAGTTCTTCAATTGTCTTTTTTTTTCTTCTTTAAATCTCCTTAAGTTGATTCACCAAACAATGAAGGAGATTTCAGATGTGTGTAATCAGACTACAGAGAGAACTCTTTTTGATTTAGTTGAAAGGGCCAAACAGCCCAACTTCAGAGATCTGCATGAGATCATTCGTCAAAGACAAAAGACAAAAACAATCGCTGCTTCACGACCAACCAGGTGTCGAGATTTGATGAAGGGTGGAAAGGTTTGAGACGAAAGACTGAGTTTGTCTCTTCAAACATTTCATCATTGAGCGTTTCCAGCTCTGAAATGCAAAAAATGACAAGAAGATTTAAGCATTAACTTCAAACACCCTTCAGTGACCGAGAGCAAGAAGCAAGCCTTGTTAGTTTTCTGCGCGGCAGCCCTTGGTAGACTGAAACGAGGTCAGGCCCGTCTGTCAGTCACAAAACATCAGAGACTGACAACTGTATCGCTGCGTCTGCCTGTTCCTGCACCTCTGTCACAGCCGCACGCACTCCTGCCCGCGGACAACGTACAGATGCAATTACAGATATTCCTGGATGTTATTTATTCTTCACAGCTCTAAAAGATCCCTTTGATAAAGCATGCTGGAAATAACTTTGAATAATCCTCTTGTGAGATTTGTGAGCCCGACACTGGCGGTTTTAAAAGCAATTATCAAAAGAAAGTAAATCATAAATTGTCAATGTTTTCTGACTCCCCAAACTCCGTAAGCGTCGCCCAGCGTGGTCTATTTTTAATGTGGCTGTAAAAGATTTAAAGCGGGAGGCTGGAGATCTGACTATGCTGAACTGGGTGCACCGCCATGTTTATCCTCCCCTCTAAACTGCTAAATTTGCTTTTAAAGGTGAGGTCGTGAGTGTATGTGTGTGTGTGTGTGTGTGTGTGGCGGGGGGGTGTTAGAAATGAGGATGAAAAGGTGAGAAAAGGCAGAAGAGGGAATGATTGACAAAAGCCTGAAATAGTTTGTGTGAAAAACAAGATGCACCATTCACCTTGAGAGGTTCAATCGAGAGTTAAAAGGAAAAAGGACAAGCGGGGGGCAGAGAAAAGCAAAGTTTGAGTCAACCTTAGACTAAGAAAACCAACAAACAAAAATAAAATCAAACCAACAAACGAGAAAGAGACTAAACGTGAAACTGGGTGAGGGGCCACGCACGTCGGCCCGGAGAGACGTGCCGTCAGCAGCTGAAGTCAATACCAGGAAGGGCGTGTCAACTCGCTAATGACCTTAAATTAACTGACCAAATGGTATTTCCCAGAAGGCATTGTGTTTACACTTCCTGGTGCTGATAAAAGACGAGGAACGGACACTGGTTTTTGAAGGAGGAAACGCTGAGTAAAAACAAAAAAAGAAGCCCTTTTTAGGGAAAATGTCTCCATCCTCCTACAAATACGTGTCTGTCAGAGCAGGGGCGAAAATCCCGTTTCATAGTTGGGGGGGACAATAAACAGTAACATTTTAGAGAATAAATCCAGGGGGGGACAAGGAATAAAAGTTTTAGCCTTCCTTTAATACAGCATTTTGACATTTTCATCTCTATCTCGCAAACAGGCAGAAGCCCTTTCTTAGAGCAATACAAAACAATGGTTTTAGGTGGAAGGTGGCAATAATACAGCACATCTGACATAATACACTGCAAAAACCCAAAATCTTAACAAGAATATTTGTCTTATTTCTAGTTAAAATGTCTCATTTTTAGTTAAAAAAAAATCTCATGACACTTAAAACAAGACTCATCACTGGAAAAAAACAACAATTTTCACCTGTTTCAAGTAGATTTTCACTTAAAATAAGTAGAAAAATCTGCCAGTGGAACAAGATTTTTTTGCTTATAAGATAAATCTTGTCGCACTGGCAGATTTTTCTACTTATTTCAAGTGAAAATTTACTTGAAACAGGTGAAAATTGTCAAATAACAAGTTATTTTTCTGGTGATGACTCTTGTTTTAAGTGTAATGAGATTTTACTGTTTATTATTATTTTCGATTTCGGTTTCGGCCACAAATTTTCATGTTGGTGCATCACTACTAAATACTACTGCATTGTTCCAAAATTATTAATTCTGTCTCTATTCTAGGGGGGGACAGCTTTACTAATGGGGGGGGGGAATTGTCCCCCCTGTCCCCCCCGGGATTTTCGCCCCTGTGTCAGAGGATATCGTTGAATGTACGAGTGTAAGACGAGGAGAAATCTGAGCTCTGAGTCACAACACCTGTAAAGTGACTCGTGTAAAACCTGAATTCAGTTTCAGAAACTAAAAACTCATGTATAAAGAGTATACTGAGCTGTAAAGAGTAACTAAAGTGTGATCCAGCCACTTAAAACACAGTGATGAAAATGACCAGTTCAGCAACTTACAAATTACAATCAACAATTTCTGGATGAATGATTGGAACTTTATTTCGGCTGTCAGTTCGTCTCTTACTTTGTCCATCACTGAAATTATTTTTAGTAGAAGGAAAGTCATTTATATAAAAATGATCTCATTTTTTTGGACTGAATGTCTCTCAAAATGCAAACTGATCTCATTAGGTTTAATGGTGCTCTTAACTAGTCTGTTTTAATTGTCGCAGAGCGCTCTGCAGTGCTTCCTCATTCACACTCTTAATGTGCGTCTTATTTTATTTATGTAGCCATTTGGTTTATTCAAATCATACTCTGATGAGACTTTCAACAGGGTGGGAGTTTAATGTCTCATCTGATTGCAGGACTTGAACTTTATTAAGCTTTTCCATTTAAGGGTTCAGATAGTGTGAACTGTTACATGAAAACATGACCAACAGTTTTACAGATGACATAATACTGACCTGAAACATGATGATTCATCCCAAAACTAATTACAAAAGATGCAGCTTGTCTGTTTTTTTCCGTTTAAGTAATAAGGACTCCGTTGAGTGAGAACAGGAGGACGCAGTGTGGATGTTTTGTTTGCTGGAGAGGAAGGATGTGCACAGTAAAAGCTGGAGAGGAGGACCCTGCCAGGAAACATGCCTAGCGTAATCTTAAACCGCAGACGTCTCAAAGTGTGAAATGAATGTGTTAGGATTTAGTGGAGTGGGCCATGTGTGGTGAAATTACAAACAGAAAATGATTTATGCTTGCACCGTACACGAGCACGACCAAACCCTAACATCTGGTTCATCTGACCCACGAGGAGGGGGACCGTTCTAGCGCAATCAACTTGGATACATGTAAAGGTACATTTTGTACTTAAGAGACACAACACAGGAATGTGGTTCCTTCTCCTTTTTGAAGTTACAAATGCAGAGAAGTGATGTCTCACCAACACTTTCTTCTATCCATGGACATCCACGCTCACGTTTGAAGGGTTGCAGGCAGTACTCGAGTTGTAAAAAACAATCAGGGGGGATGGTGGATTTTATCACATGGGGACAGATCATTTGTGCTGATTACAAATAATAATATATTACAAATAATATTACTGACCAAAACACCTGCAGAAATACTGCAGGAATGACATAGCAGCAGTTAAATGCAGCCTTCTGTAAGCTTTAAATATCCACTGGGCTTACATCAAATACATCAAAACACAACAATAAAAAACACTTTTCTGAACTTATCAATATGACTCTGTCCTTCACAGGATAAGTAAAATGGATCACTGCAAAAACTCAAAATCTTAACAAGAATATTTGTCTTATTTCTAGTTAAAATGTCTCATTTTAGTAAAAAAAATCTCATTACACTTAAAACAAGACTCATCACTGGAAAAAACAACAATTTTCACCTGTTTCAAGTAGATTTTCACTTGAAATAAGTAGAAAAATCTGCCAGTGGAACAAGATTTTTTTGCTTGTAATTAGAAGATAAATCTTGTCCCAGTGGCAGATTTTCCTACTTATTTCAAGTGAAAATTTACTTGAAAAAGGTGAAAATTGTCATATAAGTTATTTTTCTGGTGTTATTTTTCTGGTGATGACTCTAAATATTGAAATAGCAGTAATACCACATTCATTGATGAAATTACGTAAGGGATGGGCAGTTTTACAGGGGGGATGATTTTGACTGTTTTTATTTCAGGGGGGATGCCATCCCCCCTCATCCCCCCTCATCCCCCCTCAACTCCAGTACTGGTTGCAGGAATACTGAAGTGTCATGTGACGGCCCTCAAAGGCTTGAATCAAGGCAACCGGCTTTCCTTTTCTTGGTAGTCCAGTTGCCTTGATTCAAGCCTTTGATGCTTCTCATGACCTGGATGAGAGAGAGTCTGCCCCAGCATCATCTCATCATGAAAAAGACTAAGAGAGGGATGTTAAGGAAGGCAGGTGTAAGTGATCTTATGAGCTTATTACAGGCCACACAGCTCATCAGTGTAACAAGCCTCAGCAAAACATCGTGTTTGATGCATTTGTACCATACAATGATAATCAACACTCAGTCTCAATCTGACATCTGACATTCATTCACTTGTTTCCCCCGAACAGCAAGTCCTTCTTAGTGCCATTAGTGTAGCTGGGGAGCAAATCCCACCAGCGAGACTTTATACTGACACAAATGACCCCTCCCTCATCCTCACTTCAGCATCTTCATCCTCTGGATCTGAACCAGCAGACTGGTCTGTTGTAAACGCGTTGGTAAAGTCTGATCCCTTATCAGCGGCCGTCACCTGGTTGTAAAGTCCATTAATGAACCTGTAATCTGCACCGACGGCCCCAGAAGTGTGTTTGCCTCGGATGTCTTTGCACCACACAACGGCTATCGCACAGCGCAGACTTTGTTAATCCAACAAGTCGCCCTCTTGAAAATAGTCACAGTTTATGGTTCAGATATCAGCAACTGCAGAGATCGTTCTTGAAAGTCTTGGTGTCTTTACTCTAATTGCATTTGACAATTTGGCTCCTGACATCTTCATCCCTGAGAAAATCAAAGCAAGGGGGGCGCTGTCCTTCCGCCTCCACCTTGTTAGCCACCGCACTGTGCATCTGTGCACTTTGCAGCATGTCATGGCTTGTTTTTCAAACATGGAAAAATCAATATACGTAATGTTAAAGGAGCTTGAGGCCGGATTGAGGCAGGATTTATGAAAGAAATCCGTATACGTTTTAAGTTTTCTAGTAATAATGTCAGATGAAGCGTTCCAAACCCAAAAGAATGAGCCCTCTAGTGTATCTCTCCTTTGGCTTGAACAGGCTGTGTGCTGCAAAATGTGCTGCAATTCGGGCCCAAATTTCCCGCGCTGGGCTGCGGATGTGACGTCACATGACGCTGCATGCACGTTCTCCCCGTTCTCCCGTGCCGGCTTCACTGTTGGCTGCAGTACCCCCAACGGCCGTCATGGTGAAGGGTGGCGCTAGAGAGTCTCATTTCTTAAAAGGAGCCTCATGCTCCTTTAATATGAGTTACTTTATTTCGCAATGATAGTAACATTATTATCAACCACCACCTATCCAAGCTCAGTCTTCGCATTTAAGGCAACTTTTTTCCACGACAGTCTAAACTTTGTGAAAATTTAGAACAGATCACGGAAATATTGGACCAGCACAGTCGAACAAAACCAGTTAATAGACTCAAAAACGTTGGTGTTTAGAGAACAAGGTTATAATGTAAAAAGACAGCATTCACAAGTGAGATTAAGGTGTACAGGTGTCATGAGTGTTTGGTTTCAGCTGTCATTGTAACTTTGTAACGATCACTCGTGGGGACAGTGTCCCAGTTGGGCGACCTACAGCCGGTACATCTAGAGGCCGCTCGCTCTTTCATTCACAAGTCCAGTGTAGAATGCAGTGAAAGCCTATGCATTTTTTTATTAACTTAATTGAGTCCCGAAAAGAAAAACAAACAAAGAAAACAAACACGGAAAAAGAAAACCTCAACAAAAGGATGTCGAGAAAAGGCCAAAACCACTGCTGAGTCTTTGTATGTGCTGATTTCTGGGGAGCTCTGTGAAGAGGTCAGGGGAGGTCAGCAGAATACCAGATTATGCCATTAGAGAGGGAAGAACTGTGCCGGTATAATCCCCTCATCATAATCTCTCTTTCTCCCTCTCCGCTGCTAATGGCTGGAAGACAATAAGATGCACTAATCTGTCTACTGGGATGGCACAGGGCTGCGCTGAGATATCTGCTAGAGTACAGAGCACAGAGGCTAAAGTGTTTTGAAGATTATTTGCCTGGCATTTCTGCTTTATTAGATAGAGCCCAATGGGGGGAGACACGAGTGATGGGGGAGACGGAAGCAAATATAGAGGGTGAGGCAGTAAGAAAGAACTAAGGAGAAGAAAAAAAAACTTCTCTGAAGCACTGATGTTTGTACAAATTTATTTTCTGTAAATGTCTTACAGGCAGAAGAAAGGTGATGCAAGACGCAGAAATGTCTTCCAACTTCTAATCAGGCAACACGCACGAATCAAATGAGATTCCAGTTTGTTTTTCATCTGAAATTGCTTAGCCAAATCTAAAATGTAATAGCAATTCTTATCATGGTTTAAAACAGTTTAAAATAGACAGAAGTGAGAGTAATGGATATAGTGAATATGTGTGGGTTACCAGGAATGATGCATCAGTGGATGAACCTGCACTTATCGAAAGGTGGAGTCAATCAGGAGGTGTTGGTTTACATTGGTGAACTTCTGTGTGTGTTCACACCGTCAAACTTTCCACAACAATGCTGCTTCAGCGCAGCTACTGCTCTCATTACCACAGACTAATACAGAGTGGCTCATAGGTGGTATGACTTGAAAGTGAAGACAAAGGTTACCAAGTTTAAACTACATGTGAATGCACTGGTCTGGAAATTCATCATTGATGTCTTTTAGGGCTGGGCGATATGAACCAAAAGTCATATCTCGATATTTTCTAGCTAAATGGTGATACTCAATATATATCGATATTTTTTCCGTGCCATAATTGGGGTTTCCCCAAGCAGCATTATAGCATAGCATCTCTGTTAGCTTCATTTTTTCTGAGGCAAACCCTTAAAAAAACAGTCAGTTTTAATACAAAGCCTCGTGCCAAATGTCACACAGGTTCCTTTATTAACAGAGGTCTGCACAATATCAAAATGTATAAAACAAATGAAATAAAAATAAACTGCCGGCATATATAGAATAAAAATGCTTCTTTAATAAAATAAAACAAAGATCCCTTTCCTGCATAACAATTCAATTAAAATACACTGTGCAATTAATACAATGTAGACAGTAACAGGCAGACTTTTCCACTGAGGTTGACAGTTGTGCAAATAACAAAACATTTGTGCAAATCTCAAATAAAACATTCAAGTCAATTTGTCACAAAATAAGCTATATCAAAATCCTAAAAAAAAAAAATTATTATTATTATTTTTTTAAATCGATATAAACGATATTGTCTCGTACCATATCGCGTTTGAAAGTATATCGATATATATTAAAATCTCGATATATCGCCCAGCCCTAATGTCTTTGATAATAGTTTTTGATATGGAAGGTGTATAGTTGCTGATGTGAGGTCAATATGGGGAGTTTGCAGCTTTAGCTGGCACAAGGCTGCAGCCACACAACCAGCAGTACCACGCCACGCCATCCTAAACACTCACCAAATGTCTCCTGTGACATTGTTTTGTTTTTTTTTCACTTTGAGGACTAAATTATTTGATAAATTATTAGCTTGACAACATTTGTGTCTCATGATGTTGTCTGACTTCCTCACTTGGAGGGTCTGACTATCATGTCTCTACATTTCTTCCATCAATCACAGACCTCAGTTGTTCTCTTCAGTGCCAGGGGGGTTATCCACTTCCTTGGTGGACCCTAATGTTTTCTGCTCTCAGACTGAAGTAATGTTTCTGAAGAACGGGCATGAAAATATTGATTGTTTTGGTTCATTTACCTTAGAACAAGCCATTTGAAAAAAAGCTGTAAAGGTCGACATTATCACCCCTTTGTCATCTTGACCACTTTTCCCTAAAGTAGATTTAGGTTCACATCAATATTTTGACTCTAAACCTTCTCTCCTGACACTTAAAACATTGATATTGACTGGGGTATCTGAGAGCTGTTTATCTCCTTGCGAGAGTGCTCCCAGTCATCGACAGCTGATGGATCTATTACCGGAAGATGGTCCTACTTCTGCCACGAGTAATGGGACCATATTTGGTGGATTAGTTAAGTTAGTCTGTCAGATGGAGCTGCACCTTGTCCCAGAACATGAAGTCCATATCTTTTTTATGCTAATGCATCACTGAGCACGTAAATTAATGTATGAAAACGACCCATTCCCAACTCTTTCTTTATTCTCCATTTCTTTGCTGTTTTGTAAAAAGGGGGTGAAAACAAAATAGCCATCAAAAATTCAAAATGTCAAACGGTCCCTTTTTGGAAAGTGGCCTTTCCAATGACAGATAAAGACGTTCATCCGAAGTGGTTCTAATGCCGTCTTCTTTCCCCGTCTCAGTCAGTCGCTCTCTCTCGCGCAACGCCAATGGGTCAAGACCTAAAATAGGTCACAGGCCTATGTTTAATAGATCCCCACATGACCGTGCTGGTGATATGCTTTCAGTGCAGGTCCCACGATGACAGGCTAAATGTTTCATTTGGGTCCCAAGCTGCAAAGGTTTAAGAACCCTGGTCCTAAATGATAGCTAGACCTCGAGCTCAGCGGCCGACTGTGAGGGGACGGCGAGTCCTTGGCCTTCAATCTAATTCTCACTCAGGCCCACTAAAGGGGTCTGTCCACAGCTGATAAGTGGGTTTTAATGTGATCTGCACTCCTTCTTTCGGCTCCCTCTCTTCTCTCTCATCTCCTCTCCCTTCATTTCTCTCTTCCCATTCCTTATTCCTGCTTGGCTCCGTCCTTTCCTCGTCTTTTTTTATCACCTCTTCCTCTAATTCCTCCCTCCTCTCATCTTAGATGATGGCGCGGCTCCAACCGTGGACAGGACTTATGCCCACGTTGGCCTTGTCCGTCTTCCTCACCGTTGCTCAAAACTCCGGACTTCTTTGGGCGGCAGCAGAGGAACGAGTGTCGTCCGACATCGTGAAGAAGGAATCTCATCCGGTGCTGGTTAGACAAAAGAGAGAATGGATCTGGAACACTTTTACTGTAGAGGAAGAGAAACCCGGACCCTTTCCTCAGAAGATAACGCAGGTATGTTAACATGCTGTATGGCAGGCACTCTCACCTCACGCCTTAAATGTGCAATCCATTTGCTATTTGAAAATAAGAAATGTGTTGTTTTTGTCACATCTGTTCACGCTGAAGAAACAGAATGTGAAGAATCTCGAACATTTACTTGCTACTTTTCAGCTCTTTGAAGAATATCTCAGTAATTTGGCCAGAGAGCTTTGGTTATTTGTACAGATTTGCTGGAAAGTGAATGTTAAAAACTGTTCGACAAACAATCCAATTACTTTCCCCTCTTTATTCCACAGCTCAAGTCGACCTTGAGAGAGTCGGTAATGAAGTTCAAAATAGATGGTGAAGGAGCAAACACAATCTTCTTTGTGGATGCAAACGGAAACCTGTTTGCCAGAAAAGCTCTGGACAGGGAGGAGAAGGCCAATTACAGCCTGACCGCTCAGATGTTTGATGGAAACGGGAGACTGATAGAGGACTCTGGAGACTTTGTCATCCAGGTGAACGATATCAACGACAACAAGCCGGTTTTCCCCAAACAGTACACCGGATCTATTCTAGAGAGAGCTAGTAAGGGTATGTATGACCTCTGTAAAAATCATCATGTTAAAAAGATACATAGATGATTACCTTTGAACATTTAGTCCAAAGAAACACATCTACTCTGGAACAGCCAGCAGAAAGTGCCCATCATTATGAGGGTGGTGTTGTTGACATTGTTAAACTTGTTGCTAAGGAGGAGCAGATGATGCAGAAAGACCTTTGGGCCATATTAAACATGATACAATAAACACACGCAGCATCAAGGAAACTAATGATAAAAGATTAGCTTCAAGCCTATAAAGACAGTTTTTATCAAAATAAGAAACGCAGTTCAAACATCAAGTGAGTTGATCTTAAAAACGACCAGATTGTCTAATATAACTGGCCTATAAGCGCACAGCCCCTACATGGCACAAACACACAAACCTATTATCAGTCAAACAATAAAACTCTAAAGAAATGGAAGAAAAGGGACCACTCTGTTGAAAAAACTAAAAAATAACAGAAAATAAATGAATCACTAAGTCCAGCATGAAGAACAGTATAAAATTGCACTTTTCTTTGCTCAACGCTGAATTCAGTCTCTCCACAACTGGTACAGCTTCATTTTCCAGTCCCTTCTGTTGCCTCCGTTGTGTCCAGTGGGGCATTTTTTAGCTCTCAATTTAATTTTTTGCAGCATCCAATCTTCTTTTGCTGCTATTTGTGTCAATCACAGGCTCTTTTTTGAATTCAATTCAATTCAATTCAATTCAATCAAAATGATAATTGAAGATCATAAGTGAAAGAAAATGGTTAAACTGTGTATTTATTAACCGTTCAAGGATAAGAGGACTAGGCTGTGAAAATACTATCACACCATGCACACACCTGTCACAATCTGATTGCATCATTTTGTTAAATAAAACAGACCGATTGATTAATGCAAAGGGATTATACGTTAAGTTTAGGGTTAGGGTTAGGGTTTAAGGTTAGGGTTAGGGTTAGGGTTAGGGTTTAGGGTTAGGGTTAGGGTTAGGGTTTAGGGTTAGGGTTAGGGTTTAGGTTAGGGTTTAGGGTTAGGGTTTAGGGTTTAGGGTTAGGGTTAGGGTTTAGGGTTAGGGTTAGGGTTTAGGGTTTAGGGTTAGGGTTAGGGTTTAGGGTTTAGGGTTAGGGTTAGGGTTTAGGGTTAGGGTTTAGGGTTAGGGTTAGGGTTAGGGTTAGGGTTTAGGGTTAGGGTTTAGGGTTAGGGTTAGCCAAATGGTCATGTGAGTTAAAGAATCAGCATCTTCTTATTTGGCTTCATTTTTGCGAAGCAGTGAAGAGGAGCACAATGTAATGTAATCATTGCGTGTAATAATCTTCTTCCTCTAGGAACTAAAGTAATAGATGCAGTAGCAACTGATGCAGATGACCCCTCCACTGCCAATGGACTGCTGTTTTACTCCTTAATCCACGGTGGAGATACCTTTGCCTTCGAAATCGACAGCAGCACAGGTAAGCTGTCTGCAGTGCCCACAACAACATTTCTGTTCCTCCTCAGAAAATTGAGTGGGGAAAGCTGTATATTTACAGGCTATTTTTACTGGCACATGAGTCAGAGCTGAAGTGAAAGTACCACCCTCTCTGGTCGCTCTGCAGGTGCCATCAGCTGCAAGACAAACACTCTGGACCGAGAAACCAAGAGCCAGTATGTGGTGGTGGTTCAAGCTCAGGACATGGGAGGAAGAGACACGGGCAGCACAGCCACCACTTCTGTCATCATCAACATCACCGACATCAACGACAATCTGGCTTCTTTTACCAGCAGTAAGGATCTGCTATCTGTGGCATAAGAATGCTGATCCATCCCGTTTTTACATTTAATTTTTATTTTTGTTTATCTACAGTAAATTCTAGTGTGTTACCAGATTTGTGGTAATGGTTTTGGGTACCTGTCGTCGTATTTCATGTGTGGTTTTCTGTCCACAGACGCATATGAAGTGCGTGTCCCAGAGAACCACCTGTTGAATGAGGAAATAATCACGCTGGATTTGAACGACAAAGATGAGCTTAAGAACAAAGAGCCCATCTTTTCCATCCCAAGTTTCCACAAAGATTTATTTAATGTCAAACGCAACCGTAACAAGGATGCCGTCCTCACACTCAAACAGGTAAGAGGCTTTCGTGGGAACACGCTTCTTAACTGTTAAGCTATTCATTTCTGTTTGCACATGTTCCCACAGGGACTGAGATTGCCTGAACATTTTCTGACAACACAAATGTCCACAACAACACAAAAGGCACAACATTTTTTTCTCTACTTATTGTGAATTTACTCATCCAGCAAAATGCTGGAGGTGTTTTTCCTGACCACAGTCGCATGGTGCTTGCTCAGGATGGGGGGATTGTATCCAAAAATAAGCTTTGATGCAATTTGTTGGTTTTTATTAGCTTAGAATGATTATTAACATTGTTATTTTTTATTGGCTTTGTCTTAATTGAACTAATTTGTAATGAGTTGAGCTGTCTTTTTAAAATGCCTCAGGAAGAGATTCATCATGATTTGGTGCTAGAAGTAAAGTTGAATTGAATAGAAAATACATGGCAAGTAAACCTCTGGATACTTCCTCAGAAATATTACAACCTCATCCATCTACACATGTGGTTAAGTTTAGGCTATCAACACAAAAAGAGAGAGATGCGCTCAAGGATAGCACGAGGGCCTGATCAGCCGTTCTTCATGAGCCGTAAATGAGACACTTCAACTTCCAGAGCACTTCACATCCACATGGCTTCTTGTGCCAGCTGACTAATGTGTATTTTCATTTTCCACTAACACACCTTTTCTAATCATCTATTTCCAATAATGCATCTGCCACAGTCTTGCCAAGCACTGTTGGAAACAACCCAAATAGCCTTTGATGGGAATCGCTGATTAAGAACAACTTACTTTTGATCTTTACTCCAAAAGTAAATCAGAGTGGTTTAAGATGTGTAACGCTCTCACAGGTTAATGTGCAATCCTCTAAAATGGATCCGGAGCTCTTGTAAAAATAGCATGAGATGAGCACAAAAACATGCACAAAATGTATCAGACTAATTTAGTGGCTTTTTTAAATTAATAATTATTATGCTTCCTGAAATATTGTGCCACCACAAGGCCAGTAATTACATTATAAAATGGAAACTTGAAACATCAATTGTAATGTTTTTACAGGATTACAAGTGATTTTCAAAAATAAAAAAAATGTCTGGAAAACATCTTCTTCTGGTTGGAAAATATATTTATGCTGGCGGGAGTTGTAGCAGGTTTACGTTAACGGATTGTGCTGTCCAGATAAAGTATTTAGGACATCAGAGAGCTCAGAAAGTGTTCTAATGAAATGAGCTTAGGAGTAACTTGCACCCATGCCGGAGAGGACTCGTATTGCAGCGCACCTCTCCCCGCTCAGCTCGGCCCTCAGCTCCGCAGCCCTCCTCATCTTTCTCACCGGCTGTGTTTACACGTTCACAATAAGCCGGCTATCGGCCACACTGCCGTTAAGGTTTTATTCTTGTTAAGCTGTTTACAAATGCCTTTGATACCCTGCAACCGAGTATCCTTGTTACCATGAATAATCCAGTTAACAGAATATTCCCGTCTACCTGTGGTGTCCCATCCACAGATGAAAAACATGAACAGTATTCTATTTTTAATGCCGGGAAAGGAAGCAATCGTCCCAACAGAAATGTGACAGTAAGCCATGCTGGCTTCCATAAACACCGCCACAAAAAGGCGAAGCAGCAATCAAGAAATGTAGAATTTTTTTCCCTGAAAACAGCCTTTTTCATGTTGAGGAATGTTGAGAAGAGGAAATGCTTTTAAGTATTATTTTTTTTTAAATTCCAGTCTGATTTTAATCAAGGCAGTTAATAAATCAGGCAGCAATGCAGGAAACAAAAATCCTTTTGTTCTTGCAAATAGTTGACATCGGCCATTTGTTTTTTAAAGGAGCATAAAGTAGTTTTTCATGTTAAAATAGCAACAGGGCTATTTTATTACTTCTAGGAAGTGTTGTCTGGCTCTCGTGTTCTCTCGTCTGGCTTCTGCACCTTTCTCAGTCACATCTATCAACTGCAGATCTTCTTTCACCACATCCAGAAATCCACTCCTCTTTAAGGGGACCCATAGTTTAAAATTGCAATGGTTCTTTTGTGCTGATTTAAGTCAATTCAAAGGCTAAAGGGTTCACGTCAGAACCACATTTTGTGTGGTCAAGTGATGGGACATTGCCAAGAAAAACATAAACGCCAATGTCTAATATGGCGTTTCAGAAGGTCCACTGTAATCCAAGCTCTGTGTCAAGTCGTTTAAACCAAATGAAAAGGCAAAAGTCACAGTGTACATCAGTTTCCTGTTGCTTAAAATCAGAAATGCAAAAGAGAAGTTGTGTCCAAGTCAAATTGTGTTGTGGTTCAATTTGACCGACTGGTTTGAGACAGCAAATCTGAACCAGGTGGTTGTGCCCTGGGTCATCTGGCATCATACAGCCTTTTTACACCTGAAAGCATCAGTCCATTATGAAAAGATGGACGTGCAAATTCACCGAGGGCAAACAGATGCACTTGTGCATGAAAAAAAATCAAAGGTGAAAATGCAATTCCAGGAAAACAACTTTATATATATACTCCTGAGGATGAATCCGATGCCTTGACTTCAAATGTGCGAGTTTCATGAAGGCAGGGGACTTATAACAGGAATTATATCAAGATGGGACAGCTACGGTCAATGTTACATCCTGAGGAACAAAATCTTGAGTAGCACAAACTTTTGACTTTGTGTGGACTCAATTCCTCACGTTCTTGTGATTTCTCCAGGCTTTGGACTACGAAACAACTAAAAGCTACACTTTCACTGTGGAGGTGAAGGAAGACCTTGGACTTCTGCGTGCAGACAACGTGGGCAAAGCAATCACCAGAGCACAGGTAAGACTGTAAAAGATGTTATTGCTTTTGTTTCTGTTACAAAGACAACGGTATGAGATGTAGGATAAAAAAACACAACGGAAAATGTGCTTGTCTTTGAGGTCAAGAAATGTTTTTTACAGATTTGTAATGAGCATCAGGGACATCACTAGGATTATGGCATGGAGGGGGTGGAGGGTGGAAGGTGGGGGGCCTATGTTTGTGACTACATATAGACTGTGTAACCCTAATTTATTGGGAAGTACCACTACAGTAATGTAACAAACAAACTACTATTAACAAAGCCAGGTTTGTATGTCAGTTATTTTGATGCTTGTGGTTCCTCAGGTAGCTCTGCTGCAGAGAGTTCCCGTCATCGGGAGAACCACCACCCGCCACCTTTCATGAAAATTAAAACTCTAACACATAAATTCATGTAGGTTCATGTTTGCTAAATTGACATCGAAACAGCTTTGTAACATGGGGTGTGTTTTTAGCTAAAAATTGAGGAGGTGAGAGAAAAATTGATGACAGACATTAGAGATGCCCAGAACAACTTCCAAAGAGATTGAAGGGGAACTCCAGGGTCATACGTCAGTGTCGGATCACCGTCCGTCATTGTTAGAGCCAAAGTGGACGACAAAGGACAAGTTCACTGTTGAAAGCAAATCATGCGAAAGCCAGCCTGTTCAAATGTATAATGACAAGCCACAACGTTTCTGGGAAAATGTGGACCCATGGGGGGAAACCTGAGCCTTGTGGAAAGTCACATCAGCTCTCAGTTCACAGATGCAAAAATGAAACATTCCAAATAATGAAGACTGTGAAAGAATATGACCAAAACATACAAGTGAAAACAGCCAGGAGTGACTAAGAACAAAACTAAAATAGGCCTAATCCCGTCGTATGTCATGTCGATGGACATGTTTAAGATGGTATCCTTTCTTAATCTTATGTGAGGGGACTTTGGCAGCAGAAAGGGACCATTACATAAATTATTATTTTGACATTATATCACAGGAAAAAAAGAAGCGATTCTTGAGCCCACTTGAGTCCAAATAGTCTTTTAACTGCTCCCAATAATTTCAAATTGACAGGTTATTCTCAGGGTGACAGATGTGGACGAGCCGCCAGTTTTCTCCAGGTCCAACTACACCTTCACCGTACCGGAAGACAAGGAAATAAAGACCGCAATAGGAGCAGTCACAGCCAAAGACCCCGACGCCGCCAACAAGGCCGTGCGGTATGTTTTCAAACATGAAACAGTGATGTTCCCGCTGGAATCCTGCAGGGATGCGTGGTTGTTTGGCTGATCTCTTGCTCCCCCTTGCTTAGGTATTCCATCTTAGAGAAGGACTGTCCGATCGGTATCAACCCAGTCACGGGTCAACTGTCGATCGCGAGGAAGCTGGACAGAGAGCTGGAGGCAACACACGTGTTTCAAGTTAGAGCGCAGGAGGAACTGAGTGGTAAGTCACTGGACCGCACGGATTTATTAATCCTGTTTCCTTTAAACAATAGATTCTCACATGGAAATGAGAACCATGTGTGTTCTGTAACAATAGTGATGTGCATACGCAGAGGGACGGAGAACAGAGAGGCCAAAGAAGACAGTGGGAGCTTTTGTTCTTTTTTTCTTTTTGGGGAGGTGGGGGGTAACACATTAACAGAGATTTTTATAAATCTAACACACTGCCGTATAACACCTGGTCGACCCACACATGGATGAGAGAGTAAGCAGGAAAATCACATTAGAGTCTGCCTTTGTTCACTCGCTGTTTCCAAGCCAAAGTCTGTATTTTTAGACGGGCGGTGAATGAAATCCAGAAATCTATTTTAGAGGCCTGTCATGATGTTTAAGGAGCACAATGGACCCCTGAGCTTGACAAGGTCCTCCATATACATACTTATACTGTACTAAAGATAGTGTCAAAATCCCAGTACAAGAGGCAGAACATATTGGTATTTATTCGTTTTTTAACAGCTGAATATTCAAAAGAAAATACACGGGGAAGATGTTTTAGCAAGAGAAAAAAAAACAAGCCGTCAGCGGTTAGAAATTCAGCGAGGCACTTGACCTTAAAGAGTTAACGACACACCTGATCATTATCACGGCTAATGACTTTCAGATGTGCCCAGAAAAAAGGTAAACAGAGGGAGGTCTGAACAAAAATGTCCTCAAATATAGTTGAAAAACTTTATAAAATATAGGTAGAGGGTGGATAGATGGGAAAAAAAGCTGACGGTTTCCAAATAATAATTCTTTCAGTTGTGAGACTTGTCTTGTGGCTTTCTACTGAAGGATATATGTTTTTAATAACTAATGGTGGATTGACGATGAGGGCGGCACAAGAAAAACAATGATACACAAGTGTTTTAAACTGGGATTGTTCATATGTGTCTCCCACAATCTCTCATAACATATGAATGAATGAAAATATATTTATTTCGGCCAGGTCATTCAGAATTTAGACACCAACAGAAAGCATTAGTTCACATAATAAAGAGACCTAACCGAAAAGGAATAGGCTGAAGCTATTGCTTATTTACGCCTACCCTTCTCACATGATCAACTTATTCAGATCGCAACATAGAAAACATCATACAAAAAAATCATATTGTTTACACAATCCCGAATATAATTCCGTAATCATCTACTGGATCCCTCATATTTTTCAAACACATTAAACTTAAACAAACGTTTGAATGCATGAATCGACTGGCACATCTTCAATTTTTCATCAAGTGCATTCCATATATTTACACCCCTTACAGTAATACATTGATCTTTAATTTTAGTCCTAGACTTTGGTTTTTCAATCATGTTTCCCTCGAAGCTCATATCTACTTATCCTTATTTTAAACATGCTTACAATTTTACTAGGTAAAAATCTGTTGAACATTTTGTACATTATCAATGCTATTTTGTATTCCACTAAATCCATAAATTTAAATGCACTTAATTTAATAAATAATAATAAACATAACATAACATAACATAATCATTTAGCTTCTACATACGATTCTCTCCTGAAAGATCTGGTAAAGTCAGTTTCCAACTTCAGCCGCTTCATCGCTGCAAAAGCAAATCAGAAATCTCTGCATAAGTCTCCCATCCCATCATGTCGTGTTGTCTCTCCTCTGCAGGTCTGGAGTCCTACGTTAAGGTGAAGATTATTGTTCAGGACGTCAACGACAATCCGCCTGAACTTTCTGTGGACGAGGTGTTCGTGTGTGAAAATGATGTCACCAATACCGTAAGTGAAACACTCTTTTAATGAAAGCTTGACATTTGAAGTTTTCTCTAATCTTAATTTGGTTAATTAGAAATACATCTAAAATCTTCACAGACGTATGAGCAGAAATTATTCATCTCCTGTGATATGTCATCTCCTTTAAATGGGATTCAGGGGGATGAAACGTTCCACTACTTTTTTCTTGCTTCTATTAGACAAAAGAAATGGACTTAACAGTGGATGTTAAATGAATGAGGAGTAGATATAGCTTATGTTCCATATCTCTGTCATTATATCAGTGTTCGACTGATTAAATGGATGAAAAATAATTACATTATGCAAACTAATCCTCACTGTGCCAATAAAAAATGTACCTTAAGGCCTTTTTTTCCTTCCTTTTCTCAGGTGATAGGAGTTTTGAGAGCGACAGATAAGGACGAACAAGCAGCCACCTTCACGTTCACCCTGATCGGTCAGAGCTCCAACTTCTCCATCAAAGACTACGGCAGTAAGTTCTTGTGTGCTCTGAACAATATTTACTTTCCTTTTCTTCTTCTGTTTATCCGCACAGCGACGCGGCTTGCCCTGGCCTCGGCACTTGTTGCTATGCAACAATTGAAACTCCATTTGCAGCCCAGTCCTCTGGCGCTGAAAATTTGATGTTATTTTAACTTCTCAGAGCTTGCTTTTGGTTCTCCAAAAGCACTTAGGGAGCACTGCGAGGCACCATAAGAGCTTTTCTGAATGCAAAATGGAAAAATTGAGAAATTAATGAAAGCAAGTGGGTCATTGGACTGCAGATGATGTTCTTGTTCTCCGTGCTTTCTACCTGGTGTGGCTCATAAAGTGACCGGTGTCACTGGTCTCTGTATTTGACCAGTTATACTGGTGTTTGTCAGGAGGATAACGCAGTACAGACTCAAAACACGGGGCTCTACACAGACAGCTCGGTGCAATTAGGGTTCAAGAAGAAAACAAGAAAGGGAAAAAAAATGAAAGGTCAAACAGAGCTGGAGTGGAAAGACAGGCACGTCCAGAAACCATGGGGGAGAAACTCAGAATTAAATGACTGCACTGTGGTGAACACAGGCGGGGTGGAGAGACGACACGGGAGGACAGGTAGCCCAACGAGAGAGCCAGAGCGGGAAATTGTGTAAAACAGAAAAATAAACAAAAGTAACAAGTAACCAATTAAGACCTTGTGACGGTGTTGTTGCATTGTTTCCTTGACAACAAGGTTGAGTGGGTGGAAACAAAATCGTTGGTCTTGTAATGACTCAGTCCACCTTTTAGATGGATTCAGAGGAAAACAAGGGGAGCAGAGAGGGAGAAGCCATATCTTACCTGCAAAAATCCACCTGATAGTTAGTAGATCTTTCAGTCTGGAAAAGGGGATTGTGGCCTTGTTTCTATGATTAGGGCCCGAGCACTGAAGGTGCGAGGACCCTATTGTATCTGTAGGAATTCTTTCTTTATTATTTATTCTTTATTCTTCTGACGAAATGAGGGCCTTTTTGCCCCCCTAAACGTGCCCCAAAAGTCACCAAATTTTGCACGCAAGCCAGGCCTGGCAAAAAATTTGATATTTAATGGTTTGCATTAATGGGCGTGGCCTAATGGCTCAACAACGCCCCCTAGAAAACTAGGCCACACAATACGGTTTGACGTACATATACGAAAATCGGTACACACCTGTATCATGTCACAACTTAAAGAAAAGTCTCTTGGCGCCATGGACGAAACCCAACAGGAAGTCGGCCATTTTGAATTAATCGTGTAATTTTGGCGCAATTTGTGCCATTTCTTCGGCCGCTTCTTCGCCCGAACCGTAACGTTCACCCAGGTGTGTTATACATCAAAATGTGTGTCTCGATCCTGCGACGATGCACATTACTTTTCTCAGTCAAAAGCGTTACCGTGGCGACCACAGACAGCAAAAAGCGCGCCCCCCCTTCATCTGATTGGTCCATATGTGATAGTTCCTACTTTCTGCCATAACTTTTGAATGGTTTGACATAAAGAGTCATGGGTGGTGTCATCGGACTTAGTTTTGAGTCCTTGACCTTAATTGGTGCAAATTGCACACGTGAGGGCCCGTTCATCACTGCTTGCAGCTTTAATTTTATTTTATATCTACAGACATCCATGTAGTTTTTTTTCCCCCCAGTCATCATGCTATACATGTATTCAGTCACATGCTGGTGATACCATTCTATCACATCAAGAAAGAGATGGATGATGGATGGATGGTGTCAGCAAACTCTGCAGAGACATTTTCTTTGATCCACATGTTGATTTTTGGCGCGGAGGTCGGTTCTCAGTTACGTCAGCTTTCCGAGGCTTGTTTGGTTTGTTCAGCTTAGGACACAAAACGGCGAGTAAAACAGTTTTCCACCACTTCTGCTCGTCAACACGGTACAAGAAAAGCCTGCAGAAAGAAAGTCTCGCTTACGATTGCAGTCAAATATTAAAAGTTTTGAAGGATGAAAGCCTCAGGTAGTCAGATGAAAGATTCGGGTGAAGTGTTAATGTTTAATTTACGTGAAACCTGAACTATCCTGAAAGAAGATAAACAGAGAGAGAGAGAGAAAAAAAAGGCATGAACTTCCCTCATCCATTTCCGCTCTTGCTTGTGCCTGGAGGGGTTGGTGTGTTGAACTGATGGATGAAAGAAAGAGGAAAAGGTTGGAGAGCAAAAGGAGAGAGAGATGAGGCAAAGGTTGTGCAGAAGATTAAAGAGGGTAAGCGAGGGAGCTCAGTATAGAACGAGACAGGCGATATTGAAGCTGTTAAATGTTGAGGAGGCACAAACAGAAGGGTTTAAAGAGCAAAAATCAATAGATTATGAAGAGGTGGGAGAAAAGAGGATGATGTGGGGGGTTTATGAATAAACAAAGAAAATCAGGACAGAAAATCATAGAGGTTAAGAAGTGGGGGAAGAGATGAGGGGAAAATGAAACGACTGATTAAATGAGATCATAGGAATAAAATGAAGAGAGACTACAGAGGGAGGAGTGCAACAAAAGGAGAAGAGAGAAAATCAAGGCATGAAAAAAGAAGTAAATCTAAAGCAAAGACAGGAGACAGGGTGATGGCATGAGGAAAGGATGACATCAGAAATAGCAAATGTTTAAAAGAGAGGTTAAAAAAGGTGGGTGAAGATGAAAGGAAGAAGTGAGTAGAGAGGAAACCGGGGAGAGAGGGGGAGAGTTGTCTGATAACTGCAGCTCGTCAGTGTAAACTGGACTGTGCCCTCTCACTGCATGAATAAGTAGGAGGGATGAAAACAAGGGGAGAAACACAAAGGAGGAGAGTAATGAGATGGAGAGACTAAAAGGAATCTGGGAGGATAGCGGGGAAATATCCAGACGTCCAGAGAGACAGCAAAGAGAGGAAATCAAACAAAGACAGATCAGGAGGAGACGGATGAGATGAAGGACGGACGGACGCCGTCGTCATCTTTTATTCAGACGGCTAAGGTTTCATCTGGGCTCATGTCTTCCCATCACAAGGCTGCGGCATGAAAGATGGACGCAGCCTCTCAGAGGGAAGCGTGAAGACGGAGCTGTGGCGTCTTAAAAAAGATCCTTCAGGGCTAACTTCGCCCGAGCAACTGCTCCCCGCTGACCGGCCGACAGAGAGCAGGGTTAAGAGCTCATAAGACACATTTGGAGCAAACAGCTTCAAGAGCCCTCTGAGGGGTTATGGGACCTTTTACCTTACAATCACACTGTTTTGACAAATATTCATGCAGTTATGTCAGATCTGGTTCCTCTGAAGCTCGAAGAGTGAACTTAGATCTATGAGCTACAATCGGCTGCAGTTTCTGCAGAAAGAGACATTTCTCCCATAGTTTCAAGAACTGTAAAAGGTTTCTGCGACCAAGAAGATCTAAGCGTCTTTCTCGATCTTATACAGACTTAAAAAAGAAACTAGAAGACAGCCCAACTGAGTGAAAATGAATAGAAGGCAACTGATTTATGCAAAGAAACAAACTTCCACCAATTAAAAGCAGAAAAGCACTCGGTCTCCCTTAGGCCAGTGTTGAAAAAATCGGTTTCCCAATTCTAAATCGATTCTCATATTAGTTCCTAAAAATCGATTCATATGTCTAAAGATCGATTTTTTTTTTCTTTTATTTATTTATGTTTTTTTTTTTCATCATTACATTACAACTTTTGGTTATTTTTTTGTTTATCACCAAAAAAGGAATGTTTTGTTGGACACGAGAATAACTGGTGCCATGTTTTTGCCTTTAAATATGTTTAAAGGTATGAAAACATTAAAGTGTTAGGTTATAATTGCATAAATTGTCTATATTTAATTACTTTATATACTGTCTTGGGGTTACATTTGCAAAAAAAGCTAAAAACCAAATGCTCAAAAATTAAAAACCAAAATAGACCGAAAATGGAACAAATAAAAACGGAATGTGGGAAAAAATAAAACCGATTTCATCCGTCTCTGTTTCCTCCCTGGATCTGTTTGATAATTCTGACCCATGATGTTTCTGAAAGCAGTTCTATCAGCATTCTGGGAGCTGATTGGTCCCTACAGCATCATTAGCTGCAATACTTGCTGTTTAATCTCAACATAATACTAGTAGTAATATTTTGCATAACTACAGTCATATAATTCATGCAACAGCTCAAAAAACAGTTTTAATAACACTAACCCAAATCAATATCGGAATCTTAAGAATCGGAATCGAATCGATTCTTGACATTTGAATCGATCCCCAGCCCTAGTCTCGCTTCAGTTGAGCAGTAAGTCCAGTAAGTGTGGATGTGAGCAGGCCTCAGCCTCGGCCTCACTGTGTTATTATTCAAACTTGCTTTTAAAGCACAGCTACTGTTTCTTTGTGTGAGGGGTCTTTCCTGTCGAGGGGTCTTTCCTGCCATTGTGTTCACTGAAATTCCTCCAGTTGTGGAATATTGTGCGGCGCGGCTCTCCCCGTCGTCTCAGCAGGAAACTTCTGCTGGCCAGGAATTTGACTAAGTGCTGTATTGTTGGTCCGGCCCGCAGACGAGAGTCCTCTCGATTCTGCTCGACATGTTTCACGGCCTTCCGCCAGATCTTATCACGTGTGGTCTGCTAACTGACTAGATTGCAAACCAATCTACTCAGTTAGTCTTTTCTTTTTTGTCAGCGCTGACTGACTTTTGTGTCCTAAGCTGAACAAACCGAGTAAGCTTCGGAAACCTGATGTAACCGAGAACCAACCTTTGCCCCAAATATCAACATGTGGATCAAAGAAAATGTCTTTGCAGAGTTTCCTGACATCATGTGCACGTCTTCCCTGCTTACACGAGCTGACAATTTTCAATTATGTAATATAATTTATATGCATACTAAATACTGCACACAATGCCCAAATATGGTTCTTTTTCTTCTTTTTCTTCTTCTTCTTTTTCTTCTTTTTTTTTTTACAAAAATTGCCTTTTGCACTCATCTGTAGTACTAGTAAGTGTTGTGTTGTGTTGTATTTATTTTATGTGAAACTTTTTAAGAATGTCTGTCTATCTGTCGTGCCCGCGCCTGCGCACTTTATGTTTATATGTTCATATGTTTCACCGTGGGAAGTGGGAAACGTCCTCTCGATTTCTTGTGTCTTGACATGTCAAGAATCGACAATAAAGCTACTTTGATACTTTGATACTTTGATAATTTCCTTTTTTCCCCCTTATTTTTCAAAGATTTTCTGCCTCAAAAGAGAGAAAATTATATTTTTGAACGCATTTGACCTTTTTATTTAATGTATGAGTTCTCATTTGGTTGTTTTAAATGTCTTACTATTAATGAATGAGACTGATAATAATCCGAGCAGATGAGCACAGATCCGCTCCTGTGGAACAAGATGATAAATCACACAAATCAGACACACATTTCGCAGTAAAGATGAATGAGTTAGCGAAGGAAGTGCAGTGATATGATGTGCAGTAAGCAGCATATGAATGTGTCTCCTTGCCCAGATGGCTCAGCTGGCGTGATCGTGAAAGGGGGCCCGTTCAGCATTGACGACTCCCAGGATTACGGTATTTCTGTCCGCATCAGTGATGGAGGACAGCCCGCCCAGAGCAACGACGCTGAACTCAAAATCAAGGTCTTTGCCTGTTTGTTTGTTTCCTTTCTATTATTTTTTTCTTTTGAATCTTTTATTTAATCATGCGGTAAACATAAAAATACGCTGCATGTTTTATTTATTTTCTGCACTTGTGTGTTGCAGTCGTGCCGGTGTGATCGGCAGAGGATCCCCACGCAGTGTAAAGCTATGGCTCAGAGGATGGGGGTCAGCGTTCATGCCCTCATAGCCATCCTGCTTTGCATACTTACAATACTGGGTAAGATACACTTTTATGATTTTCAATGACAACTACTGTATTTTCTGGACTATAAGCCGCTACCTTTTTCATAGGTTTTCAACCATGCAGCTTATACAAAGGTGCGGCTATTCTGTGGATTTTTCTTCCACCGCTCGGGGCACTCTAACCGGAATTACAATCAAAACTAAGACAAAATAAATGCAAAGAAGAATACGCTACTTCTTCTTTAGCAGATAGAAGTAGGTAGAAGCAGATTTCAAACAGATAAATAGATTAATAAATACAGTTTATTTTCTCTTGGTTCTGTCCCGTTTTAATCAGCAAAGTTGCTGCCGTGTTAAAAGACACTGTTAGGAAAGGATATATTTAGGTACAAACATGTACATCATTTACAGTTCAAAATCCTTCTGTACATGTAATAAATATCTAATCTAACAACATAAATATCTGCGGCTTGCATATCTTTTTTTTTAAATAGAGTGAATGCGGCTTATATACGGGTGCGGCTTATAGTCCAGAAAATATGGTATTTAACTTTTTCTGCACGTTCTTGCTGTCACGGCCTTCAGTTTTGCACCCACTCTCTGTCGCCATAAACACAATCTTATCTCTTGTCTTTAAAGTGCTGTTTACTCTTAATTACAGCTTTTATATTCACTAAAATCTTTTTCAGAGGAACAATCTTTTTCACGCAGTTTGCTGTGAAACTCGGCCCACGAATAGTCGTGATTCATTCTCTCAGAAAGCCGGTGCCGACTGACTTCAACGTGTGCACCAATTCACTTGCCTTTGCTCTGCAATAAATAAGATTTGTGTTTTGTGGGGAGCTTCTCCCCTCCTGGTGCTGCTGGTCTTATGAATTATGCAGCGGCGGATGTGGAAATAATGCCTGTGGTTGTGAGCTCAATATTCTCTTTGATACCTTCGCCCCTGCACCGTTTTCTTTTTTTTTTCCCCTGTTTTTTTTCTGGGGGGTTGGTGGGGGGGGGGGGGGGGGGGTGTAAAAGCGACACTTGTCATGTTGGATGGTTAGGCACAGTAGAGAAAAGTTGGCCAAACATGAGGGATCTGGGATGAGAAGTGCTGAAGATGTGAGGAAAGCAGAGGAAGAAGTTAAAGAGGAAAGGAGGCAGGGGGGGGGGGCTGGCACTTAAAAAAAAAAGGAAAAAAAATGACTGAGACGCGATTTGTGGAGGTGAAACCAAAGTACAAGAAAGTGGGACAGACTCGAGGTAGAATGGGACCCAATGAGTGACGGGGAGACGGAAAGAGGTTAACGCGGAGACAAGTTGAAGGAGGAGGATTGTGGGAAAAGAAGTAGAAGAATAGCAGTGGTAATGAGAGGAGTTTATCGTCTCTTTAGGTGCCGTCTGCTTATCAAACACCACCAAACACTCAACCTATCAACTATTAATACACTCCTTCACTATCGCGCCTTTTTCCTTTCATTTCCTCCTTCCTCTCTCTTTTACCCCTTCTCTTTCCCTCTGGGTCCCTGTCTCTCTCTTTTTGCCAACCACCCTTTCCCTTTTTTATCTCTCTCTCTCTCTCTTTATCACCCCCCTCCCTGCAAAGCTGGCTAGATTAACTATTTAATGCACTTGTCATTATCTGTCCGGGCCCAGAGCAATTTACCCTGCTTCCCATTCATGGACACATTTTCTCACACCAAGTCAGGTTTGACACACGGAAAGACATTTTTCTCACTCATCTTCAACAAAGAGAAGACTACTTTTCCCCCCCTCTACCCTCTCTCCCTCTCTCTCTTCTCCCATCCCTCTAAGTCTGATATCTCCAGAGCTTATTAAGCTGCAGAGCATGTGTTGTAAAAAATTAATCTGTTGGTTTCCCATGCAAACTTAAATTAGTCCCACTCGCGCTTGGGCTAAAAGGCATGGCTAATGCTGCCCGTCCACTGAGACGAGGAAGAGGTTCATATCGGGACCCGAGCTCGGGGCCTAATCTAATGTCAAATATATCCCCTCGTCCCCTCCTTTTCTCCTCATCTGTCCCCGCTCTTGATTTCCTTCACCACTAAGTCTCCCATTTCTTCCACTTGCTTCTCCCCTCAATCATCTGCTGCTTGCCTCATTTGTTTCTCCTTTCTTTTTTGTTTTTCATTCTCTTCCTCTCTCCAGCTTCCTTATCCTCGTTCTCTGTGGTCATGCTGAAACGCTGGGGCGTGAGCGCACAAAACTTTGCTGTTTTAAGAAACTTTTTTTGGTCCGACCCGGTTTAGCCCTCGCCGAGGCCGGTCAGGACTTCTGAGTGGCACAACTTCACAGAATTTGGAACTATTGAACTCATTGAGCGAATAACACAGTAACTGCTGGGCTTTGACAAGGTGCTAAAAGTACACAGGTACATCTGAAAGAGCAGGCAGGACTAGATCGGGAAATCATAGGGTGAATTTTCAAGTTAAAGTACAATGACATAAAGAAATCAAAGTGTTTTCCTTTAACTATTTTAAAAACCTTTCTGTTTAAAACATTTATTAAGCCTGAAGATGTGTGTAGGCCAGAGGTGTCTTCAGTATTCACATTCATTACTCAGGTAGAAGTATAGATACTAGAGTTTAAAAATACTCCTGTAGAAGTTGAAGTATCAACTCAAGTTTTTTACTCAAGTAAAAGTATAAAAGTACTGGTTTCAAAACTACTTAAAGTATAAAAGTAAAAGTAATGTAAGGGGGAAAAAAGCCATTAAGGACAAAAGCCATTGAAAATGAATGTATCTTAGTATAATGCAAATATATTAAAGAACCATATATGTGTACTATTGAGCATTAACATGTGTTTCAGAGAGCAGGAGATATGATGACTAGTTGCCTATAAGTATTGTAATGGTGCAAAAAGTCAAACTTCAGAGGCATGTTATCATTTATCCTAACCTTTATTGGAATGTACATCCAAGTTTAGTTGCAGGAATCTGAGGGAACGGATGTAAGAACAAAACTGGACAAGAACATCTGAAACAACCACAACCACATTCACTCTATCCGGATGGAGCAATTTAACTGGATAGTTGTTTTTTAAAGGCCGAAATGAAATAGAGTAACGAGGCTGTTTTTAAAATGTAAGGAGTAAAAAGTACAGATAATTGCGTGAAAATGTAAGGAGTAAAAGTAAAAAGTCGTCTGAAAAATAATTACTCCAGTGAAGTATAGATAACCAAAATTTCTACTTAAGTAAGATAACGAAGTATTTGTACTTCGTTACTTGAGCCTCTGGTGTAGACTACTAAACCTTTAAGAGTTTTTGTATGAATTGGGTCCTTTTTAATCGATGAACTACTTTCTACTTCCATTTTTGTTCCTCAAAGTCTTTCAAGGTGGTTTCAGGTGTTAGCATCAACAAACGTCTGTTTTTCACTTTATTTCTAAGTTGTTTTGCTTTAAGACTCCTATTGTTTCATCCATGTCTTTATTGCTGTGCTTCCTCTCCTTCGTCTCACCTCTCGTCACCCCCTTTCCTTCTCCTCAGCTGCTTGGCCCATCGTTCCTGCGACCCCCCCCCACATTGTTTTTCCTTATGCTTCCCTTCTTCAGTTTATTGAATGGTTCTTCCTGTTTCGTGCACTCTGTGCTTTCCCCTTCACGAGTGCGGTGAATGAATTAAGCTCACCTCACCACAGCCCTGATTTCTAATCTGATGTTCTGATTGGTGCTTGACTTTTCTCACTTGTTTCCAGGCACTATTCTTCTTCTCTTTTGTTTTTGTTTTTTTTTTCTTTTTTTTTTTGGCATTGATTTTAACATTGATTTATTCTAGCCGGGTACTTATACATAGTTACCTACTCATTTCCTTAAATACTTACTTCCCAGACAGTGATTACAAATACTGCCCTCACTGTTTTGCTCATGTCTGCCTCTTTTGTTTAAAATGAGAAGAATATTGTTATAAGAGATGTTTCAGATAATCAGGAACGATTCTGCAAATCCTGAGAACTGATATAATCCAGGTTTCTTTTCCTGTGCTCTAAACAGTCATAGTCATCCTGTTTGTGATGAGGAAACGCTACCAGAAGGACTCGCTGGCAAACATGAAGAACAGCGGAGAGATTCACGAGCAGCTGGTCACCTACGATGAGGAGGGCGGTGGAGAGATGGACACTAACGGGTGAGAAGACCAAAAGAATGCAATTTTCAACAATCTTAATATATCGACCCCCCCCCCCCCCCCTCCCGGGAACAACCTCTTCCATGTGTTTCCATGTAAGATGATGACACAAGTCCCAACTCAAATGCCTTCTAGTTACCAGATATTCAGACACATGTTCCCAGTTAACACAAACTCAAATATTTGAGCCGCCCTGTAACGTGAAGAAGCAAAGCTTCTCCCTGCAGCTGCAGCTGCATCAGGATCAGTGCTCTCTCACTGAACGTATCGATAATCAGCAGCTTAAACGGCCAGAATCATGCTCCACAAGTCCGAGAGCAATGCTGGACTGTAGGTCAGTTAAAATAGTTGATTTCAGATCAGTGTACATCTTCGTTATTCATTATTCAGTGAAAAAGCTCTAAAATGCAAAGTTTATCATAGGAATCTGGTATGTTTATTCAGGCAGTCATATGTCAGTTGAAGAGGGTACAAAAGGGTTTGCATGCTGAAATAACCAAATAAACTAATTTATAGGAACCGGTGTTCTGCCAATTTCTGCTCCTTTGCCAAAAAATGCTCCCTAAATGTTTTCTACCTTTGTAGAGCTACAATTTTACTGTGTTTTAGTCCCTAAACCACTTCCTTTTCCCCTCCAAGTGGTCCTTGTATCTTGCCAGGTCGTCATTGTAAATAAGAATGTGTTATTAATGACCTGCCTGTTTAAATAAAGGCGAATGACTGAATGAATATCAAATTAAGCGATAGAATTGTAGTTTTTTTTTTCTCTTTATCTCTTTATGTAATGCAATTCATGTCATGGGTCGTGTATTTTGAAGGATCAAATACACAACATCCCATATTATCAATTTTACATTGTGCAAGAAATGATGGGCGTGGTAATCAAACTTTGAAAATCGACTGTGCGCATGCGCAGAACCACAAAGTAGCATTTCTCGGCAGGTAGCAGAAATTGGCAGAACACCAGAACAAGCAGCATGAAGGGAGTGAGCATGTTGATGCTGAGAAATAGTACAAAGGTAGCTGAAGCTAATCTTAAACGCTATGACAAATGTTTATGACAGGTTCAAGCAAAGCAAGCCTATAGTTTATATGAATGTGGTCAACAGAAAAGTAGCGCCAGAGTAGTAGAAGATGTCTGTCATTAGTCTGTCAAGTAGTGAAACCTAAGTCGCATCATTGTATTGAGGAAAATGAGTCAGGACACAAGGCTGTACAAATGTTGAGGAGTTTCAGTCAGTGGCGTCAATTCAGTCAAAGCTAAGGTATGGCAAGGTTACGAGTCACAGAACTTAACTAGAGTATCAATCAACACGTCCAGCAAATACTCATCACAGAAGTCTGCTATGTAGCTTATCTGTGTGGTCAAGAAAATTTGAACTTTTTCAAATGCAGTCTCGCTCACTGCAAAAACTCAAAATCTTACCAGGAATATTTGTCTTATTTCTAGTTAAAATGTCTCATTTTTAGTCAAAAAATCTCATTACACTTAAAACAAGAGTCATCACCAGAAAAATAACTTGTTATTTGACCATTTTGACCATTTTCACTTGAAATAAGTAGAAAAATCTGCCAATGGGACAAGATTTATCTTCTCATTACAAGCAAAAAAATCTTGTTCCACTGGCAGATTTTTCCACTTATTTTAAGTGAAAATCTACTTGAAACAGGTGAAAATGGTTGTTTTTGAGTCTTGTCTTAAATGTAGTGAGATTTTTTTTGACTAGAAATTAGACATTTTAACTAGAAATAAGACAAATATTCTTGTTAAGATTTTGAGTTTTTGCAGTGTAATAACTAGTGAAATCGATCATGTTGTTCTGATTTGCATTTGTAGTTATTCTATATGTATTAAGTAATAGAATAATCAATACAAATAGACACAGACTAATTCCATAAATGTATTCAAAAAACAAACATTTACATTTTCCCTTGAAGCCAAGGTGTGGCGGCTGCCATACCTTCATACCCAATTGACGCCCCTGGTTTCAGTTCCCAGCGTTTCATCTCACAGAGAGTGTTTCTCTTTCAGCTACGACGTCTCCATCCTCACGTCCGCCTGCCACGACGGCTCCCTGCTCCGCCACCCGGACCACCCCCACCCGTCCCTGTACGCCATGGTGCAGAAACCTCCCCAGCACGCCCAGCCCACCGCCTGCAAGGGGGACATGGCCGCCATGATCGAGGTGAAGAAGGACGAGGCCGACCACGACAGGGACGGGTTCCCGTACGACACCCTCCACATCTACGGCTACGAGGGACCCGAGTCTTTAGCCGGGAGCCTCAGCTCTCTGGAAAGCTCTTCCACCGGTTCGAACTTGGACTACGACTTCCTGAGCGACTGGGGCCCGAGGTTCAGGGCCCTGGCCGAGCTGTACGGAGTCGACGGGAGCGACTATTACCAGCAGTACTGATAGTACACGGGCCGAAATGTACACGTGCAAAAGAGTACCCAGAGTGGATCAGTGGTCTGAACGAGCCATAGAAACGCACTCACACTCCGACCAAAAGCAGGCAGGAAATATAAATATCCCCACGTACAATACACCCTTTCAGCCATGTTCTCTAAAGACTTCTTTAGCTCCTCAAAACACAATCAGGGGCTCCTTTTTAACTCTATTAACAACAGCTAGCTTCAGTTATCGTGTGTAATTCAGTGGATTCATTAGTGTGTTGTACCTCTTTGTTCACTCACAGTCAGAAAATAACAGCTTCAGCAAAAGTCAGGAAGCTCCCACAAGTTGAATCGTGGATTTAAAAAAAAAAAAAAAAAAGATAAAGCTTAAATGACGCAGTCAGTCCTCTCATTTCCAGGGAGGTGCTGGAAAGATTTTTAAAGTAACCCGAGGACACGACCCCCTTCCAGAAAGTGAGAACCCGCGCCGCTTCTGCTTCACGCGTCTGCAGGAACGCTGATGTGTGGTGACAGTGTGAGAACAGCTTCTCCAGGATGCTTTTTAATCTAGCGCAGTCTTACGGGTTCAGCAGCAGAACGCTTTCACGTCCCTTGCAACGTCCAATCAGGAACTGCACTCCGGGCCGTAGCCAATCAGATGTGATGACGAGCAGGCGGGTTAATGAGGTCACTGCTGGCCAGCGATGTTCCTCGCTCATCCAGGCTCTTTTTGCTTTCTCTTCATGCCTCTGCTCTCTTGTTCAGCACCTATTTTAGCCGCCGTGTTTACATGTTCAAAGTGTCACAGGAAAAACCTTCAAACGTGACCTATTTTTATCCCGTTAGGTTAGCGTTAGCACCCCTAGATGCATCCGTGCTTAGCGGTGTGAGGACTTACACATAACACTTTTCTTCTGATATATGAACTAAAGCTCAGTCGCTTTGAGGTTTCACGATCTATCTGATGTTGTTGTATGTTACAGACTCCGGAGGTCTGAAGGTTTTAATCACAGTCGTCCTGTAGTTTAAATATTTGTGCACTTTGAAATGCAAAAACACTACATGTGAAAGCAACCCATTCATGCTCCTTTATTGTTTCTATTTTTTGGTATTCTTCATTCATTTTGGTTTTGGAGGCCGGTGATGTTGCTGTATGTTCATGTTTCTATTGTTTTTGTTTCATTTTCACAAAACGGCCTCAAACATGGCGAGAACAGGATGATTTGTTTTAGACGTAACGTTGCTGGTTTGTAAATATGATTGCCGCGAGGGTTTTATTGTACTGAAGTACGTTGAGGAGCCACGTGTCTTAAAACATCAAGGGTTTGGAGATTTTAGATCACAGAGAAACACCTGCCAATCTTTATTTCTCTTTTTCTTAATTTGAAATTCTGGAAAGAGCCATTTTTAGGGAAAGTAGAACTCCTGAGAGCATGTGATGTCCAGCGGATGATTTAGTGATATGCTAATTTTCTCATTATAGGAAATAATGAATGGTTTTCCATGTCTCCATGACTCTAAATGCAGGTGTCAATGCAGATTAAGGTGTTTGACCAGCATTCAACATGATACCTGCATAGAAAGCATAAAGATCCCTGAGATTCAGCACGAATCAGTTTTTAAATGTTTGAAACCGTAAAGGAAAGCCGTGACTGAGAGGTCTTTTTCTTTTTCCATGGGAATTTTCCCGGTTATCTGCTGCTCTGAACAGAGGACAGACAATAGTGAGAGAGAAAGGAAATGGCTCTGCTGCTCAGACAGAATTACAGGTTTTATTTGACTGAACCCATCATCACAGTTATTGTTGCGATGAAAGCTGAATCCTCGGAGGCCTACTCTGACAAAAGTCATTCAGAAAAATCAGGAAACGCAGAGTTGCAAAAGCAGCTTGTTGGACTGCCACAAGGGCTGCGATGGGGCTCCAATAACTTTAACCTCTCATCCTTTGTGGCTTCTGTCAGGGCACAACATCTCTGACCAAAGACATCCAGAACTTTTTTGCGGTCTCTAGATTTCCCAGACTTGTAAAACAATAGAGGGTTGTTTGCATGTGTGAGAAGTTGTCAGGTTGGATCAATCCTCAACATAACCAAGCTTTGAGTTCAGTTATCACAGATTAAAATCAACCAACTCATGCTAATTTATTCATACTTTAGACATATGAGCTGTTTTTACAGTCAGCTTTATTAAATGTGTAAAATTTTCCCACAAATGAACGGATAGAATTGATCAACTTTAGCATCTTAGCTCAGCAAGTTATTCCAACATTTGTTTTTCACTGACAGACAAATGACGCTGTGTTAAAGTCTCTCCTGAGAGACCTTTTTCGTATGTTTTGAGTTAACTAGTTGGTGTCACCGGTTCAGACTAAATATCGCTGTTGTTTTGGTGTCGAGCACGCTCTCGGTCCTGCTGGCCGTTGCACTTTAACTAAGCACAAACAATGGCTCTCTGCAGACACCTGTCACCTGTCCAAGAACAAGTTATCACTCACAAGCATTAAAATAACAACTGCAGACCTTTTGGGGAATATTTTTTTTAATTTTGAATGTTATTTTTCCTGGCCAGGGAATTGCCTGCTCATAAATTATGGCCTCAGTGGTTAAAAAGTCAGTCATAATGGGCCGTAAAGGTAGAAGGTCACTAAATGTCCCTTTGCAAGCCGCCGCCCACTAATGCCATGCTGCGGACGGGATTTGTAATCTGTGCCATCCTGACTGAAGATTTAGTCACAGACAAGTTTCACCAGGACAGTTAATCTGCTTTTACATGTAAAGTCACTCCAGTTTACAGCATTTTAGTTTTAGTAATCAAGATTTGTTTGGATTTGAACCTATTTGCTTAAAACAGGCTTATTTGGAATGTCATTTGAGAAATGGGGGATATGCCTCACTCTTTGTCCTTTAATCAGCTAAAACAAACAGAGGACCAAACTTCCTGTCCATCTGGGCCTGTGCCCACCCCTTCCTGTCTGTTATCTCTCTCCCGAGCAGCACATTGTGCTCGCTTCCTGTCAGAGCAGGCTGGGAAACTGGAGAAACACGAGATGGATGTTAACGTGAGGGAAAGATGGGGAGAAATAGCTGGATCCGTCATAAGAAACAATACACAGAAAGTAGCGTTAACGACTTCTTCGTGAAGAAATAGAATAACCTTCAAATATAAGGAACGCCCTGGAATGTTTTAACGTGTGGCACAAAAAAAGGCAAACATTTTGAGATCTGAAGTTCTTTTAGCCTCATTTGTGCCTCTGAAGTCATTGTGATTTTGCCATTTCTGCTATTTTCTGCTAATGACAAACTTTTAAGAGGATGTTAAGTCTATTTTAAAGCAGCATCCCCATTTATTGATCAAAAAACGTCAGCATTTCGTGGCTGTTGTCTTTGTTTGGGTGCAAAAAAAAAGGAAACCAACCATAATAACAGAGTTTCAGTGGTGGTTCATATGCAGCAAAATGAGCAGCAATTGAATGACCCTGAAGGTGAAGTGTTTTGTGACTGTGTGCGTGTGCATGTGCGCGCGTGTGTATAATCATCATCACTGAAATTACAGCCGTTGTTAGCAAAAGCTGCATGTGTGATCTCAGCTGGCCGTGGCCGTCTGAGGGGTCTGGCGTTTACTTTCCTAAGAGTCAGAAGTATTGGCAGCAAAGTATTTAGAGGAGGAAATTAAAAAGATTTTAAGAGCTTGACGGTAACATTTTTATTTTAGCCTGCAGTTTTTCTCTTTCTTTGATCAATGTTCTCAAAGTGTCAGATTTGTTTGAGACGTTATATATGAGCTGAATTCCAGCAAGTTGAACATTTTCTCGTTTCCTGTGCTCTTATTTACTTCTCCACGCAGTCAAATGAAGTATTTCTTAAACAAAAAACCTTTCTGAATTTAATATACTGGTTTAAAACTGACTTGTTTTCATCTGTGCACTCCAAGTTTGATGTGAAATGTATTTAGAAGAAAAAAAAAAAGCCAAACAGTGATTTTTCTTTCATTATTTCCTTTTTATTGCCTCATTTACTGTATTTAAAGGATTTTAAACTTGAATTTTTCTACATGCTCTAAAAAAAAAGAAAAAAAAAGATATTTTTTTTAACAAATAAAAGAAGTGTGAATGGGTGAAGGGATTTCCTGCTGAGGCGTCCACTTGTGAATGCTTGTAATTGTGCCCATGTACACACATACAAGTATGTGTCAAACCAACAAGAAATATCAACTACACATTAACATTCCTGTGTAAATACTGGAGGGGTCCAGAAGGGAGCAACACGTGCCTTTATTCTTAAAAACATACTGTAATTCATCTTTTGGTGATGAACACAATGTTTTCTATATTGTTTTTATGGTGTATAGTAGCTACTTTTTATTACCTGACATTTTTTGTAAGTGTAGAATCATAATAAACACTCAAATGTTTGGGCTGTTGTGTGATTTGATTTGAATTTGTACCCCATGGAGAGATGCTCGTCTGATTTAGATTTTAATGAATGGTAATAGACAGGGACGTGCATGTTTACCATACAGGATTAGGGAGGAGCCGCCTATTTCATCTTGTCTGACTATATAAGCATGTCTGACAAGCTGGATTTTTACAAATCAGATTAGAAATAATTACATCATACGCTTTTCAACTTAGAAACATCCACAATCCTATGCAGGGAGAAGGGGAAATGTGTTGATATAACCCATCAACCGCTGCAGATTTGCAGCAGATTTACATCCCGACAGTTTAAGTGCTGCAATGAATCTGAAAACAAAAACTGGTATCTATTAAGAGCATGTTTTGGTACGGTGTGAGATCAGATATGTGTCTCTGTGTCAACTGTTACACGCCATGAAGTCATGCGAGGAAGGCTCTGATCTTCCTCACCTTAATCTTTGACATGCCAGCAGATTTGACCTGCGGGATATCCTGTGTTTTTCTTCTTCTAAACCTGAGTGTAAATCCCCTACAGGTTTGTTCTGTTTTTCACTGTTCGGGGATGTGGGTTTAGGGGTCAGACCTTCATACGTGTGATCATGTCCACATGAGACTTGATGGATTGTTCAAGATCACAGGGGGAAAAAAAACAAGACAGAAACAGAGACACTGCCGGAGGAAAAGACCAAAGTCACATTAATTCTTCCAAGACACGATGAGCTGGATACACGATGCAAACACACACACACACACACACACACACACACACACATACGACTACACACCGTCTTACTTTTTCCATTTAAAAGCGGCACATCTGCTTCTAGCTTTTATTCAGCGTGTTTTTTAACATATTTTTTTAATTTTACACATTTTCATGTCAAAATTTTTACTACAAGCACGTGAAACTCCAAGTCTGGAGACCAAACATGTTGAATTTGGCTCTATGACCAAGTCAATGACTCTAAGCCGTTTTTTTTTAAACATTTTAGTAACTAATAAATATTGCATGCTTGCGCTAAAGACATAAATAATGCTTTCAGACATTAAATGAGTTCATTTAGCAATTTCAGCTCACCTGGAGAGAGGAAATGTGACTGTTCAGTATGACCTGGATGACTATTCAAATTCAAAAATACTTTATTAATCCCAGGAAGGAAATGAATTGTGCAGTAGTCATGATTTGTGTTGTAGGGAGGAAGGATCTCCTGTAGCCGTCTGTGCTGCAGCAGATCTGAAGAACCTCCGATGACACTGATGCTGAATCACTGTGTTGTGAAGAGGATGCTCTGAGTTTTCCATCATCTCCTTCATTTCACGAAGTATCCTCCTTCGCACAGTCAGCTCCAGAGGCTCCAGAGCCAGCCTTCTTTATCAGTTTGTTCAGTTTCTTTACGTCCCTGGCTCCTAGATAGCATTGACCGACATTCACACTCATTTGTACTAATTGGGATACCTGAGAACGTGGAAGCCCGCCGGCTGCTCCTGACACCTTTCTCTTGCGTTCCCAGCTTCAACTCCAAACTGCTCACAAGAGGCTGTTGCTCCATTTGGAAATGCATTCAAATATAAGCAGTTTTCTGCCACTGGCACTTTGGCAATGAAGATCACTGATGTCATGTTTTTTTTTTTGTTGAATTAATTTATTGGTCACTTGTGATTTTCCTCTGTGGATTCCTCACAGCCAGAAAACTCCTGGTTGGAAGTGAATGTGAGAGTGTTTTTTGTCTATGTGGCTGTGAGATACATTGATGAACCCCCCATGGCCTTTGAAAGAGTTGGGATAGGCTCCAGCAGAGCTCTGTGCACCTTCTATAAAGAAGTGAGTATATATCATGGATGGACGCTTTTCTCATGGAGTATTTCAACAAATCTATTTGCATCCAAAAAGAGTTTTAAATTCTGACAGCTTTTCACTTTGCCTAGATCCCTGGTCCAGAGAGGAGTGCAGTATTCCTGCATGACGTTCCCATGTGGGATTTCTGGAAGTTCTCATAAGTTCCCTCAATGATTTCCACTACAGGATCAAACCTGCTTTCAACACAGCGCTGCCTGAGAGCTGAGATTTATTCACATTCTCTGAATCCTTTGATTATGTTATGTACTGTAAATGGTAAGATATTCATAGTCTTCACAAATGTACATCATGTACATGTTCTGAAATAGTTTTCCAATTTGTAGATGTGGTTGCGAAGTTCTTGAGATGGAGCTGTTATGTATCAGTGCCAGATAATGCTCCTAATTCGAGTTATTCTGGCATGTACAGTATACGCAACCCAGGTTTAGCCGAGCTATTGACTGCCCCGGGATTCCCCTTGCAGAAGTGACGACACTGTGAAAATCAGAATATCAACACAGCAGGGGAAGAAGGAGACGAACAACAAAGAAGGAACCGGAAGAACGCCAATGCAAAAGTGTGTGTGGCGCCACCTAGCATTGCGGAGTTGAACGCACCTCATTCAATAATGGATTAGGGCGGCTGGTGGCCTGGGTTCGGGTTTCTCCCTTGTCGGCTTCTGGTGTCTCGAGTGGTGGGGTTGTGCCCTCCCTCCTACACTATAGTTACAATTCAGGTACAGCATCGTTTTGTCTTTATACTAGGGCTGTGCGATTAATCGATTTTAAATCTAAATCGGATTTATTAATCAAAATCGATGTTAAAAAAGGAAAATCGGAAAATCGATTTTCCTTTTTTGCAGCTGGCTGCATTACAGACAGAGCTCATCTAGTGATCTTTGTTTGGTCAAGAAAATTGTAAATGTTGTCACTTTACAAAACTCAAGGAGGATTTACAGTATCTTTCAATTGCACTTCATTCCCAATAGGGACATTTGTTTGCTATTTTTCTTTAAAAATAAAGATAAAATATTTTAAACAATTTATTCCATTGTCTTTTGTAGTTTTACCAAAAAAATCGAAATCGAAAATCGGGTTTTCAGAGAAAAAAATCTGGATTTTATTTTTGTCCAAAATCGCCCAGCCCTACTTTACACACACACAGTTTCACAGACATACACACCTGCATACCACTGAGCGGTGGGGTGTACTTAGTTTTTACACAGAGCATCTGTAATTTGTTGAGAAAGCAAAGACAAGGTAAAGTGTGTCTTGTTAATGTTTATCTGAAGTTGTTAGTAATCTGATTTTAAGACTTCTTCTTTAAGAACTTCTGACACCACAACCTTCTCATATTTCCTCTGCTATAACCCTCTCCAACACAGCCTTACGAAGAGGAGCTTTTACATCGCTTTTACGCTGACTTGTGAGCGACACCAACTCCACTCCATCATCAGTTATTCAGGGGAGCGTATAGCCGGGAGATGTGACAGATGTGTGCAGGAAGAAGGGAGACTGAGAGGCAAAAAAAAGAGGTTTGAGTCGACAAAGAGGGCAGAGTCATATTTCCACAGTGTCTCTTTCACTTCTCATCCTGGGCCAAACTGTGGTGTTGGTGAAGCGGAGAAGGGACACTACCAGCTGGCAGCCGCACTCCAAACATCGCGATGCGCTCCAACAATAAAACCAGGCTATTAAAGTGCGTGCTTTATCCATGAATATGATTACATGGAGACTGCGAGTGGATAATCCTTTGATGCCTGATCAAAGAAAGGCAGAAATGTGAAGTGGGCTGTTGTCAACATACATGCAAAAGGAGTTGATATGTGGAACTGTTTACAAGATGGCTGCATATAATCCAGATGTTTCTTATTGTAATAAGTTGTGAATATGCGTTATGGGTAAAAAAAAAAAAAGAAAGGCATAAATATTTGTGAGAGAGTTGGGGAAGAATTCAAGATGGGGGAAGGAGGTGGGGATCTTTGTAGCTTTGTATGCTATGAATTCAAGTTGAATCCTCCATTGTTTAGCATACCTTGTGCTGTTTATGTATAAACATCTCACATGTCTAAGCACATAAATCATAAATCCATACTCAGAATTGTTAGTGCATGAAGAATCATCCACCTTTAGCCTTGAAACATTTCCGTCAACAGATGTAGCTCTACCAAAATAAACCCAGAGGGCACAAACAGACAGATGTTATCACAAGTGAGGTGAGGAATCAATTCATGCACTGTTATCATTTCAAGCCTCACAGCCCCTCTGGTCATTCATTACAGATGCTGGTTGCGCGCCTCAGCCACGTACAAACGCCCCAAAAACTCAGATTTTCAATGTGATGTCAAGATTTCAAACGACTTTGGGAAAACGTGGAAAATGTTGAACAAATCTGCTTGAATTTGTTCCTGAAAGTGATGCTGCAGCCTTAAAATGGAAAGTCTGTGATGCATCCAAAAGCGGTCTCAGTATGAAGCTGTTCTGGGGAGGAAGGGGGGACTTTGAAGGAAACAAAGATCAAGGGGGAAAAATATCAATGTCGCATCAAACGGGTGGAATTCAGAGCTGCTGCGGTTTAATGAATCTTGTTAGTACATGCAGAATCCCAAATGTTTTGTCTTGCATAATTTTCAACGCATGTGACTAATTATATAAGACATACAAACTGGAATCTTAGAGTAAACATGAGGCGATATATCAGGAGGCTTCAAGAATTTGTCAGAATCAAAGTCATTTCTGTCCAGTTTAACTTGTCTGCTGTTGTCAGGGACTGAATGATTTTCTTTCCACGACCTGGCAACCCGTCCCCCGCGTCAACAGCTATTGTTGAACTGGCATAAATAACAGGGCTGTGGCTATTGTTAATGCAGCCTGTTTTTTATTAGGTTTTGTGTGCAAATATTCCAATGTGGTGTAACACAAACAAATCAACAGACTAAACATTGGCACACATGACGTGTGCGTCAGGATTTGCATACGAGTTGCCTTGGTTTCATGTCCTCTGTCTGTCTGCTACACAGATGTGGTTCTGTCTCGGTCATAAAAAGAAAAAAGAATCTGAGGCATGTGCTCAAGAGGATAGATAAGTTATTGCCAAATTTCAATTCCCTCCATGCAAGTCATGGCAGAGCAGGATTACTTAAATCTACAGTACAAGGCGACTTGAAGAAGCCCAAATTTTCCTTCCTCCTGGTCTGAGGAGCACCGCAGTCAACCATCAGGAAAAGAAAGAAGAGAAAAGGAGAGCTTCATCAAACATCCCGCTGACACAGTGACAAATAAACCTGAGTTCTTAACAGCCACTACAAACGCAGCAGCTGCTACAGATGTAGACGCCGCTCATGTCGAACATCTCACTGAGCATTTGATACGTCTGTGGTTTGGCTTTGGAAAAGAAAGAAAGTGTTCTGCAGAAAAATCCTCAGGGACGTGTTCTCCTCTGCTATTCTTGAGACCCCCCCTCTCTAGGTTTAAATGTAAAGTGTACACAGAGACGTGCCATTGTAGCTGTTTGACTAACATCCTGTCCATGATAGGCACTTGACAATGTGAGGAGGAGGATATTCCTTTTCCCCATCCTCTCTATGTTATCTGCAAAAACAAAACAAAAAACATCTTGAAGAGTTCACACCAGTTCAATCAGAAGCCCGAAGGCTTTAACTTTAAAATGAAAGATTATATATCCAAACTTCCTATCACAGCATGAGCTCGACAGATTCATATTTGACCATTTAGACCTGCATTGAGCATGTACTTTAATTCTCAAATTTATCTTAACACTTATTAACCGTATCCATGGCAGGCAAAAAAAAACATCTATTTAAGGGCAAAGCGGGTTGTTGTTGCGTAACTGTTATTACTATATCTGACTAATTTCTAGGTCTTCAGCAAATAAATGATATATGGGATGTATTTTTCCCAGCACAGACAGAAGCCTCACAACCTAAAGTGACAGCTGGTTAAAGCTGGTAAACTGGTGGTTCTCTGTCTCCCCACTGTGGTTTCCAACGTTAACTGCAGCCTGGAGGATTTACATTATTCTAGAGCAGGGGTCGGCAACCCAAAATGTTGAAAGAGCCATATTGGACCAAAAACACAAAAAACAAATATGTCTGCAGCCGCAAAAAATGACTGAGTCTTGTATAAGCCTTAGAATGAAGGCAACACATGCTGCATGTTTCTATATTAGTTATAACTGGGGGAAGACGTTTTTTCATTATGCACTCACTTCGAGAAAAAAGTCAAAATGTTTAGAAAAAAGTCGAAATGTCGAGTTTAATGTCGAAATGTCGAGAATAAAGTTGAAATGTTGAGAAAAAAGTCGAAATGTCGAGAAAAAAGTCAACATTTCGAAAAAAGTCGAAATGTTGAGAAAAAAGTCGAAATGTCCAGAAAAAAGTCAAAATTTAGAGAAAAAAGTCGAAATGTCGGGATTAAAAAGGAAAGGAAAAAGGAATAAACAAAGAGAAAAAAGGAAAAAGAGAAGAAAAAGGAAAATAAGAAAAAAAATAAGAAAAAAAGAAATAAAAAGAGAAAAAAAGAAAAAAAAGGAAAAAAAAGAAGAAAAAAAGGAAAAAGGAAGAAAAAAAGAAAAAAAAGAAAAAGAAAAGAAAAAAGAAAAAAGGAAAAGAAGAAAAAAAAGAAGAAAAAAAGAAAGAAAAAAAGAAAAAAAGAAAAAAAAGAAGAAAAAAAGGGAAAAAAGAAGAAAAGAAGGTCAAACATTTTTGAAAAAGCTCCAGGAGCCACTAGGGCGGCGCTCTGGAGCCGTGGGTTGCCGACCCCTGTTCTAGAGCTTTAAAAAAAAAAAAAGGGTTGTAAAATAAAGTTTGGACACACCTAACCATGCATCCAATCTTTTGACTGGTACTGTGTGTATTTAGTCATTTTGCAAAGCTGGTCACGCAGACAGAAGCTCGGGCTCATTATGGGATGGATAGATTAGTACTTGGCTGTGAAAGAGTTAAAGGCTCCACACACAAGCACTCCCTCTGCCAGCTGCTCAATAGTCTAATGTTGTCCCCTGTACTGCACCATCAGCTCAAGAGAATATACTAATTATCCTGCTCCTCTACTAAAACACCTGGGGAAGTTTCAAACGCCATTGTGTGCTAATGCGTACCTGTTCTATAATTTCACATTTTCAGATTCAACAAAACATCAGCTTATTCAGATAAATTAAAGTTCAGGCAACGTATGTAACATACATTGTAATTACATTTTATATCAGGAAAATCCCCAAGTAAATTCTCTTAACATTAAGTCACTCATCAAAAACACTAGCGCACCTAAACTGATTTCAGTTTACAGGAATATTTAACCCCAAACAGCAAATGGTGGAAGTTTTCAGATTAAAGGACAGTGATATTAAATATGTATAGAACATATGCACGTCAGTCAGACATGAGAAAGCTATCTCTTCCATGTTTATTCCTTGTGAGGATGGACGTAATCCGACGTAATGAAGCAGGCTATTTTATGAAGACATGGAGACCAAGATAAAGAGAAAGAGAAGTTGTAAAGAAAGTAAATCAGAGGGGTCAGAGATAAGACAGAGCCGAAGGCGACGTCCCCCCAGGCAAGCTGACAACCGGTCTGATATAGTAAAAAGTTACATGCCGTTCTGGGAGGTCAGGTCACCCCCGACACCAGCGATAGGCCTCAGTGATAAAGAATAACACCAGAGGAATGAAATGAGATAAAAATAAGAATAACTTTTCCCTTATCAGATGCAGAAGCATGAAAAAAATGACGATTTTTTTTTTCATTTTTTGTGTATAAGCTGAATTTTCAGTTCAGAAACAAAACAATACATACAGACAGTGAGCAACTAATACATTTCATCACTAAGTTTAGTTAAATGTAAAATGTCTACATTTTAAAAGCCTCTGTTTACCAAAACATTAGATGTTTCAGCTGACCAGACTTCAGCCCAATCTGAAAGAGTGGAGCCACAATACTATCCTTACTATATCAACAGACATTTCAATATGAAATCATAGGCAAATATGTTAATATGACTTTAGTGGTTGAAGTGTCACAAATAACATTAATATGTGGTACTAATAGTGTGTAATTTATTCAAAACAAACTCAACAAAACTAACTGGAGTGATAAAAAAACAAGTGGCAAAGAGTCAAACACAGTCTTTATCTGTGTGAATTCAGCATGTTACACAGCCTTCAAAAAACAACCTCAGAAATGTGTGAATATAAGCACAACACCTTGCAGGGGCATTTGCACCGTGCCATAATAGCTTCCTTTTCTGTGGAAAGACACAAATAAGTGGCAATCCCAAATGAGTAAGAACCCAGCTACAGGCACAGCTGCATTAATAGGTCTGGCGCCGGCTTTGCACCAGCTCACCAGGGTGTTGGACGGGCCTTAGGTCAGGGGGCGGGGAATGCCAACTTTTTCTTCTGTGACAAGCTGGAGGACTTGGATTTTTTCATATTTGTGCAAAATGTTTGCGCTAATGACACTTTTTCTTCGTTTTTCCACTCAGCGTAGTTTCAAGGAGAGGTGTTTTCTCTTCCACCAAAACACCCGGAGGCTGCTCAGTCTAATGCAGCCACATCTGTTCTGCTGCGAGAGTGTCAGTGAAGGATAAACAGGAAATCTTCTTGTCAAAAGCTTTGAAAACAAAACATCACAGCAATTCTTTTTTTTTTTTTTTAAAGATAAAATGCATAAAAGAAGCAATTTGTCATCTGTCTTCAAGGTTAAAAAAAGAGAAAACGTGCCTATTTGTTTTGATGCACTGCTGCTAAGTCAGGCATGGACTTGTTTCCTCGGCACAGATTTATAAACGCAGATTGAAACTGTGATTGGCAGCATGCGGCCGCTAGAGGGCGCTGTGCCGTAACCAAACCGGTGAGCTGCAGTCCAGCTAATGATATTATGATGCCTGTAAAAGAAAGTAGGTGTTGAACAAGCAGAGATCCAATTCAAGCCGTTTTTGGCTTAAATCCGGCCATGTAATATAAATTAGAAGGTGATCACAAATATATTTTGACATTTTCTTCTCGTCTGCCAATGTTTGCTTGCACCATGTTGGTTATTAATATGTTTAATGTTTTGTTTTTTGCAACTTGTCAATTGCGGATATAAACCTGGACCGAATTTGTGAAAGTCTGAGGTTGTATTATTATTTATCCTAGACTAGGATCAACAGGATAACAATACCAGGATTCCTCGTATTGTTATCCTGATGTTCACTAAAGTGGACATTTGTAAACCAATAAAGGCCATAAAACCTTCCACTGGGATGTAGCTCGTTTTTGGACTATGCTTTATCATTATGATTATTATTATTAATCATTATCATACACATTTACACAATGATCATTATTAATTCACATTTAAAAACCCTTCCCAAATGATAAACTACAAGAGTGATGGTGTGTTGTGGGTTTGCAGAGGGATTTCCTGGACGGCAGCATCTGCCTCTCTCCGCAGGCAGGACACACGCACTGGGTGTGCAGGGCTGAAGGCTGATTTATGGTTCCGCGTTACACCAAAGCAGAGCCTACGCCGTAGGCTACGCCGTACCGTACAGCGTAGGGCTCTGCGTCGATTTAACGCGGAACCATAAATCAGGCTGGAGCCGCGGGACAGAGACGGGAGTGTGACGAGCATCGCGAGGATGCGGGGGAGAGAATGAGATGCAAACGGCATATCCACAGAGCAATAACCGAAATAAGGTCAACAGAGCCGGAGACGGTCGGAGGAAAGGTGTCAGCGTTCGTGGTGAGGACGGAGAGGAGAGGAGGAGAGGAGGAGAGAGTAGGATGCTCGGACGGTCGGAGCGCCTGTTGGCTCAGTGCATGTTCATCACCGACAGTTTAACAACGCGCTATTCTGAGGAGGTGGGCCAAGTCCCGTGAGAGACTCGGGCGGGGGGAGAGGGGAAGGCTAGGGGAGTGGAAGCCGGTGGTCAGACTGGGATGCTGCTGCTGCTGCTGCTGCTGTCCGTGATGTGAGGAGACATCCCAGAGCTGATGAAACCGTCCCTGACACACATTTCTGCATCTCTGCAGGTAAGAAGACTAATCCCTCCGTTTTTACTTTCATTCCCACTCCTAATGTCTGCAAACTGTTTCTGATCACCCCCCTCTGCAAATGTGCAGGGGAGTTGTTACATAAAACGTTTAATAAGGCACTTATACATCGATGTTTGGCTGCAGATTAGATATGAAACAATTCAGATTTACTTTGAGATGACATTCCCCTTCACCATATTTGCCTCCCACGGAATAATAGTCTATTATGTAAGACTCCACTGAGACTAACACGAGTTTAACAAAGAACAAAACGTAAGAATTTATATTGTACGTGTTAAGTGCGAGAAAATACTTTTATTTATCCTTTAAAGAGAATTTTGTCATATATTCCTCTCCCACACTACTATACTCGATTTCACATGCAAAAGTCTGGGCACCTTTGCTCCAATATTCTTACAGTGAATATTTCAGTAAGGAGAAGGTTGAATTCAATTTAAATTCAAAATACTTTCTCAGAGGGGGAATCAATTAAATTATATGCAATCCATTTAAGCATATATACAATAAAATAAAATAAAAAATGAATATTTGAAGCTGGATTTGTTTGTTTGTTTCACTGGCTGTTCTGCTGGTTTGTTCAGTTTAGGTTTTGGGGGAAACAAAGTGTTCAGGAGCACAATGCAAATGTTTGGACACCCCACACAATTTGAGCTGGTGGGGTGGCTGTTGTACGCTCCCCTACCTGAGGGCTGATCTCATGCTATGATCTGTCAACGTGTCTGGACCCTGTGCAGGGTGAGCCACACGTTGGTCCACACAGTCACAGTGCTTGTTCCAAGCCCGGATAAATGGGGAGGGTTTCACCAGGAAGGGCGTTCAGTATAAACCGTGTGCCTAATCAATGTGCAGAACACATTGATCTGTTCTGGTGACCCCAGCTGAAACAACTGGTTTACTAACTTTTACTGGTGTAGCTCCTTCATTGTAATGGTAACAAAAGTCCAACTAAAAGAAAAACGAGCATATTATTCCTCCCAGGATTTATGATAGCCTTCCTTCAGAAAATCTCTAACTCCGAGTGTATTACGTTGAAGATTTCTTTCTATTCAGAAAACTTACCTTGGAAAATGAACAAATGGACGTTACTTTTCCATTCTAGTTCTCATTTATTCTTTTTATTATGATCCTTTATTAAACCAGGTGAGTAAATTGAGAACCGAATCCCCATTTGCAGTGATGACCTGGGCAAGAGGCAGCATCACAGACAGTATCCGATTGATACACAATCAATATTTGCATAAATATTTGCAGGAACTTTTTTCTGCTTATCCAAATGTGTAATTGTGAGCACCAGGTTGTTGTTGTCTGGTTCTCTGGGAATAATAGGAAGTTAAACGGCTCTCCTTAAAAATAGGCTCTGGTAAAAACGTTTAGAGAGTGGACTGTGTGAAAAGGGCATGTCAACCCCCCTGGTGTAACTGCAAAAGTCCTAAACATTTGAACTGAGCCTGGGTTGGTGGTGCACTGCTCCAGGTGCAGCAACACGTGCAAAACCAACCTCCACGGAAGAATCATTCGAAGAAAACCTCTCTTAAATCATCATCATAAATGTTAAGAAGTTTGCAGTTGGAGAATGTGAATTACAGACAGTGTGATGGTGGTGAGGATTGGAGATGGAGAATCATTTCATCTTTTGAATGTAAAGTATATGAGACACAATCTTACATTTTGAATTCAAACTGAATGAAATTAATAGTAATGGACCAAAATAAATCACTGTGTTAACCCTGATCTACAACACAAATTCAAACTAATCAAATATCGGGCATAAAAATGACTGAAATCAGACCAGTGCAGTTAGATTTTTCCTAATTTCACTTACAAAACACATAAGATAATTTGCATTACTGCATTGCTTGTGGAGGATCATTCACAAGTTGTTGCATTTCTCCTGTTATGTAAACGACTCCTTTCACCACTGCTCTAGTACATGAAGTCATGTGATGAGTACTGCACGTCCTTCGCTGTCATCTGACATTTGCCTACAATGTGGCACGTTAACTCGATATGATTATCAGATAGCAACACACACCCACGTTCTAGGAAGCATTTAAACATGAGGAAAATTTACCGAGAGACATAACAAATGCACCGGGGGCCCCGATAAAGCGTTTCATTGCCATGTTGCAGTGATTTTGAAATCATCTCTCTCCTGCTCGGGTTTCCTCCCACGCACGCTGACTCTTTTGTTTCAACAGTGAAGTACAGTAGCCCCACAGCCCTTCACTCCCAACAGCAGCTACACAGAGCACTGCCGGTCAAATGTTAACTCTGGTACCTACAATAGCCTGCATGTGAGACAGTTACGGAATACATTAATACAAATCACTTATGAGTAAATAAGAGTTAAATAAGTTGTTTTTTTTTTTTAACCAGATAAAAAACTACAAAACCAAAGAACTGGATAACAGACACTAGGATGAGAGGGGGAAAAAAAACAATAATTTTCTGAGAAAGGTGATTTTTTTTCATTCATGTGGCTTTTTTTCTTCTTTTTCTTCTTCTTTAGTGATGGTGTGGTTCGACTAAACCAGCCTCACTGTAACAAGACCCCATGCAGTTCTGAGTGCTGAGTTCCTCAGAGAGTATTAAAGCCTGCTTTGGGTTATCTAAGACGTGCCTCTCCCCAGTCAGCTGTGAAGGTCAATGTTTCAAAAAGCCTCTTGACTTTAGTCTGACAGACACACACACACACACACGCGCGCACACATACACACATGCGTGCACGCACAAACACACACACACACACACACACACATACACAGTGATTTCTAACAATGAACCAAGCAAGGCCAGACCAAATAGAAATGTTTTTCAGCACATTAAACCTCAGTTTAGTGAAACACACATGTAAAAGCAGCTCAGATCTTATAATTAAAGTTTAAATAATCAAGTGATACTCATTAGTAGTCATGGCTTGTTGTTAATCTTAACAAGGCATGAGCATTTGATGTTGCTGTAGGTTATATGCTTCTTAAACTGCATTTGGTATTTTGACCTTTCGGTTTTTCACAAAGTGTTGGACAGTTTTATAAACTACAGTCTTTGTCCTTTTTTCTTATGAAATATTTACAACCCTGATAATTTTTCATACATGCATTTGTTCCATGCTTTCTTTATTGGTTTGCTGGGGATCTTATATCACATTACATTCAGCAGACGCTTTCATCCAAAGTGACTTACAGCAGACGACCACAATAGTTTCATGAGGATGTACTGGTAATTAACACCGAGTTACTGTAAAGGTGGAAGTGTAGCAGAGAGAGAAGCGCAGCTGAAAGCTTCACAGATCTCCATGAATCAATGCACTGGAGTATTGTTTTGTATCAAAGCAGTAACTGAGCTAATGATGCCACATACAGCAGTGGCAGGAAACATCCGTGAACTCTCAGGAGAAGCTATACCATTTCATTATACAATGTGTAATCACAATAAAAAAGCTTTCAATTCAATTCAATAGTGGACAGCGTGGTAATGGCCACAAGGCCAGCAGTTTAACATCCAGGCCAGAGAGATGTTCCTTCACAGCAGCATGTCCAGGATTACACCATCTGTTGTTAACAAGCGCTGCGGTCCCTCCTCTCCTCACTGCTTTTCATGCAGTGTCTTTCATCTATTTTATGACTTGAAATCCTTGTAGAAAGGTGTTTAACTCCAGAATGCAGTCATTTCTCGGTGAAACATCTAATGCTACATTTCCAATATTTCCGCTATGTCCTCAGTGCTCCAAATTTTCTGTATTGGTTTTATTTGCCAGAAATCCTAAAATCCCCTGAACAATTATTGGAGAGAAATTGATTCAAATGCTTACTTTTTTCTCTCCATTTGCTCCTAAGATCATCCTTGGCATCTACTTTTCAACCGTTTTTTGATTTTGATGTGTATTATGGAGCATGACCTTAAAATATTATAGTAAAATTAAAGATAGTCACATATGCATATTTATTAATATCTATCCCATTCTATAAAAAAGGCTTTGGCAGGGGACCATTCATTAAAAATGAGATAAAAAAGTGAAGTTTTATAGAATGCTTGAGTTGCTACAAAAAGGCAGAAAATAAATAAATTAATTAATTGAAAGGTTTATTTTATGACAACTTCATATCTTCCTGAGCGATTGTGCCAGATGTTATCACATTCAAACGGCATCTAGACAAACAGGAATTGTCTGCTGTAAAGTTTTAATGCAGTTAGAGTGAAGACAGTTGATGTGTGGAAATCTTAAAACAATCTGCTCCTCGTGGACCAAAACCTCTGATTCACTCAATACGGGGTGGATGCCGTGACCCCGCAGTCACGGAAGCCAAGCTCCTGGGATTTTAGTGATGGCATGGATGCTCTAACAACGGATGCTGCCTGCCCAGCTACAAACGTTGAGATTGGTGGCTCAGATTGGGCGCAGTGAGATTGGTGGCGTCGCCAGGACTACTGACAGGTTGAATGGATGACAGGGCTGTGTGGGCCAAATGGACTGTCAGAAAGAGCTACGAGGAGATGGATGAGAGGAGGGAGAAAGGGACATCAGAGAACATCAGAGAGAGGGAATACCAGAATGGGATGATGAAGAAATGATGGAGCGCTGGAGGGTCCACAGGCAATACCTGATGGCCTCAGTTTCTCTTTCTCTAACTGGTCTTGTCATTCACATTCACCTTCTTTTCTTTCCCCGTCATTGCCCTTTTTATCAAATCTGTGGACAATGACAAGCTCTGCACAGTGAGTAAAGCGGTTTTCTTTGGAAAACTGGTGTAAAACTTGTGAAAAAATGTAGACAGTAGAGTTATGATTGGTTTTAGTGCAGCTTTACTAACCTAGGATTTATATTGTTAGTATACATGGTCTCTATGGCTGCTGAAATGATAAAGTATTTGCACTATTTCATGTTCTGCCTTTCCATTTGAGGTTTTCACAAGTCTTTCATCTCGAACCAACTCTCTCTGAGGACAATTACACACGTGTTTGAGAAATTGGCAGTTTAATCAAGTTGGCAACTAAAAACAAAACAAACTCTTGAGAGAAATCATGTGACTTCAAATATTAAACTGTATTAGTGGCAATGAAAATCAATCCTCTAAACAAATCTCCATCTAGCTATCTTACAGACTGTGGAAGAACCACAATGCTGGTGTTATTTGACCTCAGCGCAGCATTTGACACCGTTGACCATGGTATATTAGAATGATTAGAGAATAGGGTCGGACTTTCACAATACTTGACTGGTTTGAGTCTTACTTAAAGGACAGGGACGACTTTGTGTCAATAGGTAACTTTACAGAATCAACAAAAACAAAATGTGGAGTTCCCCAAGGTTATATCCTAGGACCCCTCCTGTTTAACATCTTCATGCTCATCTCCAGGATCAAAGGACTGATGTCTCAGCAGGACCTGGAAAAACTATAAAAACAGAAGTTGTGATAGAGGAAAGACATCACCACTGATCTTAGAAAACTGATGGTTGGATCCAGGAAGGATGCTCCGAAAATATATAGCTATAGTAGTACGGTAGGTTTGCAAAGTTTTATCTGAAGAAATGACAGGATTTCTGAAACATTTTTATTTGGAAAGATGAGGCCAAACACAACATTGGGCATCAACAGAAAGATTTTATAGCTGCTGCAGAGCTTGGTGGAGGAAGACTGATGGTACTGGAATCAACCATGAACTTCTCTGTGTCCCTACGATGCCATCTATCTGACAGCTAAAATTTGGCTCAAACTGTTTCAGACCAGAGGGAAATGGAGCCAAAGCACATGAGCAATTCAACAAGAGAGTCAAGGTTTAGCAACAGCCCTGTTGAAGTCTAGACTCCAGCTGACTGACCTTAAACAGACCCGTTTATAAAGGCATGGCCATAAACCACAATGAATTTAAATGATGCTGTAAAAACAGAGCAGACTAAAGTTCCTCCACAAAAATGTGAGACAGTGAGTTGATCTAGAAAGTGATCACTTAAATTTGTTTCTGCTTCAGCACTTCTACAAGAAATCTAATTATGGCCTGTTCTGGATTCTGGCTTAGTTTTTGTTAAATGAACAAAGACAGTGTGTGTTTACCCACTTTTAAGGCCTGGTGAAGATCAGAGGATTTTTGTGAATTCAAACTGTTGCACATGAAGTTGGAATAATTTTGTTTTCATGAACTTTAATTTTTTATTCCACCTTTCATTTACAACCATTTCATGAGAGGATGTAAAAAATGTATTATTCCTACTTTATGGACAATGATTATTTAAACGGTAACTATTTAAATAATACAGATGCCACACGGTAGGGCTGTTCGATTTTGCCCAAAAATAAAATCTTGATTTTTTTCTCTCAAAATCCGATTTTCGATTACGATTACGATTATTTTGTGAATTGACAAAAGGCAAAGAAATTATTTCAAATATGCCGTTTTTTTATTGAACATTTGCCCCATTGGGCTTTAAGTGCAAACTTTGCTCTTATTAAACCAAGAATGAATGAATAAAGTGCAAAACTCTGTAAAATAATTTGAAAAAAAGTTTTAAAAAATATAATAAAATATAAAGTTTTATCTCTGAAAAAAAAAATCAGCAAATCAGCACTTGCAAACATACAGTAAGTTATATTTCTTATTAAATAAAACAAGACATTTTCTAATTAAACTAAACTGGGTCTTTGCATGCTAAATAATAATGCAACCCATGAAGGAGGTAGAGGTGTGTAATGTCAGTCATTACATTTGCTATTCCCATTTGCAAGTTTTTTGCAAGGAACACGAGCCGGTCTACCGCATCTGGCTTGAGGGATGCCCAGTGGCATGTTACAACGCCCCCTCCTACACTAAAGAGCCTTTCCCATGGGGCACACGTCGCAGGTATTGAGAGGTTTTTCCATCAATCATTAATATGGTATCAATCATTAATATGTGTGCAGACAAGGTTAAAAAAAAAAAAAAAAGTGAAAAATCGATTTTACGATTTTCACGTTTTAACATCGTTCTAATTACATAATCGCGATTACGATTTAAAATCGATTAATCGAACAGCCCTACCACACGGATAAAACAATGTTGTGTAATATAATGTTTGGGCAGAACGTACTCTAATTCAGCTGTTTAGCTCTATTCTGTGCAACAGCTTCTTGTGGTGTTCCCTGACTCCTTCCTTCCTGTTGCACATATGGCCAGCTGCATGTTGTCCATTGCTCCGTGTTGTTGCTGTCTTTGGTTTTCATTGTTTTTATTGCTTATAATTGATTGATATCAATCAGCAAATAAGAGTAAGGATGGAAATTGGCCACCTGGCTTTAATCTCATATATTAACATGTAAATGTTTATTAATATATGTTATCCCAGTTAAAAATGAATCATTCATTCATTCATATATCCTGATGTTTGTCAGTTTTCTTCATTGGTTTAGCAAATGCACTTAGCACCGTGATATTTTACCACATAAATCTGATTCTTCATAGGAATTATTGCATTTCCTTTCTGGATATTTATCAGACATTAACTGTTTCGCAGATGACGGGGACACTTATTCACTCAGCGCTTTTGCCTCAGCAGTTTCTCTGTTAGCTTCACCTCTTCCTGCCGAGTTGGGTGAAAAAGTTGACGCTAATCCTGCGAGTTCTCTTCTTTCTCTCACAACGACACACAAACACTCGACTGTACAAGCACTGGAGTGAAAACGGTCTATTGTGTGTGTGTGTGTGTGTGTGTGTGTGTGTGTGTGTGTGTGTGTGTGTGTGTGTGTGTGTGTGTGTGTGTGTGTGTGTGTGTGTGTGTGTGTGTGTGTGTGTGTGTGTGTGTGTGTGTGTGTGTGTGAGATGGTTCAGTCTAGCTGCCATGGCGTGTTGTCTGTGAGAGCTGGGATGGTTATGTAACATCAAAGCAAACACTCGGGCTCATAGTTCAACAGAATTAGCAGATTCTGACATCTCATCACTTTTACTTCACAGTGACAATGCTTTTGATGACTCGAAATGTGTTTACCCGACCCAGACCTGTGAAAGAACATTACAATTCACCACCTAACTGGACTTTTAAGACAGTGGTGGTTCCTAATTTAAAACACCAGAAAAGCTTTACTGTGGAGACACTGTAAATAACATGGCATGTTTTGTATCTGGAGCTGCAGAAAATCCTAATCCCAGAAAGATTAGCCCTCAAATATATCACAATAGATAAAAGTCTTAAAAATGACCTTGTCATTGTCTGAAACGTGCACAGTGGAGGCCTGGCAACTGATTAATGATAAAGTTTGGCCTCATTTAAATTCTGAACAGCACAATCAACAGGGAACAAAGAGTCAGTAAAGACATGATTTTGGTTCAAATAACAATAGATTTAAAAAAAAAAAAAAAGAAGCAAGCTGTGGGAACTGGTGTTCAGTGAAAAAGGCTAATATTGATCAGTGTGAAAGCTGTTTGTTAAAGTTACAGCTGCTTTTGAAACATGTGCGTTTTGAGACACGTGGACACCAGATCAACCTGAGGTGATGGAAAGAGGAAAGACATGTACACACAACTTTAGGAAGAATTCAGAATTAATCAATTTGAACTCTACTACACTGCTTTCTCTATCAAGAATCCAAAAAGGTTGAAGAGCACTGCTTTAAATATAAATTCAAAGTGAAGGAAATTGAATTTTAAAATAAGTGTTATGATATTTATGTTGAAAGTATGTTAAAACACTGACATCCATGTTGGACTTAATTTTTGAAGTGAGATGAAAGTTTTTTTTTTATTCTAGCCAAATCCAGCTCTAAGATGAGATACTTGCATGAACTGTGTGAGGAGACCTGGATAAAGCCCTTGTGAAGTAGCCCAGAGGTTTTCTGAAGAGTGCTTTTGAAGTCTCGTCTATGGAGAACCAAAACTGAACATCATTAAAAATAAAAGCAGAAATATATATATTTTTTGTATTTCCCTTTTCCTTTTACATGCGTTCCTTTTATTTACATTCCCTCGTCTCCTATTTTTACTTTACCTTATGCATTTTTGCCTCATTATGCAAATGAGGAGGGCGGGCCTTCTTGGTCCAGCTTCTCTACTATTGGTCAATAAACGGGAAGGATGCTGCTTCTTCCTGTTTAATATACGAGGAAATGTAAAAACAAGGAATGCAGGTATAAGTAAAAGGAAAAAAAAAAAAAAAATATATATATATATATATATATATATATATATATATATATATATATATATATATTAGGGGTGTAACAATATATCGTGCCACAAAATTTCGCGATACAAAAACGTCACAATACATGTCGTGGAGGTGACAAACTGTATCGCGATATTGGGTTATTAATATTAATCTATTGTGTTGACTAGTAACGCGCATCCGACTGCGCCTCGACCCGCGGACCAAAATCTTACTCCGCTCAGAAGAAACTAGTACCGTTTTGCGGTCCCGATCACGGGACTCTAGCGGGGTTTTGAGTTCTGAACCTTTACTTATGTAAGGCTGGTGTAGAGTTAAGCCTTACCTTATTAAATTAAACCTTTTTCGGGTCGTGAGTAGGATATAAACGGGGACAACTTCTGCTGAGTTCGAGTGTACTTTAATGTCCGCTCAACAGTGTAGGATTTTAGAACATCAACACAGCACCTAGTGCTGTATCACTCCGCCCAATCTAAAACATACTAAGCACTACAGATAAACTGACTAGTGTCATTATAGTCCCTGATTTACAGAATATAAAGAATATATTTATAAAATAATGAACCCTGAATTACCAAAATAACCTTCTTAACAAAAATAAATCTCCTCTTACACTTATAAGGTGAGCATGAATCAATCTTTTTTATGATGTAAAATTGTATGTATTTATTTACTTTTATTTATTTATTTATTTAAGTTTAGTTGTTAAATTTCTGGAAAAGAAAAAAGTCAAATCATACATGAGAGAAACTATTCAGTTTGTGGCAAAATATTTGTACTTGTATGAAACTGAAGATGCATAATGCAAACCTGACATTTACTTTTAGTTCAGTTTGTGGAAAATGGTTGGCCTGGCTTTCTCTTTAAAACTTAAACAGTTATAAAGCATTACAAACTAACAATAGGGCAAGTGCACAGCATTGTTTTGTATTTTGTGTCTTTCAAATAAAAGACAATTTTTTCCAGTCATATGTTCCTCATTCAAGGTTGTTAAAAAAATACTGCTATAATATCGTACCGTTATCGTGACCTCAATATCGTGTATCGTACCGTATCGTGAGATTAGCGTATCGTTACACCCCTAATATATATATATATATATAAATGCAGATCTCAGGCCTGGACGCTGGCGGGAAGACACCCAGCGAATTTCAACAAGTCAAGCTGACTATTTCAGCTTGCCACGCCAGAGGAGCTGTTGGTGGACGTGTGGATTTCAATCATCCCTTCAGTGGCAACATCAGGAATAACTTCTGTTTTTAGTTGATGCACAAGCTTCCAGCCGATGATCACGCCCATGTTTTGCTTTATAAAAATAAAAAATATAGTTGTCATGGATCTGAAAATGAGCTATGGCGCCCAAAACCAGTCCATGAAATGATAAAGAAGTGACTGACATTTGCAACTTACCTCCACCTGCTAGACCTCCATGACCGGGACAACCAAGTCTTTGGCGCCTCGACATCAACGTAGGGCGACGAGTCACTCAGTAGCCTATGACCTACTAAATACCGACTATGTCATGTGATATGACCGACACGCAGCACTGACTTGAACCTCATTTAGGTAAATGCAACCACAAAAAGATGAAGCAGAACTGAGGAAGATTGTTGGAAAACGGAGATGGTTGTAGGACTGACTGCAAGAAAAGTAAAGTGTAACCCAGGTCACAGATTCTGGGGTTTTGGTTCTCAGATTTTGGGTTCTGATTTGCAATATATTTCGCTTTGAACTTACGCCGTATAACTCATAGCAGAAATGTATTTCCATGGAAGGCGGAATTTGCAGAAGAACTAGATTAATTTAGTGATCCCTCAGATCTTCCTCCCGCTGCACGAAGCATCCCAGAGCAGACAGCAGAGCTCCTTAATGAGTTTGAAACCTAATTTTATATCATTGCCTTTCATTTTTTTATTATTCATTTTCTGAGTAATTAATAGAACAATATTTTCCTTTAATATTAAGTTCTTCCCATTTTAGACTTTTAACAGTATGTTGTGTTTAATACAATTATGAAACTGTCAATCATCTTCTTAAAACTGTCTAAATCTTAAATGTGAACCAACATTACCGAGCAACAGTCCCACTGCAA